>NC_073722.1:32240227-32840681 GCF_023634155.1 Falco peregrinus
TCAGGAAATTCTGGAAATGAAAAGTTTTGCTTTTTTAGCTTTCATTGTATTTTGGTTGATTAGGGGGGAATATGTACCAGTGGATGTAAACTGAGAAGTCAGTGGCCCAAAGAGAGCTAACAGAGCTCTAGAAAAGCTCTGGAAATGAAATGTAGAGTTTGGGTCATTTCCAAAGGCAGCTGTCTTCTGGACGTATTTCACCTTCCTGTGAATGACGTGATCAGGAGACACTTCTGCTGGGGACTGGTGTGCTAGCTCCACACCCTGCCTACGTGCCCAGGCTCGTTTCTCGAACAACTGCCCAATGTTCCTGTGGGCCTGAGCTTGAGCTCTGGACTCTTGAATGTAACTGAGAGATTTTGCCAGGGGACACAGGCACATAAAGAGCCTCTTGTGGAGCCTAAAAAGTGTTTTGTCGAGCTCAGGAGCTAGCTATGTGCTCTGTGGGGAGTTTTATTGCTAACTGTGTGCTTGGCATTCGGGTATCTGAGTTTAGCCCTTTACAACATGGGCTTACAGAGCTGAGCTAGTTGTCGAGATTGCCTTTGCAGTCAACACGCAGAGAACAGGCATTGCTGTCCTATGCAAAAGGAGACATCCAGGCTGGGTGAAATCTTTTCTGGAGCGCTTCTTGACTAAGTTAGTCCAGAAAGAGCCTGGATGATCAACTCGAGCGTTCATGTCTACGCTGCAGACAGATACCTTATGGTACTTGAGATGAATCCCCCACCTCCTGCACTGGGAGGGTGGTAGATCATCCCAGGCTGGCTGTGAAACAGCTACGGGTAGGGGACGAGCAGAGGTGCCGGAGCAAGTCTCCTGTAGTGACTGTGACCAAGCACGCACAGGGGAATCTGTGTGGTTATGGTTCTGCTTCAACGGTGCACTTCAGAGAGGAATTCTTCTCTTCTCTTCTTCCAACAAAACCTTTTGCAAACAGTCTAATTGTTACTTTCCTGACGTGTAGTGTATAGTGACTTGACATTCTCAGAATGGGCCATAACCTGATCTGTTCTAATCTGACAGCTGCAATATTCCTAAATATTTCTAGTTTAACATAATCTCAGGAATACTTAACAGAAACAACATAATTAGATTTATCTTTTTCATCCTGCTGTCAGGTGATATATCCACAAGATGCATTGATATTTCTATTTACAGCAGAAAAAGCTGACTCTGGCCCTCTTGCACCAAGAAAAATAGACTATATTTCATTCTTCTAGTTAAGCTGGAAAGATGGACATTCAAGGAATAAGAGAATTTCAGCTGCCTACTGAGTCATGAGATGACAACTCTTGATATTTTGCAATAATAAAATTTTGCTTAAATAATTGTTTTGGATATTAGGGGGCATGTGTTTGAACAAAGAAAGGAAGAAAAATTATTCTGGATAAAAAGGAATGAGCATTTTAGGGTGGATGAAAAGGAATGAGCATTTTAGGGTGCATCATACTTGCACAATTTGAGGGCTGTGACATTTCCAACATTTGAAGTCATCTTTCCAGTTATTGGGGAGAAAAAATCATGAAAAGAAGCTCTGATGGCATGTAGCAGAAGGCAAAATTAGGAGATGGTGTGACTTTAAAAAAGGGGAGGGGTGATTTTGGTAATCTTTCTGTGGCTCTAAGGGTTCTAAGGGTGCTTTGTACTATGCTAATATATATATATATATGCTTTTTTTTTTTTTTTTTTCCTTTGGGCTATAGGTCAGTCCATAGTGGGATGTAAAGCCATTCTTGTTGGTGACCAAGTCTTTGTGGTGGTGGCACAGCTCTTTGGTGGCTCACACATTTACAAGTATGATGAAAGCTGGACGAAGTTTGTCAAATTCCAGGATATCGAAGTATCTCGCATTTCCAAGCCAAATGATATAGAACTTTTTGAGATAGACAGTGAAATGTTTTTTGTCATAGCAGATAGCTCTAAAGCAGGTTTGTCAACAGTGTACAAGTGGAATAACAAAGGATTTTACTCATACCAGTCCCTTCATGAGTGGTTCAGGGACACCGATGCCGAGTTTCTTGATATAGATGGGAAGTCACATTTAATCCTCTCTAGCCGTTCCCAGGTTCCCATTATACTCCAGTGGAACAAAGTTTCCAAAAAGTTTGTCCCACACAGTGAAATCCCCAACATGGAAGATGTCTTGGCTGTGAAGAGTTTCAGGATGCAAGATAGCCTATACATCACACTCACGAGATTCATCGGTGACTCCAGAGTTATGAAATGGAATAGCAAACAGTTTGTGGAGATACAGGCTCTTCCATCCCGAGGAGCCATGACGCTGCAGCCTTTCTCCTTCAAGAACAATTACTACCTAGCCTTGGGAAGTGACTATACCTTCTCCCAGATTTACCAGTGGGATGGTGAAAAGAAGATCTTCAGATTATTTAAAGAAATCTATGTGCAAGCACCACGGTCTTTCACAGCTGTGTCAACGGATCGAAGAGATTTTTTTTTTGCCTCTAGTTTTAAAGGAAACACTCAAATATTTGAACATATCATCATTGACTTGAGTTTATGAAAAGCTGCTGGAGTGAAATTTGTGTAGAATGACATTTATACACAAACAAAACAAAAAGAGACCTTTCTAAAAACAGGGTGCACCTATGGAGTATGATGACATTTTCTGAACTTTTAAAACTTGCATATTAATCAGGGATTGCATTTACTTGGTTACTGCATGACATGTCCGTTCTATCCTTTTTCAAAGATACATTGCAATCTGCAGTCATTCAGAGGAGAGTGCAGTGCATTAGGATAAATGTTGACATCTAAAAGAATAACCTAAATTTTATGCAGAAAACTACCCTGAATTGAATATCTCATAAAGTGAAGAGTAAGCCATACAAAGCATAGAAATGATCTTGACTCTTAAACTAACGTGTTAGTAATGATTTTAAGACTAGAGCCAGTTCTTCACAGTTGCCAATGAATTGTGAAAGTAAACAGTAATGTTCCAGAATACACTTTATTTTTGTTTCTTGAGGTCTGTCTTCAAAATCTGCCTTTGTGGTTTATAATAGGTCTGGGGCATCATTTTAATTCATTGTAGGTTAAAGGGAAAGTAAAAACCTATTGCCATTTTTCTTCCATTATTCACTATTTCAGCAACAAACTGTGCATAACAAGTAGCCCATCCCACAGTAACTGGGTAGGCAGGAAAAGAAGAGTATGTCACTTCTGGAGCAAATAACAGAGGTCTGCATGGTGCCGTGAATGAATCAACTACAAATTCCATCCACTTTCTGGTTTAATAGGTGTCCCAGAAATCCCCCCCATTTTGCCCTAGTTCATTGTTTTCCTGATGATCCCAGTAGATTCTGGGGTCTTTACTTTAAACAAGTAAATCTGTTGTGATCTCACTCTAGAAGGCACAGCTTAAGCTTAGCCTGAAACAAACACTATATTCATGTCCTCCATGCTGTAGCTCCTCTGTACGCAATGAGATGATCTATTCTCCAGTGTTCCTTTCTCAGTACAGCTCACGAGCCATAAATTCAGGTTTGGGTCATCACAAGCTGTTTTTGGGAAATCCTGCTTCTGGCTGAGATCTAAATATGACTCCAGTATCGCTGAGTCTTTTGAAACGAAGGCAGCTGGAGCTGCTTCAGGTTAGAGCTAACCCTGCCTCCAGGAAGGATTTCCTCTTGCTGGCTCCGGGCTTTTGCCAGGTTGCCAATCCACTGAAGGGTAAGCAGGATGACGTGAACAGACCGTGCTGTGTTGGTGTTTTGGGTGGCTACAGGCTAAGGCATTCAGTCAGCCTAAACAGGGCAGTCCTGGCACACAGAGTCTCTTGTCAGGATAAGAGCAAGGCGCCATTTTCCTGTAAAGGCGCTCCACCGTCCTTACTCAACAAAATTGTGTATCAGAGCCCCCAATTGTTCACTTACACAACATGTTTCTTTACATTTTCATACCACTTAGCATATGAGGGTTGTTTTATTATGTCTTGCTGCTGCACTGCTGCATTGCATAATAGGCAGGCTTTGCGTAAAGCGGGCAGAGCAAAGGAAATTGTCCTTTATTCGTTCATACTCAGGGCTATCTCACCTTCTGTGTGCTGAGCGAGCTTCACATTTTTGCCCTGGACATGTGAAACATGGCCTATTATCACAAACAGAGATGTTCACATAGGCTTTCCAACATCCAAGCTGCAGGAGGATTACGCATAAGGACTCCTGTGAGGAGCCCTAACCTACCAGTGACCTGACACATCACAGCCTTCCCTAACTTTTGCCTCACTGCTATGAAATAAAATTACTGGTCTGTCAGAGACATAACTAATTTTATTCAGTTTTTAAATTATGTGTTAGGGTGTTTTTTTTCTATGGACATGCTCATTCTGGTTTTATTTTTAATCACGTTGGCAACTTCGCCCATCCAGCTGCCTGAACTATTGAGCGCTGCCCTCCAGATCCCAGTGTGGTGTCAGTCCTGGTGCTTCAATCAGACCAGTAGATGCAAACCAACCCTCTGCAGCAGGTTTTAGCATTGCCTCTCCCAGGATTAAGCTAACAAATCCGACAAAATGAAGAGATTACTCATGTGTCTGACAGTGAACACACTTTCATGCCACGTTCCCAGTTTACTTTTTAAAGCAGGTATGGCTGGCAAGCAATGTTTCTTTAACCTGTGTTGTGGGAAGGCATTTTGTATTATTTCTCTGCTAAGAGTGCATGTTTAAATAGAGGCAGATTTTCTGATGAGGAGGGGCATTTCTCAGTGCACCAGGACTTTCTTTCAGGGCTGTGAGTACTGTTCCCTCAGCAAGGGGCACCACTCAGAGCTAAAAGCTGGTTTAGAGAAATTGGATCTTGGCATTTTTTTCTTGAAGGGAAGCAAGAGGATGGTGGGAAAGAGCTTGTGTATCGCATACCAGGAGATTGTACCGTTTCGAGAGCCAAGGGGATTTTGAGACTTGGCTATCAAGTTGAATTAAATTTAAATGGTCTCTGCAGAGGCAGGCTTAATAAAGAGGATAAAGTGATCCACAGGAGTCTAGCTCGTTCACACAGGACCAGAAGAAGAAAGTGAGGGAAATGAATTCTGCAGGCAGGCTGCTGCTCCTGCCGAGTAGCTGTGTTGGGTGGTCAGAAAGCCCAACTTTGCATCCCTCCTGGCTTCAGGAGGCACCTGGAGTCGGACGCCAGCCTGTCCTGCTGAGTTAGTGCACAGGAGGTCAGAGCAGCTAAGAGGGCAGGCAAAGAGCACCACTTGAAGAAGAAAAGGTTATCGTACATTTCACAGGATTAAACAAAGGCAGGGTCTCAAAAAGCCTTGTTCTGCTCTTTCCCAAGGAAAAGCCTTTCCAAATGCAACAATGGTTTTGTCTCCGTAGCCTATATTGTGTAATGGAAATTGTTTTGAATACTAAATAAACCATGCATAGCCATAATTTATTGCAATTGTTAAGACCATCAGGACAGCGAGAAAGGATAACAGAACATGCCACCTGGTAATTTTTAATGTATTCTAAAATATATACAACTATGTAAAGAACAGTAGTTTATATAAGCATAGATTTAATACAATGTGATAGCTACAGTGGGAGCATTTTAAGGCTGTATATACATTGAGCTTTTTTAGTAAAGAGGAGCTGATGCAGTCTATGCTACTGACACGTGTGTACTCTTTCAATGTATGAATAAAATGTAGTTAATGAGATTAATAGTGGTGCGTTGTGCATGTTAAATTATCCATGCTGTGAAGATCCACACTGCCAGAGGGATGTACAAGGTGTGCAAACGGGTCCTTGTCCGTTCATGATCGGTTTTGGCTTTTGAAAACGTGGAGGAAGCTGTGCTCGGCCTCATTAAATTCAGTTTCTGTGCCTGAGGTAGCTCGGACCTCCAAGGTTTTGCTCTTCCCTGGCTTTCCCCTTCACTCTTTCCTTACACCCCATCTAGTGTTACGAGGATGTAATGCAGCTTTTACTACGATTCCCGGTTAACGGGGAACTCGGTTGTTTCCTTCCTTTCTTTCTTACCACAAAACCAAGAGGTCTTCATAAATAATTTTCAAAAGATACTGAAGTGGGTTTATTACATGCAGAGTGGATAAGAATCAAGCCCAAAAATGAATCCCTAGACTTTCAGATCTTTGCTGTGAGGTCTCTTAAGATTTGTTAAATTTTACTGAATCATTGGCATTTACTCTGAGATTGCAAAAATAAATATAAATCTATCAACAGTGAATACATTTTACTTAAAGAAATCCTTGAGCATTATCCACTGATCCTGCCAGTCACTAATGCTGGGGATAATTCCTCTTGTTTTCTTTCTTCAGAAACAGTGCGATTCTCTGTAACTAATTACAGGCTCGTGCAATCAAAGAGATGTCTGCTGTACCATAACGGGGTGCAGTTGGTCTGGGACCATTGCTTTCCTTTTGGGTATTCCACCTTTTTATGAGTCGGCAGCCCTTGTGGCGTGGTGTCGTGGCTGCATTCAGCTTGAGCCCTCAGCACAGGAAAGACATGGACTTGTTGGGGCGGGTCCCCAGAGGGCCACAGAAATGATCAGAGGGCTGGAGCACCTCTCCTGTGAGGAAAAGCTGAGAGACTTAGGGCTGTTCAGCCTGGAGAAGAGAAGGGTCCAGGGAGACCTTATTGCAGCATTTAAATACTCAAAGAAGGCTTGTCAGAAAGATGGGGACATAGTAGCGCCGGTTGCGATAGGACAAGGGGTAATGGTTTTAAGCTAAAAGAGGGAAGATACAGACTAGATGCAAGGAAGAAAGTTTTTACAATGAGGGTGATGAAACACTGGAACAGGTTGCCCAGAGAGGTGGTAGATGCCCCATCCCTGGGAACGTTCAAGGCCAGGCTGGACGGGGCTCTGAGCAACCAGATCTAGTTGAAGATGTCCCTGCTTATGGCAGGGGGGAGTTGGACCAGATGACCTTTAAAGGCCCCTTCCAACCCAAACCATTCTACGAAGACCCATATCACCTCTTTTGACCCCACCCGCAGACTGTAAAAAAATGTATCTACCCCTTGCCTCCCTGTCAAAGTGCATCACACCTCTCTGTGAATTATTCCAGGGTGGGCACTGTGCAACTCCTGATGCTTCCCTTCAATATTTTCCTCACCCAGAGCCGTGATGTTAGGTTCAGATTGATTTTGCTGTGCGTGGCTTTGTAAGGAACTATGTCCAACATGCAATGTATGCAGCTACCCACAATGTACGCGTATGGCTCCAAACCATCCACTCAGACCCAAAAATAACAGAATTTGCCTAGTGCAAATGTGGAGAATCTTCCATGGACCTAATCTTCCAGCAACTTTCCTCCCATGCAAGGTGTTGCAAAACACCTCTGCAAACCATCATGCAGCTCTGTGGCTAGAATGGCAACGGCTTATGGGCTGAGTGGTACTGGCAGGTGGATTATTGCAGAGGAATTAGAGGAATGAAGCTGGGTTAATTAACATTGAATATACAGCTGTGGGCTGGCTTCAGGGGCGGTGGGTTGGCTGACGTGGATAAGGTGCAGCTGTGGCTGGCTCCTGCTAAGTAGTTAAATAGCTCTGAGGTGTATGGAAGAGGAGCTCTGGATGAAGAGAGACCCAGAAGAAGCAGAGGGAGGAGAGTGAGTGCCCTGGGTGTAGGAGAGGCCCTGGGAGAAGCAGGGTCCCTGGATGAGGAGAGGCTGCCTGGAAGAGGAGCCCTGGATGAAGAGAGAGTCCAGATGCAGCAGAGGCAAGAAGCAGGGTGGACTGGCCTGCAGAGGATGAAGAAACAGCATGGACAGTAGATGAACTTTTGAAACCTTGTGGGGGGGTGGTGGCTGTGCTGGGGCAAGGCGTGGGAACTACTTACTGAAGTTACCCTGGTACGGGATGGTAAAAGCCTTGTTGCAGCTGGCTAGTTTGTTTGTGCTGTGACAGATTATGTTTTTGTAGCCTTCATTTTAAATCCTTTCACAGTATCAGTGTCTTTTTTTTGTGGAGGATCTCATACCAGGTGACCAGCTGATTTTATCAGATTTTGAAGCCTGTTAGATCATTTAACTTAGAGTTTCTCAAAAAGAAGGCTGGACTGTATGGGGAATGCAAAAGGGCTTAAGGGGCTAGTTTCCAGATACTGGGGAAAAAAACCCCAGTGTTAGCAGCTTGGCTCCATTTCTTCTGGGTTGGGGTGTGAAAAAAAGTCCCAGTAATTCCTGGCTGTGAGCATTGCTGCAAAGAGGGAGTAGTGGCAGCAGCTCGGGTCTGTAGGCCAGGAGTGAATGGGGCTTAGGGAGGGTGAGTGGGACTCTTGCAGCTGTTCCTTACACCTTTGCCTTCAGCTTGACTTTTCAAAAAGACCCTGCTCTGCATTCCCCTTGCAATCTGCAGAGGAGTGACCATCCCTGCATTGCTCTTTGGGAATGCTTTTCTCTTGGTATCTTGCTGTGACTTTCAAGGAGAAACAGAAAATTTCAGTGGAAGATTTGAAGAAGGTGGCTAACAGGTGGAAAAAACCATTCATCTAGCAAGGACAGAGAAACTGTGGGAGGGTAGGTGGAGAAATGGTGTGAATTTGAAGCTCATGTTTGAGCTAGATATCATAGCCAGGATATGACTGACTTTTGGGGCTGCAAGCACACATTGCCAGCTCATGTTCTGCTTTTCATCCACCAGTACCCCCAAGTACTTCCCCTCAAGGCTGCTCTCAATCCCTTCATCCCCCAGCCTGTATTGATACCAGGGGTTGTCCTGACACAGGTGCAGGACCTTGCACTTGGCCTTGTTGAACCTCCTGAGGTTCACATGGGCCCACTTATTGAGCTTGTCCAGGTCCTTCTGGATGGCATCCTATCCCTCAGGCATGTCAGCCACACCACACAGCTTGGTGTCATCTACAAACTTGCTGGGGATGCGCTTGATCTCACTGTATGTCATTGTTGAAGGTATTAAACAGTACTGGTCTCAATACAGACCCTTGAGGGACACCAGTTGCCACTGATCTTCATCAAGCCATTGAGCTGTTGATCATTACCCTCTGGGTGTAACCATCCAACCAATTCCTTATCCAATAGGCAGTCCATCCATCAAATCAATCTCTCTTCAATTTAGACAAAAGGATGTTGTGAGGGACCGTGTCAAAGGCCTTACAGAAGTCCAGATAAGTGACACCCATTGCTGCTCTTGCCCATTTTGTAGTCACTCTGTCACAGGAGGCCACTACGTTGGTCTTGGGAAGATTGGATGAGAAATTTCCATAGGCATCTCTTTGTTCCAGTTTTGCTATATCATTCCAGTTTTGTCATGTCAGTGAGGTGGTCTGGATGAAGTTTAGTAGAAACCAAGGGAAGCAGGTGACAGAAGTTTAATAAAAGTAACATTGAAGTAGAGATTAGAAAACTAGAGATGATGAGGCTGTAGACAAATGCTTTAGTCACCTCGAGGGAAACAAATCGCATTTTCTAAGCACAGAGATAATTCAATGTGAGATCAGGGAATTGGGGAGAACCAAAAAAATAAGTTTCTAAATAAAGGAAAAGAATAGGAGTGACAGTATGTAAAGTGTGAGTTTACTTAATTGCTGTGTGGAGTTAAGTATCTAAGTGGCTTTCCAAGGTCACTCAGAGAACGCAATCCACATCATTTTCCATTCCAGAGTCACCCTAGTTTATGCTTAATTAAACTATGCAAGCTCTGCACACTCTAGAAAATGCCCTTTTTATTACATTGTAGGCAATTTGCATTTCTGAAGGGCATTTGGGAACCATGACATCACCAGAATGAAGGGCTTCTGGTAGCATTGCTGCCATTTTTATTCATTTGCAATTGTTGACTTCTATTCCAAAGTTCATTTCTATTTCCTGCTTGGACATTAGCACTGGATTGTACAAGAATGCTCATTTTCCAAGTTCAATGGCTGTTTCAGTTCTTCTGACTCAGCAGCCCTTTGGGGCTGACTCATCCTCCAGCTGCAGGTGTGTCCTGACAATTAATTCTCCATTTTATTCCCATGAATGAAAGGCCGATGGGTCAAGAAAATACTCTCCACCTGCTGCTGGTGGGGTCAGTGGGGATGGAGCCTGGGCTGGCACATGAAAGGAGGGAGCAGCACTGCTCTCTGCATGTTGATGAATTTCTCTCTTCCAGTTCTTTCTTCTCTGGTCTTAATGGTATAGTAAATGGTTTTGCCAGTTTTACAGAAAGTGAAGCACCGGTGAGGCCAGGATAGTGCAGGTTTACTTGGGAAGCTTCTGAGAACAAGCTAGAAATAGAAAGGGGAAACAGAAGTTAAATCTGCAACTCTGGTTAATGGCATCTGCCTACTATTTGTTTGCAAACTCTGTAGCCCAGGGGTCTCGATGGATCCCCAACTCCTCCTGGTTCCTGCTGACAGCGTTTTCTGACTCTGCTTTGTACCATTAGCATCTGGGGAGAAAACTGCAGGCCTTTCATTTTTGAGGAAGGCTCATTACCATTATCTGTGTCTCTGTCACCTCGGGATCTGATTACAGTGCTGGGGTTGCACCTTGAAATCGTTACAATTAAGACTTAATGAAGTGAGTAACTACAGAGTCCCGCAGTTACTCCCCACCAACTTATAGCATCTACCTCTATCATAGGAATAGCTACCACCTGATTTTATTATTTTTAAAAAGTGAAACCTTGTATTTGGAGCTCATCCTATAAAATCCCACACAGCTCTCCTTCCGTATCACAACACAGGCTGGATGAGCTTGGAGTATGCTGCTGGCTGAAAATGGGTGCAGGTAGGAAGGGGGGGGGGGCGGAAATCACTACTTTTTGGGCTGAAATGTGATAAGGGAATTATGGGTGACAACTGTGTGGGGAGGGCTGTGCTCACGTCCATGCTGAATCCCAGTCCCACCCCATGCGACACTGCAGGTACAGAGGTGCAGGCAGCTGATGTGCCTGAGCCAGCCCACCCCAGCACTGTGAGAGCTCCACAGCTCCCACGTGGTTTACCCCAGCGTGCGTTAAGGATGTACCTGACCTAAGCCAAGAGAGTAAAATGAAATAGGAAGCGAACTGGCACTGTAATGTCTTCTCGCCACCTTTGGCTTGAAATGGAGTCTCCGTGTGTGCAGATGCACTTCCCAGTCCTGTGCTGCCCAGCTAGCAGCAAATAGCGATTGGTTCCTTTGCTTTTCTCAGATATGGATCAAGACAGGTTTGGGGGTAACATGGAAGGTAATAGAGAGTTTATCTCCCTTCAGCTTTTTTTCTTTCCCCTTTGCCCCCCATTTATTTGCCTCTGTCCTAATCGCTGGGAGGTTATGATGTCTGACTCGCCAGACTTGAAGAACTGTATGCCATTTTCCCTTAAGTGACAGCTGAGATATTTATCTTTATTGTTGTCAGGAGACTTACGTCAACATGTGCAGGGCAGTTGAGGATAATTTTCCTTTTGATATTTTTGAGGGACTGTCAATGAGGGCTAACTGGTGCAAATCCTGGCCCTCTGGTTTGGTGGATAGAGGAGAGCAAAGAGGTTCTTGTAGCTTGGCATCAGGCAGCTCCAGGACCCTTTTTCTCAGTAAGGAGAACAGCTTCCTCATAGCAGGTGCAGACAGAAATGCTAAACTACCTATCCACGAATGTAATGAACTAAAAAGCCTCTTTTACAAAAGATATTAACTTCAGTGTCCTGCTCCACTCTGGGATATTTTGTGACCAGGACTTTGAACATGGTACTGGTAGCCTCTATGTTGCTTGGCATGCAGGGGTTGTAGGAAGTATTTCTAAAATGCCTGGAGATTTAGTAGCAAGGGGCAGGAGGGGAATGCACTTGGGAATAGGTTACTTGCTGATGTGCTGACAGCTGTAGGGGTAGGGGGCTGAGAATTAACTCTTAGAATCTGGGAGTTCCTGAAGATGCTGAAAGCTCCAGGCTGCCAGGTGGAGCTGTAGGCATGTCTTTGTCATCTACCACAGGCACTGGGCCTTTTGGGGAGGTCCTTTTCCATGAGCACCAGAATGGAAGAATCCATTTGCAGTATGTGGACTGTAGCAAGCTGTGCAAGTCAAGAAGAACACTTTATAGTGAGGAATGCTGCATGTCTGCTGCAGTCATCAGTGGAGGCATGCTAGATTCCTCAGGAAAATAATGCAGGAGTGTTCACTTTTCCAGCGGTTATTCAATTACTTATTGGTGTTGTCCTTGGTGTTTTCTTCCCTGAGACTCCTCTTCCAGGTTTTATTTAGTGAGTTGAATATTAATTGTGTTTTCTACCACCTTTGCCCATGTTGGTCATGCCTGTGATAGGATCAGCAGAGGCAAGGCATTCAGGTATCAGGAAGCTGTTAGATCATGACCTCAGCCAAAATAGAAAAAGTCACAGAACAGCTGAGGTGGGAGGGGACCTCCAGAGGTCATCTGGTCCAACCCAGCTGCTCAAGCAGGATCACCTAGAGTCAGTTACTCAGGATCATGTCCAGAAGGCTTTTGATCTCTAAGGATGGAGACTCCCCAGCCTCTCTGGGCAACCTGTGTCAGGGCTTTGTCTCCCTCAGGATGAAAAAGTTTTTCCTTTTGTTAATTTCTTTCCCTCATATTTAAGTCCTCCCTATGGAAGGAGGGCAAAGAAACATACTGCATATAACCACTTGCATAGAAAATCCAGCCATTCTCTGTTCCTCTTATCCTCATCAAAATGTGTATAGATGAAATCACTTCTGTGTCGTTTGCAGCACCAAAGTGTTCCTAAGTATAGACTTAGCTTAGTGACCTTGTAGTGAATGTCAGCAGTCAGTTAAGTCACCACTTAGCACTGACAGTGAAGCTATTTAGGAAGTAATGAGTTGGCACAGCACACTAACTTCTGGAATAACTGGGAGCTTGCTAATGCCTGATGCATGCCCCACGCAGTGGTATCATTTAGGGAAGAGTGTGAGTCACTCCTCTTGCTCCCAACTGCAGCCCAAGGCATTAAGTTTGTCTTCACTAAAAACATCTCAGGCTCATCCATGGGCTTCTTCCCTGCTGTACTTCACCTTTGCTTGTCTACACTGACAGCTAGCTTGGGATCTTCCCTTTCAATCCAAGAAGATCAACTGTCTGTAGTTATCCCTGAATACTGTGACATTGAGGTAAACACCAGAAAACCTATCTAGAGTCATAACAACAATGGCAAAATAGTCTTCTGCAAACTCTCTGATCTGAAATAGGTTGCTGCCAGGGTCTCCCCGTGGGTGGGCTAAGGAGAATGCTTATTGGACCCTTTTTTAATTGTAAGAGCTTGGGTGGTAGGAAAGCTCAACTCTCCCCTATCCTGCAGGGAGATAGGGTCTGGTATCCCAGTCCTGGTGCTCCCCAGAGCCTACGCTTGGAAATGATAGATAAGCAACCCTCTTCATTCCTTGGAAATGATAGGTGATTGCTGGGCACAGGCAGCATCCAAGGGTGTGTGAGTCTTTGGGCAAAAGACAGTGTGTTGTAAGCAATGAATCTGAATCCCTCTGAGCAACAGAAAATGGGATGGGAGCTCCTCAGGGAGCGGCTCCTCCCACCTGGAGAGGGCATGGTGCATGGCAACTGCTCCTGCAGTTTGTTTTGTACAAAGCAAATTTCAGTCAGAAGCACCTAATTTACATGAGCAATTCAGCAAAAGAGACTGGAGGAAGTTTGCTCCAGTTTGTAAGGATGGGGTTTGGGCATCCCCTTTTTTGGTAAAACATGGCAATTGTTGCCCCCAAGAAACTAACGCGTGGCATGGAGTTACAAACCTTTTTCTGTGGGAAAGCAGAAAGCGTGCCTGGGTGCTCACAGCACCTTTCAGCACTCCCCTCTTTTTTGCAGCATCACCTTGAGTAGGTACTTGAATGTGCCACCTTGGTGTGCTGGCTGGTGAGCTTCCAGTTATGGGTGCTACCTCCATTAGGTATCATACCTGCATAGTTCTGTATTTTTCTTTCATGTTCTCAAATGAAGACCAGTCTTCTAACTGGTTCCTCTATGAAGATACAAATAAACTCCTGTGAGGAGTACACAGCTTCAGTCTGAGGCAGCTTCTCAGGAAGACAGACTACTTCTTTCACTGAGTTTGTTCTCTAGCGTCAACAAATCAAATATGAATTTGCTCAGTTTAAATATATTTTCAGAAAATCCACCACTGGATACATCCTATTACACAAGTGTATGAAAATCAAGGGAAAAATGATTAGGAAAGGTTTCTACCTTCTTTTTTTTTTTAATGTTTCTTCTCTCTGAAATCTTTCACATGCAGATGTTGATGGTTTGTCAAGCACATGAAAAACAGCTCAGTTTCTGGAGATGCAAGGAAATAGAATATTGAAGGAAATTGCAAAGAGTAGAAGCAAATGAAAGATCTTTTTCAATAATGTGCAAGGTTACGGACAACAAGGATATTCATGAACCCTCTAAAACTGAATGTAAAGCAATGAGACTATTCACCTTAACAAGAGTTTTCTTTTGTCTCTTTGTGTTTAACCCCAAGTTATTTGCATTGCCTCCCATGACAACAAATTAAATCCTCTGGAAATACATTTGCCTTCTGCTAGTAATATCTACCACAATAAAATATTTGACATTTATTGTCAAGAGCTGTATGGGAGACAGAAATTCAAGAAAGGTGAAAAAGAGCTATTGCACCATGAGCTCAGCACACCAAACTACTTAACCTCTTGTCTCTAGTCTTTCGCTCTTCAGGTCAGTCAGACATTTGAAGTATTGCCAAGATAACATACTCGTTTTGCATGGACTAGAGATTGCTCAGTAGTGACCTCTCTGCCCAGTTAAAGGCTGGACTGAAAAAAGACTGCGTGTCTCCAGGGATTTCTGCCTTGTCCTGCTTGGCTGCATACTGAGAAAGACCGTGCAGGTAGTGATTACCAGCAGGTTGCTAGATTCCTTTCAAGAAACAGCATGAAGGAACAACTTCAGCCGGTGTGCGAGTTGTGTTTGGTTTACTTATCAGCAGATGGCTAGGTAGGTAAGAGAAACGCTAAGAGCACAATGTCTGAACCATGTGATTGCAGCACAGTGGGGACCAGGAGGAATGGGAGGGGATGGAGGTTTGCCCATCCAACAGGGGCGCATGGCTGAGGCAGAGTACTGCACCAACACAGTGCTTCTGGGCTGGTAGATCCTCACTTCTCCTCACCATGCATGGGTCTGTTGGGCTGGGTATCATTGCACTGTGCACTGCTAGAGGTGTGCCACTGTGCTTCAGTGGCTGTGAATTTGGTGTCCTTGCTAGAAGCTTCAGAGGTGAAGAGGGGCCCTCCTTTTTTGCTTCTGACTCTTCATGATGAAAGGGAAAAGGTTATTTCAAAGATCTTTCCTTGCATATTCCACCTACCCTTAATTCCTCTGTTGATACCTGAGATTTATGATAAGCAAATTGGGGTCATGAGCAGCTCAGGGAGTGGAAAGAGAGGTGGCGTATGACCAGGAAGACCACACACTGAACTGAGCCTTCTCTGCTCCTCTCCTTGATGCAATCCATGCTCAGAGACAGGATGGAGCAATGATGCAGACCTGTACATCTGCAGTGAGAGATGGTGCTGGCTGGGGAAGGCAGCAGAGCTGGACTGCAGTGAGTTCTCATCTGCTTAACTTCCCGATAAATTGCATCGTTATGGTAGGCCGAGCAATGGCTTGGAACCCTCGGGATGGGAAACAGACCTGCAAATACCAAAGGACTGCTGCTGCAAATTGCAAGGAGAGAAGAGTGGAAGGAGAGGCAGGGTGGCCAAAGAGCTATTATCTACCTGTGTGGGAAGGAACCTAAACCAACTATCAAAGACAGGGAAAGGATGTTTTGTTTTTTTACTTGAATGTGCTCTCTTGCTGTGTTCTGAACTTCTGACTGCATTTTCTTCCCTCGGGCAAGATATCTTTATTTGTAAACAGCTTCAGGGAATGCAGTTTGATGCTCTGTACACCCACAGTGGGTGCATTCAGTCTTCTGGGGTTTCAGGATGCAGGTTTAGCCCATTCTATTACTTCTTAGGTTGCTCTGAGTACCCTGAACCACAATAATCTGCTAGCATAGCGATGCAGTCAAACATTCCCAAGACACCAGTGGGATACGCAATGGATGCAGTGGAAACCTCTGCAGAGTTCAGGCACCTAATATTTCCAGTCAAGACTTGCATCTTATCCTATTGTGTGGTTGAGGATAATGGAAACTGGAGACAATGTGTTTGGCCAGTTTCTCTTATACTGCTGTGCAGTCCTGAGAGGGCTTTTGACTCTGAACCCTGCATAATTTATGCCTCCAGACCTGAAGAAATATATGCTTAAGAAAACCACAAAACAGAAAACGTTGGAGACTTTAACACATGATTTTCCTGAATATTGGTCTAGCTTATGCTTCCAGAGAGTACCTATTTATCTCCTCCTGGCTGTTAAAGCTCCTTTTCTCTCTTGTTCCTTGTTCCTACTGCTCCTTCACCCTATGGCTGGTGTGACGGCTAAGCTGAAAGAAAGAAAAAATGGATGGAAGAGATGAAGATGAAAGACCTTCACCAGGAATCTCTCTCTGATGGAAATCTGGGGTATCTCTGTGGTGAGAGGGTAAGAAAGTGTTTCTAGAGGTCTTCCTGTCTCTGTCTTTATCATGGGTACTACTTGCAGGTTAGTGAAGCAGAACTGTAGTCTGAAATTGTTCCGGGGACTAAATCCCTCAGACAGCCATGAGGTGGTAGCATTCGAATGGGCCTGACTCTGCCCAGCCTCCGCCAACCCCACCTCTAGTTCCATTCCCAACAGCACTCTGAGCCACGCGATCATTTTTTGGCAAAGTAACCCCCACAGGCTCTTCCTGCCCCCTCTCTGTTAATTTGATTAATAGGCTGGATTGAGCAGCATCTTCTTCTCAGAGCAGCCTCACGTCACTGGGAGGGCACAATGGCTACCTTCCAAACCACGCAGCGTGGAGCACCAGGGCTTAAGAGGCAGCTTACAGAATTGTCCTGATAAGCAATGACAAAGGAAGTAGGGACATTAGTCACAAGGAGACCAGGGCTCTGACAGTGACAGCTGATGATGTACAGCTGCTGCATTTGGTTTGCAGTCAGTTGAGGCTACACTTCAGATGTTTAGGTGTCTTTTTGGTTGTGTGGGTTTTTTTGGTTCTTTTTAGCGTATCTACAGAATTATGCACATTGCTCCAGTCACCGTGTATGCACCAGACTGAAAAAGTGTTCTTTTTCAAACCCCCAGTGGCCTGCTAAAGCCCCAAAACAAGCACCAAGGATTAATTCCTCCCCAGATAAGATTTTCCTAAATCCTAACAGATAATTTGTTTGAAGTTTAATTTTAGTCTGTTATTACACACACGGGCCTTATCTTCATTCAGAGTCGTTAGCAAAATTAAACAAGCCTCTTCAAACAGGAAAGGGAAGCATAGCAAGAGCCTGAGCAAATGAGCGAAATGCAGGGCTAATGGCACTAATGGTAGGCTTATGCAGTACTGGCAAGTCCAAGCCCTCAGGGAACCTCCAGTTTGCTGTGCTCTTGCATGTTTGACCCATGTGGTAGCGGTACATCCTGCTCTCTGGGATAACATGATGCTCAAGCCACCTCTGCTGTGACCCGTGTCAGGGTGCCTATACCCTGCCCCTTCTTCCAGTTACCAGGGTGCCTCACTCCATGGTTCCCCAACACTTGCCAGTCTCCCTACCCTGCAGCAGCTCTGTCTCCTTAGGCGCCAGAAGAAGTTACAGCAGGAGTGCACAAGTGTAACAAAGGAAAGAAGAAAAAAAAGGCCGTGTCACACCTTGTGTAATCTTTTGAAATGTGCATTGTATCAGTGGTAGCACTGTTTGAAGTCTATCCTACTCACTTTTCATGGAGAACCTGTATCTCCACCAGTTGGCTGAGCCTCTTCCCCTCTAGCTGCTGTGACACAGGAGGCCACAGAGGAGGTCATCTCCTCACTGTACCGCTCCGTAAAGAGTGTGTGGGGCCTCCGTCTCAAGGTGTGGAAGAGTGAATGTGTTAGTATTGTGGTGTGCTCCTGGTCAGGGTGATGCTTAAGGGAACGCCTAGACAGCTGCTGGTTTTATGCAATTTGACCTCAGTCAACAATGTCTGAAGCCAATTTCAGCTGACCATGTTGGTATTTCATATATAGTCTTCTCTTTATAAAATGCAAGATTCTTTTCAGACAGTGCTCTGAAAGTCTCCCTTCTCCAACTGCAGTTTGTGTAAAAAAAATCTCAGATTTAGAAAAAAGAAACGGGGACTAAGATTGCTACTGACTTAAACCAAGGGAAAAGCCTGGTGCTGCGGGTCTCTGCCTTTAAATCGGTTTGTTTCCTCCTCAGCACTGCGGGGACCACATGGGGTCCCTCCAGCGAGTTCAGGACAAGTTCTGCACTGAAGCTGTGAAGGTTGCCTGGAGCTCATCAGCTTCGGCACATGAAACTGTGGGTGATAAGGTAGTGAGGACATGTATCGATGAGATTAGGCCTCAGGAGAGGATGCTCTGAAAACCTGTTGCATTTTCTGCTCTGCCCCTAGTCCATATGTCCGTGATCAAGTCACTTAGGGACAGACTGATGGGAATGTCAGGGGGATGCCACCGTTTCCCTTGGGCATCCAGCCAAACAGCCAGGGGGCTGCCCGCACCCCTTGCACAGCTCCTAGGTAGAGGCAGGCACCTCAGAGATTAGCAATTGTGGTGGCCATCCACAAACCACTCTGTGGGATTTTCCCCTCTCAGGATTTAAGCATTTAACCCTGGCCTCCCTACGATATGCAGACCCCTATCACCAGGAGGTAAGGCTTCACAGCCCAAGCCTCTCCCTGGAGTGTCACAGCATGGCTAAGTGTCACAGCACTCTCCAAACTAGCCAGCTGCAACATGGCTTTTTCCTATCTCATACCAGCATACTCTTCATGCCAGTCCCTCTGCTGCCTTCTCCTCACCAAGGGTGGGTGTTTTCTTTGCTTCTTCCTCCTCTCTTCGTTGGCTCTCAACCACTTAACAGAACCAGCCACAGCTGCACCTTATCTACATAGGCCAACCCGCCGCCCCTGAAGCCAGCCCACAGCTGTATGTTATCGATGCTAATTAACCCAGCTTCAATCCTCTACAGGTAAGTTTCTGTGGGTTGA
Organism: Falco peregrinus; assembly: GCF_023634155.1. Taxonomy (NCBI): domain Eukaryota; kingdom Metazoa; phylum Chordata; class Aves; order Falconiformes; family Falconidae; genus Falco; species Falco peregrinus. The sequence goes on from NC_073722.1 coordinate 32,259,283, forward strand.
ACTAGACAAGTGCCATCAGCTCTCCGGAGCACCTTCGTGGGTGCCTGCTCACACCCTCGATGAATGCGGGATTACACAGGGCAGTCTCACCTCTGTGAAAGCGAGGAGGAGGGGGACCTATCAAAGGGAAAGTGACTCACTGCAGAGCTGCACTGTGCCTCAGCCTGTGAGAAATGTGTGTGGCTGCTCATCAGCATTTGGGGGGTTTTAGGTGGGGCAGTGGTCTCCCTTATCTGTAGTAGCTTCTTGTCCAGTACTGTTTTTAAATTAAAGTGGTTATGATCCCTGTAGACATATCAACTGTACTCTGAGATACAGTGGAGCAAATATGGAGATTTAAGTATGTTTAACCTTTGGCAATCATATTTCCTAATCATCCAGATGTATTATCGAGGCAGTCACCTAGTTCATTATTTACCCATGAGTATAAAAATAATCATGATGAATAGAAGTCTTAATTTTTAAACAAAAGATTATAATTCAGACTCTCTTTGCAACTCAGTTAAACAAAAATTAAGCAAGCCAGTCTAGATTAAGGTTGTACAGTAATCTCCCTTTCATACAGTCTGCCTATACATTCACTAATATAAATACATTCATAACTGTTACCTAGCTACTTCAGTGGTTACAGGTCTGCCATATATGTGCTAAGCACAAAGCAGAAGAGCGAGTGAATATCGCAGGTTCCTCATATTTCTCATAAATGTGAAAAGTCTAGTGTATTTCTACCATAGAAATGAAGACTTGTTAATGCTTGTAAAGGCAGCCTGGAGGCATTAGAAATCCCATACCTGAACACTAATGTGATGCATCAATAAAAAACATTGAATTCAGCCACTACATTTTGATAATGGAGAATTGACTGTATAATTTAATTTAGGGCACTCTGCAAAAAGAAACTTCAGTAGTCAGAAAACATCTTAATTCTCTCTGCCTTGTAATATAGGTAGGTCTCTGTAGAGTTAGACGGAACAGAATAGTTTTTCTTCTGTCCTTTTGTTATGCAATTCTTAAACAGAGAAGGCCACAGGCAAAAGCTGCTGTAACGGACATTCTGGTTAAATAGAAGAAAAGAAACTAATCTCAGTAAGTGTGGTCAAACACAGCACCATGTTGCCCACGGAGGTTGTGGGGTCTCAATCCTTGGAGATACTCAGAACTAGACTGCACAAAGTCTCAGTAACCTGACCTAACTTTTATATTTGCCCTACTTTGAGCAAGGTGTTGGACCAAATGACCTCCAGAGGTCCTGTTAGCCACAACTATTTTATGATAGATACCAAAGTCCTTTTGATGCATTAATTGACAAGACTTTTTGTATTACCAAGAGGGGTCAACATGTTTTAATTCATGCATGCATATACGCTGGAAGTAGGCAGCCTGAGTTCTAAAGGGAGGACAACAAACACCATATAGGCTTCAAATATCTACATGTAATTTCACAACTTCAGCAAGCAGTCTCCTGCTATGAGTCCTGATGGTGGGTTTTGAAGTCTGCAAGTCTGGCTGTGTAGAGGAATTAGAGAGGAATGAAGCTGGGTTAATTAACATTGATAACACGCAGCTGTGGCCTTGCCTCAGTGGCAGTGGGTTGATTGACATGGACAACGTGCAGCTGTAGCTTGTTCCTGCTAAGTGGTCAAATAGTACTGAGGAGTAGGGGGGAGGGTTGGAAGGAGCAGCAGCAGCATGGTCTGACCTCTGGAGGAAGGTGATACAGCATGTACAGTAGAATCTGACTGATGGTAAAAGCCTTGTTGTAGCCTACTAGTTTGTGCTGCAACATGGCTGTTTCGTAGAGGTTGGGCCACATCTTTGTAAAGTGGCTCACAGGCTGAGTTGTATATGTACAAGTGAAATTTGAAGTAATTTGTCCAGAATGCCATTTTCATGCTTTCTACTTGCACTAAGCTGAAGTTTTTTTGGTTTGGTTTTTTTTTTCCCCACCTCTGGAAAGGTTATACTACCTCCAAATAGACTAGGTAGTATTATGTTCCTCTAAAAGGTCACTAAAACTAGGCCAGTTCTTAAGAAGTTACTAACAGCAGGTCTCATTTTCAAGTTATTTCTTTAATGATGTTTTCCAAAAATTCATTTTGAGCTTTTTTCTTTTCATTTACGAAATGACCAATTTTTATACTAAAACTATTAAAAAATTGTATATATTTATGTTTCTGTGAAACTATTACAGCAAATACACCAGTGCATGTACGTTCCTCCTTAGCTTGCACAGTCATGCTAGCCTACTTGCTGTTAACAGTAACAGCATGTTGTGCCTTCGCACTGGGAAGAGGGGAAAAAACGTATTTTTGACAGCAGCTTGAGTAGGATTGTAAACAACATAACAAGCTGTAGAAAGACTAAAGTGATGCTCTCTTGCTGAACAAAGACCTCTAAAGACAGATAAGCAAGGTAAGGTACCTGGGTACCAATATGGCTTGTGCAGATAGGGGCTGAATCTGAATTCCTCTGCTATGGAACTATGCATCCCCTGTGACATGCAAAGCATGCCTTTCATAGACTGAAAGCCATTCTGATTCAGACTAAACATTGTAACTCATTCTCATTAGAAATGAGTTAGGTAATTTAGATTAGTTTCAGGTAATTTAGATTTTCAAATCCAAGGTTCAAGTGACCAAGCAAAGATCTTCCTTCTTTTCATCACCTCACTTTCATATCCCCTCTAAACAGTTTGAAAGTGTGAGCTAGTGGAAACTCAAGTGTTCAGAGACAAGGAGACCAAAACCTCGCTCAGTGCTGTGACTCTGATGAGCAGATGACAAGGCAGCAGGTAAATTCCAGATATTTTGATTCCCAATAGTCTTGATATGAAAAGTGATTTCTCTCTATTGTGATCGCTTTCTAAATCATGAAAATTTTTTTAAACTTCCGTACTAGTCTAAATTTTGGTATTTTTTTCAGTATTTGGAGATTCACACATATGCAGAAATAGAATTATGGGGAGTATTCCCTCTCATGGTTCAACGTTACACGTTATTTAGGGTCATAGCTAAGCAGCAGAAGTGCTGTTAGTTTCTGAGGGGAATGATGCTAGCCCTTATGGTGGTAGTATTGAACAGTCAGCTATGTTTTCCTGAAAGCATGCTTCGGTAAGTCTGTATGCCAAAAGAGCTCTGGGATCAATCAAACCTTCACATGCTCTCCAAATAAACCGTATTTGCAGACCTTTCAGCTTTATGCAGTGACGGGCACAATCCAAAAGAAAAACCATGCTCCAAACACCTCAGATGTTTGGGGAAGTAAGCTCAAAACTCTTACCCTAATATGGGTCACCTTTAACAACTTTATTTACAGAAGCAAAATTCTCTCTGATCGAGAGCATGGTCCTGAAATCTGTAACGGGATCTCATTTGTGTGGTTTGATTTCATCTGGGGTTTTAAGACTGTTGGTTCTTATTTCTTCATGTGCTATTAATTTGTGTTCCCTGACAGAATAAGCACAAGATTCATTTACATGAATAACCCTGGAGGGTTGAAATGCCCCGGTGCTGTAAGAGAATACCTCATTTCTATTTATTTTTTGTGGCAGTATTTTTTTCCCCACTGGTTACTAGCTGCTTTTGTCCTAACATTATGCCAGTGTAAATCTTGGGAGCTGATTTAAATCCTTCCCTTAACAAAAAAGAAAAATGGTAGCTGTAGTGGCAGACATGAACCCAACAGGCAATGCAACGGGGGGGTTCACTCCCACATTGTCTCCTTCTGATGTGGTACATGTGGCCCAGGTCACACAAGCACCCGCACAGCCCCACTGCCAACTAGACGGCTGTGGGGGAACGTCCCCCGGCGCAGCCTTCATGGACAGCTCTTTGCTTCTTATGTAGCTAAGCCATTGGGTGAACGATACCCTGTGGGCTGCTCAGATTTATGCTTTCCCCCCTCCTTTTATCATAAATCACTTTTTCCAATATCACTTGCTAATATGCTTAGTTATTGTAAAATTATGTAGAAGTATGGTATACATGGAACAGATCCTTGAGCAGAGAACGTTTTACAGAACTGCCTATGCTACTGCTCACCTGAAGCCCCCAAATCGTGAGTCAGACCCCTGAAAAGTCACAAAATCCTGCCATTTTTTACTTGCATGTGTGATCCTGTAACACCACTGATTTTCTGTGCAGCTCACTCTTTTGTGCCAGGACCCCTCTGTTTGGGCTGGGACCTGAGTGGCTTGGTCTCTACTGCTTTTCCGAGAATCTGCTTTAGCTTTCCTGTGCTACTTTCTCCTGTTGCCTGGGGACGTGTTTAGTGCCTGCACCTAGACTTGCCTGGTGGCAGGTAATGGCCTAGGGCTTGGACTCTGCTGTGGGAACACACTTTCAGCCCAGCTTGGTGTGTCCATGTTGTTCCTGTGCCCTTTCTAATTTGCTCAGGTGCTGGTTCTTCTACCTGTCAGCCTCTGCTTGGCTGCCTTTTAGTCTTGGAAAGGACTGCAGTGACAATCACTAGCCCTCTCCCTCTGTTCTGTGCATGTCCTTTATCCCTTGTGGTGCTCGGTGAGGAGGCACTCCCTGCTGAGCCGTTCTGCACCCTGCAGCTGCACACCCTCACCGCTGCCCTGCTCCGTGTGCTCGGGCATGCCATGTGCTCAGACACACCTCTTGCCACTGTGAACAGAGGGTGGCCCAGCTCCCAGAACCAGAACACAGCACACCATCGGTATATGTATCCTGTTGTATGAACCACCCCTCTGGCTTTTTCCCCAAGTAAATAGTCTCCTTTTTGAAGAAAAATTCTCCTTTTGTCTGTTGAGGTGGAAACAGTGTTATCTTCATATGTTAAACTGTTCCCATTATACTCTCAGCTGGATATTCAATGCACTTGGCTCAGCTCAAGCCTATACCTTTTATATGCTTAGCTGTGTATGGTAGATATTCGTCTTGTTTGGTCAATTCTTGTGCTTTCCATCACTAGCTGGCATTTTTCAAAGTCCTGCCTCACATACCCAGCCCACCCTCTCAGGGAGTGGAGTGAACTCTCTGTGAGAGCCATGGACTGATCTGCTGGACCCAGGTCTTGTGTATCACTTGAAGTCCTCCTGGGAAAGGCGATGGTCCAACAGCCCAGTGGCAGATCCGTGTTTGTCACACACAGTCCCTGCTTACACCCTGGTGCCAGTGTGCTGCTGTAGTTACCCTTACCGGACTGACATTATCCTTGGCTCCCGCCACCGGTGGCTAGGGTAGGATGTGCCGTAGTGCCTCGCGCGTGCTTTCTTCCTGGTGGTCTGCAATGGCTTTTGCCAAACTGCAAACACACCGTGTGCCCAAAAGTAACTTGCCAGCCTTACAGCAGAGACAGCAGTCCTCACTCTGGGCTCGTCTGAGAGTGGTACGGGAGCCACGGATGGGATAGTGACAGGTCTGGGGATTCAGGAGAGGAAAGCCTCTCTGATCTGGACTTTCATATTCCTGAACTTGTCCTTCAGTCAGGCCCTGGGGTGGAGAGCATGGAAAGCTGCTCAAAGGCAGACTCACAAAGTCAGCGAGATAAAGGGACCATCTAGAGCCAAAGGGCAGAAAAAAATAAAAATAAAATACAAAAAGGAGGAAAAAGGGCCAATGCGACAAAAATAGGGAAATTCAGAGTAGATTTACTGTAAAGAGGCGGGGGAAGGGAAAGGGCAGCTGAAAGCTAGAAAATTACCCAGTAGGCTAATAAAAGGCAGGTAGGTGCACATTTTCAGGTTCTGATTGTCCCTTCAGTTAAACTTTTATGCTTTTTTTTAGAGTCAAGAGAAGGAAGATGGATTGTCAGCACGTAACAAGCTACTATTTTAGGTCACAGTAACTATTTTAGATCTTGCAGCCCTAGGGATAATATTTTCTGTATTACTTATGGGCTATCTCTACAGCACTCGGTTCTGATGTAACCATGCCACAGCATGCAAAAACTTCTATAACTCCTGTCTCAAAAGGAAGGATTGAAACCTTGGCCTTTCTAACATCAATGAAAAAAGTATTTCACTTCAGTGTGCATTCAAGACTTCATCTCAAACATGGAGTCTGTTCAATACCGAAAGCTTTGTGAACTTCAGGTCACCACCAATGCCAGCCTTGAGTGTTTTTTCCCTAGAAACTAATGTAAGTTGGCAGGAGTTTCTCCCATTCCTTGTAACTGGAGAGGCTGTCCCAGGGTTAGTATAAAATAAGCTGCAATTCTTACTTTGAAGAATTGCTCTATGTGGTGTAGCAGGGGCAGGTTTCGCAAAGGTGATTAGAAAACAAGCGTTTGCAGACAGGACTTTCAATGAGGACGATATCTCCTCTAATCTGAGCAGTCTCTTTTTTCCTGGCTTGTGGTGTGCAGCACTTTACAGGCAAACACAAAGGCAAAACAGCCATGTGCTCTGAATAACTTACATTCAAATTAGATTGACAACATAATGAAAGCTGAATAATGTTATATTTGGAAGTTGTTGATAGAAATCATCCCTAGCTCATATCTTGAGAGGACAGTAGGATGAGTGGTTATCTATGTCTCTGCCACTCTGCTTCTTTCAGTCATTTTCCCTTCTCATCTTGCCCAGCACTCTTCAAAAATAGCCTCTTTAAGATATGAAATTTATCTTTATACTTTTAAAAAAATATCCTCCTAACTTTCTGGATGGACTCTTATAACGCTCCGATTATGTTTTAGAGTTGGTGTACTCAAATCCTCACTGATTTCCAGGATGGGTCTTAAATCACACATTATAGACTCTTATCCCCCAATACTCTGCTTTGGATTTACAGTTCCAGTTAAAGTTACATCTGTGGAGGAAGATGACATCTTGCTGCTCCTTATCCTTTTAAAGTACCAAATCGATTTAAGGGCTTAACTTATTGTTATAGTTTATCCTGAACCTTCTGAATCAGTTCATTGAATTTTAGCTGTAGCTATATAAAATTCTATACAGTGAAATTGTTTGGCCATACTGAGAATGGCTATGCCATGATCCGTCAATGCCACTAACTGCCAGCAATAAAGGAAATTCTCCTTCATTCTCCATTCATTTCAGTGAATTTCTAAAAGTACTATTGAACACCAGGAGTATATTTTACTAGGTTTTAATTTTTTCCACCTTCTTTTAAGGAGTACGTCAATGATACTTAGCTGAAATGCACTTCACTGTGGAGCGGCTTCAGTAGCTGTCAAAAAGAGACACTGGTAAGACCCAACAAAATACGAACTTGTAAGAATGACTGTAGTAGTGAGCAAGATAATGGAAACATTTATAAGGGAGAAGATTACAATTCAGTTAGAGATGTGACTTAGTAAAGGGAAAGCTGAATAGTTCTGTTAAAAGAAGATCATGTATGACAAATGTATTAGGATCATTTCAATGCATTGCTGAATTGATAAAGATGAAATCATTGACATAATTCATCTAGATTTCAGGAACGTATTTGTTACAGACTGTACAGGAGATCAATTTATAAGGTCAGAAAGCTGAGCATAGGGGACAACTCTTGAAATGGAATACAAATTGGTTTAGGCACAAGAAACAGATGGTGTTAGTAAAACGAAACAATTCAGGGTGCGATGAGGTACAGATATGCTTGAACACAAATACTGAATGCCACATGATTCAGGTCCCAAATCATTTGTTGCACTAGGAATGTGGACATGGGCAGGCCTTCACCGCTTTGGAATGGGAAGATTTGCGAACCTCTCTGGGGTGATTGATTGAAAACAACCATGAAAATGCAAATCATCATGGAGAAGCCCATGTACTAAATACACTTCTAAAGTCCTCTACGGAGAGCAGAAAAATGCCTAAAATTCACAGGTGATTAACCACTTCTACCTGCTTTTTAACACCATCTGTGCACCTTGTTAAATAGCAGATTGAAACAGATACATTTTCCTGGTGTGTCAGAATCTGCCTAACCACTAAAGCTGAGAAAAATGACATTGTGCTGTTAGTGAAACCCATCAAGAGTGCGGAATTAGAGGGCTGGAGATCGCAGAGTGCGCTCTCCATCACAAAATGTCCAAGGAAATGCCTTAATCAGGCTTTGACTTCTTTGTTCTTCCTGTGTGGATTTTTCCTCTTTATTTTAAGAATAGACTGAGAAACAGTCTAGAACTGAGCACAACTATGACTGAGCACAGCAAGCTCATAGGAGAGTCCTAAAAACTAACTATATTCCACCCAGTCTCATTTTTTCGTGTACATAAATTGGCTGCCATCCTACTCAAACACTGGAACAGCAAGGAGACACATTGCTCGGTACACTCTGTTAGACAATAGCGTTATTGCTTCTTTTAAAGCAGAAAGACCAGATATCTTGAAATTTGAATGGGAATTAGGCTCCTCATAGCATTTGAAGTTCCACCATGGGTCTCCCCACATCTTCTAGCCTTAAAGTTGCTTAAACAGTGTGATCCTCTTGTACCCCACCTCCAGTGGTGAAAAGTTAATTGTATTTTTTCCAGCCTTTAAATGTATGTATTTCTGTAAATCAAAGATGCTTCTACTTAACAAGGATCTTAATATAAAACTTTTAAGTCTATGATGGACAAAACCCTTCATTGGAGGAAATCCTTCTGGCAAAAGCATGTAGGGTCTAACCTGTTCAGCTGAGGTCTGAGTGTCTTTGGTTCCTTATCTCTGGATACAGCTAAACACACCAAACTGCTAGTACACACCCTCAAAACTACCCCTTCTGCTCTGTTGGCAGGTTTCAGGATTCTCATTTGCAAAAGAAGGCAGATGTAAAACAGATGGCTGAAGAAAGTACCATAGATACACATGGCATGTACAAATTAATTTAAATCCATTTTCATTCATTTCAGTACGCTTGCCTTAAAATTGTAATTCAAAAGATGTTTCATAATTTTATTTGTCCCTACAAGGTGCCTCTGGAGAACAAGGCAAGGGCCAGGGAGAGTACCCACTTCAGCCTGTGATTTCTGCCCACTGTTGAATACAAGCTGAGCCCACAGCCCTTATCTTACCTAGTTTCATGGGGTTCTGTTTGGTGCCTCCAACATTTGCCAGAGGGAATAAGTAAACATACTAACTGCATATGACCTCTCACTAGCACCAGGAGATTATATTTTAAATTGATTCAGCGACCAACAAGCATGAAGAAGAAAACCCTTTATTGGTGAAAGGAAAGAGTTTATTTAAAAAATAAACAGTTAGGAACCAAGAATAAAAAGAAAAAAAATATGACATTCAAAGGTAAAACAAGCAGCAAAAAATAAATAAAAAGCATAAACCTACATTCACTGGAATAATAATTTAGTAAGATCATAATCTTGATCATACACATAATAATATCACACACAGTTAAATGTATAAGCCAAGTGAAATTCTGGAATAGTCTTACAACTATTATATAATACTACATCTTGTCCAGAGTAGTTCAAGGGGAGGTGTATATTTGAAAAAAGCTCCCAAGCACCCTGGTACTACTAGGCATAAGATCAGGCTATACAACATTGAGCAATTAGAAGTCACACAGAAAAAGAATCATAGAATGGTTTGGTTTGGAAGGGACTTGAAGATCATCCAAGTTCCAACCCCCCCACCATGGGCAGGGACACCTGCCACTCGAACAGGTTGCTCAAACCCCATCCAGCCTGGCCTTGAACACTTCCAGGGATGGAGTATCCGCAGCTTCTCTGGGCAACCTGTGCCAGTGCCTCACCACCCTCACAGCAAAGAATTTCTTCCTAATATCTAGTCTAAATCTACTCTCTTCCTGTTTCAAGCCATTACCCCTTGTTCTATGGCTACATGCCCCTGTGAAAAGTCCCTCTCCAGATTTCTGGTAGGCCCTCTTTAGGTACTGGAAAGCTGCTGTAAGGTCTCCCCAGGGTCTTCTCTTATCCAGGCTGAACCCCAGCTCTCTCAGTCTGTCGTCACCAATACATGAAAGTGGAAGGGGCAAAGAAAAGAGACAGTTGCCCTAGAACAGCATCTACTTCAATGGCTCCTGAAATTTTTTTCCATCTGCTAATAAACCTGGAGCATAATAACAGATCACTTAATTTCTTAAGTTAAACCTGTTGCACTTTTATAACTGATTATTTATGTGAAGAGAAGGAGGTTATATCCTTCCAGTTATGGACTTATCTGGGATGTAGAAACCCAAGCTTCAGCTCCTTGATCCAACTGCTTTCACTAACTGGAGAAGCTTCTAAGAATAAAAGAATGCTCACCCACCTTCCCTTAGAAAAGACTGGAGCTGAAGCCCCAAAAGTCTGCATAATTTGAGCATAAAACAGGCAGATTTCAGCTCAGTGTCTCTGTATGGTGCCATTGCCATTCTAAGGCATGCTGTCAAGCTTTGATGTGAAGTTTCCTCATGAACCCAGAAACATTGCACACCAAAGCTGATATATTTTGTTTTTTCCAGACAGACATTTTCAAATGGAAAATTGTTTTGCTGTGATATTCCTAACAAGTTCTGTTTCAATTTAATTTTTGTGCTCTTTGTCAGTGGGTTTTCTTTCTTTATTCCCTCTAAATTGACTAGAAAGCACAGGATCAAGCTGGCTGTCCTTTATGTTCTCCACCTTGTTCCTTGCTTACAGCCTGCCAAGTATTGACTGTGTATGTAAAGCAATGGTCTTCATGCTGAAGAATCTGGTGTGGTCACAGCAATAAATGTCTGCAATGGTCCGACAGCTCTCAGGAATTTGATATACCCCACCAGTTGAAAAATGAACTTAGAAGTCTGAAAAGCCAGTCATATGTCAGATTTGATGACAGTACTAGGTCACTCTTCAATTTCATAGTAGCAGAAAGTAGTCTGAATTCCCCACCTGTATTTCTTAGTAAAATGAACTATTTCTTACATTATTCCAGCATACTCAGAGGAACATAAAATGCAGTACACGTTTCCTTAGTACCCATCAGTTGTGCCTGTCTGAGTCACTTGACAAAATATTTTCTCTGATCTTATACTGCATTTTTAGTTACCTCAATAGCAAGAAATTTTAAGGGAAATAATAACAATGCAGAAGGAGGGCAGTGAGAGACTTTCCAGTCTCTCTTGAGAGACTGTCTTGACAGGAGGAGTTTGATGCCTCTGGGAAAACAGAATTCATTACACTAACTCTATATTCAGTTGTAATAACAAGGCCTTAAAACAGGCTCTAAGATTTTAAACTTTTTTCTTTACTGCTATCTTCCAGTTCCTACTGAGTTGCCCTTATTTTTGAGGTGAGGGGAAGAAGAGCCATGAATTCTGCTGGTGAACATAAAATAACTTATTCATAATCCCCACAGTTAATCTAATATCACTAGCAGAGACAGCAGTGCCAAACTTTTCCAATACAACCTAGATCAAACAGATTAATTTTACAGATGCTTTTAAAGAACTTGGAGCCTTCTTGTCTGAGTTGGATTTGAATGGCCCCCGGCATTTTCCACAGCCTTGTCCATAGCCTGGTGTTCCTGGGTGACTTCACTGAAGTCCAAGCTTGGTGGCGGGCTAAGTATGGCCACAAAAGAGAGTGTTTGAGCTGAATAGTTCGGTATAATGGGTGTTTACTAGCAATATCTAAGGGCTGGTGACCTGCTCAAATGCCTGTGCCCACCATCCCACCCTTTTTTGAGCATTTCAGCCGTAGCAAGCTAGGAAGCACCCAAGCAGCTCTTTTCCAATGAAACCGGTATTGCCTGAGGCTGAAGATTTCTCTAGACAGAAGTGTTGCTAAGAGTTATATGCTGCAATATCACAGGGCCTTGAGAAACCAGCCTTTGAAACAGAATTGTTCAAAGCACTTGCATTTGAGGTTATTCATAATATATAGTACTCCTAGAAAATCTATACAGCAGAACACTCTTGACTTCAGATTTTCGATCACTCAGAAAACCTCACAGTTAGGATAGTTCTTTTGCTTATCAGTGTTAATTAATTTTCAAAATCAGTTTGTTTTCAAATTTGCAGTCTCTCCTCTGCCCCACCACCTGGCAGCTTTCCCCTCAGTTCTTTCCACGAGCATTCGTTACCTGCACTCCTCCCTGCTGGCTGCTGCTTTGCATCGTTTTTCCCTTCCCTCCTTCAGCCAGGCCTCACCACCTAGCTCCTTCCCAGAGCTGGCTTGTGCAGATTGCAGTCTGCTCCTGTCTTTTCCCCCTATTTCTCTTTCTTCCATTCCCTCTCTAGAGGAGAGAGTTACTACACTCTGAACTCCAGTACCCAATCACACCAGCTAACAGTCATACAATAGCTGAAAGAAAAAAAGAAAATAAAGACTGTCTCCAATTTTAATGTTACATGCAGCATGTAGTACACAAAGGAATGCAATACATTGAAGGTCCAAAACTGCTGAAGGGGAAAAAAGAAACACCATCACTTTAAAGATCTTTGTTGTTTCCCTAAGATGTGTCCTTCACGGACTTGACTGGGCACAAAAGGATTCAACATAAATGAATAACTGCTAAACTGCTTCTGATCTGCAGATCATATTGTCCTGCTGACAGATCATGCATGTGAAGTAGAAGAGCTGATACAGGACAGTGAAACCATCAATGAACCTGAGAAAATTGTGAAGGTGCAGCTGGAATATAAATGGACAAAAAGCAGCCTCTAAAAAGGAAAGGCAAAAGCAAAGGAAAGAAAACAAACAGGGGAACAGATAAATGCTAAAAGCAATAGTACCCCTCCCAACACAGGGTGCTTCCTCCAAAATGTGTGCATGAGGGTTTGAGCATGTATCTATCTATCATCACGTTAGCAAGAACATGCGATAGAATAATGCCGATATAAATTACCAAAAGTACTAAAATGGATGTTTTATCTATGATAGCTTATATCTTCATTCAGATGTATTTAAGTCCTGATTAAATGGAACCCTGAAACATCTGTGGAGAGTCAGATTGAATCATCCCTTCTGGGGACAAGCACTACACGTTTTCATTACATTTCAATTATGTAGCTTGTCCAGATCTTAAGGATTTACACTGGTTTTTTAATCATATATTTCTTTAGAGTTGGACATGGATGTAATGATGATGTTGGTGCAGTAGACAAATGTTGACAAAAATAAGCAGCAAAATTTGAAGCCATCAGTTCGTTGGCTTACCTATGAATAAAAAACCTGGTTGTTTTCTTTCTTAATGTCTGGCAAAGACACTGATTTCTGAAAGCTGTGTTTTAGAACTCTTGATTAAATCTCCTACAAGTGAAAACTGTTGGTTAAATCTCCTACATATGTTTACCTTGTTGCATCAAAGAGCCATAGTAGCTTGGATCTGATTCTGAATGTGCAATTTGTCCAGGCAAAAAAAAAGTTTTTTAGAAAGTCTGGAGCCTTCTTAATGAAATGTAGAAAATGCTTAGAGAAGTAGAGAGTAATCTGGCGAAAAGATAGATGAACTCAAGATACTGAGGGAAAGATTGATCACAAAGCAGAATTGCAGAGAAAGGAGATGAAACACTAGAAGCAGATAAGTTTATCTAGTGAATGTATAGAGGAAGAAAGCAAAGAAGATAACAGATCTAGAGACAAAGACAGTGGGATGGTAGCTGAAGGAGGAAGGTTGAGAGATGATGTTTTTACTCAGATGTTCAATGACAATACTGTATTCTTCTGATGTTGGCAAGGTGACGGTGCAAAAGCAGTTACTGCAGCAGGTAGAAGAATCAAGACACCTTGTTAGTTTTGCAATTAAAACAGCAGACTGGTACTCCTGAAACCTGCAATTTCGCTTCCTGGTTATGTTTGAAACTTTGGTTTTCTTGAGCAAGGCAATTACTTCCCTCTTCAGTTTCCTTTTTATAAACTAGGGTGATAGTACTTCTTTTCTACCATCATCTCCTTGACTTGTTTGTCTAAGTTAAGACAGGAACCATATCTCAATACATGTTTGCCTAGAGGCTGGCAGAGTAACCTAGTCCCAGCCAGGACCATTGCGTCGGAGTGTTGCAGTAACCACTGGTAAGTAACACAAAAAGGATCAGGAAAGCTGAAGAAACTACCAAAAGGCTTGATATCAGGCACTAAAAGTGATTACTTCAAAATACATATTTGCGTTCTTTTAATTCCTTTCTGATCCTATCAAGCGTACTCAAGGCAATTTCAGCTTATTTTTTATATATTGAATCTTTCTTTTACTTCAAAAGAAAGTGGTTATTTTCATCCAAGAGCTTGGGCTTTCTGAAAAACAACAGCTCACATCAGACTTTTGATAAAATCGTAAGAGCTGGAAACACTGAGAGTTCCTTTTGTTTTAATAACCTCTCTTTCATGAATATTTACTTCTCATTTGAATAATTATCATCAATAAAAATTAAAACCCTATGTTTGTGGGGAGTGTGAGCAGCTTTGGGATTAAAATGAGTGACATCCCTCAAAAATAGGACTATCAGAGGGTTATCTTTCTTACAAGCAGAGCTCTTTCTACAAGAGCATTCCGAGTCTGGAGCACTGCAAGACCAAGAAAACAGAGGAGAAAAATTCTCCACGTGAGAAGCAGAACTGGGAAAAAGATTCTATTTGGTTCATCTACACTAGCAGTTATATAGCTTCAGCTATTAGCAGTCCTACGAAAATGATGGGGATTCTAGTATCATTAATGATTCTTTTAACCACTGGGTTTAAATTGTAGTTCTTGTTCATTTAATTTTCATTATTTGCTATTTGCCTGTGCAAACAAGATGCTGTTTTCAGCAATGGGTTGCTGAGAAGCCTGTGAGGACATTGTGATTGCGATATATCACACATGTGATGACAGAAACCACAGAAATATATGAACAAAGACGAAAGACAAATGTACCCTCTAGAGCACTAAAGTTACAGAATGCCTAGACACGAGGATAAGCTAATTTATGAATCAGAGAAATAGGCTATAATTTGGAGAAAATGCCTAAGTTTGATTTATAATTTGCAGGTAGAATGTATGAACTCTGTATTTATCAGACTAAAGTTCCATACTAAAGCTAGCTGCTCTCCTGGATTTTTTTTTCTTTTTTATATGGAGATAACCACAGGCACTTATTAAACTTGATAATCTTACATACAAAGAGAGCTCCTGCTGGGTTTAGATGTGGCCTGTATTTCTTCCTGTATAAGCTGTTAATTAAGCACCTGGAACTGAAATGTTGTCAGTGGTGATACTTGGGCATCACCTGCTTGAAGGGATGTGAAGCTGTCAAATGAGGATCTCTCAGCCATTTTAGAGAACAGAAGCACACCGTGCTTAGATGCCAAACCACAAACAAATCCTAACAATGGGGAAATTGTGGTAAGGAACGAGGCACACTTATTTTACCGTGTTGTCTTGTGCTGTCTGTTGTGTTATTTAAAACAAAGTGTAATTGTGGGTTAAACTGCTCGAATACTCCATGCAGTTACATTTGGACTCTGCCTCAAAACACAGGCCCTGTGAGCACTCATGTGTTAGGAGTGTAACAAAGATCACACCTGATGTGCCTCAAGGTACACCTGGTCCATGGGGATGTACCACGCAGCAGCTCTGGCGGTGGGGCTGAGGAGGGCCTGGCAGGAGCAGAGGTATCTGACAGGAGTATGGTCTGGGTAGCGTGCTTGTGTTTCAGAGCTGACAGAGGAGTGTCTGCACTAACGGGGAGGAAAATAAACCGGATCGACCCCTGGATTGTTGCATTATTTACACCTCCATGAACCGAGTAACAGAGATCTGTGCCCAAAGTGGACAGTGTCCCAGCACAGTGTTTTGAGAAAATGGTTTTCTACCTCTTTGTTCTCCTGCTGCGTCTTGCTTTACACATACAATGCTTATACATAATTTGCAAGGGTTTTGTTACCTATATGTAATATTAAGGTCTCTACTGCAGTACAGAACCCCTGATCCCCGTCCCCTCATCACCTGGCCTGCAGGCATGTCTGGCTGTTCAGTGCCTGGGATCACAGCAAAGCCCTGCTGTTCTCTACGAGAAGACCTAAGGGGAGGAGGTCGCTTCTCTGGGCAACGCGCCTCAGACAGCGCTGCGCACCCTTGGCAGGTGCTGCGGGCAGCCTGGGGCCCGCCACGCTGCCGCCGGTGTGACCCGCGCTCTCCCTTGCGGCCCGGCCCGCCTGCCCGGGCACGACGGCCCTGCCCGGCGCTGTGGGGTAACTCGCCGTGCGGAAGCGGCCTGGTGCCGGCAGCGCGCCGCGGACGGGCCGCGCTGGGCCGCGGGCGGTGAGGCGCCGCTGCAGGCCCGGCTCCGGCAGGCCCGTGCCCCGCAGGCCGCTGGGCGGCCCCGGCCGGCCGGCAAGAGGCGGCCGTAGGCCCCGCCTCTCCCCGCAGGCTCCTCGGCGGAAGGCCGGGGCTGGTGGAGCCGCTCGCCGCCGCATGCCGCCGCGGCCCGCCGGAGCCATGAGCTCCCACCGCAGCGAGAGCGACTGGCAGGGGCTGGTGAGCGAGGTGAGGCGGCGGGGCGCGGGCAGCCGCGGGCCGGGGCGCCATGCTTCCGCGGCGCGGCCTGGACGCCGCGCACCGGCCCGCCTGGCACAGCTGCTGAGGCGGCGGCCCCCGCCCGCAGCCCCGCGCCTCGGGGAGGCTCTGCCGGGGCGGGGGGCGCAGCCGTCGGGGGGGACCTCGGCGCGGGGTCGAGAGGGGCCCCGCTCCCACGGCCGGGCGGCTGGAGGCGGAGCCGGCGGGGGCGGGGAGGGCACCGCACTGTAGCCCGGCGAGGCTAGCGGCACGGCCACGTCTGCGGCCCGGCACAACCCCTGCGCGGCTGCTCCGTACTGGGGGACAGGCGCCTGCGAGCCGCTCGGCCGTGCTGGCCGCCGCGGGGCTGCCAGGAGGCGGGTTTTGAGGCGCCGAGCCCGCTGTGGGCGCCAAACCGCCGGGGATGCACCTGCGGCGATCCCGGGGCCGCGGCCCGCTCGGGGGGCGGCGGGGCCACTCGGGCGGCGTGCACTTGGTTTTCTTACCTGACTCGCACGTGGAAGGGGTTTGAGACTCGTGGTGCCAGTTGTAAAACAGGAGAAAAATCTGTATCAGCACAGCGGCCGTGAGCCTCAACAGGTGGAGTGTTTTCAGAATACCAGAATAGAAAATTTTGTTATCTACTAAGTCCACATTAAAACATTCACAAAGTTTACAGGGATGCATTTTCATGTAACATGAGTTACTAAATTCAAAACAACCTGAGGTCACTATAATTTAAGGGAATCTCGTCAAAGGCCACTCTGTTTCATAGGCAAACCCGTGAAGGTTGAAGTAGGTTGGCATGCTGATTTTTGCATTGCATTAATTTTGCGTGACTGTAAAAACAGTGTTTTTATGTTTATAGTTAGCAAATAAAACGTCCATGCAAATGGCCTGGCCCTAGATCAACCTGACTGTGTCTGCTGCCCGAGAGAACAGTGCATGCAGCTGAATTCCTCCGACTTAAGGGCTTTGCCTGTTACATGAGCGTGGCCTGAGGCCCTGACCTGTCAAAAAGATACATGAGTTCAGGGTCCTGAATCTGTCATTTGTCCTAGTGATTTCAGTGGGAGTTTGTGTGGGCCCAGGTCTGTGCTAGCACAGTACATTCGGTATTGGTGTCTACCTATGCAACACACTAAATAATCCAGAAGGAAGTGAAAAGTGTACTTTTTAGTAGTGTCCTGATGATGCAGTGTTGCATCTGACATGGTGTCACATGGCAGGGAAGCGTAAGAGATAGAGACAATTCATGAGGTGTGTTCAAAGGAAAAGTCCATATTCTTGGCTTTTAAGAGTCATTTAGATTTACTTTGGAACCTTTTTAGTTTTGATACGATTTAACCTAAAAACTCAATCCTGAAATTGAAGACTTACCTCTGGTAGGGGCTTCTGGATTGTAGCGAAGGTTAATCGCTGTGCGAAGCTACATTCTTGCAAATATTTAAGCATACATCTCATTTTCTTTTTTAGGAACAGTTAGAGGCCTGGTGATTTCCTCTTTTCCTTCTTTTTTCTCTGTTCCCACGGCAGGCTTACAGCTGGTTTTTCTGCATGAGGTCTGTAGCACGTGCTGTCAGGGTATATTCTTCTCTCTTTTGCTTTCCTCTGGCTGTTGTGATTAACTTTGTGCATTTTACCCATTAACTCCAACTTTCTAATGGGTCTGTGAGAAAGTGGCTGTTACTTCTAAAGCAACCTGTAATCAGTTTTTCCAGTTGACTGTATTCCTTGGTGGTACAGAGCTTCTCCAAGCATCTTAGCTTTAGTGTCTGCTAGGTAATGTAAGTTTCGTTCCCTGTGCATTTTGTAAATGTTTTGAAGTGCTTTCAAAAATGTAAGATGACAAAGGCAAGAAAAGATATGGTAGCTCTAAACAAACACTGTTGCGTTGCTGATGCTGCACAGTTAAAATGTAGAATGAGGTTAAAAATCTTGCTATAAAAGACCAGAAGCTGGTGGGTTCAGATCTGTCTGAAAAAAAAAGGTCACATTCTTTTTAATTTTTAATTTTCACAAGGTTGGTCCTCCCAAGTTTGAAAGCTAGGAGTAATTGAAATGCAGCATGGTCTAGTAGTGGATGGTGTCTCTGCCCATGGCAGGGCGAGCTGGAACTAGATGAAATTTAAGGCCCCATCCACCCCAAACCATTCTATGATTTTTAAAAGTCTGGCATTTCAGGTGTTAAGAAAGGTGGTAGGTCCTTATACATACATACAGAAAGGTGACCATACTGTACTCTTCACTGAAGAGAATAGAATTCTTGAAAGTAATTTTGGTCACCAGAATCTTGGTTGTAGAGTTTTGTTTGTCTGCTTTTAAGTGTTTTTGAATGTCCATACTTACATCTCAGCTTGACAGCCATGTTTACAGATATGCTAAGCTGTTGATTTACACAAGCTCATGTGAGTCAGCTCCTTAGTGATTCAGTTTTCCTGTCTGTAAGGGGGATAAAACATAGCTAAATCCCAGGAATATGAATGAAAAACATGATTTAAGAACTTTGTTAGAAAGGTTGTAGAGCTTCCAGGGTAGTTGGGGGCTACTTTTTGAAAGGTTGTAGAGCTTCCAACTCTGTATGTTCTGCTGTGGATAAGGGTGTGATTTCAGTTTTTGCCTGAATCCCATGTAATCTGTCTTGGAATTGTGTTCTCTAAGGATGATGACAGAATCAGTGACAGAGAAAGGAGTAGGTGGTATCATGATTTTGGGGTGGTGACATGAGTTGAACAGTATTGGGAGATCATGTGTGGTAGTGAAAAAACACTTTTACATAATCAGCAAGACCACATCTGTCCTTGCTTTAGAGACCTCACTTCTACAAGTTTGGTCTCTTTTCTGCTGAAGTCTGGGAGTGTGCTTCCATTCACTTCATTGAGAGTTGGCACTAGTCCGAATTTAATACTGCTTAGAGAACGTGTACTTTTGGCGGTGTTTTCCACTGGAAGTGAGAAAGGTTTCCTAGGAAACCCATAAGACTAGAGTGGTTGTCCTCCATTCTTTCTGCTAGCTTCTCCCTCAGATTTGCCAACTTCTAGAATTAAGTCCAATGTCAAAATGCTTCTCTTTTTTTCCTTGTCACCTCCCACGCATTAGAGCATTTACTGTATGCTATTTACAGCTACTCATATGTGACTGTGCTTCCTAAAATTAGTTTGAAGAAATTTAGTCTCCATTTAATTTGTCATTCTCAAGAGGCTATTTCTTGATTATTAACTGTGTATGGTCTTTGGCACCACAGAGAGAAGAGATATGCTTGTGCTTTTGAGCTCCCTTGCCTAGTAATTGCCAACTTAAAACTTGGGGAAAGAGTTTTGGGGAATTATTTATCAAAAGTGCAGCTATTGAGTAGTAGTTGTAGTTGAAATAGCTAAATGTTCCACACATGAATTCCGAATAAGAATGAGAAACCTAACCTGCTTGTAATTGGCAGAGCATACCTTTCCCATTGATTGAACAGGTTTTTTATGTGGGCAAGAGAGAAGAGGAAGGAAAATTAGTGAAATGTTCATGTTTATCATATCTCTCTAACCTTCTGTCATGTTATCTTTTCAAACACAGCATGAAATGCAATTCACCAAACATATATGAGGGGACCTGACAGGCTTTGGAGCCACTAATTCCAGAGCTTTTTTAAACACAGGCAAATGCCAGTGGCTGTAGGGAAGAACAAAGTGGAGTAGATGCTCTGAGGTCCCTGGGTGATTGAGTTGGCATAGTCATGGCTTTGTCATTTGGAAAAGGAAGTGGAAATGCTAAAAGAGCTGGCACTGTGACTTACTGCTCTGCAAAGTTCTTGGGGGAGTTCTGTGGGAGAGGTGGCATGGAGACCTGCATGCTGGGCTTTCAGGCAACAAAACAAGTGTTTGTTTGTCCTGTTTGCATGTTCCAGGTTGGACTAAGATACCCACAGGGATGTTGAGGAACAAACACAGAAAAATTAATAATGTAACCAGATGCACCACATACAAAACTTTTAAGGGCACCACATCACAAAATAGTGTTGACGAATCAAATCAAATTATGGTAATTCCTAAATGACCAGTGAAGATGATGTGGTGTAGTGTTGTCATCAAGATAAGACATGGTGGTCTGGGGCGTTGCTTATGTCACTTACCTCATCAGTGAATGATATGAGCATCCTTTGTGTTTCAGCAGTCAGGACGTAGTGAAGCAAGCTCTGGGCAGCAGGCAAAGCAGAGCTGATGTTGTGGAATAAAACAAAGGACACTGCGTTGTCTCAAGATTTATCAGAGATCAGGACATGCGATGAGGTGGCAGGCAAATGGCCAGTAATTGTATATTTCTCTGGATTTGAGTGCTTGACTCTTTCAGACAAGTTGAGCCGTTTAATCTGAAGTCAAGGGGAGCAACATTACTGAAACACAGTCAACAAACACCCTGCATAGTGACTTTGCAATGCATTTTGGGGCGCTTCAGTTTGTAATTTCTACAACAAAATTGCCTCCAAAAGGACAGTGAGGAGAAATCTGATAAAACTGCAGGCAGTTAAATAGCAGTTGGATCCCCTGTCCAGAAGATGGAAAGTAGAGTTCATGGTTTCTCTGAGAGCATGGTGGGCAATAGGTTTCTAGGCCCATCAGCGTTTGGGAGGACACTAGGTCCTGGATTGTTGAGAGAACATAGAATGTGTTCCACAGTGATTCCAAAGCACAGTTTGGAGGTAGACTTCTACCCTCAGAAAATTAGATATTTTCCTTCTTTGCACTAATTGCCCTTAAATACCCAAGTATAGGCCAGTAATTTGTACAAATCTAAAATAAATTATTTTGTGATAAGAATTTGGTGTGTTTGTTGGTTTAGAAAAAGCAAGTCTAAAACCTTGACAGTGTCCCAGCTTCATCAGATTATTAGACCATGTCTACGGTGTCTTTAATAAGATCTATCCAGATTTGTTGCTAAAAATAGCAATGGACAAATAGCAAGTGTTTGATCTGGAGGGTCACCTTGGAGCAGTTACATTCTCCTGTAATGTCAGTCTCTTTTTACTCAATTTCACTAAAGTAGTCATCTGGCTGTAAAGCAGTTCAGGCAGTAATGTAAGAAGTCATATATATTCCTTTAATTATTATGATCTTCCTTGTAGCAATTATAATTTGCTTTATTGCAGATAACAGCAAATGGGTAGATAAAAGTCACTAGACAGATAGGAGAAGTTGTATGTTGTAGCTTTTAGATTGAAAGTATAGCAGCTGGTTCTTGGTTAACTTTGTTTTTTAAACTCAAAGATTATTTTGGAACATCAATTAAAAAGAAACAAAAGACAGTAAGAATATTTTCTAGTGACTAGCGCATAACAGAATTCATTTGTTTGTCTCACTGATAGAGAGTACATGAGACATAGGCTTTCCTTCAATTGCAGAGGAAGAAATCTCTATATGAATGCCAGAAGCATCTATTGAATACTTTTTCTCAGAATAGATGAGAATTTTTTTCTTATTGTCTGTGTTGCTCCAAAAAGGCTGTTGAACTCCTGTGTTCCTTTTGACAGCATACCAATTTTGCTGCACTTGCTTGTCCACATATGGGAAATTGTTGGTGTGACTCAGTTGTTTCCCTGAGTAGAATTAATTTCTGTTGTATAGTTGTTAGGTCAGTTTATGACAATTACTAATAATTATTATTTTTTTAATATTCAGAAACATATATATTGAATAAACTCTCTGAGGTCTGTCTTTGTAAAATCTGTTTTTTCTTCAAAACTGGTAATTAGAATTTGAAAAATACCTCTGTTGAATAATCAAATTCCACAGAAATGCTGTGGCTTTATTGTGTCTTGTACCATAAGGCCATGGAAACAAGTGACTATACATTTTTACTATTTTTATTGCATTTATTTGGGAAAGTCACTATATACAAAAGTTAAAAATATCTTTAAAAAAAAGTCTTCTAGGTGGTCATTTTTATAGCAAAATCCAAACAGTACATTGATGAGAGATGCCAACCCCTTTCTTCTGTATGACACATCATCAGCATACAATTAATCATATTAAAATATAGTTTAAACAAGGAGGACGTCACTATTCATTTAGACCCTGAACGCAACTCTCCCCACAATCTGTTTATGGTTCATTATTCTCAACCTAACAGATAATAGCGAATTCCCTTGCCCCTGCCAGTGCTGCTGTGAAAGATGAAGTCTTCCTTTATGCTTTGAGTGTGTCCTTTGTGGAGGGCTGTGACACACGGCAAAACCAAGATTTGTTTAGCACTAGGTCTGCATTTCTGCCTTATAAGTAGTATTTTTTTTATAGTTTTATCCACAAGCTTCTGACTCTGTCGTTCACTGCTTCATATACCACCACTCGGGCCAGGCTCAGAGGCACCTGCTGGTGGTGTGGGTGACTAAGGCGAGATGTTTAGCTTTGCTTCTCTCACATTGTGTACATTGTATAGGCTGTTCTTCTGCTCCACGTAGGTGTTGGCTGGATGGGTCAGCTTCATTCTTTCTGGTGGTTAAAGGAACAGGACAGGCTACTTGGTTCAGGGGTTTGGGCTGCTGGGTTTTTTTGGTGTGATGATGAGGTTTGCTTTTACTCATTTTTATTTGCAATTACTGTATTAGATTGTTAGTATTTAAAAGCAATTTAGTGAAGGCATATTTTAGAATTGACTAAGACATGAGATAAAACTGGAAAAAAAGAAGAGAGATTGTCAGAGGCAAATATTTCACTCTGAGGAAAGGAATTATTTTATCAAGTTTGAAGCAGTTTACCATGTCACTGTAATCACATGCTGACAAGTTTAAAGTTTAGCTTCTGATACTTTTCAGTGCTTTATCAGGGGACTTGACATTTGTGTAAGGTATCAGTAAGGACATAAGTACATAGGTACAGTTGCTTTTGTTGATGCCAAGGCATCATAATCCAGAAAATTTATGGCAGGATTTCAACTTCAATATTGCCAGAAATAAACTTAATCCAAGGTGGAAGTGTCCTTTTTGAGAGTTCAAATCCTTCTCGGAATTGCTTTTCTCATTCCCTTCCCACTTTTTTGCAACCAAGTGTTTACCATTTTTGGAAAATGTTGGTTGTACTAATATACCAAAGTCGCTTTTCCCTTTCTTATCGACTTGAAATTGAGGTTAACAAAGTCAATTCTAAGCAAGTAGTACATATGAGTAATGATTTTTGTCCCAAAGAACAGCACTGACTCAAACAGTATGGAAGTGCTGATGCTCATGCTTTGTGCAAGAGCCTATAATGACAAAGTATTCTTGTCAGTGTATATAATGAAACTATAAATTGTTTTCATGACTGCTGTGATATTTGGTCTCTTGCAGAGCACACTTAGAAAGTGGTTAGCGCTACGCCTTATGTGAGAGTATCAGAAATAGAAATATATGCTTTAGCATGAGCAGTGTCAAGTGATGGGTAGGAAGAATCTGCTGACGGAACATCACGTTAAGTGAAAAAACTGCCCAAAACTTCTGATAGGTAACATTCAGCCACTGCAGGAAAGGATGACGTACAGGTTACTCTTTCTTCCTCTCAGTGGGGAAGGGCAATGAAGCAGATCAGACTAATGCAGAACAGGTAAGATTTGCAAGTTCTGCTTTGGTTTGTGCATGAGAGGCAGTGGCTGGAGGGGAAGGCGCACCTCTGCCTCCCCTCTCCATTCAGGTGTTTGCAATATTCCTGCATTATTTCGCATTCTTCTGACTCAACAAGCACGTGTGTATGGTATCACAGCTGAATTAGTTTTTTTACTTGTGTGGGTACCACACTGTAATTGTTTCAGACTCAAGGTAAATTTTGGTTGCTGCTCACGCTATCACTTCTGCTGTAACATGGTCCTGTTTCACTGTCCAGGTGGGAGGCCGAGCCCAGAGGACATTGCTGGTAGCATGGGGAGGAGGAGGAAGGAAGGGGGAGTGGGGCAGGAGATGCTGGTTGCTGAGAGCTGGGTGTTGTGGACGCAAGTAGAAAAGGGAGTTTGCAAAGGATTCTTCTTTCTAGGAGCTTTCCCAGGGCTGTGGGTCAAATTGTGAGGTTTCTCATCCTATTGTGTATGAGGAAAAAGAGGAGAAACTTGAATTGCTGAATTCTTCTCACTCATGGTGTTCAGGTGAGCATGTGGCCTTACAAATGGATTTCAGGCTTCTGATACAACAGATCTCTTTCCTGTGATTATTATTAGTAAGCTAAGACTACTTGTGGCAGACTTTGATCTCATGCAGAGAGTCTTCCTCCACCTTTTCAGACAGAAACTTGAGCCTCTTGAACCTAGTTTGGGCTGGGCTAGATATGGCTTGTTACAATTAAGTTGTGGTTTGTTTTTTTTTTCTCTTCTGCAGTACCTGGTGTGCAAAAGAAAGCTTGAAAGTAAAAAGGAAGCATTGCTAATCCTTTCCAAAGAGCTGGACACCTGTCAACAAGAAAGGGACCAGTACAAGCTTATGGCAAATCAGCTGCGGGAACGACACCAGTCTCTGAAAAAGAAGTATCGGGAGCTGATTGTAGGTTGTTGTTTATGAATACTGTATAACTGGGGGACAAGGGTGAACCTCACAAAAATGGAAAGAAGTCCATAATGACTGCTGTAAAAATGTTTAGGTACTTGTTCACAGTAGTCCTGCAGTTGTAGAGCCCTGATCGTATTATTACTCATTTGTTCCACGTTGGTGAGGTAGTGCCTGTTATATAAGACACAGAAAGACACTGCGTGCTCTGAGGAAATTAGTTTCAGTCATAATTTCATTTAAAAACTGACTGTGGTATTATTATTCCACAGCAACTTAATGTACCATTATGAAAAATAATGCAACATAAATTTGTAATGACCTGCTGTTCTAGAAGTGTAAACAAATCTTCAGCCTTAGACAGTTTTTTGAGTTGAAATTAATATTACTGGTATTAATCAAGATGCAGTACTTCAGAAACATTTTTGATAACATTTTTGTTAAAATATGTGTTTTAAAATTTGATCCACAAAGTTAATATAGTTGCTGGCTTCAGAAAAAAGTTGCCAGTAAAATATGTCCATTTATTTGTAGGATGGGGATCCATCCCTTCCGCCTGAAAAGAGGAAACAGGTAGGATTTATTTTTCAGTTCATATTATTTATCTGTCACAAAAGTACTTTGCAGAAGTGTGAAAATATTAACTAAGAAAGCTGGTAAAAAGCAAGCATTTCTGTCTGTTGAAAAGCTCTGTCTTTAATCTGTGGCTTCCTGTGCTTTTGTCTAAACATGTTTCATTCTGAAATATCTGAACTATCATTAATTAGAATATATGGCTATTGCTTTTATGTTCACCTGAGACTGAAATTGGTCAGCGTACAGAGACTTGAGATTGTTCTCCTTGTTGTTTGTCCTTCATGTATTGAGTCCTAAAATGGGTTCGTGACAGGACTTCTCATACTTAAAAGCAATCTGGGAATGCATTGTCTGCATTCCATAATTGTTAATTTATTGTTGTGAGTACTGTTTTCCATTAGATACTCTCCCAGGTCACTTGGGCTCTGAGTTATAAATGGTAAGAACAATGGTAATTGCATTTTATGGTTCCCCTGGAAAACTTTTTGCCTGCTCACCTTTTTTGTTTGTTCCCGGAGATCTACATAGTGTGTCCCTGTTGTGGAGTGTTGCTTGTCACATCTTAAAATTATCTTAATTTTTAGAGAAAAATGGCACCCGAAACACAATGTGTGAGCAAGGAGAGGAGGACAACCCAAAAGAACAAGAATTGTTACTGTAATTGCCAGTCCTGAAAGTCTTTTAACCATGTTTAAAACATGGTTATTGCATTCCCTTAATGGATCAGAAGTTTTACTCATCATCCTTTCCCTGGGAGTTTGCATGTAGTTCTTGCTGTTTTCTTAAAATTTTAGGGACTCGGGGTTTTGATTGTTTTAAACTAAATTTTCAGAGGCAATATAATTACTCGTTCAGGCACTTAAAACAAATAGCTGCCAAGAAGTCCGTGGCTCAGCATAGAATCATTTAACTTCCTCATTATTTAGCATAATTTATTTGAAATTCTGTTATTTCAATAGAATTCTAATAAAAGGGTTTGATCAGGTATAGGTTTGTGCGTTCTGACTACTAAAACTGGAGTTGAAGAATATACAATTAAAAGGGGAAAAAAAGCACAATGCAGTATATGGGTCATTATAGAGGGAAGTAGGAAGGGAGATTTGCCATTCCATGGATGTTGGTCTGATTCATCTTCCATCTTCCAAAACAAATAAATCTAACACTTGTTTCTAAAACACTAGCAAAATTTAGTCTAAATTCAGAAGCTGTGATTATGTTAAGTTTTGGCAAATCTTACCATGGTAAGCATGTGGAAAGCCATTTAATAATTTAGCTAGGAGTTGTTTTTTTTTGCTGAGAAAGCTATGTATTTGTGCTAGGTAACGGTGAAATAAAGAAAATCTTGTTCTCAAATGTGGTCATTTATAGGTCTTCCTGAAGGACAATATATACTCTAGCTTGTACAGTTAGTGCACTTTTTGAATTTTCATTTTCCCGAGAAGCGTGTCTGTTGCATACAAGGTGGATAATCTTGGGTAGTTAGGGCAACCTTTCTGAAGAAGAGTATGGTTTTGCTTTGAGAAATGCACCAAAGAATAATAAAATAAATTTGTGAGTATTTTTGCGTTATTACTGTATGTGCATTTTTTAGCAGTTTTTCATCTGAGAAAGAGTGAAGTGCTCTTTTGCACTTTTTTCCATCCCCTTTTTGCCCAGAAGCCTAGTTGCCTGCTGGGGGAAGTTTGTGACCTCAGTCACTTTATATAAACAGAGGCCCTGATTCTATAATGAATTTTGTATGGCACAAAAGTGCATGCTGTTCTCATGGTCAGAAATAAGATGAAAATATTATATGCTGAACAACTTGCTCTGTTATGTTTCTTTACCACAACTGAAAAATTATTGTTGAAACTGCAATCTAGAACCTTAACTGTAGTAGGTGGGTTGGAGTTGCTACTTTCTTCTCTTTCGTGTCTTCAGTTTTCATCTTTATTATCAATTACACTTTGACTTCTTAAAATATCTTATTTTCCACGTTGTGCCTTCTCTCCCTGTTTTGCAACACACTTTTGTCATGTTTTGTGTGTAACCAAGCAATTTCTATCAGCAAATAGTTAGTTAACTCAGAACGTGTTTTTGTAAAAATTGGTGTTCCTTATCTTAACATGCAGTGCTCTGCAGTGTTCTCCCTCTCAAAGCTGTGTGTGCAGTGGTACACATCTCTGACATAATTGGTTTGGACTCAAGTATCTTAAAGGTCCTTTTCAACCTAAATGGCTCTGTGCTTCTATCCAAAGATTGCTCCATGTGTATCACCTTTTGCCAACCAACAAAAGCAGGAAATGAGAAACTGTGCTACTGAAACCTCTTTTCCTCCAGTAGGTGTTTTACTGTTAGTGTTATCACAGCCTGTGAGCTGTCAGCGCTTTCCTGGTCACTCTTACCATTCACAATTCAATGTTGCAGTTGAAGGTAGCTTTATAATGTCTTGTGGTGTCAGGGGTAGGGTAATTTCTGCATAAGTAATGGAGGGGTGAATTGTTTCAGGAGGATAGGAATAATAAAGAGTTGATTTTGATGTTAAAATTCACCAGAGGTGGTAAACAACAGACACTCCCAGTTTTGAAAGGCATGTTAAAATGTTGCTCTGACTACAGAACCTCTGTTATACATCCTGTATAAACAGAAATTCTACCATTCTGCAGTGGTACGCATTTGTATGTATTTGCTGTGATAATAGAACATTTTTATGACATTGGCAAAAAGTTACTGGATGTCTGTTGGACAGTGTCGCCATGCTGGGAGGCTTAAAGAAAAAAACATAGATGTGATTTCTACCTTGATTTATATTGACTATTGTTTTTGTCTACATTGCTTAAATTTTCAGTATTCGGTTTGGGAGAAGCTTTGTCACTGAAATAACAGATCAGTGAATCCTTTGACCTTCTATATGAAATAGAAGTTCTTTTAATACAAATGAGATCCTTTGAATAAGCAAAGGTGAAGTAAAATGCATGGTTAGGAAAAGACTGTGCTGGGCCACAGTCCTAAATATGATTTGCTGAAATTGATGTCAGTGAGACCACTCAGTTGGCGATACTGGGTTTGCAATGGGGCTGTTTGTCAATTATAAAGCTGCAGTGCATGTGTTCACTGGTGAGGGCTTGTATTTGTATTTTAAATGTATGATGAATCAAATTAAATGGAGCTAAATATCACAAAATCACAGAACAGTTGAGGTGGGAAGCCAGCTCTTGAGATCAACTAGTTCGATCTCCCTGCTCAAGCAGACCACTTAGAGCAGGTTGCCCAGGACCATGTCCAGATTTTTAGTATCTGCAAGGATTGAGACTCCACAGCCTCTCTGGGCAGCCCGTTCCAGTGTTTGACCACTCTCGCGGTAAAAAATGGGGAGGGGGTGGTGTTCAGATACCTGCAGCTATTGAGGTGGCTGAAGTCCCTCATGAGGACCAGGGCCTGTGAACATGAAGCTTCTTCCACTTGTGTGAAGAAGGCCCTATCTACTACTTCTTCCTGATCAGGAGATCTATAGCAAATACCGAGTACAACAGCACACGTTGATCTGCCCGCTAATCTTGGCCCAAAAGGTCTTGGCTGAATCCTGACCTGTCCCAAGGCAGGGCTCCATCATTCCAGCTATTCTCTCACATGAAGGGCAACGCCCCTCCTTTGCCCTTGTGCTGTACTTCCTAAAAAGCCTGTATCCCTCCATCGCAGCACTCCAGTTGTGTGAGCTATTCCACCATTTCTGCATGATCCCAATGAGATTATAACCCTGTGACTGCAAACAGTCATCGAACTCGTCCTGTTTGTTCCCTGTGCTCCATGTGTTAGGCCTCTGAGGGGCGTCCAAGTGTGCCAGTTCCGAGGCACATGCTTGGGAGCTTTCCCCCCAAGGCTGTTCTGCAGGCGCTTCCTTCTTCACATGCCCGTGTTCAAAGGAATTACGCTTCAGCTCAGTTGCTTTGCGAATTGCTATGTCCACTCTCTTCCTATCATCCCAGGTTCTTGGCTTGCCTACCCTATCCCAAGCCTCCTCGTTCCTTCCCCAATAATTTCTAGTTTAAAGCTCTCCTTCTGAAGTTGGCAAACCTGTCGGCAAAGATACTTTTGCCTCATGTAGTCAAGGGGATCCTGTGACTTCCAAGCAGCTGTTGAGCCTTAGAGAGGGTCCCATGGCCACAGAACCCTCTGAGGCTCCTAAATGAGCCTTGTAACGTAATGGTGGCGTAGTCCTAGTATAGAGCACAGCTTGACAACTACTCTTTTTGCCAGGCAGAAACTCTCATCGGAGAACTGGTGTGCATCCTTCCTGAAGGTCATAGTCCTTAACTCAGTTATAGTTATCTGTAGGTGTCCCAAGGTGATTCATTCAGACCGAGACTCTGACTGCTCCAGTGATCACTCGACATCACAACAGCATGCTACCCACTCACCGAGACACTGGTCAGACAGCCTGACTTCTACTAATCAATAAGTTCATGAACATGGCGTTTTGGGGCAAGCAGAACATCAGAAGGACCAGAGGTTCCAGACAGGAGTATGTTGTGACATGCCCCAAATGGACCAATTCTGATCCCTTTCGCTTCCACTTCCAGTTCTAGCTTAATGTATGCAGCTGTACAAACAAACTTCAGGGATTGCCTTGTGACTGTTTATGACATCATAAGGAAAAAATGACTAGTGTGACTACAGTGAGACTATTTCTTGTTAATTCATTAATTCAGGAAGTTTTGCTAGTCTTGCACTAAAATGCAAAAGCTGCAGAGTCCTGTGAGATGAAGTCTTCAGATAAGATACACTACAGGTTAAGCAATCATTTTGTATTTATATCACCGGGGTGCTCTGAAGATTAATGATTTCTGACTTTCTTCAGAGGGTTTGAAGATTAAAAATGTTTTGCATGGGCCAAGCTTAGACCTGTGCACTTTGCTCTGGTTTGTGGGTGCGTGTGTTTGACTCTCATAGTGTGAGACAGCAGATGGAAAACAGTGAGATCATTTGCCCTTGTAATGCATCAGAGAGCAATATTTCCGTGGATTCCAAAATGTGCCTGCTCCAAGAGCATAGCTGGTAGAGAGATCCTGTTTTCTGCACGCTGAAATTTGCTGTTCCATTGATAGGAACAGGTGGCAGTATGCAAACCTAGAACTTCTTAGCCACACTAGGAGTCACGCTTTGTGAAGTGACACTGTTGTTTCTTCAGCATGTAGGTTAAGCGACACTGTTGTTTCTTCAGCATGTAGGTTCTGCAGTAGATGTAAGGCTAGAATAGAAGGAATGCCGATTCTAATAGATGTGATAGTCCCTCTTTAGAATTTGGAGTGCTCTTCAGACCTGACGTGTACAACAACCTCTCCTCTGGTTGCTGTCTTTTACTTTAATGGCATAGAGGGTCCACACCCCTACACCTGAATATTCTGTTAATTAGTCACAACACTCAGAATGTTTAAGGGATGTTGATTCTTTTTGTGCATTATCTCATAGATTAAGTTGTCCTCAAGATCTCAAAGCAGCTAAAATATTTCTGATGAAACAAGATGAAACATTTTTTTATTCTATCCTAGTATATTAGACTTTGTATAAGTACAATTTAATAATTTCTCTTTGACTATGCTCATCTGCTGTCAACAAAAACTTGATGCCTATATGAAGCATGGGAGGACTGAAGTACCTTGTTGAACCTTCATTGCGAAGGAGTTTCTGCCAAGTCACTTCTCATGATGCTGATTATTCATATAGACACTCTTGGTTGCTGCTTACGATGTGTGTTAACAAGTCGCTGTGCAAAAACTGGCCTCATGAAGGAGTCTGTAGTTGATATTAATGTTACTTTGTTTGTCAGCCTTCGGCAAATGCTCCACGCCTGGCTGGGTGGTGTTTGGTCCTCTGCAGCGTTATGCTAATCTAACACACAGAAGACTGGTTGAAAACGAGAGGAAAAGTATTCCTTTTATATGTCTACTGCTTAAATGGCTTTTTGGTTTTATTAATCAGCTCTATAAAAATTCCAATTGCTGAGTGTCTTTCAAGTATGGGAACAGGAGCGAGCCTTTCTTGTTTTGCAGAGCCTTGTCAAGTTTTGACTAGTGTGCTAGTGTGCTTCTGTGGTGGGATTCCTGCCTGGTTCTCTGAGCAGCAGATGCTCAGAGGAGGAGAGAATTTTCTTCTTCTCTTGTTTTATGTCAAGTGACTGCTTGGCAAGGCTTTGATTTTTGTTGTTGTTTTTCTGTGGGTAAATGTGACCCATATTAAGTGTATTTTGTTTAGTATGCCCAGGACCTATAATTTCAGAAGTCTTCTCTACATAGTTTTTCAACGTAAACAGAAAAATACAGTAATTTTTGCTTCTTATCATCAGGAAGCTAGTGCTAATCATCAGTTCTTTTACCTTGGAGTGAACAGTGGTAGTTGGTAAGCAAAGCAGGTCTTTCTGTATTAATTCAGCCATTGCAATCATATGAATGCATTGGAGGAGAAACTGCAATTAAATTTGCTATCAGTCACACCCATCAAGTGTGCTTAATGTTTCATCAAACTTCTTTTTCTGTCAGCCTATTAATTCAGTATATTCTTTGTTTGAAGGTGTGGATGAAAGAAACATAAAAGACTGAACTGCAGTATAGAAATGCTTATTTGTATAGTAAAATATTTTTTAAACTGTAAAGGTATGTTGGAACTTTCCCCCTCATCCCCCTTGCCAAATTACTTTTTCAGGCAGTATCTAAAGGCAGAAAGTCCTTTTTTTAAAAAAAAAAAAATCCTTTTTTTTTTTTAAGTGTCGGATAAGATTTATGTGCAAGAGAATTGAGAGCTATATTAAAGAGTGTGTTACTATCCATCATTTTTAAAGTGGTGTGGAGAAAATAACTCCATGTGTATGTGTAGCTAGATTTGCAAAATTGTTAAAGGAGCCAAATTCAAGTGTAGTGCATAATTCCAGGGCTGCCTATTTCGAGTTACTTCCCACCCCACCCCCCTTTCTTTTTGGGTCAGCAGTGAGAAAAAATCTGTTGCTGTCTGACAGGTATTCACTGGCTTATGTTAATAAATATTTGTATGTATTTTCACCAGTAGTTTCACATGCTTATCTGTAGCTAAAAGTTAAGGTTCTTTTCCACCTTCTATCTGAAAAATGTTCTTGCAAATTTTAACAAAGTCTGAGTGGAAAAGGGTAAGGTCTGATCTATTCCCATTGAATCTTTCACTCTTTGGTCTGTTCTGATTTATGGTGCTTTTTTGCCCCCCTATGTAATAAAGGTAGGCACTTACCACTCGGCACCCTCACATCGATCTTTTTCTGCTTTCTTGCAAGCTTCTGGTGGGATTGCTGGCTGTGGTCACACTTGCTGTTGGTCAGAGAGAAAAGGAATATGGGGACAGTTTCTTATGCCCAATGGGGGGTTGGGCTGCACTGAAATCATACTTCACCGAGAGGGTGATTCGTCACTGGAACAGGTTGCCCAGGGATGTGGTCACAACACTAAGCCTGTCAGAGTTCAAGAAGTGTCTGGGTGATGCTTTTAGTCATATGGTTTAGTTTTAGGTAGTCCTGCAAGAAGCAGGGAGTTGGACTTGCTGATGCTTATGGGTCCCTTCCAACCTGAAATATTCTGTGATAACATGCAAGCTTCCTGTGACAAACAGAGGCAAAACAAATAGCTTATCATGTTGCAGAGACTCAAGAATACCTGCTGGAAACTGAACATTGCCAGAAGTGGACAGAGCTCTAGAAAGATTGATAGCAGGCAGTTAATCAGAGACTAGAATGAGGCACGCTTTTTATTGCAGACAGTTGCGTTAGGGGTGGTTAGGAGAAAAACAGTTTCCACTGCTGCGGGTTGTTGCAGAGGCAAGACAAGATGAGGCTACAGAAAGATACAGACCTCTGCATCTTTCCCTTTCATTACCCATGGCTCAGAAATCTCTCTTCATCAGTACTTCCAAGTTAGTTTTGAATGATGTGAATGAAAGAATTAAAGTCTTTCAAAGTAAAGAAGTAAAGGCAGTTACAGGAGTCTCTTTAAGGCTTCACCTAGAATCAAAAGAAACTGTTGAAGAAATTGAGTCTAGAGAAGCTGAATTTGGCTAATTTTCAGAAAGTTGCTCTCTGTTGCATGGGTAAATGCTATGAGCTTTATTGTCTGCTGAAGTAACTTGTCTTGAATTTCTAAGTGAATTCTGTGTGTCCTATGAATATTGAAAAGAAGTTGCCAGGTGGAAAAATGAATTGCCTTTCTCCTTGCATAGATTTCATCCCTTTCCTCAAAAAATATGTGCTTACAGGCTCATGAAGCCAGTCCTCCATTGTTAGTTTTATCATCTTTCAACCATATGGTATGTTTTCTTATATATGCAAACGAAATGGTACCAAGTCCAGGTGTCGTTCAGTGTATCCTTTTGGCTGGCTCTTTTTAAGCCCAGTAGAGCTCTTCTGAAAATCAAGTATTTCCCCTTCTATCCACATTTAACCGAGAGCTTTAATGAGGTCTTGCCAAAACCTTTAAAACTCGGAACAATCTAAATTACATGTTGTATGGAACCTCTAAGCCAGGGAAATGAATAATTGCTGGAGACTACTTCTGTGACATAGCTTGGTTGTTTTAGTTTAACGAAAGTATAATAGAAGCTTTGCATTAAGGACCAAGTCTATACTTAGCTCATTGTAATGCTCTTAGCATGCTTAAATGAGGCTGTTTTATTTTGGTGTCTAAAATTCTTCATTTAAAGTTGCTTCCAAAATCTCTGTCTCGAGTATAAAGGTTTTTGTCACATTAAGTCATTTATATGACTGACAAATAAAATTCAGCATAGAATTGCAATCCCAGAGAAATGGTTTTAGAGGAAATAAATCTGAGCAGGAAGATTTACTATAGGCATGGTAATGCCTTTCCTGCAGTTACTGGGAGTTTTGACTACAGAATGCTAGAATCCTGGCGTTGAGGCTGTAAACACTGATTAGTGAGACTGAGTTCTTCCCAGGTGTTGAAATTACATGTGCTATTGCAGTGTTAGGAGCGTTCAAATTCATCATAAAAAGGGACTTTATAAATAGAAGTGTTTCAGAGAAGTTTGTATAAATCATGTTCCTTTTAACTAATTCAGTCTGGTGGTTGGATGGCCTTTGTTGAAAGTCAGCTTTCTTTAAAAAGAAAAATATAATTGCATCTGAGCGGTAGCCATAGATACTTCAGTTTATATACAATTTCCTGCAAACATGGGTTCTTTGTTTTCTTTATTTTAAACAGCCATTAAGCAGTACTTATCAATGCCATTGACTGAATGTGTTCTGAAGCTCCTTGATTCACTCAATGTATGAATGACTATTACACATTTGCTTAACATGTAGAAAAATTTATTTTTTTTTAATTGCCAAAGCATACATGAGGAACTTTTTGCATTGCTTGAATGGTTGCTATCTTGAAAATAAAATTACAGTCAGCTTAATTTTGGTCCTATAATTAGCTGTTTAAGTTTTTTGCTGTTACATTATTTTTCCCAAATTATTTATTTACAGTCTTCAGGCTTATCAGTAGTTTAAAAAGTGCTTTAATTTCTTCCAAAACTGTGGGAGACTTACCTTACTTTCTTCTGAACCTTTGATCTCGGAGCATCAGAAGTACAGAAGCTGTAGCAGTGAATTATGCTTGTTGTTCATCAAGTAGAATATATCAGTTTCTCAAGTTATTTTTCCTGTTTAAAAGTTTGAAGCTATTAGTATTTTAGACCAATTGGAATTTGGAGTCGGCTTAATACAGTAGTGTATGAAAGTTCCAGTTGATAATAGTTTAATAGTCTAATCCAAATGGTCAGATGCATGCATAGCTATATTCATGTTAATATTAATTTCAATATATTTGTGTTAATAGTTCTCTTTAGTATATAAACAGGGTGTGGAAATAGCAGTTGTTGGTAAACAAGGGGAAAGATTTCAGAAATGTCTATCAGACACCTTGTTGGTTTGGTAGTGTATGAGTTTTAAAGGTAAAACTCACAGAAACATCCTAAGAGACTGTCAAGTGGTAGTGAGAATGACTGGGTAAAAGAATTTTTTTTTTTCTTTTAGACTGAGAAAGAGAAAAACAGAGAAATGGGGGAGCTGAAAGAGCAGCACAGCAAGTAGGGAATCAAAAACTAAACCTAAAATACCAAGAGAGAGTTAGGAATAGTCAGTTGATGCATTGGCCTCAAACCCAAGGAGTACATGTAAGAGTAGCTTAGACTCATGGGGCTTTACCGAGTCATGCGTAGAAGATCTGAAAACTTTTTTCATTTCTTTTTATATCCTGAATTCAGATTTATGGCAATGGATGACACACCTAGCTGTCCACAGGCAATGTCTTGAAAGGCTGCACATTAGCCACTATGATTATAACTCTCTTAGAAGAGATGTAACTGGTAGACTTTTCCTGTGCTGGGTCAATGTTTGTGTATTCGTGAGATATTTGCTCATTTTCAGATATCATGGATAGGAAAGGAAGAGATTGCATTATTTTTTGGTCAGTGATCAAGCTGATGGAATTGTAAAATTACAGACCACGCTGCTTGCCCTGCTAACTTAGTAGGTTAACGTGAATGATAACTTTTGTCCTGAATTATTGGGGTTGGGCAGGGTGGTGTGTTTTTACTTTCTGACTTCACCTCTATTTTTCTAGAAGTCTGCATGCTAGCTAACAACGCAAGTCAGGTCACGTGAAGTTTTGTGCTATTAGATATCCATGGTACAGCTTCATATAGGGACAGGGGGACTCTGGCTGGCATCCTCCTTTACTGGCTGCGAATCTGCTTTAAACACTGTTAGGAATACAATTATAATTATTTCTCAGCTGTGCCTTTTATCTAATTATACGTAAGTTTAAAGCTACTGTTTGGCAACTTTGTATAAATGTTGTGAAAGTACTCTGCATTCTGCTCTTCCCACCAGCCAAGACACCAGAACTACTGTAGATGTTGTCGCTTTGTCTTGTGTGCTGTTGTTGTAGGAGTGCATATGCACACGTGCAGGATGTATTTCCTACTATTAAAGATAAAGAACCCTAGTGATTTTTTTTGTTCTCTCTCTAATGAAGCATGAAGTCTGGGTACTAACAACAATAAAAGTAAAGATTTTTGGCAGATAAGGAGTAAGTCTAGGGTTTCTTTTCAATCACCACTTACACTTCTTCATAGGCACCAATTTCTGACTGATACTCCTTTTCTAGGCAAATCTTGCTCAGCTACTGAGTGAGGCTCAAGATCGAAATAAACATCTTGGAGAAGAGATTAGAGAGCTTCAACAGAGACTGGGAGAAGTACAAGGGGACAATAAGGTATGATACATTTTGTTATCAGTAAATCGCATGGAATGTGTAAACTGGGCTGGAGTTTTGCATTTACTTCTTAGGAAAACAAAACAATGGGTTACAGAACTTCTTTGATTGCCACTTTGATTACAATAAATGCTCAAAACAGTAGAACAAAAGAAGCTTATACAGGATACCACTAAGTGCAGCTTATTATATTTTTTTTGTATGCTGTGTTTGCTCTGTTGTCCTTAGTTATGTATTTTGCACTTAGCCTTACTTTAATGATCTCAGACATTCTTTATTTCATTCTTTTTAAAAAATGTTTTATTAGTGGCCTTTCTTCGTACAGATGAGTATGGATAAGCATATCTTCATCATGTGATAATTTTCAGGTTTTTTGCAATGAAAATGCAAAATTCTAGTAGATAAAACCAGGGGAGGCATGATTTTTCCCTTCAAAAATATGGAGCAGTTGATCATAAATATATATAGTGAGCTTTGTATTAAGCCCTCATCCTATTATCCTTACGTAACCAATTTATTTTATTGCTAAATTTAGCAAGTTATATGGAACATTGCTCAAAATCTGCCATTTGGTATTAATCAAACTCCTGTTGTCTCTGTTAATTGAAATACTTAAACTCAAGCCAAATGTGTGTAACATTCACAGCTGGAGCTGTATGCAGGGTACATTCAGAGATCAAACTAGGGAGAGGTTGAATCTGAGAGTCGAGGTGGTTAACGAAGTAAAAAATGAAACAAATAATGAATGATAACTTCCCTCCCTCAACTACAGTTTCAAAGTAATGGGATTTAAAAATATCGATAAAAAAGCAGCCTTTAATTATTCAGGTGGGCTTTTTTTTTCCATTTAAGTTAATTTTATTTTATTTCTTTTATTTTAAACATGGGTATATTGTGATAATACAGTTTTATTCATTGTTTATCACAAGGACTTCCCCAAAGGTGCGCAAGGAGCTACGAAAAGGTCGAGTAAGACCTGGATTTATAGTATGCATAGCATTAGTGCAACTTGCTCAAGCCTTCAAAGACCGGCTTTCCCGGTGTTTCTTTTCATTTGCATGTTTTTGTTTGAACTGTATTATAGTGTAGAAGACAGTGCTTTGCAGTTCCGCAGTACCAATACTATGCCATACAGCCTTTCCCAAGCCAGTCTTGAACAGATAACAAGGGTTTGTAAGTACAAGCAGAATACAAAGGTAGTAAAACTACAACATATTTAAATATCAAGGTTATGTACCTATTCTAAAAGGCTAAATCCTTATAACAATATGATCTTGGTAACACAGAGCCTACTTTGTGCTTGGACTGGCTTTGTTTAGATTTGCCTTTGTGGGTTAACTTTATATTAGCTGGTCATCTTTGACATCTGTATTCTCAGCATGAATTTAAATTCAAGAGCCTCGTAACAAATGGAAAAATACGAAAAGACTTATTCTGCCTGCCATTCCTCTCTCCAAAAGGTGCAAAATAGTGCATCGCTAAATAAAGAGGGGGAGGAAAGAACTGCATCAGGGATTAATTTAGACTAGGATTTTCATTTTTGGAACACGTTCTTCTCTTTCCTAGTAAATGAGAAATACAGCTTATTTTAGAGTCAGGTTGCTGTTTTTTAAAGTGCCTAAAAAAGCATTGCCATATCTCTGAGGGATTTAACACTCTCCTCCTGTGTCAGATTTTGCTCCCTCCTAGCTTCAGTGATAAAATTTGAGGTTTGTTCCCAAAGCCATTCTGTTCTGCTCATCAGTTCTCCTGTACTGGCAGCTGGGTTAGTTCAGGCATTGGAGTCCAGATAATGCATGGTATATACAAAACCAAAGAACTATAATAATTTGCTTGTTCTTACATTTTCCCTCTGCATTCTTCTCTCTGCTTTTTCTGAAGTGAGGGAGGGCATCCTGCCCAGCTGGTCTACGTCAACCTTACTTCTGGCAAGAGATGAACAAACAGCTGCTTTTGCAGCAAGTGAAGCTGCTTATGGATGAACAATTCTGCCTGTGTCTGAGCAGGGGTGACTCATGCAGGCTTTGTCACTGAGTGGCAAGAGCTTTGTAGGACTAAAAAAGAAAAAAAAAACCTCTTTAAATATCACACATTAGCTCTATTGATAAAGAAATGTTTTGATAGCTTGACTTGTTTTTCACTGCTTTAATGTTTGCTACTAGTAGGATACAGTCACTTGGATTTGCAAGAAGACCTTAAACTGGTGACATTTTACTTGTTGAAGTCATGTTAAGTACATCCTCAGTTAGGCAATAACAAATTACTTGCATTTGGTTTAACTGGACTAATTTTTTCCTTTAATTTCAGCTAGAATTCTGTTGGCGTGAATAATAAAACTTCTTCAGGCAGTCTCTGGAAGGATTTGTTGCTGCAGTTTGAGAAATACAGCAATAGTTAGACTGCAGTGCTCCAGATATCTAAGACAATTTATTTTTATGATTGATCACAATCTCTTATCAGCTCTGACACATGAAAACTGTTCTGTGTTTTTGATAGTTATTTGTGAATCTTTTTCCTTCCTAATGTTCCGGCAGCAATGCTTGGAGAACAATTACTGAAACTTAGAAGATAGTTAGGAAATCTAATTCTCTCCTGTAAAACGGTGAAAATGGAAAGCATAAGAGAAACTGGAGGCTTGTGGAAGACTAGATGACTCAGTTGCCTTCACTTGAATTCCTACCCACGCAAAGAAATGGTTTTATAAGCTATCGAGGGCAGCTCTAAGCGAGAAGATGATGCATGGAAAACAATGGCTGCAGTGCTACTGACAGTTCGTTATAGAGCAGACAATCATTCATGCAGCAACAGTGTGGAATGTTAAATATGGTGCATATGTTTTGGCAGAACTGGGACTTAAGGTAGCAAATTTGCATAGTTCTGGTCCACTTTTTAAGATTTTGTAGACTGTGTGGTGAAGACAGTTGCTGTCAGTGACTGTGGCTAAACATGATGGTTGCTGCCTTCCTACTGGTTGTGCTTGTTTCTCTTTTACTTCTGCATGTTTTATCATTAATCAGGAATGTACAACTTTGGCACAGGCATTGCCTGTGGACTCATAGCCTGCACAGCAGCTATCGCAGTGAGGCCCGTTTGGGGCATTATGGGGCTGCTACAGAGTTCCTACTTTATGATTATTTTAGCTGACACTGATTAAGAAAAAGGTGTGATATTAAAATAATAAAGACTAGTGGCTTGCAGCACTGGATTGTTTTGGTTATCAGTCTATGGGTTCTTGATAAACAAGATCTGTCTGTGGTAAGGTGCCAGTAATTTAAATCCACTCTGCTGTGGATGCTGTTCGTAGAATCCGGAGGGGTAGCATTAACCTATTCTCTAGCTGCAAAATGGAGTTGAGCAGTCCTTTCCTCAGTGATTTCTGAATGATGGAAATAAAAATACAGCAGCCAGAGGGCGGGTGTATAAAGTTTATAACAAAGCACTAATATATGAAATAAACCCTTAGCTCTCTGGCATAATGCTTAGTGTCTCTTTGGGTCATAGCATTTTTAGGGAAGAATTTTGTAGCAGGTGGTGCTGCCTCCTGAGACATTTGCAGTGCAGAATTAAAGGACTTGGCCTGTTCTGCCCTGTCAACTCTCTGATTGGCCAACTATCTGGAAGGAGCATTCTGTTGTTTTATGGACTGGTATTTTACTTTATTTTATGTATGTTTATAATGCTGCTTTTATGGCCAAATTTGGATTTCTGAAGCATTCTTTTCATAAGACTTCATATTTCCCACCCCCCCACCCCCCCAAATCAGTAGTAAATAAAGAGTTCTGGTTTTATTGGCAGACTGTTTGACCTTGCAAGTAATAATTGCTTGCAGTTATAATTGCATCTTACGCCTCACCCCCTCCTGGGCTGGAGGAGAGTTGGTCATGGTGCATGAGTCACAGCTCTGATCCAGTTCCCAGCCTGGTGCTCAGCGTTCGTTACACAGAAGGTTTGCTCTGCTGCAGGCATTGG
The DNA here is from genome assembly GCF_023634155.1 of Falco peregrinus. Lineage (NCBI taxonomy): Eukaryota > Metazoa > Chordata > Aves > Falconiformes > Falconidae > Falco > Falco peregrinus. The sequence goes on from NC_073722.1 coordinate 32,299,946, forward strand.
AGGCATTGGTAAAGTGTGATTTCCCCTTCCCAGTTCTAGTTTTCCTGAAGAAGATTGAGTCCTCAAAATGTTACTACATTTTTTCTTACTGCCTTTCTCACTAGCAAGAGTTTCTAGAAATTAAATTAACTGAATTAAATCATGTTACCATACATTTTTTTATCAGCCTTTTAGCATATAAAAAACCTCAGTCCCATAGCTATGAAGCCATTCCAGGATTTGCTAGTTGCATTTTTGACTTATTTGTTTTGATAAAGAAATTAATAGGAATTATATCACCTAGGATCCATTCAGCCTTACTAACTGTGCAGTGGTTTGTACTTTCCCTGTGGGGATGGTGAAATGTAGTTTGCCAAAAGTTACTTTGGGGGGCACAGCTTTCCCTAAACAAGTGAACTGCTTATCAGAACAAGTTGTGCTAGCTTCAGTGACTTGCACTGAACTGGAGCTGAAGTAAGTGGGGAGGATGATTTTGGTAGTCTGTCTTGCATCAGCAGGATTTTAATTGGCACATTGCAGCTATGGTGACTGGCATCCCATAAATACCAAAGATAAATTTTAATGTACAATCTTCTGCTTCAGAAGATTGATTTTTTTTCTGACTCTGCAATATAATGATGTACACTAATTCCTTGGTGCAGGCAAAGAGACGGGGAAAGTCAGGCTGGTTATTATGGTGGGTTTCTCTAGTCTCTGGAGCTCCTACAAATGAGGCCATGGGGAGGCAACACTTTTGCCTAGTCGTACTCAGTATAAAGAACTGTAAATGCTGAATGCCTCATAGACTGTTATTTTAATACTCCATGATTCTTGAAAGGTAGTTGCCTTTTGCTTTTGATATTGAATATAACTGTATTAATTCAAGTCTGACTGTTTTTAGCAGTCACAAAGCTTCTGAGTTCATTAGCTGTTTGAGAATTTTGGCCAAGTCTTTTTGTTGTTTGACCATTATTTTTTTTAACATGAATTAACTTTTGTCAGTAGATGAAAAAAACGAAGCGCAAGCAAATGTATTAGCAGCTGTTAATGCAAATTTTGCACTGATGTAGCGCAGTGGGATTTTAAGTGGTGTCAGTAAAATGAAGCTGGGCAAGCCGTTTAGTGCCTTTTTGTTCTTAACTAGGAAGAGTTCTCTGCTGCAGAGAATTTGAAGATTTACATATGAAAATGGCTTTCTGAGAATACTCTGGTTCTATAGTCTGGCTGGGATGAGTTCCTGTCAGTCCTAAAAAACATTGACCACGTGTCTGTGTTTACTTGGTCTTTCATCATTTGTATACTCTGGTGACTATCGTTGCAAGGTTTAATTCAGCTTCTGTTGATGCTTTGAGTGTTTGACTGGAATTTTTCACTGAGAACAGGATTGAGCCCTCAGCTCAGAAAATTCCCTCTGGTTTAAATAATACCAGCTGTTTGTGCTGGAAGAGATGGAATCTATGACGGCTTGCTGTTTCTAATGCAGATATACTCTGATGCTACACCCTGTGTTCTCTTGCTTATGGAATCTGTTTTTGTGATGGCAGCTCCTTCGAATGACGATAGCGAAGCAAAGACTTGGAGATGATGAAGTTGGGGCGCGCCACTTTGCAGCACATGAACGGGAGGACCTTGTTCAACAATTGGAGAAGGCTCGAGAACAAGTAATAACTAAGTGGGCATATATTGTCATGTTTTACAGAGCTAGTGCAGTAGCAAGTAAATGACTTCTGTTATGTTTGGAGGGCTGGTAGCTGATTAACATTGGAGATAGTGATGAAGGTGCTGGGATTTTTACTGAAATATTTCTTACTGAGCACTAACTTAAACATGCATATGTCCTTATCTCAGGAATTCCTTCTCTAGATTGAGTCTCCTCTTTTTATAATGTGCAGCAACAACTTGTGACAACTGAATATTGTCCATGAATGTCAATGAAAGAGACTCCTTAGTGAAAGCTGTTACGAGTAGTCAACGCAATATGTCTGTATTAATATGATGTACCATCAGCATCCAATTCATCAGACTCATTCCCTAATAGAGACAAATAGCTTTCTGGGCAATTCTGGGGGTTTGTGTTCTCTGTTTTTCCCACACTCATGCCTACCAATGTCAGTTCCACCCTGAATGAGCCATTCTGTGATCCAGGAGGAGGTGTGTATTTCTTCTTTTTCAGCCTTCACTCAAGTGCAGCACTCCTTTAGCTTAGCAGAAGGACTCTTGACTGCACCTGGTCTTCTTCCAATGTGATTCTTTCTGGTATCTCTGTGCCCAGTCTCGTGCTCTCTGTTCATCACCTGGCCTTTTTTTCACACGGTCTTCTATTGTCCTTCCTGGCATATCAGTGTTTTCTGAGATGCCAGTGGAGACTTCTCAACTAATTGCAGGCTTTTCTCACTCTCTGTTTGCTCTCCGTTTCCTATCCTTCATAATTTGAAACTTTTTGTCTTTGAGTATCTTAGATACTGGGCTCCTTCACTCTTTTGCTTAATAGCAAAGCTCACCCTGTCAACTCTATGCTTCTTATTTTGTACTTTTCTCAGTTATTCTTTCTGTTCTGTAGAACTTCATTACTGAAAGTCCCATAATTAGTATAAATTCTCCCTTGAGACTTTTTCTTCGTCCTCCAATTTTGCCAAATTCTTGTTCAATTAATTCCAGGAGCCATAGAAATTATATGCTAAAATCATCTTAATATGTCTGTAGCAGAATTATAGTATGGATTAAGATTTCTTTTGCTGTTACATTTTAGTTGGGTTTTTAAATTCAATTTAATGAAGTAGTACCAAAATAGAGTAAAAGTATTGACGGTTATGAGCTTTGGAAAGACTTTTGACTGTCCAGAATCAATCCTGTTCAGACATGCAGTGCTTATTGCTTTTTTCAGTTTGGACACTATGTAATCCTTTGTTTAAACGTCGGAATAGTCATAGAGCTCTCCTTTCTTCACAGATTGAGGCTCTGAGACATGATCTTCAGGCTGCACTGGATGAGTTACAGGATGTGAAAGAGGAACGCTCCTTCTACCAAGATAAGTCTGACAGACTAAATCAAGAACTTAATCATGTCTTAGGAGGGCATGAAAACCGTATCATTGATGTAGATGCTCTATGTATGGAGAACAGGTGAGTGCATTGCAAACCTTGTGGTTTCCCTAGAGCAAGTAGTGTATTGCTTAACAGGAGCATCAGGAAGTCAGTCACAACAAAACTTTAAAGAAAATATATGCAAGAATAAAAGTTAAAAGATTTTGGTAATTTGGTATGTCTGTTTTGTTTGTACTGTAGCTAACAATCAAATAAAATTGAGAAAGTTAGGCTGCAGGAAATTACCAATGTTTTATTTGGCTACAGAGGTGTCAGTGATTTTCACAAACAGAGCTAAACAAGGAAAAGCAACAGAAGTGCAGACCTTTTTATCATTATGGCATCAAAAGAAAGAATATTAAAAATCAGTGTCTTCAGAAACTCACAGTGAGCTGTAAAGGGCTCATCTTGGATTGGTAACAGGGACTTTGAGTACCCTGAGTTAACAGTTTCGGACATAATTTGCACCACAGGGAGTGGTTGTCAATGCGGAGTGATTTGCCAACAATAGTTGCTGGTGAAATCACCCATGTAGATGTTCTTGCCACTTCCTTGGGAAAAGAATGTGGTATATAGTCTTTGCTAAGGACGACAGAGAGGAGTCACTGACAGAGCCATAGCAGGTACCTCCCTTAATGTCAACAATTACCTTGAAGTGAAAAGATCTTGTAAGACGCTTTCCATTTACAGAGACCTATGCTTCAGGTAAGGAAGTGTGATACCAAAGGCATTACTTCCCCCCAGCAGCTCCAGGGTGTTTTTCTGTTTTTCATGGCCTACAGAGTTTTGTTATCAATTTAAGCCCCCTGCTCTCCTGGCAGTGATACGATTTTATATTTTTTTTCTGAAATAGTTCAATTGTCACAAACCCTAATACAGCTGCAGTTGCACTGTATAGAAGAGGGTATTTTATAAATGCTTTATACATGAAAAAGATATTTTCCTATGTGGAAATAGCCATCTAATTCAAGTGGATAAACTCTATTAGGAAGAACTGTACTGTTTCAGTTAACTGTATAGCATTTTTCAACTATACTGTTAAATTTTCTACTTTGTGATTGCTAATGAGAAGTGCCATGTAAGTGATGGATATCAGTGCAAAAGTTCTGCATAGTTGAGTTTTGTGTTGATATATATACAAATCTTCATGTGTCTATTGCGCAAAACTTCAAGTACAGAGGACATGAGTAAATGCTTTGTGACTGTTTCCTCTACATGTAAATATATACTCTTAGCTTCCCTCCCCAGAAACCTGAGGACCAATATAAAATGGTTGTGCAGCATGCTTGTCAAATCTAACAGAAGGGCAGCCCCTTTTTCTGATGCGATTTGTTTCTGTACATAAAGTTTTATGGGGTCAAGAGCAGTAAGATTTAGTTATTTTATCCCTCTCAGAACTGCAGAGGGAAAAGATCTCTCAGTAGTTGAAAGAGAGGACATGCCAAGTAGTAAAGAGGAGTGCTTGAGGCAGGACTTGAAAGTAACATGAAGTAAAGGATTACGTTTCTTTTTCAGGTATCTTCAAGAGAGATTAAAACAACTTCAAGAGGAAGTCAACCTTCTTAAGTCTAATATTACTAAATATAAGGTAAGATCCTCTCAGTGTGTCATCTAAACTATGCTTCATCGGTCATGGAGGTTACTGTTCATTCTCATGTTCATATGTATTTAAAGAACAAAATTGTATCTTAAAAAAACCCCGCCATTAACATTCTGACACTATTAGTATGTATACATATTACATGCTCAGTCTTCCTTGTAGGCTTCTTAGCTGATGCAGTGGAAAGGGATACCCATTAAAGGTATTTTGAAAAATGAATTAAATACCTTTTTTTAAGTTTGGGGCAGCGTGGGGGGGGGTGATCAGCCTTCCAGCCTGCTAGTAGGTTATAAGTACCTGGTCACACAGTGTGTGGTGAATGATTCCAGCTGTGTTGCCATCACAGGCAGGTCTTGTCTCCCTGTTCCCCAATGGCCACGCTCGCTCTTCATGTGTCTTAATGATTGCTAAGTCTTAATTGTTCTTTCATTCCTGGGTTAAGATACATGCTGTTTTGCGTGAAACCTTCGGGACTGAATCCTGAATCCTAAGAGGAAAATATTCTTGCTCTTCCCTGAAGTCAAGCACTCTGTTTTCTTCTGCAAGTGATTTTGGGGTGTGGAAGGGCAAGGCTGCTCATCAGGGCATGTCTTAGGACTGTCAATAGGACTTCTTAACCATTTAGTTCGTTATGAAACAGTCACAGCACTAATTGCTTTTTGTACATGAGGAAAGCTTCTCAAAGTGTTAAGTTCATTTCAGTGTCTATTTACACTTACAACTTGGGTCTTTCGGAGTGTGCGTTAGTTTATTGGTGAGAACTGAGCATCTTGGTGGTCTGGTGGGTTTCACAGAACTGTAATTGTTTTGGAAGAACTGGACTTCTGTAGCAGGATCATTCTGCTGCTAAACTCCTGAAAGTCAGTATTTGCAACTAAAACAACTTCTAGAAGCTCTGTGTTTGAGCTTTCCCTTTGAAGGCTATCCAAAAGAATGCTGGGAGAAGTCTTGATTTTGTTTCCAATTGATATTCTCTACAGGATACTGCAATTCACTGGCACTCAGCAGGTTTTTTAAAAATAGGCAAGTCTTAGAAATGGACTAAGGGGAGTGGGTGGGCGAGACTATAATAAAGTGGTTGCAATAAGACAGAATGAGTCTTCGTAACATTTGTAATTTGGCTGGAGAAGAATACTCCAGGAGAGCCACACTCCCATAGATTGCTATGGGAGTAAGTTGTTCTGAGACCAAAGTCCAGAGTTCTAGCTTCTTGACTCCTAATGAAAGCATTTGCTGACTACTGTTTTTCTAAATAAGGTATTTGTTGTTTCCTTAGAATGCACTAGAGAGACGGAAAAATTCAAAGACTCATAGTAGATCCAGTAGCAGTGCTCTGACTGGAGTCCTGTCTGCAAAGCAAGGTATTACATAAATGCAGCATGATGTTGCATATCTAATTGAATTCCTTCCATCTTAACTCTTAATTTCTGCAACCCTTTCCTCACCAACCAAACCAAAATCTTTCCTTTCTTTCCTGTTTATTATTATGTGCTAATTTTTGTTCTTTCCTCAGTTGACTTGACAATATAAAATTTGCCTTTCGAGTACTGTGTCTCCTTTTGTTACTCTGTGGCCATTCATTCTCTCTTCCATCAGTTTGATTTTTTTTTTTTTTTTTAAAGCTCTAAACTCCTCTGCAACTTCAACCCTGACAAATCACTTCTTTATTCATCTCTGCTCTGCTAACAATGGCAATCATAATTCATATTCCAATGAAAAATAGACTGGATGATAAAGGAGGGGCCCCAAGTCAGATTTTCTGCTGCTGTTCTTGGAAGCTTTTACATTTGGATGTTTTGCAAGAAATCCTTTTGACCCATGTTTCTTCACAGGTAGCAAAATGGAGTAATCTCTTTTTCCTCCTTCAAAGGAAATATCAAGATTGGGAAAGAAAGGGGAAGAGAAAATTCTTTGAGCCAAACAGTAGACCTGGCACCCTACTGTTCAGGTGTTGGTGTATTCATACACGCACGAGATCAGTAGTATTTGTCATGGTAGACTGAAAGTTGCTTTTTTGTTTTTGACTTCTCTTCTGTCCTCTTCTCCATGTACTTGCAGATAATAGGCAGAGCCAGATTCTAGTTACAGAAGTTAATGATACTAGTAAAATTCCTATGTGGTTGAGAGGTGTAGGCTCTAAGCTGCAGAGGAAGAGTTCACGAGTGACTGTATTTTCACATCAGTCTTAAATAACCTGAAGGATGTAATAATTCTAAAAGTAATATAAAAGCTTCCTTGTGGGCTTACATTTTAATGTAAGCGGGAGAGAAATGATCAATTTTTTTACCAATCTGTAGGCATATAGAAGAATGAGTTTGTTCCCTCGTGAACAAAAAGAATTTTCCAAAAGCAGAATTAAGTTAACATAAGATGTATCTTCCTGTACTTATGCTGGCAATTGCTGCTGAATAACGGTCAGCTTAGAAAGCCACCATCTTTATGCCAGCTAGAGATTATGTTCCTGGTCTTTTGGTTTTGTTTGTTAACTGAAGGAAAGAGATACATATTCATTTAAGTAATGAGAATAGTTCTTTTATGCTAAGTAAATGTTTGTGTCACAACTCTGTGCATGAGAAGCCAAAACTCATTTGTGTTTTTGACATTATAGTTCAAGAGTTGTTGTCGGAGGATCATGGATGTAGCCTACCAGCCACACCACAGTCCATTTCAGATCTCAAATCACTGGCCACTGCATTGCTGGAAACTATCCATGAAAAAAACCTGGTCATACAGCACCAAAGGCAAACCAACAAGTAGGTAGCATGACTTCTAAGTAAAATGGAACTTACCGAGCTATGGAGAAGTCATAGTTTTGTGGTAGTTTCAGTGAAATGGGAAGGAAGATCCATCTTCACAGGAAATTCATTGTCTTTGTTAACTGGTGGGTTCTTTAGTTTTTAAGATCAGGTATGTGTTTAGAGAAAAGTTACATTTTTGAAGTCATGTCTGGGCTTGATCAAGACCTGCCTGCGTCTGCTTGGCAAGGGTTGGTTTGCTGCGCAGCTTTAAGACAAACCATAATAACATGGGGTACTTCTAGCAGGTAGTCTGTAGGGAGGGCTAAAGAAAAGCTGTCAGGAGGAAGGAAGTGCTTGAACTGGAGGAGAAGATACATGATAATTGGTTGTTAAGGTAGGAATTTGCTAATGAACACTGGTGGGAATAGTAAATATTGCATTTAGGAAAGGAGCTGAAAAGATTTAGTATAACATTTGTCACAGGCTAGTGGCCTGTGTGTCATACAAATGATAGCTGTTTCTCCTATAGTTACTTTGCCAAAAGTTGTAGGAGATAAACACAATTGGACTGCTACTATGTGATTTGTAAAAAAAAATCTGAACGGAACTTTGAAGGAGAATTTGTTTTTTCTTAGCTGTTCTACTTATCAGTAGAATTCTTTGTCTTGCACAGCTCCTGTCATGGCAGAATATAATAATTTTTGACACATTTTCTGACATTCTGATATTATTGTCCTTATACAGTGTATGAAAATCAGAGCTAGGAAGTGTTCCTTGATTCTGTGCTCAGTTTTTTTCTGTTCCCCCCCCCCCCCCTTTTTTTTAAACACTGAGTCACTACTGGTAATCAGAGGTTATTCAGGCTTCTCAAAAGCACATCAGGACCAGATGCCAGAAACAGGCAGACATCTTTCATGAAAGGAAGAAGTAGTACTGAAGTAAACTGTATTGCACTAGAATAGATGATTCATTTTGACAATTGATAACTCTGCTGCTAGGCAGACTCCATTGCATAATTCTTAGCAATGTGGCAACAGAAGTGGAGGAGCAGTTTATAGCCACTCTTAATACTCTTGAGAAAGCAAATGCCTAATCAGCTCAAGGGAGACTAAAGTGGTGAAAATGAAGCCCAGATCTAACTGATGGCAGCTCAGTCAGTTCATGTCTGTGTGTCATGTAATGCAAGAGGAGCTCCTGCACTGAGCAGTGCTAATGAAGGGCTAACACCTGCTTATTCCTTTCCTACTGCTAATATAACATCAGAAGAAAATAATGCAGAGAACATCTCTTGTTATTCCAGGTATAACCAATCTTTGCCTTTTACATCCTGATGCTGTATCATTACCTGGTGTTGTAGTTTGCATACTCTTGCCTATAACTATAGCAAACATTTTTCTTAATTTTGTGTGTCTCTGATCACATGCAGTCTCTTGCATCTCTTAAATGTTTCATTGTAATGATGGCTTCACTTTCTGATACCACTGTCTGCTTTCAGCTATTGAGTACAGGTTTTCTTGAGATAAGGTTTCACAAAGAGATACAATTCTTTTCTCTGTGTGCCCAACTGGTCATATATAGCCACAGGAGTTGAGATTGGATGTGTGCACAAACTAGTATTCTGTGCCCAATAGAAGATCAAGTCTTAGAGGGAGGTGACAGTTCACATCTCTCCCAGGTCAGGAGCGTGCTCAGGGCTGTAGTGTTGTATTCAGCTCAGGATGCTTCAGGGGGAAAAAAAGGGTGGTAAAAAATCCTGGGCGCGTTGTGTGAAGAGCCTCAGTGACACTCCTATGTGGTGTGCTCATTCTTTTTGTCACCTTTTGGCCTTAGTTGGATTAAAGAGGCTTTTAAGGAGCTGAGAGGAATGGGAACTACTTCAAGTAGAAACACCTATGACACAGAAGAGTTAAAGTGAAAAAGGGAAATGCAGGTGGGACATCAGGGGAAGACCATCCTTTATTTGAGGTGCATTAGCTGGTTGTTGGGGGTACTTATTTGCCGTGTAGAAAGTTACCAGTAAAGACTGCTGACTTCAGAAAATGGGGAAGAAACTGCTAACCTGTCAGAGAAGGTTAGAACAGGTCCGTCACCTGATACTGGTAGAAGATGCATTATTTTGTTGAAGACATTCCTCCATTCAGAGTAGGAAGTTGAGAAGGATGTGGGGCTAGAGAGAATTGTAATGACAAAGGATTTTGCATAAATTGGAAGGTAGAAGTCTTCTCCTTCATCCCTCTGTCCTGTTTGCCTGGCTTTCCCTGTGCAAAGGGCATATTTGGAGGACACAGTTACTCTTTGAGAGTGTTGTGTGAAGGAAGTGAGATTTATTGGGTAAAGAACATGAGATCTTGGGGTGGTTGTTTCATTCAGGGAAGAAGTTCTGCTTTTGTTATTTGATAGGTGTTTGACCTATTAGTGACTCTGTTATCAGTAAATGAAACTTTTCAGACTGTACGAACTTACTTTCCTCCAAACAGCTAACCTACTCTAAAATCAAAACCTTTTCTGTTGCTTGCAGATTGAGATATGGCTATATACATTTACAATAGGAGAATGGTAGATTTCCTTTCTGATTAACTGAAGCAATAACAAGGCAGCGGATTTTCTTTTTTAAGTAGATTTGAATTTGGATGTGCCATTGAAGTTGACTTTCTACTGCTAGACTGTTAAAAACATCCGTTGCCACTTGCTCTTGGAACAGACACACTATTATTATTGCTGCTTTCCTAAATATGTGGCATGATAAAAGGAGCTGTGGGTGTATGTGCCTAGGAACAAGTAGGCTAAATCCAGCCTTTATTTTCTTAGCCTCGCTTTTTAAGAAAAAAATAAGTTGTTTGGGAAGAAACAGGTCATTTTCCCCAGGTGATTGGTAGCTACTACTGCTAAGTCTAAGTAATGTCCTACGTTTTTCCTCACAAGCACATTAGCTTAATTTGAAAAGGCAGTTGTAAGTGATTTCTGTATGCAGTAATGTGTTGCAAGATTAAATAGTTACGTACATGCAAAAATAAACAGTCCTAACCCTGCCTAGCAAGTGGATAAAAATCTTTTTTGCTTCTGCCAGTAATAAACCATTTATTAGATGTTCTTTTTAATGCAATTTGTTCCTGTAATTGCCAGCACCCATGCAAGCCAGATCAGTGTAGAAGCTGCTCTGCTGCTTAGACGTGTTGCACTAATTTTAACATTTCTAACTTGGGCAAGCTCGGTCATGACCAAAATTACAAAAAGGATTGTGTCAGTCTGTAACTGCGTAAATGTTTCCACACGATGTATAGAACTAGATATGTGACTGTGACAGACCCTATTTACAGACATTTGGGTGATTGTATCTCTATGAGGGTATATCTCTTCTGTAGCAAGATCTAAATTGAAAGTGAGATAAATGGAGCTCTAGAGCTGTAAATCAGCACAGCTCCCTTCAGATCAGAGCCATGTATGTTGGACAGCATGGGAGATCCAGAAAGGAGCTGCTAATTCTTGTGCGAGCATTGCTGCTGTTACATGAACAACAGATTTCTGTAAAACGTTATCCTGGAGGGAGGTTTAGACTAACTCCCTTGTTGCATTAAACATGTGACCAGAGGACAACAGAGAAAGGCTATTGGCACCTTTGTCCATGACATGATCCTTCTGTTTTAGTTGAAGGATCCAGTCCACTAGGGATAGAGATAAAAAAATAGATTAGGGAGTTTGGTGCTACCAACTCATGCAGCCCCTTTAAAAATGCGTACTGTTCCAGGCCACCACAGCACATATGGAGGTGGCAAATTACCTGGAGCTCACAGGGGGAAAGGAATGAATGGAATAAACCGCACTCTGTTCAGGATTGCTTACACATTTCTTTTTTAACAGATACTTCTGTAAGAACTTGCAGCTTTACATAGATTTCATTTCTCCCGTACCTGTCTTCAGGTAACGTGGTTTGAAGCAAACTAGAATCAAACTCATCAGTGAATGCATTTTGCTCTTTTCCTGAATGAAAGGAGCAGGGTTAAGTATCGTCCTTCTTTTTTGCCAGCCATTGTTCAGAGCTGCAGAATGATCCTTCTATGTGAGAACCTGCACCAAAGGTTAAAAAATAGCTCAGCACCTCTTCTGAGGATCCAGTACGAATTATCAGGATATATTTGCTCCAGAACCTTTAGAAATAGTGTGGTACAGCTGATAAATGAATCACGGAATTTAAGAGAAGCAAGAGAAAGGTGACTTTGCTATTGTTGTCTGAATAACAAGAGCAGTAGCAATAACCGAACTTGATGCAGAGTGTTGTTTCCTTCTGTGATATGGCTAGCCGACAGGGAGGGCACTATCCTTCCCCCATTTTCTGCCATGAAACTACTGGTGAACTACTTATGAAAATAATCAGGATTTTTTTCTTTTCCTGGCAGAAGCGGTGAACTTGTGACCCCTTTGTGGTGACAGTCATTAGCCAAATGGAGGTTGTTTTGTCAGCTCCCTGCCTGAGCTAACATGATGCAGAAGACTTGCATCATCTCTGTCTGTTCCCTGCTTCTCTAAGCCAGGGGAACGTCAGGTCCTTCAGCTGACCCTTGGTGGGGCTTTAGACAGGGAGATAGAAGTGGGACCCCTGGCCCCCTGTGCGCAAGGTAGAGCCTCTTGAAGTTGCTCTGTGCTTTTCTCCATCACTTGTGGCTTTGTACTGCAGAGCATAGTTGCTGGATGTTGGGCCATGCACTGGGATACACAAATAGTTATTAAGGCTGAGTCTCTCATGCCAGACAGAAGCATTCTGGAAGTGAAATCTAGACTTGAACAATTTTGATTGTAATTGGAGAAGACAGTAATAGATCCATCATAACCTTGGTAACCTATTTGATTGCTGAGTTTCAACAGGGAAATAAACATAACTGCTCCCAAATGTCTTCTCTCCTCTGCTTGTAAATGTGATGCACTGTTTGCTTTCTAGTTGATACACACCACTGTACCTTTCAGTGCTTTCTTTGAGATTTGTTATACGCTTTGTCTTTTACATCACTCTCTCATCTTGATATTTTTGTAATCTTTAAAATACAAGGCTCATTGCAGAGCCCTCACAGTAGAGAATTAAAAAATACTTAGTCCTTGTTAGTCAGTTTGTCTAGCCCCTTTGGTGTTTGCTGGGTTTGCTGTGCTTCATGGCCTTCCCAAATTCTGCCATCTTGTCAGTAACGACATTCCCAGTATGCTCCAATGTCTGCAGCATAAAGCCCTCACTGGAGAGCACACAGTGCAGTATTGCAGAGCTCTGGTGAGCACGGGAAGATGCTCTTGCCGTGCTGTGTTGTGATATGCAGCTTCTCCATTCAGTTCAAATTTAACTGACTTGTCCTGTTGCTGTAATTTGATGAATAAAACTTGCTGTCCATTATCTCTGCTGTCATGTTTAGAACTGCTGTCTCTTCTAGGTTTCTCACTCTATTGAGTATTGTTTGAGATTTACTTAAAGACTTCTGACTCTAGGAGACTTGCTGTGCCTCTGAGAGAAACACTTTCAAAAATTCTTTGGAAAAAAGAGCTTTCCTTGCAAGGTAGAAATCTCTCATTTGATCTGAGGAGAGAATTAAGACTAAAAGTTAAATCCTGCAGGAGAAGTAACTGCAAATAGTGTTTGTGTAGGAATCAGATACAAAAGAAGAGATGACCCAAGAAATGCAGTGAAAACTAAGAGTGGGTGATAAAGACACTAAAGAGCTTGAAGCTTTTTAGTAAAGTAGAAAACAGGGTTCAGCACTAAAAGCAAAGATGTGGTAGAAAAGATATTCCTTGCCATTTTAAGCAATCTTAGTGATAGAGAAACCTCTGTGAACAAAGGACTAGGCCAGAATTGTGTCTTAGAACTTCAAAATCAATCTAGATGTTGTATTGAATTTTCTGGATTTTGTCTTCATAGCTTTTATCTTCTGGTTTTAGCTGTAGATAAAGTAAAAGTAACTGGGAAGAGATATTTGCAGGCAAAGAAATAGAAACATTGTGAGTTACTGTTCTTTGTCTTTACTGAAGGGCAAAGGTTGAATGTCCAGTACATCCTAGACTTTTTTTTTTTTTTTTTTTTAACCCATGGGCTAGATTAGACAACTGTATTTAATTTTCTTCTAACTCTGGGAGAGGATGTCCATTGCCATTAGCGAAAAGGGATGACTGCATACAGGTTTACTGCACTAGTTAAGTAATAAGTTAAAAATTCAACTGTAGCCATGTAAGCAATTGGGCTTTGGTTACCTTAGTATAACACAGAATCTCACCTCAGCTGACTGTCGCTGGCTTCTGTTTTTGTTTTCTTTTTCCAAAGAATTCTAGGTAATCGAGTGGCAGAACTAGAAAAGAAATTAAGAACTTTGGAAATTGCTGGCTTGTGGAGTCTTCCAGGTTAGTAGAAATTCAAGAGAACAGCTTGCATTATTTAGTTTTCAGGGGTATATTTGCATTTATGAAAAGCTTGGCTATAACTTTTTTAATGACAGTTATTTTATGAATGTGCTATTCAGCACATTTGCAAAATTAGAAACCTCTAATAAATGTTAAGTTGAAACCAGAAATCACTAAACTCTTTAAACTCCAAGTCAGATATATATACTGGAAAAAAAAAAAAAAAAAAGCTTTTAAATACTGGAAATAACCAAATTGGCTCCATAGTCTGCAAGCAAAAAAAAAAAGGGTACTATTTCATTTAAACAGTTGTATGAAATGATATATAGGATATTGGCCATTATGTTTTTCAACAAATGTTATTTATTTTGTACTTGTTGTCACTTCCATGGATTTTATTGCTGTATTTTTAATGTTCTTCTGTAGAATCATGAACTCTGAGAAATTGGAAATGTAAATGGTCTTAAATTTTCTAGTCCATCTCTCCAGAACAGTCTTATTCCCTGTAGCATCCTAAGTATTGTATTTGGTTTTGAATTACTCAAGTAATGGGAGATTAATCTGCTTCCTAATAGACCTCACTGTTAGGAAAATATGCAATATTTAATTTACATTTACTTTTTGCTTCTTTTCTTCCCATTACACCCAATTGTGTCATCTTTAACCACTGTAAATTATGCTACTCCGTTGTTGGTGTTTGCATCATTAGGCTTTGTTGTTTACAGCTTCCTTATCAGTGCTACTGGGGGTGGGAGATAGCGTGATTTAGGTTTCTAGTGTTTTGGGTCTGTGTTTTTACCACCTAACCTTTACATCTAGAAAAAAGCTGAAGAGACCTTGTGACAAACCTATGCTGTTCAAACTGTTTGGCCTGATGTGATGTATTTCCACTTTAGTTTGCCTGTTGTAGGCATTCTCGGTCACCCTTCTGGAACTGGCTGTCGTCCTGACACTTTCCAGAACTGAAGGTCCCAAATTTGTTTCTGGGGCTCACTTACTTTTCCGTTAGTCACCTAACGTAGTGCGTTTGTCCCCCCCCACGTACTCCAAAAGATGCAGGTGAAATATTTGTCTAAAACCCTGCTAATGCAGTTTTGGATATTGGTACAAATGTATATCATAAACTCACCAGTTTAAGGTACTGTAGGATTTATTTTTCAAAAAATTCTGTTCTATGAAATTCATACACTAATAAATGCAGCATTTCTGATCTTTGAAAAATGCGTTAAAAAAAAGAAAGGAGCAGCGGGGACTTGTTACACAATTGTTGGTCTCTGTAGGTAAGGCGTCACATTAATGTGTATACAATAACAACTGTCTCTTTCCTTCCTTTCTTTTGCTGCCTGAAGGCCTGAGCTACAATGTCTCAGTGGGATTTGGGAGTAGGTTCTGCTTAACATATATTTTTAGTAACTGATTTTAGCAGTACGTTAAATATTGTCACTGCATGTAAATAAACAGAAATACTACCTCAACACTTTTATATCTGACAGTGTAAGATGTTCAGTCAAGTGAGTTAGATGACCACAAGAGAAACAGACGCTGTTCTACAAGACAGTTCCTTTAAATTGAGGAAAACAATGAGAAAGGATGATCTTAAGTATATGTAAAGGAATTTTACACTGGATTGCGAGTTCTGTTAAGCCCCTTTGTTGATTTGGTGCTTGTCTTCTAATTCAAGCGTGCGCTTTTGTTTCCAAGTGCATTCTAGTCCCAGGGTAGTCAGAAAAGAGCCTTGCAACACCTGGTGGGTCACCAATTTTCCTTTCAGAGCATGAAAAGCTTCCACTCCATAAAACAGCAGCATGTAACAAATAGCACAGAAACTACCACAGTGGACTCTGCACCTGAATATTGACTTGGGTGAGAGACAGAAAATGGAGATATCTCATCTAGTCAGTCTTAGATCTGGAGAGAAAAAAATATTATTTGGTTATGAGTTGAATTTTTTGTCATTGGAAAAAACATGCAGATGAAAGCTGATGTTCAGTCTAGCACAGAAAGAAGCGCACATTATAAATTGCAGGTTTTTAATCTGAAGTTAATGTTCCTACTTAGGCATCATTGTCCATATAACATTTATAACATCTCCTGTCACCATGATATTAATATCTTCCAAATGTTGTTAATAAATGATGCTGTTAAACTTTATCCTATTGAAGAAAGAGCTTGACCGCCTTTAATTTTTTGTTAGGTGACATATTTGTCATCTGCTTTTGAGCAATGCATGAGTGAACTCTGGGGAAGCTAAATCAAGAGGAAGTACACGTTTAATTTTTGAAATGGTGAAATTGGTAGCATAGCTCATTTCTGTAGAAGTTCTGCCTAACCACAAACTTTAGCTTCCCAGGTTTGGAAAATGAGCCTTAATTGAATCACTTGCGAGGTTCATTGCTGAAAAGAAAGCAAGCTTGGACATAGACTTGGCTCTGATTTTCTTTTTATGAGCCTGCTTGCCTTGAGAAGGAAGCAGAGGATGTGATGTTCACAGAAGCATTTAATTCTTTGCTTTGTCTTAGGTATGTTGAGATTCAAATATGCATGCGTAATATGTTAAGTGTATTCAGTAATAGTAAACACCACCTTATTCCTCTCACAACTTGACATACAGAGAAATTATTCTGTATTTTTTTAAAATCTAGCACTTCCTGAAAATTCCAGATCTCCACTGAAAAACAGTCCTTAAGAAAAGAGCTGACCATGACTCAGCCTTTTTCTGTCTGGGGTGATAAGAAAGTTTCGGTGCTGCCTCTTGCTCCACAGTAATCGATGTGAAGCAGGGGCAAGGTCGAATTAATGGGCTCAGCAGCTGCTCTGGGTATAGCCAGTTACAGCAGTGTAGGGTGCAGCAGAAGTTAAAAGAGGATACCCAACCCTGGAGAAGAAAATGAAGAATTTACAACTGCTGAAAACTTATTTGTGTACTTATTTTGAGATCTGTATACTTTCCACTAAATTCCTTCAAAAGTCATTAAATAGAGGAGCACGTAGCTATATAAGTTACAAAATGGAGCTTACATGGCAGGTAATTGAAATCCCCTGTGCGTAAGCCAACTTCAGATCATGAGTCACAGAATATAGTGCAGCAATACCCCCATGTCCCTCCTTCATGAACGGGTGTTGAGTCACTGTTAATGTATAAATATACATAGGACTTTTTGGGCTACATCTGTTGCTTAGATGGTGGATACTGAGTTTAGCTTTATTTTCTGTAACCAAGTTAGTTTGCAGAGAAAAATGTGGAAGTAGATGTGTTTCCTGTGTAAATACTGGCTGGAAGTCAAGAAGTTTCTTTTTTGAAGCTTGTCTTGGCAATCTTCAGGGAGTTTAGCTCAGGCTTTACTTCTTTTATTCCAAAAAAAAAAGGAAAACAAAAGTCCGCTTTCCACTTTAAAGTTACATCCCCCCAATTTTTTTATTCATCATGTTTTTGAATTTTGCTTCCTCTGTTGGATTATTTTGTATCTTTTTGGATATGTGGCTACTTTTGACAGTGTATGAACATCTGTTGGATGTTTTCATACCACTAGTTCCCTGTATGATTATTTCTTCTTCCAACATAAAATTCTTCCACTGTTATTACAGGAAAGTGCATTTGTCTAGGGGTTTTTGCATTTTGAAATAGCCGTCGGATTTGTTTTGCCTCCCTGCCCCTGCTTTTTTCCCCCCACTTTAATTAATTTTGCCTTGCACTGGGGGGGGGTTCTCCACCTTAGTGTTAATTAATGCTACTTTTTATAACTTGCTATGGTGAAGGCAGAATTCTGATGCATAGTTGACAGGGGGATCAAAGCTTGAAAAGATCCAGTTTCAAAAGCAGGAATTGCATTCATATTGCTGCAGTGTATACCCCGACATGTTAAGGTATAAGAACATCATTAATACCTTCAGGATCAAAGTATTTACAGCCAGTGCTTTCAAAAGTATTTAGGGATTGGACTATTCCAGTTAGACTCCATGGGAACAGCCTGACTTTCATTATTTCTTAGTAGGTACCAGAACTTTCTCAGAGCTGGATTTATTCTGGGTATCTCCTGACCTGCTGCTCTGTTGAAAGTCTTTGTCTTGGATGGGTGATTAGATTTAGGATGTTGCCTTAAGGTGAAACGTACAAACAGATTTAGAGGGGAGAAGTGGTTGTTACATAAATGTCCGTTCTTATGGAGATAAATAGAGCAGTAGCTTGCCACCTCCCCAGCCATTACTTATCGGTTGGCAGTTGTTCTGGAGGCCACACAAACACCACACTTAGCTGATCTTGCACATTTCCTGCCATTTCCCCTCTAGGTTTAAGGTAGTGTCAGTCACTAGAAACATGAGCATCCTGAACAGTGGAGGACTTCCTAAAGGATCTGCAGGTGTTTCTTTCTGTATTGCTAAAATATGTAAAGACTAGGCATCTACAGCAGAGTCCTCAGCTGAAGAGTTTCTTGCACTATTTTGTCTGCAAAACTGCTGGAAAATTGCCCTTTTCCATTTGGTTAAAAAAAAAGTTGCTCAGAAATGCTTTTGGAATTTTCAGATTAAAATCTCTCCTGTTCCCAGCAATGTATGCTTGCTTGCTCCAGCAGTTCTTAGTTACGCTAAGCTTTCAGTCTTCTTTTCTAAGGGACCATTGCAGGATAATATGTGTGTGAGTATGTAGTGTAAAATTGCACAAGTGGTACGAGCAGGTTCATCGTTGAGGCAGGGTAATAGAGAGTAAACAGTCAGAGCTGAACACGTGGTGGTAAGAGCATGCAAATGATCCATTACTCTTTGTAAAACTTTGGGTATGATCTGGTTGTTAATATTCTGAATTGAATGCTAACTGCTAATACAATTTGCTGCATACAGCACCTGGTCTTTCAAAATCTGTCCTTTGCTCAGTATTGCAGGTAAAAACAAACACCTCTTCTATATTTGACTTGCATATTCCAGCTCCAGTACGAACTATTTTTTTCCGTGCTGTAGAAGGATCATTTGAGATGCTTTTCTTGTTCTGTACTTTTCAATAATATTGCAAAAAAAATGTAGGATATGTTTGAATATCATTAGTGCACAATGGATGTAATTGGTGGATTGATGATTCTAACACTTTGGTTGTTTCAGGTGGAAAGGACACCATAACATTCAGTGACCCAGCCTTACCTGTTATACAGCGGTCCAGGTCACCATTGTTAGCGTTTACTGATAAGCCACAGAAAACTGTAATACAAGGTGAGCACCTGGAACGTAAGGAACATGATGAGAGCTGAGCACTCATTTCTTTCCAGAGAAAAAGTAATAAATTTTCATGCTGGGATAGCAGAATGTGAAGTTTCAGTGGTTACAGAGGTTGAATAAGTCATCCACAAGTAAAATGGATAGATGGTCCCAGTACAAATAGCAAAGAAATGACTGAAAAATGACTGTTGAATAGATTGCACAGGGCTAGGGACCGGGTCTTACACCTCACAGAATTTTCCTGCCAGATAACTTGATACTGTGAGAGGTTATTCATGCCATCTATGTTACAATTAACTGTCCCCTGCTCTTTTTCCCTCAGTTAAAATGCACAGTAGGAAAGCGTTCCGTGGAACTGGCTTAGCACTTTCCTGCATTATAGCTGGTATCTAGATGAATGGCTTCCTGATTGCACCCAGTAAATGGAAATACCTGACTCGTTTTCCCAGAGAAATTGACGGCTTTTTTTATAGTCTTGCATGTGTTTTGTTAAAAATCCTTCCCCAATAGCAAGCTTTAACATCTCTACAAAGTCAAGCTTAACTTTATTTGACAGTAGCAGAAGATAGTGGTTTGCTGATAACTTTGATTTATTTTTTTCCCCACTTCAGTTTTTTTATAATGGATGGGAGATGGATTATTATGCTTGCCTATCAGCATTTGGATAAGCTCTTTAATGGGCATAACATTTTGGTATGCCCAGATCTTACTCAGCTAACCATGAAGCATCATAAACAATTTATTTGTTAGTCCTGAAATTAAATAGATTGTGGCTTAATTTTGACTTTATTATCCATGTCATCATCTGATAAAACTTGACAGCCAGACTTATCATTTTTAATAATCTTGATCAGCTGATATTTTTGCTAAAAATAGAGTGAAACTATAGTGAATATTTCTCCAGTGAGTAATAATAACTCATAAATATTAATTTTTGGCCTGCTTAATCATTGATTTTTAATTAAATCTGCAGTTACTGAAAGTATTTACTTGGTGGCATTGTGCTCTTTCCTTTACGTATTTGTCCTAGGTGAGGTTGGTATTACAGTTTTGATTAAAGCTGCCTGTCAAATCTCATCAGGCCCTGTTTCTGTTGCTTTGTAACACTGCCAAACTTTAGCTCTGGGCTGAAGGGCTGAAGCTTTCCATGCCGTGTTTTCTACTTCAGCTGATGTTTTTAGTGTCAGCCAAAGAACTTTTTTGTGTTAAATTCTGATGACCACGTGTTTCGGGTTTTTTTTTTTTTCTTTTATTATTTTATTCTTTTTTTTATTTCTTTTTTTTTTTTCAAACATGCAAGCATTTAGTTTATAATTGAAAGAAATTTGAAAATGTTTCCACCCTGAGAAAACAGGCTGGAGGTTCCACCCCATTCTAAACCATTCGGTTTTAAATCTCACCTGCTAAAAACGATGAAAACCAAACCAATGATTCTGTTGAGCTTTCTTCAAGCCACCAACACTGATAAAATTCTGTATGCACTGTTCCTTCAAGATAATGTAAGCCCAGAGGGAACAAAACCTGGAGTAGAGAGGAAAGGAGGGCTAAGATCAGGACTCAAGTGATGGGAAGACTAGAGTAGATGGGGATTGACAGTCGAAGGAAGACTGGTCGAGCAGAGGTCAGAGCACAGGAGTAAGGAACCAAAATGCTGACAGTGAAAGCAAGGTGTAATAAAGAAGGCTGAAATCTGGATGAGTAATGGACAGAGTGAGTGTAGGGACTGGATAAACAAAGGGATATAGGGCAGGAGCAAAGAGCTAGGCAGGGGAAGAGAAGAGTAGAAGAAAACAGCCTTGGAGAGAAGACAGACAAGGATTAGACCTGTGGCAGTCATGGGAACAATCAGCTCCCAGTAGGTCATCACCCTCTTTCCTCCTCCCTATCCCAAACAGATCCGTAACAGAGCCAAAGTCAGTCACAGAGATCCTGTCGTTAAACTGGAGTATGTTAAGAAATTACTGTTCTGCCTGCACAGACAGCTTGGTTGTTGCCTTTGCATGTGGCCCAGTGTACCGGATAACCTGTAGTGAGAGCTCAGACAAAATTCATAAACAGGGCCAACTTGTCAGTGGCATAGATGAGCGCATATATGCTACCAGTTGTGCGGGGGATGCCATAGCTTCTAACCATGGGTGGAGCAGCAATAGCTCCTTCTGTTGCTCCACATCCTTCTTCTGAAGGATGCTTGGGGCTGCCATCTTCCCTTTGAAGCCTGGAAAGGCAGCAGTGTGTTTTCAGCTGTAGGGCATGTCCCTGTGCTTGGAGTCGCATGGCTCCTCTGCAGTCAGCAGCTATATGAGTGATACACTGAGTCACCTTTTGTGCCACTCGGCTTAGAGAGTGACTGGCTGCTGTTGAGTCTGAGGAGCTTGGTGCATATTGCAGTTTTTCATCTCTACAGTATACACCTCCAAAATCTGGGGGGGCTTGGCAGCTGGGAAGAATGTAGGAATGTGTTCATCAGCCTTTGTTTACCAAGGATCCTTGGTTTAAAAGTATTCCTGAAATAAAAACAAAACCACTTTTATTTTCCCATTAGTTGAATGATCAGTTGAGTGAAAACAGTTGATAAGTAGAATAGCAATGAAATCCTTACATATCTATAAATACTCGGCCTGATGTCACGTTGGGTAGCTATGGTTTTTTAAATAGTACCGCAGATATTTGTTGTCCGTTTGACCCAGGAAACGGTTTTAGCTTTTGCGCTAGCGTACATTCTTTATCGGAACTTTCTGTAATACATCAAATGTTGCTCTCCTTAGATCTACAGATAATCAGAGGACTTTTTCAGGGTTTTTTTTAGCTAATCTATCTGCTTACCCTGGTCTCATCAAGGCCTGTTTTAGTCTGTACTTGTTATCATTGGTTCAGTTAAGCTGGATGGTAGGAGTCTGTAGGATATACTGTGCAGTTCCTGTGTGAAGATGCATTATGACATAGTACAACCGTATGAATT
This sequence comes from Falco peregrinus, assembly GCF_023634155.1. Classification (NCBI taxonomy): domain Eukaryota; kingdom Metazoa; phylum Chordata; class Aves; order Falconiformes; family Falconidae; genus Falco; species Falco peregrinus. The sequence continues at coordinate 32,321,882 of NC_073722.1, forward strand.
AAAGACTGTCTTGTGCCACAAATCTCGCTTTATCCAATGCACAGGACGGCATAGATTATACTTGAGCAGTACAGTTGCTAATGAACAACTGTTCAGGGTTTTTTCCTCTTCATTGTTGAATGCATTGTTCCTGCTGTATTGCCTGTGTGCTATTTCAAGCATTCCCTGAAGACAAAAGTACTGTTTTTCTAGGAACTTTTCACTGGTGATACAGTGCTTTGAACCAGTTTATCTTCAGAAAATTGCAGCAAGGTGCCGAGATGGTGTTATCCCGTTGTAGAGAGGGGAAACTGAGGCACGCAAGGAATAAGGTAGAGTCCCTGCTAATTTCGAGGGCCAATTTGAGGTACATAAGTTTTGGCTCTTTTTGGAGTACTTTGAGTATGTGTGTTGAAACATACAACATGAGCAGAGCAGTACTGCAAATCAAGCTCCTAGGTTTCCAGCTGAGCGCTCAGATAATGAAGATTAGATCCTGTGGGTGATCACCTTTTGAAAGTTAATTTATCCCTGCCTTTTCCACAGACGTAAATTCCAGCTCTTCAGAGTAGCATTCCCGGCTTCCTTAGTGGTAGTAAAAGTTGTCTGTTCCCTTTGTGTCAACCCTTCTCTCACTCACTGGGCAGCTCCCAAATTACAAATGAGGCGGGCTCCTGTATTGCGTAGCTCTGGTCCTCCGGCAGCCAGGCTGCCCTGTGCATTGCACGAAGCAGGATTCCTGCAGGAGAAAGAGTAAAAGCTCATATATTAAAAGATAATGCATCTGCATGAGAAGAGTCTTTTTAAGCTGTCAATGCACCCATGCTCCTGGCATTTCCTGATTTTCTTTCTTGACTTCGCAAGCTTATTTTCAATGAGGCTTTTTGTCCTTTACATGGATGGGGACAAATTCTCTCCCTTTAACAAAGCTGTTTGTTTACACATTGCTGTTTTCTCTACTCTGACACTTTGTTCAGTGTTTGCCTTTTGGTATAATGGTATATTTAAAATTCTTCCACTGCTGCTTTGTTTTATGGTGTTACCCAAATTAGAATAATCTTTTATGTTAGGAGAAATGTTGCAGGACCAATAACGAAACGTCATTATTGGATGAAAGCCTGTGGAAAGCTCCAAATGAATGAAGCTTGTGTTACCCTAAAAGTAGTAGGGATGTGGGGATTAATGGTTAAGCTGTGCCAAAATTTTCTGTAGGTGGAGTGCCTTGCTTACAGCTGATACTCCTTTGAAAATTTGCCTGACCCTGCTGTTCTGCAGTATGGTATTGACTATGACTCTCTTAGAGTTGTTGGTGCGAGGGAAAAGACAGGCTGCAAAACAGGGCCAGATCCAGCAAGAAACCGAGTGTTGATTGCTTATCATCTAAGAAATGGGTCTGGGATGGGATAGGGGATCACTCTTAGAAATTCCTTACTGAGGTAAACATCTCTGTGGTTTGGCACTGGTGGTGATGGTCTTCAGGTCAGACATATAATAAATACCTGTAACTGACTAGAGCATCTCGCTGTTCCATTTCTCTTTCAGCAGAACAGAAGGGAGAATGCGATGAAACTTGTGCTGTTGCAAGTGAGTCCCTGGCTCCAGAGGGAACAAACTTAAATAACGGAAACCAAAATAAACATTTTTATCCTTCATTACCCCAGCTACCTTCTGAGGAAGAAGAAATAAACAAGCTTGGAAGTCAGATAATTAAACTGACAGAGCAGGCAGTTGCAGAACTGGAGGGGAAAAGAGCAGGCACTTCTGCAGGGGAGCAGATCACGGTGGCTGGAACGGAGCTTAATGGTTCATCTGAGGGAGAGTTCCCACTTTCCAGCCCTGACCCGTCTGACCCCACAGATCCCTCAAACTCGGAGAATGAACAAACAGCTGAAACTGAGGCCCTGAAAGACAATGATGAAACCTCAGAGAGTGATTGTGAAATTCCAAATGAAAGAGGGGACCGAAATAGCACCGTGGATGTGGTGCATATTGAGGGCCCTGGAAGGCACAGAGGGCTCAGTGTTACAACTGCACACACAAATAACAGCTTTGAGGAGCTCCCTGAATCTGAAAACAAGAAACCATCTGATCCTGCTGAAAACTGTGAATATTTGGATAACAGCTTGGCTTGAGGTATGAAATCCAGGCCCTCGAGCATCTCACTGTAATCCTTTTGCAGTGTCTGTGCTGCTACGAATATGATTGGTGAAACAGCGTGTCATGGGCATGATTTTTACATTGAACTGGTAGTGTTTGTCAAAGGTGTTTTTCTGTTAGTTTTGGCTACAGTGTACCAAAATTACCTAAGGGAAAGAATTAGTGATGAGGTTTAATCATGTTAGGGCTTTTTTTAATGATTTTTGGTTTTTACATAGATTGATTACATTAGTGTAGCAAAGAGACCAATGATAATGATTTATCATATTATCACTAGCCTTCTGTAACATGTATGGTCCTAGTGCTGGACTGTATTTTAATGGTTTTAATCTTCCAAGGATGAAAAATTTGGAGTGATAAACTGAGAAGCATCTTAAGGCTGCAAGCTTTTGCTTGTTTCTCAGACTGCGTTCTGTTTCTCTTTCCATATAGTGATGGGAAATCACATACTTAGAATAAAATCAGTTCCCTTATAAGAAGTTTCTGAAAACCATTGCTGCATCTATATTGTTTCTCGTTACAAACCTTTATATCTTCTGAACTGTACAAAATTTTTCCTTCCCTCTTCCAGCTCATCTCATGAAAATGCAGGCAATTATTTCACCAGATACCGAGAACCCAATTTAATGAAGCCAGAAGTCTTTCTCTGAGAAACAGCAATGCTGTTCCAAAGCAAGGGGAGCAGTAAGAAGAGAACCAGTGACATCTGGTCCACCTACTTGGCACTCTCGGTTACTAGAATTGCATTCCTCAACTTACAGGAGCTGGAACAGCCCTCAGGCTGAGTAACCGGTGGTAGATTTCAGCCTGCTTTAAAAAGGTGCCCTCCTTTTTAAAGGAATCTGTGTCTTTTTTATTTTCTTGTGTTTTGGAATTAAGGATAACTCTTCCTTTCCTCCTCGTTTCACCGGTCTATGGTGTGGTAGGTTTACTTGCATTGTTGCTGCTTTCTTAAACTTCTTCCCTTGTTGATGTTTAGTCATAGGAAAACATTCGGATAACTGGGGAAAAGGGAGGCTGCTGTCTCATTCCCTAGCTTGCTGCTGATGCTGGAGCTGTGCCACTCTGCTCCTGGGAAGGCAGCGACAAGGGAATACTTAATGTTGAAGTTAGCAGCTGTAGGAGAAGGGGAGGCATGTCCTTCCTCTCCTGTTTGTAGCATAAGGAATAGTCTCTGCAGCTGTGGAGCTTCTATGGGCCAGCAGCCGTCAAGGCAATTTTTCTGCTGGCTTGGGACCTAATTGTCTGTAAATGTTCATTTCTCACTCCTAGAACTTGAAACCAATCAGAGAGAATTAAATCAAATTTAATAAAATACCACTAATAAAAAGGAAAATCCCTCCCAGATTGAGTACTTCTTTGACAAATAACTGCCAGCTGCAAATTTTTACAGCCCACTTGTCAGCTAGTGAATAAACAGAGTTTATATTAGCAATACTGACAAACTCGTCTGTATATGGAAGATGAGCTAGCAGGTGCTGCCATAATCAAGGTGTCAGGGTCCATGAACAGTTTGTATTCAGCAGAAGAAAGACTGTATGTAAATTATTACATATAAGGAATGATAGTGGGAAGGTGAAAAATGTAGCTTGTCTCTGTTCTCATGTGTTTTCCCTAGCAGGTGCATCCATGTAACCCTTTCAGTGGCTCTCTGCAGGCAATAAAGCCATTCTGGCAGGGTTCCTCAAATACGTTTCCTTTCTCTTTAAAGGTAATTTGGCATTGCAGCATTTCACTGATATTAAGGAGCAGCCCTAAGGAACAAAAACCATCTGTATATTTAAGCATATTAGGAACATAAAGCAGTAAAAAAGTTTTTCTTTCATTATCCTGATCACAGTTTAAGCTCCTCATCACCTGAAAACACAAGAAGAGCTTAAGGATCTGAAAGATTGTTATGCTGTTCCTGTTAATTGCAACCGACTGCGTTATTGACTCATTTAGTGACAGCACTGACAAGTCCAAGGAGAAGTAGCTGCAGAAACAGAAATCTCCAGGAGAATGTAGCAGGACTTTTTCCTTTAGTGCTTGAATGTCACATGAAGTAGCATTTTATTCAAGACTTGTTCTTTTCGGTCTCTCACAGACTAATCCTGCACAGAGCTAAATATCAATGCAGTCAGAACTGAGGCAAGGGAGGAAGAAGGTCAAGATTTCAGGTAGCTGAGCTCAGAAATGTTGAAGGTGTTACACTGTTTCCCTGTCCTCTGCCTTTCCTGACCCACAGCTGTGTGAGTTAGCATTTTGCTCCGCGTCTCTTAACAGCCACTTAACACTGTAAATTAATGAAGAGCTTGGTGCAAGACTGAGCAGGTAGAAGCAGTGCTGGACCAACAGCTTTTTAATGCCTCATTCATTGATTCTTTTTAGCGTGTTTTATCTGTGAGAACATAGTGACCCAACAATTAGGATATCTTGGTAATTATTCTGACACCATTTTCCCTCTTAGATGCCATTTTTATATCTTTGCAATCATTAAATTCCAGTAAGATATCTAGATCTCTGGAAACCTCATTTTTAGTGCTATATCCCTGCTGCAGTACTGTCCCACTCCTTTCTGTGCTAGTAAATGTATATTCTAGCTGTGTTTTTAGCCTTCTCCCAGCAACAGAGGACTTCAAAGCCAGGAGACTTGTAAAAACATCTTTGCTGCACTATGTGATAACTAATTGAATATTCTTGTCAGTGTCTTCCTTGGATATTGCTTTAATTGATATTGTGCTGTTAGAACGATGATTCCCCACCCCCCATAAATTAATTAGCATTTTGTTGTGGAATGAACACTACTTCAGGGTTGGTTTTTTTCCTGGGGGTGTGTGCGGGTGTTGGTGTTGGTTTTCTTTGTGTTTTTTAGACTCATGTTCCCTTTAGGACTTTAGAAATGCAGAAGTGACATCCAGACATATAAGCCTTTTTGGTGTTGGGCTTTGGGGGAGCAAACTGGGAAGGGATAGTTGTAGCAGGGGTACGGAGAAGATGCATTTCGCAAACTGATTTTAAGGAGTTTGTCTCGCATAAAAGTGAATTGATGCATTATCAGTGAGAAGGATTTTATTTGAAAATATGATGTTGTGGTTATTTGAAAAACAACACACTGAATTTGTAAAATAAGTGTGTGAAAATGACAGATTAAGAAGCATCTTTTAGAATGTTGCTTTTTTTCTAAGTGAGGCTATTTTTAAGCATATGGGAATTTGTATAATAAAGACAGTGGAATTTCTTTAATCCCTATGAGCTCAGGAATGTATTTCAAAATCTTAACTGAGATTAAGTTGAAAGTCTGCTACGTTTCTAAAAGATAGGATTTTGTTTACCAACTTCTGTTTTGTAGTTTTACTTTCTAAATTATGCAGTTTAATTTATTTGCAAACTTGTCTTTTGTTGCTGCCTGGATTAACTGCACAACATGGTTAAACTGTATTAATACATTTTGTCATCTTTAATAAAAACATTTCCTGATACGCTTGTTCTGCCCGCTTGTTTCCTTTTCTCGGTATCAGATGAATGATAGTCATGAGGTAATGTTTTAGTATTTTCAGTGAGTTATGCTAAATTTAAAAAATAAAGCTTTATTGAGAGAGAGTTTTAAGTCTGATAATTTTCAGACTTAAATCTTTTCACTGTCACTTCTCCCAGTCTAAATTGACTGATTTACTTCCTACGTTTTTGTATGAAGAAACACACTCAGGTTCTTTTGGCTTTGAAAATAATATTTATCTCTGACCTGCTAACTTTATCATCATTGTCTAAGCAGTATTAAAACTTTTGTGTACAACTTAGTGACTTACAGGCACAAACTAGAGACTTTAAGGATTTTTTGCTGGGGAGTGATGGCAAATGAATATTTCTTTTAAGTCTGCTTTCAGATGTAAACATTGTGACTTAGCTATAGCTATGTGGACAATTTGAAATAGTTAAGAAGCTTGTACATGTTTGAGAATAAAACCTGAAAACACAAGTAGAATAACACAATGGATCTAAAGTTTAAAACGGGAATGTCTGTGCTTTTCCTTGTTTTTAGGGGACATCTATTATCCAGGTCTTGCAGCACAACACCCAACACTGTTGAAAGGATAGAGATCATCTTGCCTTTCAGATTTGCAGCTGAATACAGGATAGCATCTAATGAGAGGCAATTTCTTACTCACCTTAACTTTTTTTCCTTGGGCATCTAACTTAATGATCCTTTAAGTGCCCCTTACAGTGCACAGACTCTTTACACACTATCAACTGTATCCGTTAGCACTCTTACTCTACATGCATTCGACTCCCAAACTGCATGAAGGGGAATCTTTTCTCTTCAGGAAAATACATCACAATGTTGAGTTGATGCTGTTTTTATTGATGGGCTTACAGAAAGGAGGCTCTACTAAGTGATACACAGGTCTTACAGGAGCAAGCAAATGGGAATGGAAATCCTTTAGCCATATATCTTAGTGGCCACTGGCACAGCCTAAGGTACTTCGTGCTGCCCAGGCTGCAGCCGGTTCCTGGTCTTCACTTAAGCCTGGTTCTATGTTCGTTTGTTGAGCCCTCTCTTCTTCTTGTCGGTAACCTCAGACAATTTCTCTTCCCACAAGTTCTTGTTGCATATCCCAATCACGCAGCAAGCCAGACGTTTCCCAGCATTTCCATTTTCCAAACTGGCCTTATTGTTGCCCTTGCCCATGTCATCTTCCTGCTCGTGGATCACAACGGATCTGCCCGTGATGGAATATGGACCAAACATAGTGGCGAAGAGATTTGTTTTGTATTTTCTGATTTTGCCTTCTTTAGGAAAAAAGTTGCCGAAATCCCCTGGGTGACGGGGGTGATTCACTCTGAAAGGGTTGTAGTGTCCTCCCGTAGAGTCACAGCCCTTGCTGAGATCCCCAAGCTCATGGATGTGTATAGCTCTGCCAGACTGATTGTTATCCAGCGGGAACCCATCCAAGTAAAAAATGGCTTCTAATCTTCCATATGAGTAATACTGTCTGAATAAGACTTGTCCAGACACTTGTGGCTTGTCAGCATCTATTTTGGAGCTGGGCTTCATTTCACAAGTGGCATAAATCATCCCATCCGTCTCGTTACCAGGCATTACCGGGTAAAGCAAATTCTGCCAGAGGTCATTCACTTTTTTCTGTATGTCATGAAACGACTCCTGGCTTGGGTCAGTTTCTTTGTCTGTCATGACACCAGAGGCAGACAGGGCAAGCCCGGTGACCAGAGAAAGGAGCAGAAGCATCCTGGCAATTCGGAGCCTGCAGAAGATACAAGAAGCCACAAAGAATTAAGGGCGTTTTGCAGCTGTATGGCTGGAGAGGCACACAGCCCGTGGCGGGGCTGAGCAGAACAGCTGGACCACGGTCCTGGCAGACTGCTGCTTTCTAGATCTGTCTAATGTGATGAACTGAAACTAAATCAGGATGTATACGCGTGTTTAAACACACAGCTGACACCCGTGACTAACAGAAATACTAGTGATTTTGTATTTTGCACTAGATCTGGATTTTAAAAGCTGTTTCTGTTTCCCTGCAGGAAGTAAGCCAGCCAAAGTGTTACTAAATCTATTTTAAAGTTTGTAGTGATTCCAGCAAGACAGTTTGCCAGGAGGCTTTTGCTGGTCCATCTACTTAATTGCTGTTAGGCAGTAGAAGGGAAAAGTAAAAATCCAACAACTTGATTACCTTGCGGAGCTGCTGCAGAACCCCTCAGTAGTAAGCGCTTTGCCTCGGCTCCTCTAAACCAAGATGTGATCGGACAGAAAGCCAGAGCTGTTTGAAGGTGATGCTACGGGAACTGAGTGTTTGTGTAAAAGTTAGGTAACAAGGGCTCAGGGGAGGCGTCACCGGAGAACCGTGGGAGGGGGGGCAGGCGGGGAGGGAGGGGGAAAACAGTTTTGGGCATTTTTGTTTTGAGCAGGATGAACACTTTGTCCTTTCTTGGTTAGTTCGTTAGTCTGGCCGTCAGTTCTCACCGACATTCAAAAAAAAAAAAAAAAAGGAAAAAAAGTTATCGAGCTTTTAAATTAATCTTCCTTTTGATGACTTCATGTGCTTATGTAAAATGAGTGACCTTCAACATGCAGTGAGGGGAGAGGAAGGAGATTTTTTAACTCACAGTCGGGCAGTTTGCTTTCTTACATGCTGGTTGTCGTGGAGCTAGTTTGCATTTTTATTCCTTCATTAGTCAAAATTGAAAGTGGTGCTTGAACAACACGAACAGTTTCAGCTGGACGTATACCAAAGTTTCTGTGGTTTTAAAACCTGGATTTGAACTGGCGATGCAGAGGTACGTTTCAGCAACGCTTTCCGGGAAAGTTTTAGGGCTAGTTAGTGTCTGCTGCTTTACTTGCCAAGTTATCCGCTCCACTGAAACCATTTTTTTCTTCATTTTTGGAGATAGCAGCGATTTCTTTCCAAAGAGAGAAGTCAGCAGTACTGAGGCAGCGCAACATCTGACTGAGGCGCAGGGAAATTGCTTCCCAGAGCTGGCTGGAGCACGGGTAGTTCACGTGTGTTTCATCATCCCGTGAGCTGCGAAGTGCTCTCCCCTCGGGGGCATTGCCCTGCCTGCAGCGCTTCCCACAACCGCAGCTGAAACGTGGATTCAGCCATCGCAAGAGCAATTTAACAGGCTGTGATTTCTGTGGAGAGAAAGGAGCAGCTCTTATTACTCAGATTACTCAGAAACAATTCTCAATGCAAGAAAATGGCGAAGAAAATCCTTTTCCCCAGTTCATGTCTCCTGCCAGCTGGGTGAGGAATGGGACTGTCAGCTTCTGGAATGGTAAAATTGTGTGTGTTAATCTTAGCGGTATCGTATACTACTACATCAGATCCAAGATACTCGGTTATCTCAGAGCTGATTTTTTTTCTTTCTGTATGAAGGAGAGCAGAGCCAGAGGAGTGTCAACTATTTGGATCATTAGCCAGGGACTGGAAATACAGTTAACTTCTGCTTGGGATATTGGGATATTGAACATGTCACTTTAGCCCTGGGCTTCAGTTCCTAATCTGTGAAATAGGCCAACCGATATTTCTTTTCTTCAAGGTATTTATGAGTTGTTCAAATTGCTGTGCTTGTGGGAGCCACGCGGCGTTCGGTGGAAGCTGAACCCTAAGGCCGAGAGCCAGGGGTGCCTGTTACCCCAAACCTGACGCTACCTCCTTTGCAGCTTCTCCCAAGTTCATTCACTGGCAGTCCCTGAGCTGGGGAAATCCATACTTGTGGCACGGTAATACTATGAAATTGCTTGGTTTTGAAGCACTTTTTAAAAAGTAAAATGTTTTCTAATCACATTTTGTATGCAAAAAAATGTTCAGCTCAAACTAGACAAATGTTAGTTTCAGTTTGCTTGGTTAAGGGTGGTTTAAGTTTGTAAAATGAAGGAAGCAAGCATCCAGTTTTAGTAGTATTAGAAAAAACTATTTCTTAGCATCACAAACCATTTTTTAAAGGGGACGTGATAAATGGAAGGAAGAAAGGAGCATCATTCATGGTTTACTCCTTGAGTCTGAAAGTAGTGGACTGCAATTGAGTTTACCACTTCTGCAAGGAAATTTCTGAGCCAGCAGTCAGTGCTCCAAGAAGAGAATTTTAAAGCTTTGGTTGAATTATAAGGCATTTTGAAATAAGAATTAGGGCCAGAATTTTAGCTGGTTTAAACACAGCAATGCTGCTGGCTTCAGTGGTGTTTGTGCTGTTTTATACCAGCTGGGATCCTGTCCCTGAAAAAAACCTACCCTGAGAAGCCCAAGGTACTTGCTGCAAAGCTCCCTTTTGATGTACTGCACATGCGGGACCAAAGCAGAAATGCAGAAGGGTGTAAAGGAGATGATCAAAGGGACAGAAAGGACTGCAGCAAAGCTAAATGATGTGTTTGTAGTGCTCTGCACTTCAGAGAATGAAAAGGAAATACTAGCTGTGGGCTGCTGTCGGAAAGATGTATTTTAAAAAGGAGGAGGTCTCAGAACTTCAAGAAATGCAGTTGCCCAGGTGATTTGGCAGTCAGTCTGGGTCTGAGAGATGGTTGCTAAGATCTAACCAGGTATATCGTTAATGTCTGTTGTTACCCACTGCCTATGTTTTAGTTTTCTAGTTAAAAAGAGGTGCCGAATAATGGGCTAACAGCCTTTAAAGCAGACAGCGGCTGATGGGAGGGAAGCCCGCAGTGACCTGACCATGCACTTGTGTTACAATCCCTATTTAAAAAACAGACCTCTGCTTTTGTCCCAGGTGTACAGGTCTGTTGTATTCTGAATTTCATGCAATGTCCTAGAGTCTCCTGGGCTGTACAAGACAGAGTCATCAAAACAACTTAAGCAAGGCTCTCTGGACCACATAGAAAAAAAGACTTGGCTTTACTCATGGGACTTTATACCAGGCTCTGATTGTGAACTCTCAGTCCACATTATGACCTTCAGGGTTGGTTGGCTGGTGGGTCGGTTTTGTGGTGACGTTGTCCTGTTGCATCACCCTGCTGTTCGACTTCACGTCATTTGATTTGTCCAGCACAGTTAAACGTGATGAAGAAATGCTGCTAGAAGGGCACCCTTTTGTAGCAAGCCGTAGCCTTGTTTTGTGTCTCCAGCACCTGGATCTGCTCTCAGTGATTTTATGGTAGAATGATTCTCCATAAAAATGACACCCAGAGAAGGCAGGTTTTACGTCTTCTGCAGTGGGTGATGGACCTGACTGATGTTCTCCACGTATGGCTGAGGCTGGAGCCGCTAGAAGAAAGGGGATGTTTGTAGCCTGAGGGAAGCAGAGTCAAGGTCTTTGGGAACCTAATCTGCTCTTTCGATTCATGGCACTGAGTCACAGTCCCAGCCTGGGAGGCAGTTATGCTGGTGGGTCACCAGGCAGCAGCAGGGGCACCTGGCATTTGTCGCTGCGTGGGCGTTAGAGACTGCAGGGCACCAAAACTTCCACACATTGAGTTTGGCACGGTACCGCACGTGCTCTGCGCAGCAATTGCCTGCAAGTGCAGCACCAGCCGCAAGTGACGTCTGGCACGTCCTGGTACCTGCCTGTGGGTCTGCAGGTAAAGCCTGCGGTGCTGATTTTCATCTGCAGAGGTATAAGCAGTGCTGCCGAGTTAGGCAGGATTTAGAAAGCAGAAATGCTGTCAGGGTGTCTGTGAAGCTGCAATGACTTTGACTATTTACTGCCTGTCATGCTGTCCAACACAGCCCGTTAATATGTGGTGGAGCTCTGGCACCCATAAGAGAGGTGCTTCATCCTGGACTGAGCAGTTCTTTAGCCCAGTGGCCAGCAAGATGCACCTCATCCCACAGATACTGTGGTGGAGGCACTTGTTTGCAGTTTCTATAAGGGAAAAAAAAAGATGAAAATGCTGTAGCAAACATAAAATCTGTCACTGGTCTAGACTTACTCTTCCTGTTTATTCTTCTTCCTTGACTTGGTGTTTCTATTTAAAGAAATAAAGACATTTATTTTCTAAGATAAGCATCCATATATAATATTATTGCAAAAGAGCTATATGCGTTTCCAACTTTTCAGGGCATTACCCGTAAAAAATCAAGTTAAATAAATACACAAAGGGGAAAAAACACTGTTCTCTCTGGGGAATAATTTCTCTTGAAAATAGAAGATTATGTAACTGTCAATGCACTCTACATCAGCCAATTTGAAAAATTCTTGAAATTCTTCCTCTTTAATAGCTTGAGAAGAAATAATTTTATGAGAATGAGGGAGAGATGTACTGTAAGCTTTTTGAAAAAGCTGCATTCAGAAACTCATTCTAGGTCTGACCATCTAATTTAACAGAATCTTATGTTTGTATATGAATAAAAATATAAACATGTAATGTAAAAAGTAGGGATGGAACCCAGCTATTAGATAATTTTGGTTATTATTTGTGATTGCATTAATTCCATAATCCTTTATTAAATGTTTATCCGTTCTGCTGTGTAGCATTAATCTGAAGAGGGGTTTTCTGTCTGAGAGGAGACAAGAAATAAACACGAGACTTTCCTCAAGCTCAGCATCCAATGACCGTAAATGGAAATATCTTGATTATTTTTTATTATTTCAAAGTGCACATCGCATACATGGTGCATATTTGCACAGCTTCAGCACCGAGTGTAGCTTCAAGCCAAAGCTCAGGGGCCACAGGAGGGCTGGGCCGGTAGGTCAGGTATATGAGCAGTGGTTATGTACAAATAGGTCAATACAAAATGATCTCTCTTTTTGTGACACTCACTAGTTGGCGTCACAGAAATCTAATGATCATCAGGGATGAACTGAGCCTGATTTTCAGATATTTCTATCCTTCCAGTGCACTAAAGAGGCACGACCGTTGGTAACAGGCGCTGGTAACGCCTTCTGCTTGTGCGTGCTGTGCTGCTGCTGTCGCTGCTGGGGCGGGCGGTGGGGCTGTGGGTACTGACAGCTGCCAGGTGCTTCTTGGGAGTGGTGGGCTTCAGGCGTCCTGCTTGAGTAGGAGGCAGCAGGACTTTCCAGGACCAAAAAGGGGAAACTCGAACCCTTCCTATGGGAACCAGCCCAGTCCTGGTCCAGGCTCGTCCCAGTCCACGGGAGCATGTCAGCAAGGTGCGAGAGGGCAGGTAAGAGCCCCTGCAAGAGGCAGGGGTGGAAGCAGGCAGGAAAGGAGGAATTACACTTCTACAGGCAAAAAGTTTAAGAGTCCCAAAACTGGCCTGATCCTCCTTCACACATTTCAGTTTAACTTCTGTTAAATGTGAAGGATTGGTCCAGTTTCACTTAAGCAGCAGACAACATTTCAAATAAGCAATTTAAACTCCTTTGATTTACATATTGCAATGCAGATACACTTTGCTTTATTTCAACAAAACGTAACCCAGCGTTCTCTTTAAACACCCTCCGAACTGTATTTGAAAGGCTATGGACTGTCATAGATACCCAGTGCAGTTAAAGAGTAGGAGGGAAAAAAAAACCTGTGCAAAGAAATAAAAGTTGTTTTAAAGAATGCTGGGGAAGTGGTGGTGTGTCCACTCACGATCCCTTGTTCTGTATCTGTGCTAAGGTCTGAAAGGGATTTAGGGACACCATACCCAACCGTACCAATGTGAATCATGACTTAAGCTTGGCTATCCTGTTCTTAAAATTAATGACTGATGAAGAATCTACCATCACCGTGGCTGGACTATCCTCCGTGTTACAGGTTTTTCTGCTCTGTAGCCTGGTTCTCAGGGCAGATTAGACCCAGTGTTTTGATTGTACCCACTACGGACATGGGGGACAAATTGTTCTCTTCTTTGCAGCAGCCTCATGCAAACTCGAGAGTTTAACTCTGTACCAATGGCCCTTCCCTCTTCCAGCTAAACAGTTCCAATTCTTTAAAGCTTTCCTCCTGAATTTTGTAGGCTCCTGTGTCGAATAGATTGCCTTTTCCTATGGGCTGTGCACCTCTTTGTGGAAGAGAAGTGCACAGACGCCTCAGGGCAGCAGCCATCCAGCATGAACTGCTACTGTCCTGGCCCTGCAGACTGTGTAACTCTCTGGATCATGCGATCTTTGCCTGATCCTTTCCTGCAGAACTGCTGTCTATGCAACTGCTTCCATTTTTACATTTCCTTAGTTGGCTCTCCCTGCCAAGTATGGGATTTTACCTTTGTCGTGAGTTACTTCACTTTTTTTTATTTCCCCCACCCCTTGGTGTTTCTCCAGCTTGTCATGAACACTTTGAATTCTAATCCTTCCCCACAGTGCATTTACAGCCCTTAAAGCTTGGTGTCAGCTGTGAATTTAATGTTTACTTTTTGTTCCATCATCCAAGTGATTAACAGAAGGGCTGAATAAAACCAAATCACAGACAAACTTTGGCACCTGAGGCGGGCTGTCCTCCCCGTTGGGAACTGACTGGTTTCCAGACCAGGTGCAGATTTCCCACCATCTCTGTACCTGCTTTACAGGACTGGGATCAAGACCATTTTTCTTCCCCCAGCTTGTGTGTAAGAATTTCATGTGAGATGGTCTTTAAGATATTTTAAAAACTAAGTAAAGACAAGCATCTACTTCTCTATATGCAAGACAGGTTATTCTCTTTTAGAAAGATAATAAAAAGTTCCTGATGTCTTTCTATTAATTTCCCTTTCTGGCTTTTAGGTGAACGCAAAAAGTTTGCCTCTTCTAGTGTTTTTTCTGCGGCTTTGACTCCTGGATTAAGCCTCGCCTATCCTCCCTGAATATCCTCAGACTTCCTATAGGAACCAAAGTCATTTACTGGCCCTGCCTCAATGTATCATTATTCCCCTGTGTTATCATTATTCCCCTGGGAGAAGCAAAGTGTCTTTGAAGTGCTGCCTAACTCTAAGTGGTGTCTAAAACCTTAGGCGTCCAAAACCTAATGAAAAGCTATCTTTTATGTGCACATCCCCACACTGCCGTGTCTCCCTTCTGCCCAACGAGTCGGTGGGACCCATAGGATTTCAATGTTACATCGGCTGCGGAAGCAAAGGTGAGGTTAATTCACGCTAAGTAGACTAAACACATTTCAAAGGTTCATGTTTCCGACCATTTTACTTGCAAACAGCACCTGTTTGTAAAAGTCTCCCGCTTTGTCCATGTTCCCCACCACTTTCATTGTGCTTGCCGATACCATAGGCACATTGCACCAAAACCAGGTAAACTGTGCCCGTTCCTAAGGCTGCATTTTAGTGCAGAGTCATATGTGCACGTCAGGTTAATAAATAAGTGGAAAATTACAAGGTTTTATTTTACAAACTCAGGAGGATCTTGGTACTTCAATGCCACTGACAAGAAGCTCCCGTTAGCGCTTACATCCTTGCTAACACCTGTAGTCACCAACCACTTGCCCAACAGGCAGCTGGAGCTCAGCAGAAGCAGAGGGCAGCCATGCATTGTGAAGGCAAAAGCCCACCTGGCTGATATCAGACAGCAGTTCCTGCTCTGATAAGAGCCTAACTGCAAATGTTGTGTGCGGAGGTCCGTGCCGTTGGCCGGTAGCTATGAAAGGCAATGGCCCTGGGCTTCTGCTGAAGTCAACAGCAGCACCTGGGGGGTTCCTGAGGAGGTTCCTTATCCTTGAATACTGCAGGGCACAGGAGAGGGAGTTCCTGGAGGCTTTCTCAAAGCAGGTATTTTATCACATATGTTGTGGTAAGCTGCTACTGAAAAAAAGTATGGCTTACTGTGGATCCCCATCTCCTCTGAAAATGGTGCAGGGTAGCTGAGGGCTGGACCTCTGGGTACTTTCAAAACAGTTTGTGGTAAAAACCATTGTATTTTTCAGAACTTTCAGAACAGCAGAAAAAGAAAAAAATATGCATATTTTTGTAGAGTAAAAATTGTTTTCATGGTAAAGTGGCCCCCCACCTTTTTAGTCATTTATTCTAGTGGGTTGATTTTTGTAAGCATAACAAAAACCCTGGGAGATTAATGAAGTTTAACAATGTGTGTTAATTACACCCACTTTTCTTGTCTCAGTGAAAACACGGGATCCTAAATCCTATTTACAATCTGAAATTTCAGAGATTCCAGCCCCTCATCTGACCTTAACATCTCACAGTTTCACGCAGCTTTCGTAAGCCTGTGCACATATTTAAGTTCCCCTGTGGAGAGTGGTTTTGGAGATCAGATGTTCAAGGATTAGGAACACAAGAGGTTTTTACTTTGTTCAAAATAATTTTGTCGTTTTAGTGTAAATCATAATGATTGTTTTCTTGAACTGTCAACTGGGTGAATGGGTAAACCATTTTAAGGAGCATTAAATAAAACCATTTTAATTTCTAAATGGCTTACCTTGAAGAATTTTAACATAAATATTTTTCACACTCTGAAGTTTTATCTGAAGTACATATTTGCACTTGAATTCCTCCCCTGAGAAGAATAAGTCCCAACTAAGTAAATAATTAAAGTCAGGAGCCAGCCTGAGGCTGAGCAAGTAGGAATGGTCACCTCTGTCTGAAGATGCTGTTACTACTGTTTATATTTGCATTTGCTTTTGTGGTGGTGGTGGTGTTTCTGTTTGTTTTTTCTTTTAGCTTACAGTAGAACAAAGTTTCCCCAAACGGTGTCGGGTTTTAGGATCTCTGCAGAGATGCAGCGTGGTTCTGTGGATTCTGATTTCGGACCAGAGGATCCCTCCCGTTAGTTCCAACACAGCAGCACAAAGGATTCTTAGCACCTCAGAAGCCAGGTGTTTGGCCCTAGAAAAACAGGGGATACATAGAAGGCAAAACACATGAAAGGACTGGTTTTCTCACCAGCTCCAATATATGCATTAATAAGCAAGACTGAGAATGCCACCTGCTTACAGGAAGGTTTTCAATTCACAGGGCATAGAGTTCTTAATAGTATTCCATTAGATATAATGAGCTATGCTGGTGCAGATTTCCCCCACGAAGTTAGTACACATTTGTACAAAATAAGGCTCCTGCTGGGGTGCTTTATGAATGTGGAGTCTTTCAGTTAAATAGGATAACCAGCTGTTTTCCAGGGCACATGGAGAAATCCTTGGATTGGTTTTTGTTCCTACTCCTGGCATTAGGATGCCTGCAAAAAAAAAAAAAAAGAATAAAGCCAGAAATATTTCACTGTGGCCTTCTTGAAGGGAAAGCAATCCTTCAAATGCATCAAAAATTGTTCTAACAGGTGCAGGAAAAAAAAAAACCAAAGAGAAAAATCCATTTTCTTTGTCCTTTTATTTTGTTACAGCCTGCCTTCCATCTTCAGCCTCCAGGGTACCCTCCCATGAGTTGTCTGTTTTGTTACTTGCAAGACTTTATTCCCCAAACCTGCAGATGTTATTAAAATTGAGGATTATGAGGTTATGTAGTATGTGGTAGAAGCCAGATACAGATTGGATGTTTTTATTAGAGGATTACCAAATTTTGTTAACAGGAGTGCGCCTCAGTAATTCTACAGGAAGCTCCGCTGTGCTTGTTATAAAACTGATCCTGAAGCAGATACGGAGCTGCACCTTAGCCAGGTCCAGCTTTCTAACCGTGCTGAGGACAGGTCCCATTCATGATGTGCAAAGCTGGATCATTCCACGTGATGTACAGTGGTTTTACTGGAAAAAATGAAGTGGTCGTGGCAGAAAGTAGCTCATCTCACCATAAAATGCCAAATATCCTGACGTCTTGCTCACTTCAGAATCCTTTTCCACTGCTGGCACACATTATAGGCAGCAAAAGAAAATCAGCATATCAGGTATGTGTTTCAATGTTAGTTTTAAATGGAGTGGAAATATCTAACGCTTTTTTGTAGCTTTTTGTAACTGGCACATCCCTAATACATGACGCTAGGCCTTTAAGCAATCTTGTTGCTCCCAAGGCATGAGATTATGATGACGTATAACTACCTGTGTTAATGTCAGCACACTGGTGTGTTTGTGGGGGGCTGACTGAAGCTAGTGAACCTGAAGCAAGAAATCGGAGGGAAACACCAACACTATAGCCAACCCCAAAGTAGTCTGACCTTAGAGCCGCTATTTTCTCAGTGGTGAACTTGTCTAACTACGGCCACCCAAGAGCTACTAAGAAGGTAATTTTTACAAGCTTTTCATTTAAGAGGAGGGTGAGTCAAGAAGTTTCCAGAAGCTTCTAAAATTTTGCATGATGACTTGTGCCCTGCTGTGGTGGCTTAGCCCTGGTGGGCAGCTCAGGCCCACACAGCTGCTCGCTCTCCCCCAGCAGGATGGGAGAGAGGATTGAAAGGGTAGAAGTGAGAAAACCTGCAGGCTGAGATAAAGGCAGTTTGATATAGTGAGGGGGCAGGAGGAAGAAGGGGAAAAACCCAAAAGAACGGAAAAGACAGCATGTGGTGAAAAAGCAGTCACTCCCCAGCAGCAGACCAGTGCTCAGCAGTCCCTGAGTAATGGCAGCTTTGGAAAAGCTTCACCTCTAGTTTTATTGCTGAGCATGACATCATATGCCCTGCTGAGCATGACATCATGTGGTGTGGAACATCCCCTTGGCCAGCTGGGGTCAGCTGTCCCCGCTGTGCCCCCTCCCAACCCCTTGCCCACCCCCAGCCTGCTCGCTGGTGAGAAGCAGAAGGCCTTGGTGCTGTGTCAGCACTGCTCAGCAATAGCTAAAACATCCCCGCGTTAGCAATGCCGTTCCATTGCAAATCCAAACCACAGCACCGTGGGAGCAGCTATGAGGGAAATTAACTCCGTCCCAGCCAGACCCAGTACGCCTGCAAGGCTGGCTGCTGGCACAGCCCTGTGCTGGAAGGGAAAAGGAAACAGATTTCTACGTCACGGCCAATGTGGTTTGCAATTTTAAGAGGAAAGTGAAAGGTATTGAATAGGGACTTTTTTTGTACTTCCAGGTACAACTTCCCTTCTGCTACAGGGCTGAATTACCACCACTGTGATGATAAAGTCCACTTGATTTGTCTGAGCAGATTCCTAATTGCTTAATAAATCACTTGAAAAGTTATTTGATGGAGTGGCAAATTATTAACTGGCTGGAGGTCCAGCAAGCAGCAGTTTCATACTAGAAACTTGACTGGGAGTACTGGTCCAAGAATGCCCATGTTCGGTGCCAGAGCCATGATTTTTTTCCAAAATTTTAGTTATTCTGCACTTATTTCCACAGGGAAATGGAAAATTTGGGTCTGTGCATGTAATTTTAAAGTGTAATTAGTGGCATAAATGAATGTTTGTTATTTTTACTATATATCGCTATGTATTTCCTAGCTGAAATTAGTCATACTGATCCTGTTCCACTCTGAATCAATTAATCAAATTGAGTTCTTGTGGTTATTCAGTTTACTAAAATCTGGTCGTATGTTTCTGCAGGAAGGATGGCTATCTTTTGCCTTGGTTACGGATATTTGTTCATGATTTTTACTAGATCTAAGATGGTACGGTAGGGTTCTTACTTTATCTTTCTATTTAATAGATGATTTTTAATTTCAAGATTACTCTCACAATATCCAATTGAGTGAAGATTTTAAGATCAGCTCTGGGAGAGTTCAGCTAGAATTCCACTATGAAATTCAGATTTTAAAAAACATCACATCAAAAGGTAGTTCTCTCTATAAGGCAGAATAGAGGACGCACTCTCTATGTAGTTGCATAGTTCCTCATTATAGCCACGTAGACCCATTTTTCAGAAAACAGAAGAGAATCTCTGTGTTCTGAACACTTCTGGGGTGGTGTGACTACATCGTTTGATAATCATGTGTAGCTTCATCACAGAATACTGTCACATCACAACAGGAAACGTGGCTGTGGGGAAATTGCTTGGAGGGGGGAAATTACAGACCTAATAGAAGTTGTAGTATTGTAACAACCTTTTTAGGGAAATGTACGGTTGCCACTTTTGGACGATTGGCGTGCATGGAATCTACTCCACCATGGTTCCCTAGGCAACACAACCTGCTATCCTGGAGGAGCAGCGGAGGGTGGAGCAGGATGGAGACACACTGCGGCCAGGCTCTGCTGTGCTCCCTGCAGGAATGGGAACTTGATGGCACCATACAGCTGATAAGCTGCATAGCGGCTGCCAAATGGAAAATATATGAGAAGATGTCTGTTGCTGGGCCAACGACTGTGGTGAAACTATTCTCCTTAGATGAACCTTGCTCATCATAATCTCATTATAACACTAACACACAGCTCCACCCCAAAGTGACCCACCTCCAAGGCATGACCGCCCCTCACCGAGCACACACTTTCCATTTCTTATCAACTGTCTTTAAATGAAAGCGAGAGAAGTTTACACCAATCAATAATGAAAGAATGTGTGGCTAGAGTCACTCAAGCTCCACCTGAGAGTAAAGAATAGTATAAAAAGTGAATGAATGAGGAGAGAAGTTAGGAAAGACTCCATTGTAACTTCTGGGATCAGTCAATGGGCTGAACCTGCCTTCTCCCCCACAGGGATGCCTATCGGGCAAGAACTTTGACTTATGCGTGCTAAATAACTAATTCATTCTAGCTGTCATTAGTAATTAAGGTTTTGGTTGTATATGGTTTGGTTGTGTATCATTTCAAGCTTGTTTTTGCAGACAGTCCCTATCACTGGCAATCACAAACCTTAACTTGTCACAATTTTATAACAAAGAGTGTTATTCCATAAACTGTTAGAGTTAATCCTTTGTGCGCACTAGCAGTTGCTGGCAGTGGGTAACACATTCAAACAATGTGGGAAGACCCACTGAGGGGTCCTGTTTATGCTGTTGGCGTTTCCCTGAACAAGGCAGTCAAATCATCCCCCAATCCAGCAGGACCGTTCAGTGAAGGGCCCCTGTAACGGGACGCTGACAGACTGGTTGGGCCCAAGGGTCTTGGCTTTCCTGGGGCACCGACAGACAGATCAAACACACGGGGTTGAGAGGATTTCCCCCCGCCCTTTTCACAAGACATATGGCCCTAAGATTAAAAGGCAGATTTGGATTCCAGATGCGTTTTAGTGTCTTTCTCTTGACATGGAATAAGCCATCTAACCTCCTTTTACCTCCAATTTGCCATTCTTCAAAATCTTGATAACGATGACTCACTTCCTCATGGGGGTACTTTGAGACTTGGATGAAGTCTGAGAAGTTGTTTCTGACCCTGAGAAAATTGATGTCAGAAATTGCGATATTGGAATACTAAATACTAATCTTTCAAGGCTTAGATAAATAATTGTCCACAAATGAAAAGCTATTTTCTCTGCAATTTTTTGGCCCCCTCTATAATATTCCCTTGAATTAGTAGAGTCCAAACTTAATACAGACAACAGAGCAGACAGTGGACACTGCTTGCTTAAGTAAACAACAGCCAGAGCCCAAATTATTAGTAAATACCAAGGCTTCATTTAGGTTGAATAACGCTGCAATCCAACAAATAAATGAGCCATCAAGTTTGAATTTATGTAGCATACGAAACACATTAAAGCCATCTGACCATGACAAAGGCCTTTTCTGCTGTGAATAATGAGGCCAAGACGTTATAATATCCTTTAGATGAGACACTAAACCCAAGGTCCTTTCTGTTTGTCTCTGGTGGCTGTCCAGGTGGAAGTTAAAGACTATGGCGTTTCACTAAAACCATGGAAAATCTCCTGCCTACAATGGTATCACTTTCCCTGTAAATAAAATAAATAAATTTAAAAACTATAGCCACGGCTGTGTATGAGTTGAATACCATCAAGCAAAATGCCAGTTTTCCCATCCATGAGGATAATGGGGAAAGTTCTCTTGTTTTAGCAAGAGCAAGGTCAGTGTCCCTGGTACAAATGTAGGGCTTCAAAAGTCCTTCGGGATTTTGAGAATGTAAAGCACAGAAAAATGCTTCATTCTCATAAATTAACAAAAATTGTGGTAAAGAGAAATCCAAATCATATATGGTGTGTTTGCATGTATCTGTGCTTACATAACTAGGCATGCACATTTACATGTGCAATTTCCAAGAAGAAATGACTTGGAGACAAACAGAAAATAAATAAGCCTGGAAAAAATCCTTACCTTAGCCTGTGCATGTGTGATTTGCTTCAGGAAGTCCATCTCAATTTTCAGTTTCTTTCCTATAATTCTGATGATTTTTGTATTTTTAAATGATTTTTGATTTATTAATTTTTTTGATTAATGATTTTTGAGATATTTGAGGTATTTCAGCTATACTGTTGTTTTGATATGAACCTCAGTGAATGTTTATTTACCGAGTGAAAACCAGGCTTTTGTTTATTGAGCTTGCCTCTTAGTTCTGTAGTTTCACACCATGGTTTCTTAGCATTGGACTCTCATAAGGGTGTGGCACAAGAAGTCACGTGAAAGGTAGATTTCAGAGTACTCTTATAGGTGTAGATCTCTTATCTTACTGTTATTGAGCTGACTGGACTCACTCATTTGAATTTAAAGGAATTAGAGAGATGAGAGAACGTATCCTCTTGCAAGGAGCGAAGAATCACACTAGAGATGAACCCCCTTAGCAGCAGATGATAAAGCCTTTCATGAAGAGCTGACTGATGAATCTGGGCATCTTTCAATTTTCTGAATAATGACGCAGTTCTTCCATCTTGCCGAGAAACATATGGGATGTGAGGAAACCAGCTGAAAACCCAGCCATGTCTGTCCTGTCCGCCACCCCCTCCGCCAGAGGCGGGGCGTGCTGCCTTACGAGGAAAGATGGTTTGAGGGAAACCCGTTAAAGCAAGCTCAGTCTTTGTGAGTGTTATGCCCCTTGATTTCTGCCCCTCTTTTATCAACAGGAATACCACAGAAAGCTGAGGTACCTGTCCAATAGAGATTAATGCTGGCTAGGCTAAGGAATTAATTCAGCTTCCTTGTTTTAACGTGTGTCTGCTTGAAATACCTGACATAACAGAAATGTCCCACAGGTCATATCTTTCAGGTCCTTATATCTGAGAAACACACTTTCCAAGAGAGGAGAGCAATGTAAATATCTATCCGTGGCACACCTTAATACTGATGTCACTGACTTTCATTCATCCCCACATTAGTGACAGGAAGCTCTAGTAATGAGGATGGAAAACACGTGCTGGCTGCTTTTTTTTTCCCTTTTTTTTTGGTCTTCTTTTTTTCTTTTCCAAAATCATTAAAGACCATGCTTAAAATGTATTTAATGACACTTAAAGATGCAGGTTCTTTGTGGACTTTATTTTGAAAGTGCTAAGACCTTAGAAGTGTAGACCACTTCATGCAAGGAGGACGAATGTTACTGAAACAGCAAAGAGAGGCTATGACACAGGACCAGTCTGAATGAGCTCCAGCAGTTTCTCCCCCCATGCTGCAGAGCTTTCCAAGATTTCCTTGGGTGTGAGTTTGAGAGTAAAGTGTGAGCCGCATCCTAGGCATGCCCAAGGTTGATGGTGTGGATGGCAACTGCTGAAGGCTCTGCCCATGGAGCGAGGATGGCTCATCTCCAAACACCTGATGAGGTTGCTGCTTCCATACTGGTCTGACGTTTAGGGGACACGAGTCCCCTATGACAGTAGTGCCTGATGTGATGTATGCACACAACCTGGCTCGTGGCAGAAGGAACAGCCACGAAGCTGCACTGCTGGCTCTGTCCCTAATGATCATCGCATGAGTCCAAATCACCCTGTCATATGAAAGCCTCAAGAGGTTAAAAAACTTTGTTCCAGATAGAACCATCAACAAAAATTATGTGTGCTTTCCATGTTACTTTTCTAAATGGGAAGACATGTAAATATCGAATGGATTTTTAAGCCATGCCCTCTCTTTCAGGGCAATAAAGACATTATTCTAACCTAAGGGGCCAGATTCAGCCCATGCTTTGTGACCCGCACTTGGCACGAGGTAACCACAAGTATTGAAAGCAGTGTAAGTGGTCTTCAAAGCAACAAATGGAGGTTTCTTTGTTGTGGGTCTCTCCTAGATGGGCACAGAAAAGAATTTGTCCCTTCAAATTTAGTTCACTAACTTCTAAAAAAAATTTCAGTGATCTGAAAATTTTGTCTAATCTTCCATACAATCTGCTTCAGTATTATTGTGTACCCTTCCACAAATTACCTACATAGCTTTACTCTCTACCTTAAAATATTTTCAACATGTGGTATTCAACTCAGCAGCGTTTTTTTTTTAAGTTACTGATTCCTAACCTTTCTTTTTGCTTCTTTACCTGCTGTTCAAAAAATGGAAGGAGGGTGCTCACAACATAGGGTCTGTGATATATGACTGGATTGTTTGGACTCCATCCAGCGGAGGGCGGTGATAGACATCTGCCCAAAAAGCAATTAACTGCAATGTATTTAGAGAGACAAAATAATCCAATGGTGATTTACCACCTCCAGAAAGGGTTTGTGTTAGAAACAGGGCGGCTGTTTATTGTGGATATTTTTTCAGCTGTTTCACTCTCTATTTTCAAGAATTAAGAAAAAGTTGCAAAATATTTTACCATATAACACAGACAACAATATGTAGAAGTAATTAATAGGGACATCTGAAGGGAAAACAGGGTTGCACCATTAGCCCCTACTAAAATGCATCGGAGTTGATGAATTATTTTAATGGGACAGAATGACAAAAAAGGGACTGTTTCACCTAAGCAGGGACAGCTGGTCCCTATGACAAGGATACATTGCTGTCTTGTGGAGTCTGCCAGCCAGCAAGGCTGAAATAATAGCACTGAGAGAGGTGTGAACGCTCCTCGTTTGCCTTAATTGAGAGCTAATATGAAGTCTAATTATGAACACTTTGTATTAACTGCTTCGTGTCTGAAGGCAGGTTTCTGATCACCAGCCCTCCATCATGTCCAGGAAAGGTCTGCTTTGATTTTCCGGACAGTTACACATCCTGATGCCACGAGGCCAGCTGTGCCAAACCACCTTCCAGCCAACAACCGTCCCTCCCAGAGGCTTTTGATCCTATTTCTGTCCCTGGGCAATGGGAGCTTGGGACAAAATTTCCACCTGGGGACCAAACTGCATGTTTCTCAAAACCAGAACTTTTCCCTTATGGCAGCTCTCCGGGACCGTTACCGGCTGTCCCTGTACAGACCCCCCCTTGCAAAGCTGGCAGCCTGAGGCGTGGGGTCCATCCTGCTGCCCACGGCTGCCCTCGCCCTGCTCCTGGAGAGAGCCGCTGGTGCTGGAGGCACAGACCACACCGACCGAGACATCTGCCAGATTCAAAGCACGACAGGTGGGATTAGAGGATTTAAGCGAGTAATTGCAGAATTTACTTTCGTACAAAGTGAGTGAGGGGGAGAGAAAGGAGGATTAACTTAACTGCCAGAGATTTCTCCAATTATTTGAAAGGTGGTTGTAAAATGACTATTTAATCATGTATCTCATCTGATTCTGAGAATAAAAGTGCTTAAATTTTAAAATGCCAGCTAGGTGGGAACAGGATGGCTCAGGGGACTGAGAATAAGGCTCCTGGGGCTTCATTTGTAAGTCCCACAGCCAAGGCTAATGAAGAATGCAAGGCACCGACCACTAGCTGGCTTTTGTGGGCTGTGTTAAGTCAGACTGGAAACCACAGTCCAGCTCCAAAAGAATTAAGGACCTGATCCTACTTCCACTTAAAACAGTGGTCCAAAATTGAGGCTTCAGTACCACACTGCAAATCCTCAGAGCTACTTCTAGCAACTGTCCTGGCAAGTTGCGTGGAGAAGGCAAAGGTGATCGGGCTCTGAAGAGCCCGTGCTTGGTGTTGCCTGCCGAACCAGGCTGAGCAGCACTGTCACAGCAGCGCTGGCTTGTCCTGACGCTCAGGTTCAAAAGGAAAAGGTGGGGAGTATCTGCTATCTCCCATCAGCATGAAAAAAACCCCTGATTCTACTTGGGAGAGAGGGGAAGGAAAAGGAGGATGGAAAACAAGCTAAGAAAAACCAAAAGAACAAATATAAACAGAAAACCTGTGCCAAAACCAAAGCCTTTGGTCCCCTGATCAAAACAACTTTGATCAATGCATCTATTCTCAGAAGCACCTTATTTTAGAAAGCAGCTAGCTTTCTAACAAATAAAGAATTGCTCTGTGGTTTCTTTCCAAAGCTTAAATTCAGCTTTCTAGAGTAAGATGAAAAGCTAATTTTCTTGAAGTTTAACGTATTTGTGTAAGCATGTCAGGTGAAATAAATGACATTGATATTCAGTGTGTATATAGGTGGCACCAGCTCCCAAAACTCTATCTCTTTTTCATCTTACTGGAACATTAACTTATGCTCCTGAGGGCTATGCAGCATGCAGAGTGAGAGTGCAAACTTAAAGATAATTTATCATAGCTCTCTCCTGTGTATCACTCTCTTTCCCTAAACTTTTCCATATCAGAATACAGAACAGAGTTTACTTTTGCCTTAGTTGCCTCTAACTGCACCCATGCAGGGTCTTACTCAAAACAAATGTTTGCATCCTGCAGATCCGCTTCTCAGCATGTTCCCTCGGTAAGTAGACGCATGGACATCTTACCATCACAACTTGGTCATAGGAACCTTAAGAATTGGTCTTTTGAATAACTACAGTTACAGCAAAATATATCGAGAGCTGTAGTTAAGGGCAGAAGAGGGAGAAGGAGGAAAAGAATTTCGTGGGAAAGCCTGTCATCCAGGCCAGTAGGAGCTGGTGACACAGAGAACTAAGGAGTGCCACTCCTTACTCCTCACTCCAACCGAGCATGAGCAACAGCTTTGGAAAGGCTTGGGCTCTCTTTTTGTTATACATTCACATAGTGACAGGTGTGATGGGTTTCTTCTACTAAAGATGCTGTCTGAATAAGCAGAAAAAAATTACCAAGAGAATAGAATGGTACTATTAATAACAATGTAGATTATGTAGTGCTGGCATGCAGTATCCTTTTTTCATATTAGTATTTATATATTACTTTGCATGGATTAATTAAACTTACACTTTACCTTTCAAGTAGAGCTCAGTTTTGCAATTCACATTTTGCAGAACGGGAAACTGAGGCATGCATAGGTTACATGACTTTTTTCTTCCTGATCTAGTGTGGGGGAAAAAAATATCTGCTGATTTCTGCACCACCATCCACCATACTAAGCTGCTTTTTCTGGTTTGGTTTGGGATTTTTTGTTGGGTTTTTTTTGCATAGGGATACCAATGTGTTAGCTAATGACTAATGTTGCTGATAGGGATCAGTATTAGAGATGCCTGGAGATGGCAGATTACATAGCTTTATTTAAAAAATATTCTGAGGGTAATAGATCTTCCTGAATTTTATTTTTCTGTTCTTGTTTATTTGTACACGACGTTGAAGGTGGGAGTAGGAGTAGCTGGAAAATAAGTAGAAAGCAATGAGTGAGAGGATGCATGGCCCTTGAAGAGATATGATTCAGAGTGCAGCAATTCCCCTGAAGTATCAAGATCCAGAGTTATTGTTTATTTGTCTTTAGCTGTGTCTATAAGAGAAAGAGGCAGAGCCTGGCATAGGAGCACACCTTGCAAATTTGCTTCCAAGGCCTTTACTTCCATCCATCAAAGAGCCAAACCAGAGGAAAACAGTCTTTTGAAAAAGCTAGCAGAGCAGGTTATCAGACCAGCTACATGTTTTGAAAAGAAATCTGACTGCTACAGTAGGTGATGGTATTCACCGGTCTCGAACCCATAGAAACACGCAATATCTGGGCAAAAATAAGCATGACAAAGAGAGGTCCGTAAAATGTAAACTGAACATGCAAGGAGCTGAACGATTATGTGCAGACTGGGGGCACAACATTCCTAAGCAGTATCCTTCCACCCATAGCTATACTCGTAAGAAAAGCCATTTCACAAAAGCTTGCTAGTAAGGGGAATGCAACAGCAGAAAAATAAACTCGGCATAGTCTGGAGAGTGTGTGCTGCACAAAGACGACTGCACTGCCAGCTGTGTGAGATTGTATCGCATTATGTTGTGAATATGGTTCCAATGGTGCGTGATAAAATAAAATGTGGAGAATGCAAGCTCTACGCTTGTGTTGGGAGACAGGCTATTGATTGTGGAAGGCTTGGAGAGTATTCTCAGGAATGTTTGATGCTGTATTTCTCCTGTTCTTGCAATTTCTCCTTACTCATACATTGCTGGTCATCATCATCAGAGGATGCTGACTAGTTTGATTTGTAGTCTGGCTCAGTACAGCCTTTACTGTGCACCCGTGTTCAAGGGGAGATTTTCAGCCTTTAAGAAAAGGTGACCAGTCATGGTGGAAGCCACAATTTAATGAGTTTCCAAAAGCAACACCAGCTTTCGATACTGGTTGTTCTATACAACATATATGTTGTCCCTGTAGTAATCTTGTTGGAATTTTGTTGGGGTGGAATGGACTGATACCTGAAGCAAGAAGTGTTACATCTGCTATACAGGATACCTTGATATGGAAAAATCTAGACCACAGGTCAGAACCATGCTATTCAGGGATAAATGGGCCTAAGCAGAGAAAAAATACAAATGGATTTTTAACAAAAAAATATCCAAAATAGCCAAATCAAAAATCTGCAAGGACAATTCCAGAAATTATAAGACCACGGGTCTAAGGTTGGCACAGATACGTTTCTTTGCACTGCAGACAGGTATGTATTGGTTTGGGGTTATTACCATCACTGGCTAGAATTGCATTGTTTGTGAAGGCATTTAGAAAATGGGTAATCTCACGTGTGTTGCCTGAAACCACTTGTAGTAAAAAATACTGAGCTGTAAATTGATAGTTATGTCTTTAAATATTTATCAGAAGAACATCATAATGAGTACTCTCCCTTGAGACCAGAATAGCAAATGATTCCATTGAAGATAACACTAACATGGAAATAATAATGTTTTGAATGAAAAGCTAAGGAATGTTATACCCCTGCATGCAAAGCTGTCACCTGCAGGAAGTGTTGTTCAATAGAAAGGTTATTACCAAAGAACCTGACTAGTTAAATGTGAAAGTTAAAACCAGGGAGTTGTGGAGTCTTTTCAACATTAGAAGCAAGTACACAGAAAATACAGAAATCACGAAGCACAAACTACAGTCTGTGCTATGGCAGAACAATATACATATTAATATGAAGGATAAATACAGGTAAAAAACTTCTTTTGAAGTTGTTTTTATGTTTTTTAAACCAGAACAGACTAACAAAAAGAAGAGAAAATGCCTTCAGAGGTGGGAAAGAATTAGGATGCTGAATCCCAGAATCAGAAGGTCATGGAAGAGCTTGAGGCCTCTACAAGGACATATTGAGAAGAACAATGCAAAGACTGGGCAAACCCACTCACAGGCTGAGAATATAAGGTACGGTGTCTCACAGTCTGTACTTCGTCCTTTCCCTTTGTAAGGTGGGGATATAAAGATGAACAGCTCTTCAGCTGTTTGCACTGAACCATGATGTTCCTGGTATAGTTGCTTGGCACAGACTGGATGTTTGGAGGTAGTTATTAGCAGCCTGACACTCGGAAATCCCTCTCCTTCTCTCATAAGCTCATTCCACTGTTACCCGCTGGTCATTATATCACAGACTCATCACAGCTACAGCTGCTACTCCAACAGGAAAGCTGTTGCAGAACAGGAGCTAACTACCACAATGTTAGTGACAAAAAGCTTGGCACTATCAAGAAGTAGAGTCCAGCCAATCCATTTCTGCTTCTCTTTCACACCAATGCCAGCACGCAAAAAAACGAAACACAAAAACCAAAAAAACCCCCACCAAAATCCACAAAACAAACAAAAAAACAACCAAAAGAAATAGCATCATTGCCATCCTTGGCTTCACCGCCTTTCTTGTCCAGTTAGCATCAGCCATGACTAAACATATCCATTATACCTTAGACTTGTGACCCCTTTAAGAAGGACACTATGCAAAATTCTTCCTCTCCTTTCACACTGAAACCCTTGAGTGGGAAGGACAATGTTAAAGTCATCACAAAACCAGGAAAACAACTGCCAAATGTTAACCACTTTTCTATTCTACCTACAGAGCACTCGCTGACTTCCCTTAGCTTAAACTCTTGTTTCTTCTTCGTAGGTGTTTCAGAACAGTTTCTATCTACTTGATTACAGTAAATGAATGAAGTACCAGCCAGTGCAAATTCCTAACACATCCACCAGAAATAAATGTATCCAAATGCACCCACTTTGGTCTGCCAACAAAAGTCTAACGTGCTGTAGTGTTAAAAAACCCCCAACAAACAGAAATAAGATTGACATTGTGCAGTGCAAAAACTGTATTTTGTAGTTGCAGCTCACTTATAACAAGCTGATGATAATAGGCATGCACAAATATCGGTGTGTTTCTGTGCATGCAGCAGACTTATGAGGCAGATGTGTGTAGAAAGGATTCTAAAAAATCCATCAAGGTGTGCTGGTTTTGGTGGGGATAGAGTTACATTTCTTCATAGCAGCTGGTATGGGGCTATCTTTTGGCTTTGTGCTGAAAACATTGACATGTTGATAACACAGAGATGTTTCGTTACTGCTGAGCAGCACTGACCCAGAGCCGAGGCCGTGTCTGCCCCTCACCCCCCAGCAGCGAGCAGGCTGGGGGGCACCAGCAGCTGGGAGGGGGCACGGCCGGGACAGCTGACCCCGGCTGGCCAAAGGGACATTCCGTACCGTATGGCGCCATGCTCAGCGGGTAGAGCTGGGGGATCGGTGGGGAGGCTGGTGCGGGAGCCACTGCTCAGGGGCTGGTTGGGTATCATTTCGTTGGTGGTGAGCAATTGCTTTCATTTGCATCACTTGTCTTTTGGGGGTTTATTTTCCTCTGTGTTTTTTTCTCATTCTTGTCCTTACTTAAAAGATATATATAATTATTAAATATTTTTAATTATTAAACTGCTTTAATCTCAACCCACGAGATTCTTTCTCACTTCTACCTCATCTGATTCTCACCCCATCCCACTGGCATGGTGGCAAGTGGCTGTGTGGTGCTTATTTACTGGCCAAGGTTAAACCACGACACAGGGACAATGGTTTTCATAATCATTTCATTTGTCATAACCAAAGGATATTTGTCTATATGCAAGGATCCAGATGGTCTAGATCCTACATACTGAATCATTTAAGCGTGCAGTAACCATTGGTACGTAAAAGTTGATTTTCAAGGTAAAACTGATGTCAGCAAACAAGGCGAGGCTAAGAAAGAAATAGCCCTCACTCACACCATGTTCTCATCCAAAATTTTAACTGGTTTCTTCAGCCTTGCTGTCTGGCTTATCTGGAATCGTTACGCTGGCCAAGCTAAGAACCAGGTGTGTAATGTCTGTCCCTCTGTCCAGAGAACAGAGGTGTCAAAGGCAGCAACAGCCACACAGCTCCACGGTTGCTCTGAGCCAGCAGATGAGGCTATTGCTGTTGGCTTGCTAGGTCAATTAGTATTATCTATTTACTTATCTATTGTTATGATGTGAATTATATAGGAATTATCACAAGGAATATTCATGCATGCATTTTTTCCCCTTCTTTGTCCTTGTTATACTTCCTATAGCATCAACACCTTGTTACAAGGGTGAGGTTGGAGCTTTTATAGATTGCTTTCTGAGGAGCAGTAGTCTTAATGCCACGAAGATTTGCCAGAACAATAACCAGCAACCTTAGAAAAAAAAGCCACAGGTCTTGGAATCTGAATGTATTCATCAGCATGCTCTCTTACACTAATGGTAACCAGTGTTGTGGTTTAACCCCGTCCAGCAACTAAGTATCACTCAGCTGCTCACTCATTGCCCCCCCACCCCTGAGGAGAATTGTAAAAAGGTGAAACCTATGGGTTGAGACCAGAACAGTTTAGTAATTGAAATAAAGTTAAAATAATAATAATAATTAAAAAAAAAAACCACAAAAAAACCAACACACAAAAAAACAAATCAGCCAAACAAAAAACCTCCCAACAACAATTGTAATGGAGAGGAGAGGGGGAAGAGGAATAAAACCCAAGGGAGAAAACTAAGTGATGTACAATATACAACACACTCACTCACCCCGCACTGACTGATGCCCAGCCAGCCTCTAAGCAGTGGTCGGTGGCTCCTGGCAAACTCCCCCCCTTTATATACTGAGCATGATGTGACATGGTACAGAATATCCCTTTGGCTAGCTCTGTCAGCCATCCTGGCTCCGTTTCCTTCTGGCTTCTTATGCACCTCCTTGTTGGCAGAGCATGGGGAACCTGAAAAGTCTTTGACTTCGAGTAAGCACTACTTAGCAACAACTAAAACATCAGCATGTAATCAACACTATTCTCATACTAAATCCAAATCACAGCACTGTACCAGCTACTAAGAAGAAAATCAATTCTATCCCAGCTAAAACCAGGACAGTGAGTTATATACCTATGTATATAAAGCTTGATTTGATAACTTGTCTTGGGACAAGTGAAGCTCACATCAACTACTGCTTAAAATGGCCAATATGTTATCAAGATCCAACAAAGATAGCACTACGTGTGATGTATGCATACAACCTTAAAGCATCCTTGCCATAGATGCTCCTGTCTTCTAGGCATTTGACCTCGACAGTGACAACAATCCACAGCATCTGAAATCTAACTTAGATTTTCTAAGCACAGGCGGCAGTTCAGAAGTCCATGGAGATTGCCTAGATGAAGATGGAGTATTAGATGCTATGGCCAGCTGGCTCCAGAGGCAGTCTCTGTGCAAATGAAGAGGTCAAGTGCAATCTTTTCTCCCTTCAAAGCAAAGTAGGTTTGTCTCTGAGGCTTCCAGCCTCTATGGCTGTCACCCTAAAATTGAAAGCGTTTTACCCACACCTGTGTATAGCACAAAATCTTGTAGGTCTCAGCTAAATGACTTCCTGACTGGAGGGTATGTAAAGATGTGCAAGGAGACAGCATGAAATTCAACGGTAAGCTGACCAAAGAGACAATCACCCGTTCCCTCTTGTGTCCAAGGGTTCTGACTCTCCAGTCCTGCTCAGCTTTCCTGTGGTAACTTAAAGATCATTACCCCACTGTCTGCAATGTCTTCTGTTCATGGGTATGACAGAACAGGCAGTGCATTTGCTCCTTAGCTGGTTATTTGGCTCATTATGAAGTGGTAATCTATAGCATGAACTAAAGCAGCAGTTTGTGGACTGATGCATTAATTTCAGCCACCAGTGCATGCATCTAAGGCAGGGGAAAGCTGTACCAGGCATTTTCACTAACACCTTGAGAGATGATAGAAGCACAATTACCGTGAGTCACTGGAAGAGGACAGCAAGGTAGTCCCTCCACAACGTCCTCCAGAGCGACACCATATGTGGGTCTTGGTAATGTTCTTTGGTTTTCGGTGTTTCAGAAACTTGCCTCTGTGCCTCCCTTTTCCTTCTGCAGGACTTCCACCCGCAGGTCAGCCTGGATACTGCAGCCGAAGGGTGACCTGTGCTTTGTGGCAAAACTAGGCAGATCAGCAGGTAGGTCCTACATTTCCAGCAGAAGGTAGGGACAACTCTGGCTTCACTTCGGCGATGTCTCCCAGAGTCAGGGGCAGCTGGCGAGAGGGCCCATACCTGAGACACAGTCGTTTCAGCATATGAGAGAAGTGCAGCTACTGGCTCGCACACACATTGGGATTCATCTTCCCATGGGCATGACGTGAAGTACTCATGGCTATCTCAGCCAGACAGGTTTCAGAAGACAGCGAAAAGCCTGAGAAGCTTGCCAGCTGCAGATGTGGAAACAGTTTATATAACTGATAACGTGCTTTGGCCATTTCTTGTCAATGTCTTTTGATAACCTCCTTCAGACATCAAATGAACTGGATAAGGACAGAGACTGTGTAGACAAAAAGTGTCATTTGCAGTAACATTCACACTGTGCTCACTCAGGTTTTGGAGAGGCTTACCTATTAATTTGAACAGGGTAGGAGAGACTCTCTTTGCTGACCTACCCTGTATAAAATAAAATATAGTTGCTAAAGCAGGATGGCTGACTGTGCTGTAAAGGTCCAAGTTTCTCTTCTCCCTTGTTTGATAAATGAATGTCATCAGAATTACTGTGCTCTCCTGAAGCAATTAGTCATTATTGGATGATCAAAAGTATTTATCAAAACTTCAGCTGCAGCGCGATTGATCTTCATTTGGGTTGGAAGGGTTTCCTTGCTGGATTTTGGAGAAGGAATCCATCAGTGGCACAGCCATCAAACAGAAGGCAGCAGGTATATCCTTGTCAGAGAGATATATGACTGTGCAGAAATTCAAAAAGGTGCCAAGAAATGCAGCTCGGTAGCAGAGGTGGCTACTGTCACCTGGCAAAGCTGTTGGGGTTTTGGGTAGGAGATGGAAAGAACTGTTAACCAACCCACTTACATCAAGAACACTATAGCCTACCTTAAAACATGCACAGAGGAAATTTAATTAAAGGATTTATACAGCTGTGGAATCCTGAAATCCTCTGAGTAATGTGCAATGGACTCAGACCTCCCTGGGAATGGCTCTTCAGTATTTGCAACATTAAAAAGCTACAGAGGAGCTATTCCAACGTGATGTGTTTGATCCATTTTATTCAGAATTCCTAGCTTCAAGATGCACAACCTAGACCAAAGTAATCTAAAATGTCACCATAGGTGTTACAGCATTGTGTTCGTGAGCAACGATGTGTTTGAGAAGACATCTCAATGGCAGGTCTTGATCTTGTAAAATGCCTTTAGTGCCAGTGAAAGATTATCAGGGTTCAGAATACTTATCTTCAAGGTTTTCTGGTGATCTAAATGGTTTGTGACTGGACGCAGTGCAGAAGCTCTCTTTGTATGTTAACCAATGTTACCATATGTGAAAGAGGTTAATGTTTACTTGGGAAAGGCAGCTGTTGGTGTTTAACCCCGGCTGGCAACCAAGCTCACCCCCCTCACCCAGAGGGATGGGGAGCAGAATCAGAAAGGAATGTAATACTCGAGGGTTGAGATAAGAACAATTTAATAGGTAAAGCAAAAGCCACGCATGCAAGCAAAGCAAAGCAAGGAATTCATTCACCCCTTCCCATGGGCAGGCAGGTGTTTGGCCATACCCAGGAGAGCAGGGCTCCAGCACGTGTCATGATTATTTGGGAAGAAAAATGCCATAATGCCAGATGTCTCCCCCTTCCTTCCTCTTCCCCCAGTTTATATACTCAGCATGACGTCATATGGTATGGAATACCTCTTTGGCTAGCTTGGGTCACCTGTCCTGGCTGTGCCCCCTCCAGATTCCCGTGCCCCTCCAGCCCTCTGGCTGGCAGGGCCCAAGAAACCTAAAAGTCCTTGATTTAGTATAAACATCACCCAGCAACAACTAACAACATCAGTGTCCTATCAACATGGTTCTCACATCAGAGCCAAAGCACAGCGCTGTACTAACTACTAAGAAGAAAATTAACTCTATTCCAGCTGAAACCAGGACAGCAGCCTTGCTCGTTGGGACTCCAATTTCCTCTTGCTATTTAATAATTCAAATACAAATAAATTAAATACCCAGCTGAACCGGAAATACAGAACTATCACTGCAAACTGCATTTGCAGTCGCCTGCCTTCCTGGGGCAAATATTGCAGCCACAAAGCATTATACACCAACTGATTTTGACCATTCAATGAGCAGGCAACTCCTTCTAATCAGTCTGTTTATTTTCTTTCCTTCCCCCCTCCCCCCCCCCCCCCCCCCCATTTATTTAAGCTAAAAGGGGTAAATTTTTGACTTTTTATAAAAACAGGTATAAATTCAGACTAATCTACTGGTTGGGTTACTCTGGATTAACAATGGTATAAATAACAGCAGAACTTGGCACAGTGTTTCCAAATTAATAAATTTAAATGTTTTTCAACTAATGAAATGGCTTGAATACCATCAAACAGATTTTGCTTTTAATCTGTGAAAGAAAAATGTGTTTGCTTGACCTGTAAAACAAGTTATGCCAAATTTGATCATGAAACAATATTTACGACTGATTTTTAATGTACTGGAAACAACTGAAGTGGGAAATGCTGATACAGTAGTGCAGCTATGACTGTGGAAATAGAACTAATGTAATAAATAAAACAAATGGGTGTAATGAAAGAATAAACCCACACAGGTTGGTAATGCCTTAAAATAGCATGATTTTGAGCCTAAATGTGTATGTGGGGGAATGAAAAAAAAAAAAAAAAAAAGCCAGAAAGTCAGCAGCTACAGCATGTGGCAGAAGTCTTTGCTGACATTTGCAGAGCATTGTGTTGTGCCAGCACTGTTGTAAGAAGTGTCTGAGAGCAAGAACATTGCAAAGTAATGAACTCTGAAACATGGTGAAAAAGAATTGCATGTATGTGGACATAAATGTGGCCAAGTCCAGCATATTTCTACTGAAATTGGTGTAACAGCTGATTTAAAAAATAGGCTCAGAATCTTTTCTTGGTGACACACTATCCCTTCCCATCAGCTATACTTGAAAAAGAAAAAAATTCAGTTGAGGACATACATTTTTGACAGACAGCACATGTGATGGAGTGCTGATTCTGCGTATCTCTGAAAATGGAATTGTACTGCAAAGTAGAACTGGATAAATGCAGAGGGAAATTGCTTCCACTGAGAGTGGTGTTTTGTTCTGTTTTTAAAGTATCCTTTTAATGTTGTTAATAGATCTTCTTAAAAATAAATTATTTAAGGAGGCTTATCTTTAAAATACTCCTAGAATTATGACTAGAAAGTATATGAACCATTGCTGTCCTGTAGAACAATTAATTTTCATTGCTATGTTTGTGACCTACTTACACAGACCTCAAACACTAATCTCACTGGATAATTAAGAGTGTAAATATCATTTGTCCAGTCCTTGATGATTTGTTTTAGAAATCCAATGAGCTCTCTACAGTAAACTTGCAGATAAGAAATCCTCAGTTACATATAGACTTTAATTGTCACATAACACTAATGATTCTTAATACTTGGTTTCATATTTTACACTTAGAATAACACAAACTGTATTTAACATGCAATTAAATATTCTCACCCATAAATTTATTTCTCTAATTGTAGCATTCTGATGCAACAGGATGTGGCTACATTGTACAAAACAGGCAAATATGTTTGTCTTATATTTAATGTTGGATAAAATATTTGTAATATTTTTGTTGATGTAAGTGAGGTTTTCTTTACAACTTACTACTGGCCTTCTAAATGCAGGTGTATAGTTCAGGATTGGACCAAAGAAATCAGTTTCATAATCAAGGAAATATTCTGCTAAAAGCCATCCTGATTCAGTGATAAAAAAACTTTTGCAATTAAAAATCATACACACTAGTTGCATGTATTAGAAATTACCTCGGGAGTCGTAACAAATGGGAAGCGGTAATACAAACAGGGTGAATGTTACAAGCACAGTAAGTTGACAAGAGAAGCAAAAAACAGGGAAAAAATCCATAGGAGCGAATGATAATTTTATAAAGTATAGTAAGAATGACAAAAATACCAGCAATGCTATAAGCTTGTAACTAGCTAAAGATAGTAAATAAGTTAACAATGGTGAGGAAAGAGGAAAGCATTATTTAATTTTGGGGGGCTTCTGTTGAAAAGAAACTGGATGACATACTTGCACATCATGAAACTCTATCAAACCTACTAGTAAACTGTGAATAGTGTAACCATACTTACATGGTATGTCTATGTTAAATGGATAGATAAATATATCTTCTATCCTTAAAAATACCTTTTAAAAGTATTCCAAAGACAGACCTTGAGTCCTGATGCATGTTGGTCATGATATTATTTAAATACAAAATAATTCAGTCTTTGTTAAATAGATTATAAATAGCTCCAAAGAACAAAGTTCCATGCTAGTATGGCTAAAACTGTGGGGAAAAAAGTAAATTCCAGGAAATACAAAGTTGGGGGTAAAGCACGCAATGGCCTTCAATATGAGACCTCAACAGGGGGTGTTAAGACAATTGTTTATGTGGTACCTGACTGTGCTGTTACCAGAAGGACATATGGTGTGTTTCATCCTTAACTGTTCATTTTCTTCATCTACTTACAATTAGCATCCAGGTACCAAGCAATCACCATGTAACTTACGTGCTTTATCACTTTTTTGTTTTTCTTTAAATATCAGGAATCTGGATGTGCTTTCAGTGTGAATTAAGACACTATTTACCTCCATCTATTTAACAGATGAGTTTCAAGACCTACCTTATCATTTAGTACAAGTGAAAAACATGCAAACCTTCGGTAGCGAAACTGCTGAGATCTGCTACTTGCATCTCCTTCTCTATTGGGCTTCATTTGCTCCCTCAAATCATACCAGTTTTCTGGTCCTCCTACTCTCTTTACTCAGGGACTGCGAGCGTTTGCAAACAAAGCTAGCTGGCCAGGTGTGGGGATATATGCTGAGGTAGGTGTTTGGACATTTTGGACACTGAGCTTTCCACCCAAAAGGTCACCAGCTAAAACTAGCTCAACTGAACCATGACTAAAATGTCATCTCCAAGAGCTTCTGTGTGAAGGGACCAGTACAGGAATCATTATACTGAACAGACTGGAAGCACATTAAACTGAGAATTGGAAAAGGAGTTGCTTCAGCTACAGCTGGTGTTTTTACACTAGGCATTATCGTGAAAGAGCTGTTCCTTTTTTAAGTTTGTACCTTACCTTGTTCTGGAGCAACGTTTGCGTGTACACAAGCCATTAGACCCATCCACAGAACCTTGTATTCGAAATTTTTCTGCCTCTAAACTGTGTTATTATTATACTATGGAATAATTTGCAGGTTCATCAAAGAGGCTGCAAATTGCTTGAGCGCCGGAGGCCGAACCAGTTATTCCCAGGAGATGCATCCTTCTCAGGCTGGGGTAGGGTAATATAGGCATAGCTGCATCTGAGGAAAGCTTTTCTTGTAGATAAACACAGGACTTAATTCAAAAAAGCTATTATCTAATACTTCTAATTGATACTAATTTCTTTTTTAAACTGATGTTTGTAATTATTCTTATATATGCAAAACAGTCTATTTGCATATCATAGACACAGAGCTACACAAAACACAGCAGCCTGAGGTTCTAAATCTTCTTTCCCTGACCCATTTTGTCATCTTTAATGTTTCTGTTGTCTCTTCTTGGCCTTCTCAGTTCTTTTTTTCCTTGATAGAAAAATCCTTCTACCTTATAATTCTTTCTTTACTCTTTCTTTTTTGTTTCCTTGGTTTTCTGATTCCTCTTTTTGATCTATACCTACATACCTGTTTCTTCATTTTTCCAAACTCCATCCTCTCCCATGAGGTAAAGATATCCAGCATTTTTTTTTTAGAATGCTGGCTGGCCTATCTGCTAGTTGGCATTTGCTTTCACAGAGGGACTGGGTGAAATTCCTACTGTATCTATCCCACATAAGAGTGTTTCTCCTGCAGTGGTTGTACACCAGTCCCCAGATGCTCAGTAGTATAAGGAATCACATTTTACGAACAAATGTAGTAAGTCTTGCCATAGTGAGCTCTTCAGGCCCTAGGATCTTCTTTAGTAAGTCTGATGGAAATAGTATATTAGCCTAGAAACTATTAGTAACTATGGCAGATTAAAATATGGTAAGTAACTAGGCTTCGTCCTGTCTCCACAGTGTATCACCCTCATGGTTCCTTGTCTCCAGGACATCTGTTACCAGTCATCCCACTCCTGTAAGTCTCCCTGTCTTCCTTGGCTTTCTGTCCATCACTAGAAGTGATGTTTAGGCTCGTTTGCACTGCCCTGTCTTGTTCAGGCCATCAGGAGTTACTGCTCCCATCCTCTGTCTGCCTCTTGGTCCTTCACCCCAACTGTCAAGCTGGTCATGCCTTGTGACACTGCAGAACTCAGTCTCTTCCCAGTCCCATTTTCCCTCCTCCTTTCCCTTCCTTGAAGGCAAAATACTCCTAGTGCCTAAACACACAAGTCCGTATCAGTACAGTGCTGACACAAGCCAGTAAAATGTTATAAAAAACCCACTTGACCAGTGGTGAAAGTCACAGCATAGTTACATGAATTAAGAGTTTCTTGCATGATTGTCTTGATCTAACTCTTACAGGGAGGTTTACTAAGCACCGGAATTTCATCTCTCTACAGGAAAAACTTATGCTGGCTTTCTAATAAGAACAAACAGGCAGACCCCGCAAAGATATTGACATTCTTCCACACCCTAAACTGAAGCGAATGCTGTTCACTGTAAGAATGCTATTTGGCCACCAGTTGCTGTTGTCACAGCTCTAGCAAGACTGAAGATGCAAACACTGAACTGAGACAATAATAGCCAACATGTGGGAATTACCATCAGAGGTCGTTCTGAGAGAGAAAACTGACTGCAAGCAACGCAGAGAAATCTGAAAAGGTTTTGCATGAAATGAGATTATTTTTCAGCATGTGGCATGCCTAAAGTGAAAAAAATATCTATTTTTGTACCATTTTCTCCTGCACTTGAAGAATTATTTTAGCAATATAAAAATACTTCTTTACCACTTAGATGACTCAGAACTTGATAAACAGGTTTTCTTTGAACTTCCTAATTAAATTAGTTTTGGGTAGAATGCAAGCACAATAAATTCCAGCTCTAAAGGTCACATTTTGGAAACATTATAAGCCACTTAACAACAGAAGCTTAGAAGGAGAATGCTTTCTCAGCCTTTATGACTGCCTTGCAATGCTGTAATAGCACTGGGACAGCAGTATTACTGTAATTAGGTATCCTTTGCAACAGCCTGGAGAAGCAGAAACACTCTGGTCATCTAAGATGTGTAGCAGAGCAACACCCTTGGGACTGAGATGTACATAAGGGTTAACCCTTTCTCAGGCACTGTAACCTGACATCATCAGCTCCCACATTCATAGCTCAGCCAATAAACTTGTATTATAATTGTATATATTGTATTATTATAATAATAAAATTGATATAATGATTGAATTTATGTATTTTGTTGGTCAAAACTTCTGTACTTCTGGAAGAGGGAATTCTTAAAGCTGTCTGTTATGAGATTCAGGAGACTTGGCTTTAGTCATTTGAGAGTGCTGCCCTCCTCGCTCTTCTGTGATTACACTTTCAAGGGCAGAGAAAGCAGGATGGGATGTGTGTCTGTGCCATACTCAAAACAGCAGCTACAATACATGTGGGGTGGAGGGGTGGCAAAGGACACAAAGAATATGAGCAGCTTCCTAGGCAGAATGGAGAAGTTGGCAGACCAGGAGCATCCAAAACTGTCCCAGCTGAATCCTCCTGAGCCCGCCTGTCAAGGTCTCAGCACCACAGCTCTTTCACATTAGAGGAAACAGCTGCTCAGCTACTGCTCTCTGTCTGATTAGCTGCAGGTTTTTAAACACCTATCTGGGAGCAATAGGTACATATCCATACACAATATGAGCTTCTGTGCTCTCCAAGAATGATTTGGCGATAAAAGGTAGGGACAAACTTTGGGAACTGCTCACTCTGATAAGTAACATTCTATTCTATAGGAATAAATTTGTGCGCAGTCACACAATCATTATAATTAAAAATATAGAAATAACATGGTTTCTACAGTGTAAATAAAAAAATAGCTGAGGGAAAAATTATGGGAGTAAACAAGACACTTTTCTGTCCTTCAGGTTCACCTGGACATCATGGTTGATTCAAGACTTGTGTACCACGCATGATGTGCCAGATTGCATCCAGGGCAGTTTTTGCATACATTTCTTAAACAGCCATCATTCCAGCTGATAGCAAGCTCGGTTCTTAACCAAAGCTGAAAAAACTGCATAGCTTACACACCAAACTATGAAAGTAAAATGTATGAGAATACTATGCTCTCTGTAGAGAGAACATAGAAACACGTTTAGAAAAGTGGCTTTCATATTTCCTTGAGTTCATTCTACATATCTCTATCCCACAGCAGCTTGAATCTTGTAGGAATATTTGCTTCTGTGGTATCTCTCTTCTTGACCAACGCTGGAGGTTTTCACAGTTGCGAGCAGGAGGTTTTAAAAGCTGAGCTTATAAGTGAAGCTAAGAGGTTTAGCTGAGAGCTACAACAGTCATCCTCTCTGGTTTGGGCATGGATGACATTGTACAATTCATACTGTTCAGTGAGTAATACTTGTACTGACTTGCTGCATTGCATTTCACAGTTTGTATTATATTCTGGTTCCAAATATAAAGTACAACGAGTAGGATTATACTAATGTAGTAAGTTTGTTTCTACATGGTTTAAAATACAGCTTTGTTGGATTGTTTACAGTTTACCTGTGCATTTAATGTATTGATTTAAGTTGCAAACTCCAATACAGTATTTCTACATGCTATAGAAAATGCAGAAAATTTCCTCATGCCCTCCCCCCACTACATATTCTTACTTCTTATGTCTGCCAGATGGTGTGGAGCAAATTATTCTAGCACTCAGACCATGTGAATTTTAAGCAGATGAATATAACAGTCTGCACAGCACTTTGCCTTCTTTTATCATTGACTGTGGTGCTGGCCTGTTTGATCACACCCCAGAACAAACAAATCTCATTAATCAGTGTTTTCCTTTTTCTCCCCCTTGGCTGCTTTTTACTTTCCATTCACTTTTGGAGAATTTCTTTGGAAAGCCTCATTTTTAGAGGGAGATAAATTTTTCAGTCTGTTTGGTGCTTTTATTTAAAAGTGAATTTAGCTTTAAGAAAAAGTGCCAGCATGATAAAACTGAGAAATAGTGCAGTTCATGTATGAATTAAACTTGGCCTGAACATCTATGATGTAAGTTATCTGCTAATACTCCACAGCAATTTAAATTTCTATAGTTGAAAGGGTAACATGATTTAAAATCCATGTACTTTACATTACTGGGACTCTTACTGAAACTGTCATTGAAGATTCTGAATTATGCAATTTTAATATAGTTACTTTACCTCAAATGTCAGCAACATCAGCCAAGCAATAATTTGATGATGATGCTTAATTCACTCTGCCATTACTGAACTGGTCTTGAAGCACTGCTGACTTTTTGTTTTACTTTCAGTTCACAGAGTCATGAAAATATCGGTTAGAAGGGACCTTCAGAAATTATTTGGTCTAACCTCCCGTGTGATTTGGGACTTCGACAGTGCTAGATCAGGTCAGTTACAGTTTTACCCATGTGAGTCTTCAAAAGCCCCGAAGGTGGACATTTCAGTGTCTCCCTGGGTAAACAACAGTATGAACCTGCTCCACTGCTGCACAGTCCTCCTGGTGAGTCCACATCTCCCAGCGAGTCCAAATCTCCCTAATTGAAATTTGTGCCCATCGCCCCTTGTTGCATTGTCCATTACTAGGAAGAAGAGTTTGCTCTGTGACCTTTGAGACTCCCCTTCAAGCATTGTAGGCTGCTAATAGATCACTGCTTAGCTCCTCTTTGCCAGACTGAACAAGCCCAGCTCCCTCATCGTTCACAGATGTCACAGATGGCCAATGACCTACTGCTCCTCCCTGATACCCAGCTGTCTTGGTGGATGTCAGATGGGCCCTCTCCAGTTTCTCCACAACCTGTTCAAAGTTGGACACACACTCCAGATATGCGCCAGCCAGTGCACCTCGCCAACAGTATCTCAATGAACCACCTTCTTCACAGCTGACTTAAGAAAACAGATGCTATCTAATACTCTTGGCTGCTGAGTTCTTGCAGTAGTTTTCCTGTATTAGGACTTTGAACCATAAAGACCTTTGGTTCTTAGAAAGCTATTGTAGAATACACAACTTTTGGTACAGTCTTGGCTTTGCTTCTTGACTGTACTGGGGCTGCTTACAGGTTTGAGGATGATCATTCCTGTAGGAATTTTATCTGGTAGCATGAATACATTGCCTCTACTCCTCCTCCAGACTAAGAAGAGAGGGTAACAAAAAGACCTACCCAGAAATATAGAATACACACTGGGAGGGAGTCTTAATGTTGAAGGTGTAAGAACACTGTAATAACTGATAAAGAAACCCTTACTTATCTCCTCTTCAAAATTAGAAGCCCTTGTTAATATTCCAGCGCAGACCTGGTTTAAAAAACTGCTGGCAAAGCAGCGGATCTATTTGAATCGAAGTGAAAGCTGACAGAAGAGATAAAAAATATGGAACAGCAGCCCAGTGCTGATAACTGTGTATGGTACACACTGCATTGAGAAATGGGCAGGAAGGAAGAGCCACTAAGAGTAACCTAAGTGCAGACTGGGGTGTATTGCATCACAGGCATCTTGAAAGAAAACAAGATGAAACTCAGAAAGCTGCATTCACTGAACAACAGCAAAGTCAGAATTTAGGCTAACGCTTAGTTCTGATCTTGACTCAGAGTAGGGTAATTAGATTTATGTGGTATTTAACACTAGGATTTTTTCTCTTCCTGTTTCTTCTTTCTTACTTATTCTCACCTGCCTCAATGACAAAGTCGCTGTTGCATTCTACCTAGCATCTGGGCTCATCTCCTGGGAGATCTGTGACATTGTACCTAGAGCATATGGCCACTTCGTGCTTTCCCTGACCAAAGTTTCACCTGCAGCCTTCTCTCTTAACTTGTTCTATATTCTTTTTTTTTCTCCAATGAAATATTAGCTCTGCTTCTCTCTTCTTTGCGGTTTAGAGTTGATTTCTCAACGTTTGTAATTTGCGAATTATTTTTAATTGAAAGTAAATGTTGGTGTGTGGGATCACAGACACAGCCCATGCAAG
The DNA here is from genome assembly GCF_023634155.1 of Falco peregrinus. Taxonomy (NCBI): domain Eukaryota; kingdom Metazoa; phylum Chordata; class Aves; order Falconiformes; family Falconidae; genus Falco; species Falco peregrinus. The sequence goes on from NC_073722.1 coordinate 32,365,956, forward strand.
CCTGTGCATGCGTGCAGCACAGAGGAAGACTGCTGGGGACAAGCAGAGCTGTGTAGCCACAAGCTGTATGTATTTTAGAGCATTAGGATAAAGGGGGAACAGCGCGTAAGAAATAGGCCTGAGGTTTGCAGTTTCATACCAATGGGCTGGTGAAGACACACAAGCTTGCATGTCAAATGTTTGATGGGGGTTTAAAACCAAAAGAAGGTGGTACCCTTCCTTCCCCTTAAATGATTGATCTTTCAGTCTTACTTCTGTGACTCTTCCATCTTCACTTCAAAACTTTATCCCCTTAGAAAGTCTGAGAAGAGGCTGTTCAGAGAGCTGAATTTTTCTTCATCTTTTTCTGTTTCTGCTTTCCTTTCTCTTGTAACTGTCAGCTCTTAGGCTCTTCTGTCCCTTTACCACTACTGTTTTTTCCCTTGGCATTCTCATCTTTCATACACCCTGCTCTTTTTCCTTCCCCCCAGGGGAACACAGTGTTTGAACTGAGATAAACCTGAAGAAGTAGTATTCCTCCAGGGAGCATCCAGATAATAGGCAGGAGCAGAACTGGATGATTTTGTGAATGCAAGAGTGCATAGGACAAGCTATATCTCAAAAACAGCATATATCTATGAAACAGCACAGTTTTCAGATCAAGTCAGCAGATGTTTTTGAAAGCACTGACACCAATCTCAATCTTAACTATTGTGGAGTTAGTATAGACAAGTGATTTGTTAAGGTATGACAAAGCAGATTATGAATGTGTCTCTTAGCTATTTCTTAGTATTAACTACTGAGACCATTTTAATTCAATAGTATCAATCAACATGGCATTAGCCAGGGGTGACACTTACTCTCAATCAGAATAGAGATGGAAGATGCGGTAGTTACAAATAAATAATAATATATTATAATATTTTTTATATAAATAGGCTACCATATATCACCTGCAGAATCTGTACTGGTCATCATTCAGTGATATTCTTAAAGCACACAGCAGCAAAACTCTTCTAGATCCATCCTGGGGATTACAAGACATTGTTACCCTAGCAATGTCCCTCTGCTGGACTGTTAATGCTTTCCTGCCACCCTAATTTTCCAAGAAAGCAATTTATGAAAGCGCTCCCTAACTAATTTCTGTCCTAATGAGAAAGGTGAACTTAAAACAGTCCAAAAATCAGCTCTTTGTTAATGCGGCTTATTTGACAAAAGTAGATCAGAAAGCTTATAAAAAATACACCTATGGGAGAACTTTAGAGTTAAAGGATGTGTAGGAGGGATATTAGAGCTTTCTGTTGTATGAATGTCTATTAGTAGACAGGCAACAGAGCTGCTCGAGTCTTGTTCTAGTTATTTTAGATTTATTTTTAAGTGGCCAAATAGGCAGACTGTTAAAAAGATGAGCACGTAAGAGTCTCATTTGATTTAATGTCTTCCGTAAGGTCCACGGTGTTTCAGCTACATCTTGGAGGACTTGGAAATGTTTTCTTCTACTTTACTGTTCTAGAGACTAACATGCTTCACTGTAGGATACTGCATGCTTTTCATAGAACACGAACGCTTTTCAGAGAATATTTGTACTGAAGATTCAGTTCTTACCCCATCACTCTCCCACACAAGGTGCTAAGCAGCACTGCCTTCTTTTAAAGGAAAGAAAATTCTCTGGGATTCTCCACTATAAATTTGCTCCAAGGTATTAATTTCCACTGGAATCTATGGAAAAATAAGGCTAATGTCAAATAGCTGAATAGTTCTGCAAAAAATGATGAGTAAGCATTTTTTCTAAGAACAGCTAATATTAATCATGTAAATCTATCCAAATCAATCAGGATGTCACTTTAATGTAGGATCAGTCATCTGGTATGGAAAAATGCATATTAAGAAATAGCTTTTACAAGAAAATACGCAATTCTTTGGTCCTAGTCCTCCCAAGATACATTCAAGTATCGAACTTTATTCACCATGAGCAGTGTCAAGCTGTTACATCATAGATTTTTTCAGGCAATCTGGCAGCTGACAGTGTCCTGTCTCCAGTTGCTTGTCTGTGTCCCCGTGCTACTCCTGTTGTCCTTGCTGGGAAATCAAACAGGCTAAGAAACTGCTTTTATGTTGTTGCTGGGCTATTTTTTCAGCCATATCCGTTTCACAGCATGATGCACTGCGTGATTACCCAAAACAACCATGTCATTGTGAGGGAGAGGGTACTGCAGAGATGGGACTGAGCAGTCAGGATTGGGAAGGTCAGGGAATCCTTCGGTAGTGCTGCAGCACGATCTTGAAAAACCTAATTTACTCCTGTGGAACTACTTGCTGCACGTTAAATATAACATAAGACTGGGCTGTGTGTTACCTATTTCATGTACCATTGTGTAGACAGAAGGTACTTCAAAAAAATGTTATTGCAGAAGAAAGCACTTCTTTACTTGTGCTAACCTTAATTCTGCCTCCCTTCTTATTACAGTAGTATTACAGTAATAGTACAGTACTGCTATAATAGTAGTGTTACACATTGATATAGCATGTGAAAATGTTACACACGATGCTATATACAATATAGTAGTATTACACATCTGTAGAAGACAAAAGGAAGTTTGAACCAGCGCTGCTCTATTTAGGCTGCATAACACCTAACAAGCACAAATGAGTCCCAGCCATTCTCTTTTCTGGAGGTATCTCCTATGACAAGGAAATGTTCATCAACATGATGCAAGATGGGGCCGAAGAAAATGAAGTCTGAAAGCAAGCTGCTGCTTTGCAGACCAGGTCCAAAGGGCCTGGGCAAGACTATGGCAACAGCATGCTCCTCACCATCCTCTTTCCCAGTACTTTCCAGATCTAAGCAGAAAGCAGTACTTACATACTAAATGCAACCTGCACATAACTATTCTATGTGCCTAGGGCAGGCCTATTTATAAGACAAGAAAGTGGCCATACATACGGCTCACCTTTGCAAAGGCAGAATTGTGTGGAAGACAAGGTCACCACTACTCAAAATAAAAAAATGAGCCAAAGGGCACATAAGAGTTTTATATATTAACCTAGATATGGCTATTATAATTTTCAAAAATGCCGCATGTATAGCATTCTTCTGGTTTTCAGCTGAGAGACAAGTTGCTCTGTCTCTGCAAAGAAGGTCACTCTTTTTTTTTTCTTTTTTTTTTTCCCCCAAGAAGGAGAAGCTCTAGCAGCACCCTCTCCTTTCCCTTTGGGAACAGCCTTGCTCATTAGAGAGAAGGCTATCATTACAGAGTATGCAATGTAATATAATAGTGCATTAATTCCACTACCAGACCGCCGCCAAAAAAAATCCCACACTATCAAACACCAAAACTTAGCCAATGTCTTCTTTCAGCTCCTTTAGGACTCTTGTACTGGTTTTCAGTTTATACTAAGGTTGTTGCTCCCATCTGTGAGGTGGGGATAGAAGAATGACACACACTAATAACATCACTTCAAGGCTGAGGCTTTCTTGTAATAAGTTGTCAAGGGGGTGGTTACACAGCTGCAGAAGTTTACATCCACTTCCAGTGTTTTCATGGCTGCTGAGGATTTTTCTGCAAGTGGACTTCCAGCACAACTGGGGAAAAAAAGTCTTGATCATCTGGGAAAAGAATAAGGGCAGCCAATTGTTAAAAAATTGGGCCTACCTGGGCAAGGTATGATTGTTAAGTGATTTGCTACAAAGTATTTCTTGGATATGATGGATTTTTAGTGTGTATAATTCTCTACTGCTATTATTTTGTTATGTAGTCTGGAACTCACTATGAAGATAAGGATTAGTATTTACCACTTTAGATGTTAGTAGCCCATGAGGTAAGGGTTATTAGATCACCTGTTTCACTGCTCCCTAGCTTTTTTGTAATCTTAGTTGTTGAAACTGTGTATGCTCTATATAGGTAGCAGAAATTAAGCAAATAAATTTCCTAATACTTAAGCAGATGCTCAGAGTGAAGATGTACCACTGATAGATCCAGCATGAATAATCTTAGGCACGAATATGAATGTTTTACAGATGGTGTTAAAGACAAGACTTAAAAAAAAATCTTAAGGAGCTAATGCAATAGTGAATAAGAGGTGATTGTACTCAACACAAAAGGAATGAAAAATATATACCAACATAGTACATTTTTTCCTTCCGCTGATGTGAAAAATTTGTGAAGAAAATGCAAGAAAGAATCAGATCTTTGCAAAAGAAGTGCCAACTGAAAAACTTGCATTTACTCTTCTTCCAATATTCTAGCACAAGATCAAATGACAAGCTTGAAATTCTGGCATTCTCTGACTTTAAACAGTTCCCCATGAAATAATTACTACTCCCTAAAAACATCTTATATTTAAGGAGCTTCTCACAAGATTTCAAACTTGGCATAGAAAGCAGTTAGATTGTAAGGAGCTTAAAAGATAAACTGCCTTCACGTACAACATTAGCCTGTAGTTTCATATGTTTCCAAATGCAGAAGCTTTATAACAACGCCACTTTAACCACAAAGACCTAGAAGTTACGAGAATGTATGACTTCTGTGCATAATGAATGTAAATTAGATGTATAACCTAATTTACTCAGGGGTGACGTTTTGCTTTTATACTATTTCTTGATTCAAAGAAATATATTCAAAACACATAATGAATACGTGCTCTTGCCAGGTTTTTCCAATGGGACTAAAGGTGATTGTAAGGCCATAGCGGGTGACCAAGGGGCTCAGAATAGCAGCTGGCTGTCTACAACAATGCTTTTCCTTCTGGAGAATGGGGTTTGTTTTAAAAAGTGATTTGTCACTCTGGTTAGTGTTCTAGTAGACACAAAATCTGCAGTCTCTCTCTATATATATCTTTTCTTTTTTTTTTTTTTTTTAAAGGAAACTTTACCAAAATCATTCAGGCCCTTCTGACCTGAAGACTTAGTTACAATGGTGTGTTCTATATGGGATAATGTTTAATAACCATTCATAAAATTCAGATAGTGTCTGTATGGCTGATAAAGTTTGCTGTCATGGCAATACTGCTGTTGCCATGCCGGCTTCCTACAGCATATTTCCCAGAGCAATTCAAAGTGTTGATTTATATATATTTGAAGTGTTGCAAAGTTTAGCTTATGTAATTACAGGGAAGCTGCTTCTTTTCTTCACTGCAGAAACTGAGATCAGTTCATGTACTCAACTTCATATTTTTAAATTTGAAAAATGTGGAAGTCCGACATTTTTAAACATACCCTGATCGTGGGTTCTTGTCTCAAGTTTTCTTTCTCCGATAATATGACAGAACATGAGGATAATATACATTTATTTGCATGGGCTTGGTGGGGCAGGCTAGAATGAGAGCTTGCCTGTGATGAGCATTTGTGTTCAAAGCTTCTGTGTACTTTCCAAAGGGTATTACTCATCATATATACGTATATAATTTTTATATATATATATATATATAATTTTAAAACAGTGATTGCAATGATAATTATCAGAAATACTTTGTTTTGATATTTTTAGATTAGTTTGCAGGAAATTATTAAATATCACATTTTGTAGATTTATAAAAAATAGGAGTTAGGCTTGTTTTTAACAAGCAAACTATTAAAAAAAAATATTGTCAGTGCAAGTGTGGCCTCAGCATTGGGACCACATAGACGGTTGCTTAGGGTATACCACAAGCCATCCATCCATAAAAGAAATATGTACTACAGAGGTTCTAGGGCTCTAACACACAAGCTTTAGGAGATTTAACCTCCTCTGACTGTCTGTCTTACAAGTCTGCTCATCAATATGGCCTCCATTGCAGCAGCAGTTTCTGGTTTCACTTCACCATCCCCTGTTTTAGTTAAGCCAGTGAAGAAGGTCTTTCAACTAAGATGACAGATTGGATAGATCTCATTTTTCTGCCCTTTATAGATGTGGTAATCCCTAGCATAGGAGTGAAGCAATTACCTACCAGCAATGATATCCTAAACTGTGACACTAGACTTCTCTGGCAGAAACCACATGTGATCCAAGGTTGGTCTTTGAATTATGGCTTGTCTGAGACCCATGCGTATTCTTTTGGGCAGAAGGCAATGCACAACTGGGAAAAAAAATTAATAGTTTATAGATAATGTTATTCTCCTAAGCCATTGTTTCAGTTTTCAATGTTAATACTCCTTCCAACCCAAATAGCATAGTAAGTATGCCCATACCAAAAGCAAAAAAACATTAACTGGAAATTGACTAAGAGGATTTTGATACCAATGAGTATACTTTTTGAAAGTAGGGTAAGAAATAGGGAGTAGAAGAGTTGACAGGCAAATGGCGACTCACATAAATGTCTCCTGTTTCAGTAATCTAAGATTTTCATTTTTATAGATGTATAAAGACTTGGGGGGTGGTGTACAAAAACCTCTTATTTAATAAATGCCTTTGAAAAGGCAGAAAATATGCTTAAATATGCCCTATTTTACACATTCCTTTCATCCTTAAGGCTTTTGACGTAATGCTTATCACTTTGTCATTATGTCAATTTGTGCTTACCAATCTTTTTTTCTCTTGTCTCATCTTATATTAAGGCTGTGATCCTGTGAACACTTACCTACATGCTTAGTTTTGCTACTTGTAGTAATCCCTTTGAAGTTAAAAGGATTATTTGCATTAGTAAAATAAGGCATGTGTGTGCTTGCAGGATGAAGGCCTTACATTGTAAACTCTTTGGGATGGGACCAGATCATTTATTATGCAGTCGTATAGCTCAAAGCACGGTTGGATGGAGGATGAGTTAAGGAGTTTGCAAGGTATTGTTAATAGTGAACTAGTATGTGGGATATTAGTCTCAGGCATAGCACTCAAACAGCTGCTCACCCCAACTAACATAAAATTTTCTCCCCTTCTTTTTTGCATTTGCAAAAGGTATAGCCTAAGATCTCATGCCTGCTGACACACCTGCTTTTTTTCCCCTACCCCCTAAAGCAGAAACTTCCCTGGTGTTGGCCATATGGTAACCTCGAGCAAGACCATGTAGCTGTATGCTGCTGTGCATAGGGAGGAGCAATCAAGATCGGGAATGTATAGCCCAAGAGCTCTCCCGGCCCCCCTTAATGGACACTTGCTGCCTTCTGAGAACTGCACAACAGTAGCTGCTCGTCCCAGCTAATGCATGTAATGCTTTTATGTTCTTCTTCTGTTTTCCCACTTTCCAGGGAGACCTAGCCATTATTTTTTTTTGTCTCCCTTCTCTGAGAAGCTAAGTGTGTGCTATTCAAACACTCTACTTCAATAATCACTAGCTTTTGTTTAAGACAGACATAATTTAAAATACACTTGGGGATTCCCTTGGCTGCATTCTGAGAAAACAGCTCTGTGTACACTACAACAGCATCAAAAAAAATAAGCTTGCTATTTGGGATAGAGACATCCTGTAACAAACACATCCTCTGGCAACCTGTTACATAGATATTCCAGTGTTTTTTTGTAATATAACTTCAGAAATTACTTTCAGCTTCACAGGAAAAGCTCAAAATCCAGTTTTGCAGGAATATTTATTGCAGTTGATAACTCCAAGCAGGAAAATGTTCTTTTTATTACACTAGTGTCTAGAACTCCACTTGAGCTGTGGGTGCCATTTTGTTATATTATCTAAAATTAGGGACAGGAATGCGCTTCTGTTAAAGAACATACTCTAAGGACTTGTCTACATGAAATATTTTAGTAGTTATACTGATGTAATCCCAGAAAAATTTGGAACATGAAGCTATGGACAAACACCCACTTGCTGAGCTGGCTGTACTTGTGGAACAAGCCACTGCTGCTAGATAATCTTTCCTGACCACTTTCGTATTTGTTAGCTGAGCCATTTGTGTGAATACTCCCTTGCTTTCACAGTCAGATAAAGTTAACAAAAATTTATTATTTGAAACATCTGAACTAACCCAATTCCTTTGACCAAAATGCTTAGGGAGCAAGTGCTCATTCAAGTAGCTGAGCAAAGGTTGTGGTACTCTCTGGCAGACGAGCTGTGAAGAGTGACAAGGAGCAAGTCTTGCGAAGTGCATGTTTTTCAATAAATGTACCTAGATGAAGAGAGATACCAATACGATGTTAGTACTTTTAATTCTATCTTAAAATTACTTGTCTATGATATGAATTTAAACCACCACATAGGGCTGAAGGAGCATGAGATAAGACTGGGAATGGAAAGGGGAGGAATAGAGAACAGAATGTCCAGTGGTTCATGTTCTCCAAATAGCTGTCAGAAGTATCAAGAACAGTCCCTCTTGCTCTTCCAGAAGCCCTTAAGAGACTGGCTTTTATGAGCTGTGCTGAAGTATCAAGTGACTGCGCTGGAAGGTGAGGCATCTGCTGAGACTTAGCGCTGGGAAGGGGCAGAAATGGCTGAAGGAAGTTGTGTGAGCACAGAGGCTGCTCAGTGAGCGCCAAGCGTGCTTCTGACTTGAAGACACGGTTGTTACAGGCATCTCACTGTCTGCCTGACTTTGTCTTCTTCTGCCCAGGCTCATCTGTGCCTTCAGTCAGAGGACACATGTTGTTTGCGTGGGTGGTTAACCCAGTTCTTACAAGGTGCCGGGGGTGGTAAGAGATGGGGAACAGCTTAGGGGCACAAGAAACAACTCTGAGGACCCAACTTCCACACCAGGCTTAAACTTGCAGGCTTCTACTGGCAGTTACGCTGGTTGGAAAGGTGAAAAATGACTAATTACAGCTGTAACCGTTCAAGAAAACTTAACTGTAGTGAGGAAATGGCGCTTGACTTCATATCTCGTTTTGCTTCAGGAATTGTTACTAAATGTCATTGTAGCCATGCTCATACTTAGACGACTTTTGATGCAGTACAACTAAACAGGTCTACCAGAGTTTGTGCTATGAACACGGGCTTCCCTTGTACTAGTATTCTGGACAGACACGTACACAAACTGCAAGAGCAAGTGCCAAAAAGTACTAACTGTGTTTCTGGGTCTCTGAAAGGGAATTTTTTTTCCTCATGAAATAAACTGCCATGAACGCTTATTCTTAACGTTTGCGTAGTTAAAGGCTGTATGTGCTTTTACAGCACATAGCTTTGACATCCCGGGTTTTCTCGTACTTCTACTCCTATGAAGGACTTGTGAAAGATTGCCTCTTTCCACACACGCAAGGCTGACACAGCCCGGGCAGCCTTTGACGACCTAAACCAGAGGTTTACAAGGCCAGCTACCCACGCTTCAGCTCCCCCCGCGACAACGGCCGTCCCGAGGCACGCGTGCCCGGGCGGACGGAGCGGGCTGCGGAAACAGCTTTTTCTTACCGGGCACCGACGGCGACGGCCGCGCCCTGACAGGGCGGCCCCGCCACAGCCCAGCCCAGCCCGCCCCGCGCGGGGCCCGCCCGCGCCGCGTGCCCCCACCCCCGCGGCCGCCGCCGCCGCCGCCATGGCGGGCCCCACGCGGCCGTTGGAGCGCGCGGGGCGGGGCCGGCCGCTGAGGGCGCGCGCCGAGGGAAGGCTTTTGCCGGCGGACCCGCGCGCGCACTCCACTCTCTTCCCCCCCCCCCGCCGTCACCCCGCCGCGCGCAGCCCCGGCGCTTCCTTCCGGCCGCCATTTTAGTCGCTGCGCCTGGCCTCGCGGCGCCGCTGCTCTTGCTGCTGCTCGAGGAGCGGAGAGCGCGCCCCGCCGCACCCAGCCTCGGCCGGCCCGCCGCCCGCCCGCCCGCCGCACCGAGCGGCCGCTCGCCGCCGCCATGTCCAAGCGCCACCGCCTAGATCTGGGGGACGACTACAGCTCCAGCAAGAAACGCACCACCGACGGGTAAGGGGCGGCGCGGCCCGGCGCGGCCCGAGGAGCGCGGCCTGCGGCGGATGGGGGATCGCAGCGGCTCCCGCGCCATCCGCTCCCTATCTTAGGCCGTGGCCGCTCCTCGCGGAGCTGGGCCTCCCCGGGGAGCGGGGCGGCCGCCATGCGTGGGGGGAAGGAGAGAGTTACAGCAGCCGCATTTGCGCGGCGAACCCCCGGCGGCGCCGCCTCGACTGGGCAGGCACGGGAGCCTCGGCAGCTCCCTGCGGCGCTAGGCCTAGGCCCGCGATCGGCCTTTCTGCCGGGCCCCTTGGTGGGGGCGGGGGAGGCGGATGGCGGCAGCGCGGAGGTGGGGAGCGGGCGGGGAGAGCCTCGTGTGGCGGTGTTGGGGGGGGGAGGGGAGGGGAGGGAGCCGCCGGGGCGGGCTGGGCTCCCGTCGCGGCGGACCGGGGGCGGCGCGCTGCTAGGCCCACTCCCCCGCGCCCGGCTTTGTCTGCGGCTCTTTTCGTTATTTATCCCCCACCCCCCGACCTCGTTCCTTTTTTGTTTGTTTCCTTCCAGTTTTGTCTGTTAAATGTGGTCCTAGAGGTCAGTTTGAGATTTGTTCCGCCTGTATAATTAGTGCCTGCCCTGGTAGGGACGTTATTCTTTTGTTAACGTCTTACAGTAACCGGCAGGGATATGCTTTACTTGAAGTAAGAATCGACGGTGAGGTGAGTTTTGAGGTAGAGGTCAGGGGAGGGATTAGATTTTTTCCTTAGTTTTGCAAAGGTTAAAGTTTTAGGACTGTACTGCACAAGCTTTAGCAGATTTTCATTGCCGTTAATGAAATTGCAGGAGCACAGACTATACGCTCATGTCCTTTTAGACGTAGTTGTTTTAGAGCCGCCTTTGCATAATCTCCTACCCACTAATTGGGTGGGGGGAGGGCGGGTGGCTTTTTAAAGTAAATTTCTGAAGTCTCAAGGAACACAAACACAGTGTTTATCTAGTTTGGCCTTCTTGATGGAGCACAAAAGACTTCCGTGAATTAATCCATTTCTGAAGTCCAACAGCATTGTTTTGGGCTAGAGTATTTATCTAAGGAAAATACTTCATCTTGTTCTCAAAGCTTGCAATAACTAAAAGTCTACCGCAGCAGTCAGTGTTCACTGATAGTCTTTGCAAAACTTGCCCGTTTTTTTTTTAAAGGTGAGCTTGTATAACTTCAGCTTTTAGCCTCTAGGGTTTGATGCATTTTCCCCTGCTAAACAAAAATGAAAGTTTATTATTGAACATTTATTTGCTGTATGTAGGATCACTGTAATCTTATTTTTTTTTTCTAAGTAAATGTATCGAGTATTTATCTCGTTAAATACCTTTTTGCATGATTTGCCAAAAGTTGAAATAGCTCTTCTGGGTATACAGAAAAGTTGTACATGTGCAGCTTTTATGTAGAACTTTCAAATGATCATGCCAAAACTAGGCACTATTTAAATGTGGTACAACTGTTAGGGTTGGCTGTAAAATAATCACAGGTCAGTATTTCCTTGTTTGTATGTTGATGGGTTTTATGGTTTTGGTATGGTTTTATTTGGCATTGTTTTTACTGATTATTTCCTGGCATCCTGAACCCTTAGTCTTACCATTTTGTATGTACTGTAATGAGTTTCCACCAGTAGTAAAACTTTCTAACCAGAAGTCTTTGACTTTTATGGCACCTAAAATCTATACAAGTGCTGGTCTTGTGGCCCTTCTTTGTCCCCTCCTCCTCTGCCAGTAAAAGCATTAAGTGGCATAAGACTTAAACCAAGTCACTATAAGCATAATTTTTGAACATGATTATTTCTGATTTTACTTGAAATTTTAATTCATGTAGCACAAGCCATACTAATGTTACATTGTCATGAATTATTTTAGGGTAGTTTGGGTGTACAGCTTATGGAAGGCTCTAAGTAAGATGCACAGAGAGAATTGTGTAAATAGCATGTATGTACATGTCTTGCTCTGTGTTGAGAGCGCCTTAATGCAGTTTAGTTGGTTTTGGAGGTGGGTTAAGCTGAATTGGCCCTTTGGATGGTTAGCACTTCATAAACTGAACAGTGATTTGTCTTGCATTCAAACTGGACCACCTGACCAAATATGAACGTTGTATCACGTTACCCTGTATGGTTTGAGTTCCTTTTTAATTGAAGCCTGTCATGGTATGTGTGGCTCTACATGGCAACGATGCCAGGCCAACAGGCTTGTAATTGTTGGTGTAACCATAAGCATCAGCACATCTGTGTTCTTGTGATCTTGTATAATTTATGAAGCAAAAACTTTTTTGAAAGATGGGAATCGTATGCAAGGTTTTTGGTTACAGTGTGTGAATTGCATACATACTACTTAAAATCTGTTATTTTTTTCCCACACATACTTAATTTCAGTTCTTGTTAGTGGGATGTATAGTTCAGACTCATGGTACTTCATTTTTTTAATAGAACAGAACAGAAACCATCCTTTAGCTGCATTGGCTTTCTTGCATCAACAATTGCTGTATCTAGTAATGGAGGAAAAAAAGCACTGATGTTCTATTAGATGTGTGTAACTTTCACTGTGATGATCAGTGGCTTTACCTTGTGCCCTTTGTTTCCATTTTCATTTTTATATGCTTTTTGTGCTTGGATTTAGTGAGTGCTACAACATTTCTTTTGTATCCACGTGTGTATATATGTGTGGACATAAGGAAGTGAAATCAGCCCAGACTACTTTGCTTGAAAAACAGCAAAAAACCCCCTAACACCCTTCTGATAATTTAGGCTGTTACGGGATTCAGGCACAAGACAAATGTGATTAAATTCTAATCCTTTTATTGTTAATTTCTGGGTTTGAGATAATTTTTCTTTGTGCAATAATGAAAAGCACATCGAATTTGACAATTTATAAATGAAGGACTACCAAGCTGCATCTTTAGAAATATAGTAAATTTGTATGGCAGCGTATGTGTCATTCCTCTTTTCTCTTGTTGGCCAAAGGAGTCTGGATATGTTTGCGAAGTTTCAGTAATAACGGGAGAGTGGCAAGCATTTTTAGGGAAAAACAAACAAATACTACTATAAAATGATGTTAGAGAGTAAGCTTGTGAGGACATGTTCTATTTTTTCTATGCTGAGATCTGGTTGCCCCTGCTTCTCTCTTTCTGTTATAAAAGGAGAGGCAGACACAACTCTGATGAACATGTAAGTAGTGCTTTACTTCTGAAACGTAGATAAAACTGGATGGGTTTGTTTTCTACTTGTATGATTAAACAGCTCTAAGAGTTCAATGAAGGAACTCAGAAATGGGGGATTAACAGGACCTTCCATTCTGGATTGTATTTCTAGTCCATTTAATCTACTGTCTTGTTCTTGAGGTTGTATTTTTATCCATGCTTTAAGCCCACACAGACTGCTACCAACACAGAAGACGTGCTGCCCTCTCCCTTGTACTGCAAGTGAGTGTTTGGGAGACTAGATCAGAGAACTGACCTGAGTTAGAATTAGCATTGGTGGAGGGAGTCTAAGGAGGGCTTGTTCTTCACAAGACTGTTGAAATGCTTATACCAGCATGCAAGAAGGGTTGGCAACAGTGTGGGTCTGTTTTAGCAGTGGCATTGGTTTATGAGAGGCTTAAGTATACCTGAAGGTATGCTTTATGAGCTCTGATGTAGAAGGTTCTGACATAATACTGCTTAAATAAATGATTATGGAATAGTTTTATTGATGTGGATTTTTTACACTTTGACTAGATAGCAGTAAAGAATAAAAATCCTTCAGAAGCACACACATACCACCACACTCCACCCCCCTGTAAAAAAAAAAAAAAAAAACCAAACAAACCAAAAAACCCCCACCCCAAAAATCCCTCAATTAGTAGTATGTCTTACTCTTTCTTTCATTGAAGTGTGTGCTGTTAACGGGCTTTTGCGTTTCACCCCGACTTTACCATTCTTAAATTGCTTTTATGCCTTTGTTATTGTCTGACCAGCCACCTGTTTATCCTAGTACCTGCAGATATTTAAAATCAGATTGTGAGTAGCTCATTAACTACAAGTCCAAAGCTTTATTCCTGTCTGATACTCTCAATGGTCGAAGAGTCTGATAGCATGTAGCATAATAGAGGCTAGTTCCTTCTGTTTGTAAAGGGGGTAAACTTCCATACCAGACAGTATGAACCTGTTGGGTTCTGCAATACCTGCTTGCCGTTGTCCACTAAGAAGAGATTTCTAGCTTATACAACATTTGATCATATCAGAAGTAATGTTGAAGCTATGGTATCTCAGATTCATGCAAATGGTCTGAAAGGACCTTAATTTTCAGACAGTCTAGTGTCCCAAGCTTTAGGAAAATCTATATACAAGTGAGTTAGGTAGGTGACAGTAAATGGTATGTTTTGTATGTTTCTTCCTTTAAACACAGACTTGCTGATAATAAGTAATCTTAAAAAACCCAACTTACTGCAGCAGTCTCTGAAGCCCTAATAGATTGAACTGTTGAGGGACAAAACCAAAAATACAGCATGCAGTTTATTTGTGTATGCAAGAACAAGAGTGGTGGTTGTTTCCAGTGTGCACCATGTTTTGATTTTAAATTTATAGAACCAGTACTAATATAATCTTGGTTACTGCATCTTCTCCGTAGGTAGGAATTGGCTTATTACTTAACCAGTTACATTTGAATGCCAGCCGTATGTTAAAAAGAAAGCTGTGGAGAGGAGTGTTGGCCAACCGATTTCTGCTCTCTACTCTTTCATGCATGCCTGAGTGCTGGTAAAGACAAGAGGAAGGTTTTGTTTTCCCTTAACGACTCTTCCTAAAAAGGTTCATATGAGCATTTACTATAAAACTGGTGTTGGCTTAGTTTGTTGTTTTGCCTTTTTGATGGGATTTCAGTTAATGTAATGCACAAAAGCTGAAAAGATCTGTTTTCCTGGCAAAGATGCTACTAATCTTTTGACTTACACTGGTTTAAAATGTGATGTGTTTCTGTAAAGTGGTGCATATGTCAAAATGCTGAATTAGGGTAAGTTTGGGGGTTTTATTAAAAGCATGTAGCTATAGTTGTTTGGATCAAACTGGGGGTTTCTTTACAAGCGTTTCAGGTGTGTGTTGGGAGAGTGAGATTGTGTGCAAGAACAAGTAGGTGGATTTGCAATTCAGAAACTGTCACTGAGGATGGAGGTTGAGGTTTGAGTAGATAACTATGGTGAAAATTATTGTTCTTTTGCAAGTGCAGTGAACTTTTTTTGACTTAATATTTGGAACAAATGGGAATACGTAAATGCTGGTTGTTTTAAGTGTGTGGTAGGAGGTGATACTCGAGAAGGTGGTACCGCTTGGTAGTGTTAGGCTAATGGCTGCACTCGATCTTAAGGGTCTTTTCCAATCTAAATGATTCTGTGAACTGGGTGGCTGGTTTTAAGTCTTAGGTTTCAGACTCAGCAACTTGTGTGTCAGAATTGTATGGAGGACTTAGAACAAAAAAAAAAAGTTCAAAGTACTTGTGGGATGTTAAGAAACCAAACGAACTTTTCTTTCAGGGCCTGCTTATCATCATGAGTTAGTTTTTGTGGGTTAGCATAATTCCCTTGTTAGGTAGGCAAGATGTCTATTTAGTGTTCTCTTATGTTTCTGTAGCAGCAGCAAGTAGGGATAAGAAGAATTGTGTGAAAAGTCTAGAACACACAGCTGATGCTTTATAGTCATTAAATGAAGAGGGTTAAGATGATGCTCCCTTCATGTGATAGCTTTCTTCAGTGTTGCCTCTAATGAGGGGAACTGTGGCAGTGCTTGTGTACAGTGAGTATAACCGTGTATTTATATTCCGTACGTATCATGCACACGTCGACGCTTAAGCATCCAGTAGCAGCTGTTTACAGGGCTTCTTAAAAGACTTGGTTTGTATACACTTTGTACTAGATACCTTTACAGATGCGTTGTATTTAAATTCTACTCTGCGTTGAAATACTGAAGTGTCTCATTTTCTGCTGTGTTTCTTAACTCATTTTAGGAAAGATCGGGACCGGGACAGGGACCGTGATGACCGTTCTAAAGATCGTGACAGAGATCGTGACAGAGATAGAGATCGTGACAGAGAAAGGGACAAAGAAAAAGATATGCGACCTACATCTAACTCTACATATTATGCAGCTGCTGGGTTACCAACTATAAAACCAGCAATGATTCCACACAGTATTAACCCTTTCACAAATCTACCACATACACCACGATATTATGACATCCTGAAAAAAAGGCTACAACTTCCTGTCTGGGAATATAAAGAAAGATTTACAGATATTTTGATTAGGCATCAGTCATTTGTGCTGGTTGGAGAGACTGGGTCTGGTAAAACAACACAGGTGAGTTCTTATCTATATAATACTGCAGTTTTTGAAAGGTCAGAACTGTTGCTAGGTATGGAGGCAGTGAAACTTGCTTTGGTTTCTTGAAATTCATTGTGTAAGGACACCTCACAGACAGTGACCAAAACTAATTTGATGAATGTTTTACTTGCTTAATGAATACAAAACTGAGAAGAATCTTTAACACCTTCCCCTTTCACAAACCAGTCCTGTTCTCTGGCCTGTTTCTATTAGGCTTTATGATTGGTAGTTAACCTTTTTGGTGAAGGAAGAGATTTTAATGCCTAGACAGAAGTGTACTAATCTACAAACTGAAGCAGTGGTTCCAAATAGTTTTAGCTGTTTGTGTAGATAGCAGCTGAAAAGTAGGTAAAATGTTACAGAAGTAGGGACTTGTTAGTCTTATAGGAAACTTTCTGCTACAGATAGGAACTTAAAGGGTATTGAAATGTCAGATACAATTCTGACATGATCCAATTGGATCATGTTTTGGTGACAGTCAAACTTGAGAGAAAGAGACTGGTGTTTCCTTTGTACTGAAACTTCTCGGAGGTCATAGTTTCCCAGGGCTGCAGATAAAAGTCACAATTGTTCTGTAGATTGATGGCTTTAAAAATCTTCCTTAGCACTGGAAATAGTGGTAACAGATCTGCTGAGCCTTTAACTCTTTAAGAAGAGCTTTAACTCTTTAAGAAGAATTTTGGGGACCAGTAAACAGGGAAGATCTAAGGAATACCACTGCATATCTATAGCATGACAAACTTGCTGAAAACTTTTATCTGTTCTCTGATTTGGTGTTTCAAATCTGTGTGGAAAAGTGATGTAAAAAAGTTCTTTGTTCTGAACCCAAAAAATACCTTCTGTCTTGTCAGAAAATAAAAATGAAGGACATTTTAGTCTTCATAAAATGGGTTATAGATAACTTACTGTAAGTCTTACAAAAATTAATTTTCAGTCATAAATTTGGATGTTGAGAAAAAGTGAAGGACATAAGTAGTACATTGGATACCCTTTATAGTTGTGCCTGAAATATTTGAAGAATTCTTGCTGCAAAAATTTTAGAAACCAGGGTCTTGATTGGAAGGTACCTTATGGCATTATCTGTATTGCTTTTTTAATGTGTAAACTGAGACCAGGATTTTATAGAGTTCTTCAGAAAAGTTTTATGATATAGTTACATGGAAGAGAGAGTATTCTGAACGTTCACGTGAAAAAAATCTGTACTTACCTATATGAAAACAACATTTCTCATTGCACGATTTGAAGATTTAAAGAATATGTGTTCTTAATAATTGTGAATTAAACTTCAAATATATCTTACTATCATGCCATTCCACACACATAAGCTTTTCCTGAGTTGTCTTACTACCTTACCCCTTAACTTTCAGAAAGGATTTAAGAAACCCAAGGCATCTTCCTAAAAATGGGATTTAAACTACCACAAGCATATAAGCAGTCTTGGAAGCTTCACAGCTGCTTCTGAATTCACTCTATGAGATTGCAGATATGTGTTGAAACAGTTGAGTGTCTCTGTAGGAACATATTGCTGAAAATGATCCTGCTGCCACTTAATGAAAACCTTGTGTTGTGCGTGTGTGTGTCATACCCTTTTTGTGATCAAGTGCTGTGTTAAAACCAGTGGGGGAGCGGTTGTTTTTCTTATAAATATTTATATATTTTTATATATATATATTGAGCAGGGCAAGATGAGCATTAGAGGGTTTCATAACCACTTAAACTGAAGGTGTACCTGAACCATTTATGATTGCTTTTATTGGTATAAAGTTGGCATTATTTGAAATATATAATGAATTGTTCTTCCAGAATGTTTATCTTGCCTTTCATGGTGATAGTAGAAGGCTATATAGTAATAGATAATATTTTTGAGAATGAGCTGCTGCCTGTGAAGTCCCTTCCCTGATAATGTGCATGTTTTCCCTTTAGTCTTTTTGAGTGCACAGTTTTGGAAACACATGGCTTTGAGAACGGAAATGATTGAGAAAATTTTTATCTCCTAAGTCTTGTTCCACATAGACTTAAACCCAAAGCACTGAAGTAGTGTGTTGGAAGCCAAGACTATTAATTTTGAAGTCTTGTATTTGCAATGGCTTGATTTGTAATTCAAACTTAACTTTCTAAGTTAACTATTTTCTTTAAATGCTCCCCAGATATGTTCCATGGTGGAACAGGTGCACTAAAATGCTTTCAGAAAGAGCTTAAGTACTTGCTATAAATGCAGCATGTGCTCTCTTTTAAATTTGGGATCATATGTGGTGCTGGTATAATAATTTAAATTTCTTCTGTAGATGCAATAGTAGAGTAGCACCTGCTTTCACTTGAAAGCCTTAACTATAAAGGGTAGGATGGTTGTTGATGTAAGGTAAGGGGTGCCACTTTGTCAGCAAGTTTTCATGGCGGGTGAAGGGGTGATTCAGAAGCAAGGTGATTCTGAGTATGGTTTAATCTCCTGCTGCAGGCCACAAGGGAATTGATATGGGTAGAAGTCTGACACCTTTTCAGTTAATGAAAATTCCAAGAATTCTACCATGTAACTTTCAACAGAGAAAGTTTTCAATAAATTGAAGTGACTCAGAACAGCCTGGACACTGCTCTTCTGTATCTTGCTCTTTATCCCTTCAGAAACTTGACTTTCCTTTGACTTCGGAATAGTCTTTAACAGCCCTTGGTGCATTTATCTTTGATCTTAGCTCTGACACAGTATATGTGTAGTCCCTACTTCCTGATATTTACGGAGATTATATTTGAAAATTTCTCTTAATTGAGAAAGTCCTTGAGGTTAAATGGTGCTAACTAAAACTATTCCTCATGCTTTTGATACTGATAAAATGGCTGCTTTTTTTTTTTTTAAGGAAAGTCAAAGGTTTTGGTGATTTGTAGGGTTTTGTGTGTCAGTGGAGTTGAGCTAACTTCATCTTAGGTTTTATAAGAAGCGTTCAGTATGTTCACGGTTGTAACTGAAGTAAAAAAGGGTTGTGCCATACTCCATTTTTTTTCTACCGTTTGTATGTCTTTTAAAGCTGGATGTGAAAAGTACTCTGATGGTCATCTAAATCAACACATTGAGTTCTAAGTCTGTGTAGCCCTTTTCTTACATTTGACACCAGTGCTGTAGGTTTTGCTGTTTACTGGAAAACCACTTCTGAATTATTTTTATTTCATGTGGCTGTGGCCTGACAGACCTGCTGTTTTAAAGTTTATTTCAGAACTTGCTGTGTTTAAAGTCAAGGAGCTTCACTTAATATGCCTGGAGCTGTGTTTTTATTAGGGGCTTGGGAAGCCGATTCCTTTCTCTACACTGCATATTAGGGGAGTGTGTGTATGTTACAGGACAGGGTTTCATATTGCTGCTATCAGTGTTCAAGAACTGCTATTTTCAGTTTTGCGTAAGGTTTTAGTGTTCACTTATGTCCATTTTGCTGTTGAAATACAGTGTTCTCGAAGAAAAAAATTTCTAGTTTAAATTATACTGCTTTTCTTATTGTTCCTCATTGGTACAATTTATAACCAGTCTCGGGTTTTTTTCCTCTGTAAATGTGAGCTTTCAAGAGTACTTGAAAAGTAGTTACCAAGGAAGAGTGGATCTTTTTTTTTTTGTCTGTAGACTTGGAACTAGTTGTGCCTGGAGATCTCATAAAATGCCATACTGATAACATATGAAATATATTGTATCTTCATCACACTGTTACTGACCTTAATCAAAAGAATTTCTAAAGCTTCGTATTTTGGATTATTCTTACTGTTTCCAGATTCCTGATATGAGCAGAAAACAGCTGACTGACAGATAAAATGAATGCTAACATAGGAATGAAAACAGGGCTTTCATATCTGGTTGATAAAATTTCAAAAGAACAATAGTTAACTAAATGAACATAACTAATTATTAATTTTATTTTTTTATTTGTTGTGATTCCAGGCTAAAACAATTTTTATATCGTGAAAATAATTTTTTGCTTAAGATATAATAAGCATTACTTTTTAAAGCTACAAAATATGATTTGCTTACTGTAAAACTGTAAACTGTACTATGGATCTCATTTTTTGAGTGTTAACTTTAATTTGGGTTGCTTTGGAGCATGTTGGCTGCCAAACAATCTATGTAAGGTACTGATCTAACAGTGCTTAAATGTATTGTGAACCTATGCATTTCCTTGATAACTTCAAAGATGGCTATGCACATATTTAATGTGAGTGTGCTTTAATTAGTGGCATTGGGTTTAACTAAGTAGTCTATCTGCTCTCATGCTTTGGATATTTTTGTGCATGCAGTTAGCATCTCAGTGAAGTTATGACTAAATTTATTTGTTATGATACAAAAGTTACAGATTACATTCAGCCTTTTGAAGCGTGTTTTAAAGCTGAATTTTATTCTTGACAGATCCCTCAATGGTGCGTTGACTACATGCGCTCATTGCCTGGACCAAAAAGGGGAGTGGCATGTACTCAGCCTAGAAGAGTAGCTGCAATGAGTGTGGCACAGCGTGTTGCTGATGAGATGGATGTCATGCTGGGCCAGGAGGTTGGTTACTCTATTCGATTTGAAGACTGCAGTAGTGCAAAAACCATTTTGAAGTAAGTATGGCAACTTGGATAAAGGTATAACACAGCCTGCGTGGAGGTCGGGGGGATTTGCAGGGTAGTGAAGAGTGAGCAAAGTTATGAAAGGAGTAATGAGGAGTGGAGTGAATCTACGGACAGGCACTTTCTGTGTTTTGAGTGGAGAAGGGAGACAGGAGCCACAGCATGAGCTGAGAGAAACCTCAAGTGTGGGGTTTGAGTAAAATTGAAAATGAATCATTCCTCCTAAAGAAATCACTGCACCCTGTGAAAATTATACCTGACTCTGGGACACAATCCTTAGTGTTTTAGTTGTTGGCTGTTGTAGATGCTTGTGCTGTGTAGGTGGAACCAGGCCCACTTAATACATCATTTGCAGATGACATTCAGAATGCTCACTTAAAAAGGATTCCACATACATGGTGTGGTTCAAGGAATAATGCCTTTATATCAAAAGATGTCTTCTGTTTTGCTCATAGAATTAGTTGAAGGCTGGGAATGAAGTTAATGTATAAAAAGAAATTTTAACTGAGACAGAAAAGTAAGAGAATGAACAGATAATCTGCAAACAGAAAAGGGGTGAAACAACTGTAGAAATTGTATGTCTAGGATTTCAAGAGGGTGTTTTTGCCTTTATTTTCCTGTCTCTGTAGAACCTGGAAATCTGCCAGTAATAGTCTAGAAACCAGTTAATAAATGTTGTTAAAAACCTTGTTTCCCTCCACCCTTTTTTAATTCTGAAGCACTAGCCGTGCCCCCCCCCCCCCCTCCCGATTTCACTTACAGCTTGCAGTAATTTCTCTTTTATTTGAAAACTTAAAATGGGCTTGTTACCTTGTTCAGAATGGTTGATTGATATTTATTTAAAACTTGATTAAAAGCTTAGTTCAAGCAACTTAGTGAATGATATGGAAGAGGATTCTGTAGCAGACTATTAAATAAAATTTGTGTTGAAATTGTTTCTGCTTGTGTTCAGGTACATGACTGATGGTATGTTACTTCGTGAAGCAATGAATGATCCTTTGCTGGAGCGCTATGGTGTTATAATTCTTGATGAGGCCCATGAGAGAACACTGGCTACTGATATTTTGATGGGAGTTTTGAAGGAAGTTGTAAGACAGAGATCTGATTTGAAGGTCGGTAATGATGAAATCCAACAGCATGTCCTTTCTAGTTGCAGGCATACCAAATTTGGTACTGTGTATTTGCTTACCATTAGCTGACTTGTATAATCAACTAAAGTAGATCAACTGTTATTTGATCTAATGATGATCTGTATTGGAAAGATAACACTAGGAAATTTTTAATGCAGCTTTTGTTGCAGAAAATGCTAGGAAAGTTAGAAATAGTTGTAGCTAAACCTTTCTGTATTTGACTAGGAATTTTTTTTGACCTTTGTAATAAGGGTGCTGTATTCAGGTGATCAAGCATGCTTAAATCAGTCAACAATTGAGTTTAGTTTCTTACTACTATATGTTGTATGTGTAACACTTCACAAATTCTTACTAACCTTGAGTAACGTTTTTTTTTGTCCTCCAAACCTACAGGTTATAGTTATGAGTGCTACTTTAGATGCTGGCAAGTTTCAGATCTATTTTGATAACTGTCCTCTCTTAACTATCCCGGGTCGCACCCATCCTGTGGAGATATTCTATACTCCAGAACCAGAAAGGGACTACCTTGAGGCTGCCATTCGAACAGTGATCCAAATTCACATGTGTGAAGAAGAGGAAGGAGATCTCTTACTCTTTCTTACCGGACAGGAGGTACTTTCTTCCTTTTTTAATCCAGTGTTTCATACAGAAACTGTTTTAAGTGGCTTGGGTGGACTGAAATGTTTAGTTTGCTTTTCTAGTTTATCATTTGAATGACCTGAGGCTTTCTACCTGTCATATGCTTCAGGTCCTTGGGCATAGTATGTATCTGTAATATGCATATGCTATGCAAGGCCACTCTAAAATGAAAGTTCTGATCTCGCTCATATACTTCTAAAATAGAAGCCTAGAGTATGAACCCTAGGTTTGTACTGATGTGAATTCAGAAGTTCTGGGTACCTGATACCATCCATGTTTTTACTGAAAACGTAGTTCACTGCACTTCTGGATGTGTATTGTACAACCTGTCTGAAAAATAACACTTTAGTTCTGCTACTTAGCTATCAGTAGTAGTTTTAATGACATGTTTGGGTTTTGTTTTCTGTGAATAGCTTTGAGTATTATGTTAGTATTTCTGTACTGCAAATACAGGGAGTTACATTTAAGAAATGGACTCAGTGCCTTGCAAAAGAGGATTGTACAAAAGCACTTAAGGTAAACAACGTCAGGAAATGAGAATTTTCTGGAAATCTTAAATTGTCTGCTTGAAATAAACTGGGGTGATTTTTTTTTCTAATCTGTTCCTTTGAGGCTCTTCTGAGTGGCCTTATTAATAGACTGAGATGGAGAAGAGGTAAAAAACCCCATAGATATTGTGAAAGTATACTTGACTGTGTGAACATAATATTTCTAGTAATGGGGAGAAACAATATTTCTAGTAGTGGGAAGAAACGCAGCTAGCCAGAGGTGGTTTTTTTTGACTCATTCTTCTTGCAGTCACTCCTCTCGAAGAATTACCCTTAAAAGGATGTGGAACAATTCAGTGTCTTTAGGCATATACAATCTTAATTATGCCAAGGGGGAAAAATAGTACAAATAACTTGTGATGCTGAAGGTGCACAGGCTTCTTGAGTAGATTTGCCAGTCATAAAGATGTGTTACCTTTTAGATGAGTTTTAAAGGACATTTGATTAAAACTTCTTCTGGCAGGTCATCTTGTCCCTTAAGAAAACCAAAACAATTTACTGTCATTGTAAAAGCAGCTACTCTGGCCTTTCGATTTCTCCTTCTTTTGTTTGGAGTATTGCTGTGTGTTAAACTACAGCTAGGGAAAAATACTCTAATTATCAGTTATAAACGTTGTCCTTGCTACATCAGTTGCTATGTATTGTTCTAAATAACTTGTCCCCCAACTCCCATAATTGTTATAGCAGGGGGGACAACTGCCTTCATACCAGCTCTTAAGCACCACTCATGTTTGGCAAATGGCTCTAGACAGAACTGGCCTAGTACTGGCCAGTGCTACAGAGATAGTCTATTTTTTTGTATGAACAGGTTCTTTCATTTCTACTGGGTTAATTTACAGGATGTAATGTATTACAAGTTTTAAATAAAATCATGCACACGTTGGTCACGTGTACAGACATAATTATGCGTAAATGTATGTAGCAATATCCCTGTATTGCCTTAGTGAATCACTTAAAACTTGCATTGATAAGCCACCGTTGTCTGTTTTTTTTGCCTAGGGCTCTCCAGTCCATGTATCTGGATGATACTGTTCAGGGGCAGTGGGGTGGCTCTGCCTGGAGCTAGTCTGAATTTAGCTAGTTAGCATGAAATTGAGGTCTGGTTTACCTTCTGTAAAGAAGCTTTGAAGTGTTAACATCCATTTTGATTCATGGTGTTTTGGGGCCTCTGTTGAAGCCCATGTTTGAGCCTCATAATGCAGTCTACATGTGTATTACTGTTGAATCTAAAGTGATAGGACCTACTGTAATCTCAAGAACTGGAAAGTGTGCACTAGGTACCACTACTGCTTTGTGGTTTGGGTTCAGTAGGCTTAGTAGCTCGAATCTTGCCATTGGTTTTCACTGGGCATAAATGCTTTGGAATTCTTTCGGATTCTGGAAAACAATATGAGCATGATAGAGCATGGGATTTCTTGGCTGGATGCCCCCCCCTCCCCCTGAATGCACATGTGAACTGGTTTGAGTTTAAGAGGCTTCAGATGAGCAGTAATTGCAGTGGTCTGAGGCAGCATTAGCATCCTTACTGGCTACTGCCTTCAATTCCCGCTGAACGTGAAGTAATTTTAACTGCTACCCATCTTATTGCCCATATAATCAGTACAGATTAGGTAAGACAGAGTTGATGATGGAACCTGAAGATACTAGAGAAGATTCTGTGTTGTTAGGCCCCAAAATAAAAAAGAAGTTTAAATACATTTGGAAACCAAAGGAATCTTAATTGTATAAGCCTGTTACTAGATGAAGATAAAATTGTTGTTAATGGTGCAGAAATAAGTGTTCAATAAAAACTTCCGGAGTGCTGAAAGGAGCAAAAGTATGTGATTATGTAGCATGAGCTACTTTTCAGTCTGTTAGTAACAAAAGAGGATGTTTTTTAAAGCATCTATTAGGAATAAGTATTTTGAAACAGGACTTGTTCCACAGTCCCTGTAAGCAGGAGAGCTTATCTGTTGATTTTTTAAAAACAAACAAAAAAATCACCCTGGTATATTAGGGAAATTCAAGAAGAAATAATGTTCATGTTTTGTGCCAATACTCAAAAAAGGTACAATGTGAGATAAAGTGGATAACTGTACGCCAGGTGGCCTTAAGTCAGTCACAGGCGAAATTGGAAACTGACAGGGAGTTCTGTTCACAAGGAAAAAATCTAATTACATTTCAGTCAACATGTCTTTCTGAGACAGTGGGTTTTGTCGAACTTGCTCTCAGTTGTTGGGATTACAGATTCAGTAATTTAGTTGGGTAGACAAACATTTGTTAAACTTGGCTCTAAATATCTCAAGACTGGCTCACATGCAGATCTCAGAGGTGGCTGGCTTATTGTCTACTGGAGTTCTAAAACAGCATTAGATATCACAGTCCATTAAGATCAGTAATCTGAGAGTACGTGTAAAATTCTTACAGACTAAATTTGTGGGGTGGGGGAGGTAGAAATTATGACAAACAGTATAGATCTGTCTTACACATCTTAGTAATGGCATTTAGAAACGTGGAGTGTATTTGCTGCCACTCCAGTACCCTTTTCTTCATAAAGCCAAATGCATCCTTAAACATTTTGGAGGAAGAATTCAGGCTGCATCTGGAGATTTGAAGTACAGATGAGCGTTGTTGTTTTTGATTGTAGATAAATACACTGAAAAATCTTGCTGTGAAGTTCTGGTGTCAATGTGCCGGAAAGGTTTAAAGTGATGTTGGTGTAGGAAAGAGTTGCAAAACGTTTTTGAGGTTTTGGTAGAATGTTTTGTAAATGAGGATTTATTTTAAAGATGCAATCTTTTCATCACAGGCTGTTTAAGCTGTGGAACTGTGAAAGAAAGTAGCAGAGACTTTCTTATGAGGAAATTTAAATAAACAATAACTTTTTAGGCTCAGTGATGTTGATTGGATGAGGTTAAGTCAGCAAGTGTACAAGTTGTCTTGTTCAGGCTTGCATAGAAAGTGTTGAGTATAAACTGAAATTCAGGAGTGGTAATACTGTGTTCAGGTGCTAAAGGGAACAAGTTTTTTTTTTTTCCTCTTCATTTGAGATAATGTCACTATGAAGTATTTCAAATAGACCAGGTCAAAAAGTTGCTGAGTATAGGAATCATGCTATGTATTCTCAAGAGAGAATAGGAGACTAGGTCAGTTTTGACTTGACTTGGTTACGGTCAAGTGATGACCTGTTGCATGGACAACTTTTTTTGTTTAAGTTTGTCATTCTGCAATTTTTTTTCTGAATTTGTATTGAGAGCATCACCTGACATGATGCAGGCCTAGAAAGGGCTTATTCTTTTTACTGTTGTTTCCTTATTTCAGCTTATAGCACTTCGTTTTCTTTCCTGGAGGAAGAAAGGGAAAATTTCTAGAAGGTTCATGTCATCAAAGCCAGATGTGGCTGGCAGTGCCCCTGTCTGTGATAGCGGCTTGAAAGAGAAGGGAGAAGCTTAAGGTGTCTGCCAAATATTTCTGAATTGGGAAGTGCTTTTTATTTATGCATTTGTTTTTTTGCCACGTACTCATTTTACACAAGGTAAAATAGCCTTATACTTCTTTTGGCATTTGTTTCCTTCAGGGTTTAACAGTTAGTGCTTACTTGACTCAGCTGTCATCTCCTATTTAAAAGAGTTCAGAGTATGTTCTAACTGAAGCAGTCTTGAAGTTTTGCTCACCTCTTGAGATTCTTTGCAAGTGCTCTAAGTAAAGGGTCAACTGAAGAAAGGATTTCTGAAATAATATTCCCAAGGACCATGTTTACCAAATCACTGAGTTCTGTTTTTCGTGCCAGGTGCTTGAATTGGTGTGTTAAATATGCTTAAAATGACATCACTAGTCGTCATGTTTTTGTAGAAACAGTTTTTCTAAAGATAATGAGATCTTAAGATTTGAGTGGAGCCTGAGCAGCAAGTTAAATGGATGTTTACATATACCTGTTTGGCCTCTGAACCAGAATGAATGCTGGCATTTGAAGTACTTTCATGGTTCAGGGTGACTTGTGGTTGATTGTTCGGTAACTGCTCTTTAGTATCAGTGTAATTTCAAGTCTCATCCATGGCAGCACAGATGGGTCCTGCACACAAACAAAAGGGAAGGAAATTCAGGTTATTGGATTGTTAGCTTAGCAGTAGCAATTTAACTCCATAACTTAGGGCCACAAAGATGATCAAAGGACTGGGAAGCCTGCCAAATGAGGAAAGGCTGAGAGAACTGGGTTTGTTCCGCCTTGAGAAAAGAAGGCTTAGAGGAGACATCACCATGTTCCAGTATTGTAAGGGTGGCTAAAATTGAAATGGAGGCTCCCTTTCTACAAGGAGTCACATGGAAAAGACAGATAATGGGTACAAGTTACTTCTGCAGAGATTTTGATTGGACACAGGAGGAAACTTTTTCATAATGAGAACAATCAGCCATTGGGCCAGTCTCCCCAGGGAAGTGGTGTATTCCCCAATGTTGGATGTCTTTAAGATTCAGCTGGACAGGGTGCTGGGCCACCTTGTCTAGATGGTGCTTTTGCCAAAAAAGGTTAGAGCAAATGATCCTTGAGATACCTTCCAATTTGGTTTTCTGTGATGCTGTGAACTTAATTGCTGATAGTCTTCCTGGGTTTCTTTTTGTCTGGGTTTTTAACTACCATTCCATGGAACTTTATGTAGGAATCTTGACTATATTTGTTCAGTACAAACTTGCTTCTTAAAATGTGGTACACTAACTCAATAATATATGCAGCTGCTCCTGTAATCCTTTTCTGTTTCTATTCTTACAGTAACCTTTCAGTACAACACCTTATTTAACTGCAGAAATACTATCAGGGAAAGAAATGGAACTGAATTTCTACTGAGCATTCAGTTTGAAGAGTGTAATAAAGACTTTATTTTCAACAGCAGATAAAAGTGCTGTGCATGATAAGAAGCAAAATTGGTCTCTTCTGTGGTTAATTTTATACAGCTCCTTTTAGATGAACTGCTAATGATATGTTCAAATCCTGAGTTTTTGATGCAGAACTAGGGAATATTAAGTATTGGAGTAGTGAGATGATAAGCAGTGGAGATGTGTTGGAGGCAGCTGGTGAGGTATTGGTCTGTGGTTCATTTATTTCTGAGTCTCTTTGCTCTGTGTTCTGACTCAGAACCTGAGGAACCAACATGTTTCTAAATTAAACTGGCACAGACTGTCTTTAAATTTAAAGTAATACCTAGAAGAATTTCTGTGAGAAGGCTTTCAAAAGTAAGGTCTAGGAAAAAAAAATATAGTATTGCTAAATATTACTTAGTATTGCTAAGTCCTGTTTGCGTTTTCAGTCTTTTTGGTATTTCCTGATACAAATCAAGTGGGGGGTGGGATTTAGGCATTAGTCCTGTAAGTGGTACTACTGAAGTTGAGCCATAGGAAAACTATCAGTTCTGTCCTTCTTAGTTTCAAGTACTGACACTTCTTCATCGCGTCTTTTCAGATAACACCTGTCAGATTAAAAAAACAGGCTTCTTGGGAGACGTTCCTTTTGTTCCCTTCCCTTGCTGTCCTTTGAGCGATGTGAAAGGTTTTATATTTACTTTCTGCGATGAGGGATAAAAAACCTTTAGCACTGTTACAGTGAATTAGTTTTACAAATGAGAGGGGTAGGAATTCAGCTCTACCCTCTGTGTCTTGTTCTAGGTGAAGTAGTTTTTCTGCATGTTCTGGCATGAGTGATGCAAGCAGTACTAGGCAGTATGAGAAAGATGCAAAACAAAGGGTCAGACTCTGAAAAGACAGTCTCGAGCATTAAAGAAACTAACCTGCAGCTAGTGTTTTCTGTGGTTAGTTTAACTGTTGCAAAGGAGTAAGCGGCTGCTGACCAGAGAGCAGCATTCAGTACAAAGAATAATTGCAGCCAGGTCAGTTTCCATGGTTAGTATCCAGCAATTTTAGTTGTTAAGTATCTCCAGGTGACATCAAACATGTTTGTCTTGCTGAATGGGTAAAAGTATTTTGGGGTACTTAATTTTGACCACAACCTGAAGCATTAAATACACCTCCTTTATGCCTGAAAAACACCTGTAGCTCTTTTGTTTTCTTTGATACTGTGAGATGTATAACCTTTTTAAAAGTGTGTACATATTTTGTGTACTGTTGCTGTAGTATTTAGTGCTGTTCATGAGTGAGTGTGTGAGACTCAGGACTGCCTTTTTAGCTTTTGACTACTTGTATATGTAGTTACACATGCTTAGTTGAAGTTTTCTCACTCTTATTTCTCTGGAGCTGGAGCAAAAGTTCTGCTTTGTGAGCTTGAATCGTTTAATATAACCAGTTATTTCACGTGTAGATGTATTGAACTGCCATGAGAAGGGGGAAATAAAGGCTGTGTTTTTAAAATTTTGAGAGTTTTATATGGGTAGTAGGTGTTGGTGTCCCCATCCAGAGGATGCTGAAATGGTATATAAGCAGCAATCTTGGGATTCTGACAATTCAGGACTCCTTTTGTCAACTGGCTTTGAACTCAGAGTTTCCCTCTGATCTGATGGATCTTTGCATTTCTGGGTGCACAGAAACACAGCTTCAGTGAGAGGAATAAAAATTACTGCATCCAAAGGGTGTTTTTAGACACTGATCATCAGGCTGCCTTTTGTTTGGAAAAATGGGTTAAGATGGAGTAAAAAATCCTGTCAAATTCAGGAGGCATAAGTAACCTACTTCCTGTTATATGAAAGCAGACATGGCTGCGCTACTGTTTCTAATAAATCAGGGGGAAACTGTGCACCCTGTTCTTGCTTTGCTTTCTAAACAAGGATGCTGCAAAGTATTGATTCCCATAAAGACTTAAGTCTTGCTGAAAGCTGTGGCACAGTGGAAGTTCCTGTTGAAATCCTGAAGCGTTTTGGTGGCTCTGAATTAACTTTCTCATACCTAAGCTCCTGAACAAAATCCACGTAATTTGATGGGTATTCTAAATATTGCCTGTTGTCTACCAGTTGTTTGAAAACCAAGCAGCCTGATCAGGATTGTGTGTAGAACCACCAATTCCTTCCAAGAAATTGGTGCCGTTTCTTGGAAGGAATACCATTTAAGTTGGCTTAAATTTGATTTAATAATAGTAATCTTGACTGAATTATTTTCCTGGTTACTGCTTGTTGGTTTTTTTTTTTTTTTTTTGTAAACTGTCTTTATTTAGCTGAGGGTAGAAAATACAAATTATTGACTCTCTCAGTGGATTGTTTAGGTGTTTAGTTTTCCTGGCTGAAAAAACTACTTACCACCCCGTTACCTCCTTGATCACTAGTATATCCTTAAAAAGAAATAAGTTCTCTTTGTTGATTCTTGTCTGTCTTGGAGCTTTTCCAAGGAGAACTGCTTATGCTGTTGAGGGTGTGGAAGTATGTTGAGGATTCCACATCAATATTCAAAGTATAGTACTATGGAGTTCTTAACAGCTACTTGATTCTAGTTTTCATAGTGTCGCAGCTGAACTATAGATAGTGTATGTATATTGTTAATTCATTTTGATTGGATCAAGCAAGAAGTTTTTAGAAACTTTAAAGTATGTAATAGACCGCCCGGGACAATTCTGATAACTGGATGCTGTGAAGTATGCATATGTTGCATTTGTGGCACTTGCAGATCAAGTTCAAGCTAATAACTTAAGCGTTGCCTAAGCCTCACACTTTTTACACGTTAGGCCTACTTTCTTTGATTATTTCTGAATCAGGTCTTCGTGCTGATGCACTGTGCAGTCATGGGTTTAACTGTGGCTTCTTTGATCCTAGGGTACTGGAAGCAACAGACATGTTACCCACTGTCTGAGGTAGTTGGTGGGATGGTCTGGGTTCCTGAGGTTTTTTTGCAGGCATAATCTAAATGCAAGACAAGTCACTCTATCTTCCCTCTTTTTCCCTCCAATAAGAAGAACCTCCTCCTACATGTGGGTTGATGAAATAATCCATCTTCAAGGAATTTTTTAATGGATTTGGAGTAGATGGTGTGCAAATACTTAAATGTGTGTGGCTCTTAAAAGAAGTCTTTCATACTTGAGTAACTGGGACTATTGAATTAGTCTTGCTGAATCTTCAGAGGATTAAAGTTAGGATTGTGCCTCCAACTGTATCTCTTGTATCTCCAGACTTAAATGTTGTCATGTGATATAAATGAATCTTTAACGCTTAAATGAATCCTTAATACTTTCCAACTATTCTTACTACACATATTCCTTCTAGACTACGTACTTTGGGATACCGGTTTCAGTTGTCTGCTGGAATTGGAGGGTGGTTGTGGATACAGTTGAAGTAGAGGTACTGTTTTCTGCCAGTATGGTAAACAAGAGGAAACTACCCTTCTTCTATTTATTTATTTATTTTAATTAAAAACAGTTCAGTGCTAAAGAATTCTTTTACTGTCTTTTAGATGAGTGGCAATGGTCCTTGGTGACTTGCATACTACTTTGAGCAGTTTGTGATAAAAGGTCCATAGTTACCTCTGCAAATCTGTAAAGAGTAATGGTTGTACGTGCACTTGTCATCTCTGTGTTGTAGTATTTTGTTGAGTCCTGATTAGGGATACTTTGAAACTACATTGAGAAACTCTAGGGAAAAACAAAACTTTCATCTCTTCTGAAAGATGATAGGTGGCTGTGAACACATGTGGCCTGAAGAGTGTAGTGCTTTCATTTATCACTGCTTGCTTGTATTCTACTGTCTCTTAAGTATAAAACTGTCGTGGAGTCTCTCGTCATGACTGCTGGAGATTAAACATCCTGTCCAGCATCAGAGCTTTCCCAATTACACACTGTAATCTGCTCAAATTTCATGAAACAGTGTAGTGACCTTCAGATCAGGAGCTAAGGTCTGTGCTGTGTTTATATTTTTGTTTGTGGGTTTGACTGTTGTTTTTTTTGTGTGGTGGTTGTTTTTTTTTTTTTCTTTGTAAGATACAGTATTTTGTGTTAAGTATTTATCAGGCCCAAGTATCGGCTTGTGTTGTGGTTTAACCTGGTCTACAACCAAGCCCCATGCAGCCGCTTGCTCGCTCCCCCTCACCCAGAGGGATGGGGAGGAGAATCTGAAAGGAATGTAAAACCGGAGGGTTGAGATAAGAACAATTTAATAGGTAAAGCAGAAGTCGTGCATGCAAGCAAAGCAAGGAATTCATTCACCCCTTCCCACTGGCAGGCAGGTGTTCAGCTATCTTCAGGAAAGCAGGGCTCCATCATGTGTAACAGTTACTCAGGAAGACAAATGCCCTAATGCCAGATGTCTGTCTGTTCCCCCCCTTCCTCCTTCTTCCCCCAGTTTATGTAGTCGGCATGATGTCATATGGTATGGAATACCTCTTCAGCCAGTTTGGGTCATCTGTCCTGGCTGTGCCCCCTCCAGATTCCCGTGCCCCTCCAGCCCTCTGGCTGGCAGGGCCCAAGAAACCTAAAAGTCCTTGATTTAGTATAAACATCACCCAGCAACAACTAACAACATCAGTGTCCTATCAACATGGTTCTCACATCAGAGCCAAAGCACAGCGCTGTACTAACTACTAAGAAGAAAGATAACTGAAACTAGGACAGTTTGTCAAGACTTGGGGTGCAAATTTGAGAGACGGTGTCACTGCCTAATTAGTCAGCTATTTACTTCTAACGTGGTGTCTTTTTATGTAACCACCACTGCTAAAGTATTCATTTGGTGAGCTACTGTGTATGATCTGTCAATTGTTAGGTTTTTACTTCTCACTGGGAGGCTATTACTGTACATAAGGTGCTTATCAGCAGAACATCAGGTATTGACAGCTGTGTGAAGAAATTAATTCTCTGTTAATAAACCAGTAGGGGGCATTCCAACTCAGTGTCTTGTATGCCTCTTAATATTTAATGAAGGATGTGTTGGATTTGTTGGCAGAGTGCACCTTTCTTCAAAAGGTGTTTTGTAAATATCTGCAGTTCCTTCAAATTGGCAAGATAATGCCAGAAAGCATTAGGCTTACTATTAAAGGCCTCTGACATTAATGAGGAAGAGCCCTCATTTTGCCATGCTTACATTAATTATATATGCTGATCAGTACAGAACATGAGTATTGTATTGTCTATGCTTCTTTAAAATGTACTCCGTGCAGTTATACTGAAACCTTCCAAGTCTCTTTAAGAACAAATGAAAAAGACCCGGATTGTTCCAGGTTCTGTCTGAATTTATGGCTTCTAAAAAGGGGTCTCCTTCTGATCTTCTAATTACAGTTTTTAAAGCAGTAATTTTATAAAGCCTTTAGATCAACCTGTTCTGTATATTTTCTTGAGGGTCTTTAGCATCACTTTAGCTTCAGGCTGGTGAATTATTTGTGGTAAGGGAGGCCTGGCCTGTTTTTCCAAGTATGCTGTAGCCATTTTTTGCTTTTGCCTACTGTTGCTTCTTGTCATGACAACTTCGTTCTCCCATCAGTGGTTTAGCTGAAATATCAATAGTTGGGAAGTGTGCCTCTTAGTTACACCAGTGGAAGCTCTGTTGTAATTTTTAAGTTGAAGTTAATGAATTCTGTTATTTATTAACCTAAATTTCTATGCGCTTTAATTTTCATTACATCTTGTAATAACTATAGGTCATCCAGCTGACTTAAACGTAATTGTTTTAAAAATAAATTGAACTATAAGCGATTGGTCTGCAGTGATAACTTTTTTGTATCATAAGTTAGAAAGTAGGCTAGCAAATACTGTAGAAAATACTAAGGTAAAAAAGGCATGAAAAATCTTTCTCATCGTCAGCGTATTTCACTGACTTAAGCTTAAACAGGTTTTCAGTTAATTTTAAAGTAAAATCTGAAACACTGGATTGAGAGGTTTGGTTTTGAGCATCTATGTTTATACTGTAAAGGTGTTTGTTCTCATTAGGTACAATGAAGCAAATCTTCCATATAATTGCATTAGTGATACGTGACATTAAAGCTTAATTGGCTTATTTTAAGTATCTTGCACATCAATTTCTTTTAGATTGTGAAAATTGAAAAGGTCATGAGTGCAGTTTAATATTCCAGGGTGAGAGATTTCAATTTTAGTACAATTTGTAGAGAATTAATTAGGAAACATGACTAAAAGAAAAAGGATGTTGAATGCAAATTAGGTTGTTCATTAGAGTATAGAAGCTGAAGCATCTTTTGAAGTATTGTGGAAATTCGATTGCATATTCAGTAAGCACCTTGATTTTTTTATTATTTTTATTTTTTAAAGGAGAAGCTGCAGTAATTGTTCTCCAGGGTGGCGACTTAATATAACTGTCATAAGGCACGCTAAAATAAAACGTACTGCCTTTTTCCATGGAGTTCTGTTAACCCATATCTTTGTTTTTCAGGAGATTGATGAAGCCTGCAAGAGGATAAAACGTGAAATTGATGATTTAGGCCCTGAAGTTGGTGACATCAAAATCATTCCATTGTATTCCACCCTTCCTCCGCAGCAACAGCAAAGGATTTTTGAACCTCCCCCACCAAAAAAACAAAATGGAGCCATAGGAAGAAAGGTAAATAGTACACTGTCTTAGTATGCTGTTCAGTAACTAGCTATTCAGTTAAATGGGCAATTAAATGAGTTTCAGCTGTTTTAATTATATCTGGACAGCAACAAGTAGAAGGTTGGATTTTTTTTTTGATGAAGCCTTAATGCAATATTTTACCACATTAAATTTTGTAGATAATTTGCAGGTTGTTTCTCAGTGCAATTCAAAATGTCTTCCGTCCGTAAGGCCAGAGTGTTCTAGTAACAATGGGACTGAATGGCAGTGGCATTTGTCTTTTAAGTTTCTTATGAGAAATACAATAAGTCAGATTAAATACTGTTTGACAATCATGTGATTTATGTGGAGGGATGGGATTTGTTTCCCCTAAGTAGTTACTCTGACACATGCTTTTTTTGGAAACCAAATGGACTCTCTCTTCAATAGATGTTATCAGGCAGGTTTTGTCTGTTTCTCGAGGTTTGTGAGAAGGTGCAAGTTAAAACAAGGGCATTGAAGTTAGAGATTCATGTTTTCTGTAGTAGTGAGCAAGGAACTGTTGTTCTTTCAGCGGGCAGAATGGATTGAGAAACTGAAAAACTTGAAATGGCACTGGTAAATGTTTTTCATAAAATTAATAGCTCGATTCCTGAAGGCTCGCATAAACCACATAGAGAAATAACCACATAGTTTCTAAAACTGAACATTTGGAAGAATTCTTGTAATGGAGCTTCCTCAAGTTAAGCAGAACTAGTGCTCACACAGTTAAGATTTTGAAGGTCAGAGCTGAATCATACTATCTGCTCTAGGCAGGGTATGTTCCTTGATTATTTGCTCTTTTGTGCAGTACAATGCATGTAGAATACTAGTGACAACTTTCTGGCGTTCTGGAAGAATAAATCACTTAATAAATGTAGTGAAATGATCCTTCCTATTGAAGTTGATTGCAGAAAGCATTTGATCTGAAATCATGAAACTAATGCTGCAACAAGATTGTATTAGCAAATGACTTGAATTGCTTTTCAGTGGTGAACAAGTGATAGTTGTGTATTTCATTGAATTTTCTTTCATGTTTAAAACTGTGCACTTCAAAATAGGCATTTTCTGGCTTTTTTGAAAAGAGGCTAACAGGTGCGGTGTGTAGCTTTCACTATGTTGAGCTCACAAAGCCAGTACCAGTGTGTGAAGAGGAAGACATTCTCAATGTAGCAGCTGTTTTACCACAAGAAAAATTTCCATGCTTGAAAGATATCAATTGTAGGCACAAAATAAATAAGCAATAGATTCAGGCCTACAAAGCCATTATATGTATGGAGTTTTTTTGTTGTCTGTTGTTTTTTAAGACTATGTTTCTTCTTGGTCTGCTTTAGCTGAAATGTTATGGCTTCTGTGTTTGGGTTTTTATCTCCATAACAAATAGCAATGAGTAAAAGTGTGTCTGTGTGATATAAATTTGTTTAAATGTTCTTCTGGTTTCAGTTAGTCTCAGTGATCAGGATATGTAAAGTAGGACTGTGTGTTGCTGTGCTTCCGCTATCTTACAAAATGTCTGCTTTCACACTGTCCTATGGGTGTTGGACCCAGGGTTTAGAATTGCTGAGGAGAGAGAGCTTGCAGGAGGTCTGAATCATGTCAAAGGCTCTAATGGTCATAAACACTAACTGAAGAGCTTGCAGTATCTGAATTGGTATCTCCCAAGCTTTAACTTGGCGAAAGGAAAGTAAGATACTGGAAGCTGTGTGGCATCCTACGGAAATAATAATGGTAACAGCTAGTACTGATTACAGCTTGGTAACTTAGCACGTTTTTGTCCTCTTAGCTGATCTTGTCTAGCACATCTATTATTGCAAGAAAGCTTAAGATAAAGGTAAAAAATTGCTTTCGCTAGTTACAGTTTTTTCATTTATACGATGGAGGCAGATAGAGATGACTTAAGGAGCCTTTCTACTCTCTGTTCTTATTTTATCCCTTTTTCCCAATCTGTGTTCTATTTTCTGATTCAGGAGTATCAAGCATATATCTATAGTGCATATGTATTAACTAGTCAATTTTTTTTATATAGATACTATGTATATCTTACTCTTCAAAGTAACTTCTTTAATTTCAGACTCTGGTGTATAAGCTCTTAATCTGATATTTAAAAACATCTTTAATGTAACCATTTCAGTAATTGCAAAACTAACTGCAGTTAAAGCTAATTAGGTACAATTTGTTATTTTACATAGTGCTACTTCTATTTGTTTGACTTCCAAGTGACCTTGCACTTTGATTTTTAGACTGGAAAAATACAGCATAATTTCCTCACATTTTTTCTTGGGATTTTACATTCTTTAATTATGGATTTTAAGTAATATGACATTAACAAATAAGATCTGTACTGCAACAGAATCCACTGTGTAAATAACTTTTTTCCTTCTACCTTTGGAAAGTTCTGTGTGATTTCAAGTAGAAGTTCAGTAAATTCAAGTACGGGTTAGATTGCTGAACCTTCGTGGACAAAGCATAGTAACAGTATTGAGTTGTTGGTATTGAAGTGTCCTAACAGAAACTGGTGATGAAAAACAGGACCAAAACCTTTTGACACTGCTCTGTAACTGGTATTTGAAGAGGCTGGGTATGGACATTTCTGTACTTTAGTAGATAGGGGAAAGCAGAGACCTTTTACATAAGGCATACTCTTGACAGCAAGCTGAATGTGGATTGGCTACCCTTTGAACATGGGAGTGCTAGTCTAATTTGCATATTTAATGACCTGCAACTTTTAAATTAATATGTATTGTGCTTATGTGTCAGCAATTAATTGCATTTCTGTTGGTGGCTTTTATCTCTGATTAATCTGTGTAGGTTACTTGTGAATAAAAGGTGTACAGGATTTTTTTGTTGTTGTTGTTTGAGAAGTTCGAAGCACATAGTTTCAGGCTGGAACACCATCATTTCAAAATTTTTTCCACCGAAGTATTTGGGCAAGCTCAGACCTTAAGTCTGCTTAAGCAGAAACAAGCTGAGAGTAATAAGCAGCTGGCTGGCAACATAGTCAGCCAGGAAGAAGAGAAATCAGCAGGGTTATCAATCTGATCCAGCCGCTGTCTTCATTATAGTTCTGAACAGAACGTTAGGGGTCTCGGATTCTAACTCCTAAACTGAAAACAATGATGACAGAATGCTCTGAAATTTTAAGAGGTGAAAGGTAAGTAGTTTTGATGAAACGCTGAATGGGTTTTGGGTCTTTCCTGAGGTATTTGATGGAACTTGCTATTAATGTGTGATTTAATGTGGTCACTATTGGGATGAGAACTGATGTTACAGACTGTTACGCTGCATCTCTGGGCATAAAATTTCAATGATGATGAATCAAGCCTCAGAACTCTGTTACCACCTTTGCTTTAATTTTTGCATGAGAATTCGGAAAGTTCACAGAAACTTCAGAATGTAGGCTTAAAAATATGTACAGATGTTTAAGTATCTGGTAACTTAAAAAACCAAAGTTGAAATTAAATATATTTTTGTTCAGGATTTCAGCTGGAATGTATTGCTAACTGCTTTATTCCAAACAAAGTAAAAAAATTACAGTAATGATGATTTTTAAATAATTAGTTACCTAATGTTCGATTTAATATTATTTAACTATTTAGCCTCTTTAGGCTTTTTAATTTTTTTTAAAAAATGTTAAAAGCTGAATTAACAGATGATGCTACTTTGTGCCAGAGATGTGAGAGAAATTTTGAATTGTGTTTAAGTAAAATATTTGCTCTTCTGTTTCTTCTACTCAAAACTAGTATTTGTTTTTAATAGAGACATAGGGAGCAGAAACTGAGGGGAAAAAATTGCTCTGACTTCAATAGAAGTTCATCTGGCTGATTTCAGATTGTCCTGTAAAAATGTTGGAGTCAGCTTTGGTAGTTACTGACGAAGCGAAGGAGAGTTTGCTGAAAATTCTTGGTGCAGAGACTTAATCAGAGCTCTTGATTTTCAGGACAAAGTAGTTTCATTTACAGTTTTATTTTTTCACAGGTTGTTGTGTCCACTAATATTGCTGAGACTTCATTAACAATAGATGGTGTTGTGTTTGTGATTGATCCTGGCTTTGCAAAACAGAAGGTAAATACTATTTTGTTTTCTGGTTCTTTATAGTAGGGAAGATACTGGAATGTGGTTTGCTCAGGTAACTGCCCTTCGTAAACACTGATAGGTTGGTTTTTTCCCCAGTTGAAATCTTGAGCTTGGTTGTTTTGTTGTTAACTTCTGATAGGTTTGCACTTAATCTGCAAACTTTAGATATCTAGAGCAGTTGGAAACAGTGTGGTACAGAATAATTTTATTTTAAAAAAAAAAGAAAATGTAAGGATTTTGAGAGTTGGGTCTAGAATATGGATTTCCTAGTTACTTTCAGAAGGGAGGTTTTGTGCTGTGTATCTGTGCTTGAGAATGCTCAAGTAAAACCAACAAAATGCGGAAGTAAGTTATATAGCCTTTTAAACTTTTGGAAAATGATATAACAGAACATGAGTACAATAAATGCATCTTTGTACACAAGTTTCAATCACCACGTAGACTGAGTTTTTTTCACAAGTCGTTCTTATACCCTCTGTAATAAGAAATACAGTTTTTGTACATGTTCTGTACCTATTCACACCAGGAGGGTGTTAAAATATGGACCAAAGAACATGGTCAACTGAAACTACTATCTGACTACTGCTTTACTTTTTTACGGTATGCTTTTTTCCATGAGTCCTGTTGAGTTGGCAAGGCTGCTGTTTATGTATGACTGCAGTGGATGTTTTACAGTATATTCCAGCATATATTTTGTACTATGACAGTCTGCATGTACCCTTGAAATACAGTCTTGCTTTGTCATTGATCTGATTTTTACAGTTCTGTTCAACCTTAATGCTAGATTTTTCTGACCTCTAGAACATGATTATTCAAGCTTATAATTGTATCAAGACAACTTTTTTTCCATGGAATTATTTGAGCATCAAGAGTGCATTTAGCACTCTGTAGAACAAATTGGACACATTCCTCGTGCCATGAAAATCTTATCTAAAAATACACACATTTAAGGAGGACAGGGAGCCTGGCAGGAGTTAACAAATGAATAAAACTTAAATGCTGTTCTCTAGGCGCTTGTGTTTGAAGTGCTCTGTCACTGATCCAGAGGCTATTGTAGCAATTTTTTTTTTTTCTCCTTTCAAATACATACAACTTGTGATTTCCTAGTCAGAAACTGTATTTGAAAAGAAGTTTAAAACAGGGTATTTTTTTGTTGGTTTGGGGTTTTTTTTTAGATAGTTGTCTTTATTCCTGAGTGGTGTTCATTCTTTTCCTTTCCTGCTCTGATTCCACTTACAAATAGGTATACAATCCTCGTATCAGAGTGGAGTCTCTCTTGGTGACTGCAATTAGTAAAGCTTCTGCTCAGCAGCGAGCTGGCCGTGCTGGTCGTACTAGACCAGGCAAGTGCTTCAGGCTTTATACAGAGAAGGCTTACAAAACCGAAATGCAGGTAAGATAACTTTTTTTTAGATTGCATATCTAAGAATATCTGATCAATACAGGTAGTTGAGTGCCGTGCTGCCGAACAAAATCAGAATTTGAATGCTTGTGTAGTTTGTGTTTGGAAGAATAAGTGTTCTGAATTTTCTGTTTTTCTTCTGTCCCCGGCCCCAGGACAACACATACCCTGAAATTCTGAGGTCTAACTTAGGATCTGTAGTATTGCAGCTCAAGAAGCTTGGTATAGATGATTTGGTGCACTTTGATTTTATGGATCCTCCAGGTATCTGCTTCTATTTTATCTTGTCTAAGTGTTACATTTTGACTCCTGAAATCTTTATGTTGGTGAATATTTTATATAATAACATGGAATAAAGTCTTTGGGTTTTCACTCTTTATATTGTAATTGATAGGAATGTCTTTTGTTTATCTTAAAATTTAGTGCTCTGTGTCTTACTGGAGCAAGCTTTTTATGTTTCTGTCTACATTAACAGCCTTTAATGGACCCAAGGAATCTACTGAATGCCTCTTACCTGCAGAGGATAAGACAAAATTATGGGCATTAGAAAATCTAGTACTTGATAAGGTGTGGGGTTTTTTGTTTATCACCTTGATTACACATTCTGATTGTGCATCAGTTAAAAACTGTAAAGAAATTAGCTAGCGTTTTTGAAGTTGAATACATGGTTTTGGCTCAAACTATAAAGGTAATGTGCATCTCCCTTCTAACAGAGTTAAATGTTCTTACATACTTTAAAAAAAACTGGGTTATATTGCTAATTAGAAATGTAGATCAGCCATATATAAATATACTAAAATTGGTTGTTGTTCCTCTCCCCCTCAAAAACACCAAACCACCAACAAAACCCAAATCAAAACAAAAACCACTTAAATAGCTCTGCAGAACAGTTGCATTCTTTGTGCTGTGCAGCATATATAATAGCTTAGCAGGAAGGCTTTTGGATTTCCTTCTGTTTTGCTTTGTGGGTAAAATATACACTTGCTGTGAGGAATGCAGGATTAAGAGAACGTTCTTAGAGGCTCAGTTTTGTGAAGGTCTATAGATATCTAAAGTTGACATGACCGAGATTTTAGAACTGTATCAATCTGGTTTTGTATGGAACAAGGGAATGCATCAGTGCATGGGAGGATGTGATATTACAATGATACTGAATATGTCACAATGCCACTGCTGTCTGGATTTTGAAAAGCAGTAATCTTCAAATACTCAAAGTTTTTTATTCCATTAAGAACTGTCTTAAGTGCGTTTCCCACCCCTGTTGCCCAGTACATTCACATTCAGATGTATATAACAATTTGGTAACAATTTTGTGTTAGGAAATCAGCTAAACTGAGAACACAAAAATAAGATGGCTTATAATACTCTGTGCTTCCTCATTTTTTGCTAATTCATAGCAGTTTGATTAATGTGCCTATATAAATATATTTCCTTTCAGCTCCTGAAACTCTGATGAGAGCCTTAGAGCTTTTGAATTACCTTGCTGCTTTAAATGATGATGGAGACTTGACTGAGTTGGGATCCATGATGGCTGAATTTCCACTGGACCCACAGCTGGCTAAAATGGTTATTGCAAGTTGTGACTACAACTGTTCTAATGAGGTCCTATCTATTACTGCCATGTTGTCAGGTAATAGCAGGGAAAGAGATACTAACCAAAATGCAGATCTTCAGTTTGGGGAAAATTGGAGTTTTCCACATCAAAAA
The DNA here is from genome assembly GCF_023634155.1 of Falco peregrinus. Taxonomy (NCBI): domain Eukaryota; kingdom Metazoa; phylum Chordata; class Aves; order Falconiformes; family Falconidae; genus Falco; species Falco peregrinus. The sequence continues at coordinate 32,407,589 of NC_073722.1, forward strand.
CATAAATATAAATATATCTTTAATAAAACTAGCATTGTTTTTAAAACTTCATGTGGGGGTTTAATGAATCATTATGGGTTTATGTACAGGCCTTGAAGCTTATGAATAGTAACATTAAGAAATTAACATGCATAAAAATGTCAGACAGTTTGCTCCTAACTTTAGTTAAAAGTGTGATATATGTACATATATATATTCAAGTTGCTGGGGGTGGTGGTGGTGTTGAAATCAGACTAGTGGAATAATTTTTTTTAGGCTCATAGTCAGGACCAGAAATGTCAGCTCAACCACTCTGTTTTTAAGGCAGTAAAATCTATTTTGTATTGTGCATTCTTCTGCACTTTGATAAACCCCAGTACTTCCAAAAGGAATGATACATTTTTCAGTCATTAAGTGGCAAAACCTGTAAAACAGTCCTTTCTTTTAAAGGGAAGAAAGAAACTTTGGGGGAGGATGTATATTTGTAAGAATTAATTTGTGTGCACAGCTGTACTTTGCTGCTGTGTTAATGTGAATAGCACTGCGTCAGAGCAGTGCTGCTTGAGGAGAGGAAAAAGGTTACCAAGCAAGCCTTGCATTTCATTTCCCGGTTAGGAAGAACTGACTTGGTTTTATAGTTCCTATACTGTCATAGGACAAACAGCAGGATTTAGTCTATTATCAAATGGGGATGTTCTTACTCATAGCTACTCCTTTGGGTGTGCTATTTTACCAGGCTTTTCACAATGCAGATGTACTGGTTACATGCTTAACTTGGTTGAATAGAGAAAAAAAATGTTTTGGCTAAGTGTAAAATCTGTTGCTTCAGTTTAGTCTTACAGTATATTTATGTGAAAGTTTTTAAGAACAAGCTATAATGTTTGTTGCAGAGTTATGATTGTTCAGACTCAGAGCAGATGGGCAGGGCAGAATCTTAATTTTTTTTTTAATTAAATGGTAGACTTAATTGCGGAGGTGGTGGTAGGTTGGTGCCTGTCTTTCTCTTCCCTTCCCCCCCCTCTTCCCCCAGTCTATACTACAGAACAGTAAGTCTAGTATTTTTGTCTGGGGTCCCAAACTGATTTGTCTTGCTCCTTTTTCTATTTACCTTTTCTCAGGCCATGATGCTTTTTTGTTTTAAGGCACAGTTAATGTCATAAGTAACTTTTTTTGGGGTGGGGTGGATTGAAGATGGTTGATGTATGGCCTGTAATGAAAACTCTGCCCTTAAAACCATAGTCCTCATATTTGTGAGGACTATTTCCCAAAGTAAACTTGAACACTTTTTTTAAAACCAGTGGCACGGCTGTATGTTATGGTGCCTTAAGTCCACATAAAGATTTTCAGGCTCTGGATAGCAATTCGTGGGGTGTGAATAGTTTGGACTGAATGGCAAACTAGGTACCAGAAAAGAGGCAAGAATAGCATTGAATTAATGAGCAGATTAAATGATTGTACTTCATTTTACAAGCGCCATGGTATCTTGCTGTGGGGTAGAAAGTGCTGTTGCTTATTCAAAAAAGTGAGTTAAGCCAGTGATAGAACAATTTGGAATTTGCTTTGATTAGTCTCTTGGAAATTAAAATACACTTTATATTATCTCTGTTTTCAAACACAAGACCCAAAATACAGGGTGTTTATTTTGCACCTGCATTTTCATTTTCTTTAATGCATTGATCTTAATTTGTTACCATGTGATTCACTGTTGCAGTGTGTATTTTTCTCAAGTTTCAGCTAGTATTCAGCTCTGTTTTTGAAATGTGGTGTTCTGGGGCTTTTATGGGAATTTAAGAATAAAATAAAGCAAAACCACACCACAAGAAGGCCCTCATCTGTTAGGGACGGATGGGATACAAAGAGATGCTCTTGTGAGATTGGGCTTTGATTGGTTATGAGAAGACTAATGTAGTCTCAAGCAGCTGGAAATAGACAAAGGATGTGTAGCATCTTACTTAGCATTAGTTTTATTGAAATTTAACCAATTAAATTACATCTACTTAAAACCAAACTGACTTTTTTCTCCTGTAGATCTCTATAAAGTGAAGATCTCTTGTAACTACTTCAAACATCTTGTGAATTAGTTTTGATATTACAAACATCTAAGAATGTTGACAGACCTTTAAGTTGGCTGCAATACTATTTGTGATCTTTGGTAGACTGTATTTGGAGAGGGAATGTTAAAACACAATTTTTTGAAATAGTCAGACTGAGTCAGATATATGTAAGAAATATAATGACAGAGAAAGGTCATCACATTGCAGTTTTTTAATTTTTTTTTATTTCAAGTAGTGCCAAAGGACGGTTTAACCTTCCACCACTACCGCTACCATCACAACGTTTAGATTTAATACCTTCATTCACATGTTTCTGTATACCAGTGCTGATAACAATACCATCTGGGGAAGAGGACTTCACTTTACTAGTGTGTTCTGTCTAGTAGCAGACTTGTGATAAAACTTGTGTGTGTTTAGACTGTGCTAGTGCAGTACAGTTTCAGAACTTCCTTCCTAACTCAGTCCATAAAGGCTTTCTGAGAAAGCAGATTTGCAATTTTTGTTACGTGGGGTACTAGCTCTTGGTAGAGCTATCAGCACTGGGTCTTGAACTAAGATCTGTTTAGCCTTCCAGTATACATAGGCAATATTGATGGCCTTCAGACTAGAGATTTTGATGCCTACATATAGTTCTATTAAAATAATCAGGTACTCTGTAGCTTTGAAACCCTCTTGTCTTACAGATGTGGTTAGGTGTTGATGTACCAAATCAAGGTAGTAAACAGTCCAAGATGCAGTTGGAGGCCATCCTGCCCTGCCCTATGCTCTGTGAACTGACCTAGCTAGGCCTTGTTCCTCTATCTGTGAATGCGTGACTCATCGATATGGGCGTTTGTGTTGGGCCCATACCAACCTTGTTTAGTCCCACAGTGTTTTGTTCGCCCCACGGAAGCAAAGAAAGCAGCAGATGAAGCCAAGATGAGGTTTGCCCACATAGATGGAGATCATTTGACGTTGCTGAATGTCTACCATGCTTTCAAACAAAGTGAGTATGTGCCTGTTTTAGCAAAATTATTTGTAATACTTTGTGCTGCCAGCTTTCGTTCCTTGGTTCCAAGGACAGTTGAAAGGCTTGAGCTTGTTTTTTTGAGCTATTCTATTGTAATCTTAAAATATTTTTTTTTGTTAAAAGTATGTAAAAGCGTTATTCAAGTGCTGCTTTGCTCTAGGGGGGAAACAAAACCAAAAAACCAGCCAAGAGATCATGTAATAAACTGATGAGTATTGAGACAAGCCAGGCTTTTAAATCAATGCTGGGTAACCTTGGACAGAAGGAAGCAAGCATTCTTATAATTAAGAAATATTGGAAGTTTGCTTTTTGCCATTAATTATAGAAGAACCTGCGTAATTGCTTAGTAATTTTTCAGAGAAGGCAGTGCAGAAAATACTGTGAATTTGGAGAAGGATAAGTTCCTAGAACCAAACCCTTTTTATTCCTAACTTTTTAATACAGTTAGGAATTCTGTAATAAGGCCTTGGGATGAACTGAGAGGCAAAGGGGTATTGCATCGAGAACTTAGGGCCATACGATACTTTCTTTCATTTACCTCATTTATGTGTATGGATTTTAGGGAAAATGTACAGTCCTCGTCAGCATAGCTGAAGTGCGTTTTAGCAGCTTGAAAAAGGCAGGAATGAAACACGTAAAGCTAGGGGTTCTATTGAAAAATGACTGCATAAGTGGCAGTCATTTTTAAGTGACTTATCCTGGTGGTAAGTGAAAAAGATTACTCTTAACTGCCAACCAGGTGAATCAGGTCCTCCTGTTGCATTTTCCTGTAAGCAAACAAAAAAGCAACAGCCTTTTTACCCTGAGTAAAAAGAAGCACAAGTTGGGGCCCCTTTCTGTTGCAGCTTTGATATAGAAATGTTACATTGAAACATTTTAAAACTGTATCATTATGTGGAAAACCAAAATAAGAGTATCTTCAGAGTAAAACTGCAGACAAAAGTCTTCAAAACTGTTTAAAAAACAATAGCTGAAAAACGTCTAAAAAGCTGTGAATCGGAGACTTCTGTTGGCTGGTTTTTTCTGTTGGCTTTTTAGTATGTCTTGCAGACATTTTGTTTGTGCATGTTTCTGAAAGCCACAGCTTTCATGGTGAGGTTACTGAGGGGTGGAATTGTTTGGGGAATAATCTTTGCTCACTTTCACTGTGACATGAGTAGGTTTTCTGGGATTCAGGATCAGAAGACAAAATGCTGCTACTGTTTGTATCTAGAACGATGTGAAACAGTTATGAGTCATCTAAAACGCACATTTCAAATGGCACAGAAAGTAACATGCTATGGTACTTCAATTATGATTCTACTGTATAATGTATAAGAGCTTCTGCGTTCATACTTCATTTTAAATACAGTCTGTAAAATAAAATGCTGAACTTAAACTTTCTTCAAATTACGTAACCTTCCTTCCCAATGCAAACTAAGAATAGTTTCTGTCTGTACAAGATATGCATTAAGTTTTAATTTTTTAAGGCTGGTTTTGTTGGATTATTAAAATGAGATTAATAGAGCATCACTTGGAAAGTAACAGAATTGGTAGGGAGAACTGGGTTTCCTGGAGTTAAACATGCAGGGTCTTATCCTGACAGAATGGCTTAGGCTTACTATCTTAACAGATTTCTTATTAGAGCTATCAGTAGTAGAAACAGTAACTTAAGAGTATAGATGTCTGTTACTGATGCTGTGTTTTACCAGTCACCTACATTTACTTAAACTTCTGTGAGGTGTCATGCATAGTATTAGATTAGTTTGTATAGCTCTCAAATTAAGCATTCAAGTAACAGTTAAGGAGGGTTTGGTTTCTCAAAAATACAGTATAATCTTCTTGTGTGTATTCTTTGCATGCTACTGTTAAAGATTGTGCAGGGTTTCTTAGTCAGTTACATTTTAAACTGCAAGTTTGGAAGATGATTTTTCCAGTTTCAGGGCATGGTTTTTTGAAATACGCAAAATCCATTGGTGTGGTATTTCAGCAAAAAACATCAATGATTGTGTGTATATATGTTGGTGAGGGGGGAAAAAAACTACTTTTCTTCTGACCCCACGCTTCCTGAATAGAAAACAATTTTGGCAAGTTATCTAATGCAAGAAATCAACTGAATAAACTAAGAGCTGTTGTAATTTATAAAAGTTTATGGATATCTCTTTTTCTGGTTCATCTGACTGATCAATCGGTTAGTAGCTCTTTTATTTGCTTGTTCTAATTGGATGAAATACTCATTTTTGATTCATGTTTTTTCATGTTGCAGATCATGAGTCGGTTCAGTGGTGTTATGACAACTTCATTAACTACAGGTCCCTGATGTCTGCAGACAACGTACGCCAACAGCTGTCACGAATCATGGATAGATTTAATTTGCCTCGTAGAAGCACAGACTTTACCAGCCGAGACTATTACATCAACATAAGAAAGGCATTAGTTACTGGGTATTTCATGCAGGTATGTGCGTGTTCTTATAGGAAGCATAGTTCAGTGTTTACATTGCTTTTAATGTTAGTGTGGTTGCTAAAATTTTCTGAATGTTACTTAAATTATATATGGCTAACTACATTACCACTTAGTCTTTGTCAGGTTGCTTAGTTACTAGTCAAGTAGTACATTCTTTAGTCAAATCTTATTTGGAAGAGAAGTTGTAGGCAGTCTTATAGTATCAAAATACTGTTTCTGGCATGACCAGTCAGGAACTAAATACTAACTTCTGAATAGCTGAGGAAGTAACTTCATAAAACTTTTCAAAGTAACTGCAGAACATGTAGTTTTTATATGATTCGTATTCTGATACAAGTAGAAGTATAGCTGCATTTAAGTATTAATTACAAGTTATCCTTATAGAAGGAGAATATTTTCTTTTGCATGTTTTATAGTTTATATATTTAATATGTATATTTATATTTTAAATCGTATGAGTTATGAATTCTAGAGCAGGTCTGAAATCTCAAGATGTATGCTGTTTGTAACTCATCTGCCCCTTGAACCAGGGTGGTATGGAAGCCAGTCTCCATTGCTACCTCCTGGTGCTTTGGTTTTCACGTTAAGCATGTGTCTAAGCTAGAATGCAGGCTGCATTTTTTTCCTTTGGAATTTTTTTGGAGGGGGTTTGGTTGGGTTTTTTGAGCATAGTCTCTTCGTACTGTGGGGTTTTTTCTCTTCAGCATTCATCCTTGAGGCTGGAAGAGTCCTTTTGCAAACCTAGTGGTACGGAAACTCTAATGGGAGTGAGTCTTCTCATGGACTCTGGACTGTTGTGATAATGTTTTTCCCAGCCAACATGCATTCTGATGCATCTCAGTAACGCCTTTGCTAGAGCCTAATGTCTCACTTCTGGAGAACGCAACCCTGTTATCCTAAAGAGGCTGAGCAGTGCCCATGGCATTGCTCAATTTTTCACTTGGGCTGTGCTCTAGGGGTATTTGAGCACAAAAGTGTACCAGTTGAAAAGGGAACCACTGGTCAGCGCTGTGCAGGTTAGAATGGCAAGCAGTTTGACAGGCGTGCACTTAACACATCCTGACTGGAACGCAGACTTGGGTAACCATGTGCGTTGAAACGGCCCTGCCCTCTGCTAAGGAAACAGTGCCTTCCCTGGGGCTAAGCCAGCCAGTCTGTGACAGAAACACGTTTCTGGGTTTTCGGAAAACGAGAGTATCAGTGTCAGCAACTGCATTTCACTGTAATGTAAATAGCAGATTAAGGCTGTTGCTGCTTTTAAATATTAAAATGGTTCTAAAGATTTGCTGTAGCTCCTCAGACAAGCAGACTAGTCGTTGTGTTGAGCCCTTGCTTCTGGGGCATGATTTCTTCATCTTGCTTTAGTACACATTCCCATCTACACCCTTAATTCTGTAAATGGTTAGAAAGACAAAGAACAGTTCTGCCCAGCAGTCATTGGTGGGTGCCAGCTGGTTGAAGCAGGTCAGATTACCACAGTTGCACTTTTGTTTGGCCGTGTACCCTATGGCTTCCTTAATTTGCTTGGACCTATAGGAGGTCATGTCCTTGGATGTGTTTGTGCACTGTCGGTTTGCTTTATGTTACTCGGCATGAGACTCTTCCTCTAATAGGTATTTTCCTGCTGTGGATGTGGAACTGCACTGTTGGTACAGGTAGCTTTTTGGTCTGCTGCTCGGGAGCTAAAGATCTGGCTTTATATTTTTACTGTGAACAGAGTAGTCGGCTCACAGAGATGAAAATTGAAGTCTCCTTGGGCTTCCATGATCAACAGGTGATTTACCCACCCCCCTCACCCACAATGCCTAACAATTTTGGGCTGAATCAAGAGATAGCTGTGGTAGACCTGTTGAAAGCATTTGGACTGGAAGCCATTTCAACAGCTTCTCTTTTCCTTTGATGTGTTTGAGCCCATTTTATTTTGAGTTTTTTTGACTAACCTCCGTGATAGTGTGATACCTGTTTGACCTTGAACTCTGAACCTTCTGTCATGAATTCCATGTTGTTTTGAGTAACCTTCAGTAGAAAACTTCTAAATACTTAAAAGCTATATTATGTACCAGAAGCTGAAGTATTTAAAAATGTAGTCTGTATGCAAATTGTACCCTCTCTAAGCAGATACTTAGGCTTTGGCGCTTGGGGGCTCTTGTTCAGAAAACCTGAGTAATGAAATACATGCATGGTTCTTTGTCCTCTTAGTACAGAACATGTGTGGAATTCTGTCTGAGCACTTGCAAAGTATGTGCAAGTACATTAGATAGTCTCTGCGTGTAATGTCCCAAGGCCTGTGAGCAACACATGGCAGAAGTGGATTCTTTGAACTCTAGTAGAAAAAACAGCAGAAGCCATTGTTCTGAAATAGTTCTTGACGACTGCATTGTTTTATACTTTGGTAATTGCAGGGTGTACTAAAAACAATCATAAAATCTTCCTGTGGAAATTTCTGTACTGGTCAAGACATGGTTGAAGTTGCAGTGCAGGCCTATATTAACTACTGAAATAGTACTAATTATATAATTAGTACTGAGTACTGTAAACTGCCTTCAGCTGTGTGTCAGGGCCTGATAAATGTGCAGTGACAAATCATTTCTTTACCGTTCATATATAAATACAAACTTGAACTCCAGTAAATTTGCTATAGATAAGCAAAGGGAATAGTAGAATTGTTTAAAACTGAACAGTTCTGTGTGTAGAAGAACTTCTGGAGGTTAGATACTGACAAGAAGTATCTTATAAAATTTTTGTGCTGTGTCCTCAGTTTCTTCCAGTTCTTATAATGGAAAACTTACTGGCTTTTTTTCAGTAACTGTTTCTATATCACACATCAGAATATGTGAAGTATTTATAAAATAGAGCAAGAGTGACACTTGCAAAATCACTAAGGAACTGCTCATTGAAAATAAAATACATCAGAGAAATACTGCTTTCACAATACTTAGACATATCCTGTCTTAAGGGATAGGGACTGGAAAATTGTACACCTATACAAATCTTAATTTGGCAACAAAACTCAAGAACTAGGTATAGAATATTTTTTATTGAACTATATAGAGAAACTAAGCTTACAATTTTTAAACATTCAGACATTTTTAAAGTGTTAATAGACATGTAGCTGAAACAACTGTATAGTAAAAAATAATTAAACTACGAGAAGTAAGGTAAGAAAACTTAAAATTGCATTGGAAAAAGCAAGCAAATGCCAAAGATGGGTCATCTTCCTTCTAGTGATTTTTTTTGTAACTGATATTGCCATCTGTCTTGAACTTAAAGAACTTAAGTTTTTATCATTGTATTTCCAGTAGTGAAGGCAGAACAAGAATTGATAGTTGAAAATTTAAGTTAGAATTTAAAGGTCCTGTGGTGTCTTCAAATGAAGCTTTGGAACCTTTATTTGGAAGATGTGGCTTAGTCGCACACAGGGCCACTACAGAGGATGAAATTAAATGACTTGTGCTGTACAGGAAGTTACATGTCAGACAACAGGACTGCTAATTAAAATCTCCTTCTTGCGGCTACACCAGAGAGCCATGGTTTGGGTCCTCGAGGTTCAAGGATGTGTGATACATGATAAATAAGCACAGGTATACTTAAGACTTCAGAGGAGAGCGTGTCATTCTTAATGAAACTGTGTGACATCCTTGAAACCTCTGTTAGGAGAACTTGGAACTGAAACTTTTTCCTCTGGTGGCATGTGCCATGGTGGCCACCATGCAGTGTGGGTTTTCATGTTCATAAAAGCATTGCAGTTGTCTCTAAATCATCAGCAGGTGGGCTTTCCCAGTCTGCAAGGTAACCTGTTGCAGAGACACATCAGCTGTCTTGGCTCTCTATTGATCCTTTTAGTCACGTTTGTATAGCTCCTTATGGTGTGCAGTCAGTAGTGTCAGTGACTTTTCTCTCCATTTACAACCCCATTCTTTGTTCAGGTAGCCTAATTCACAAACGTTTTACACAAATACATAATAGATGGACATGATCGACCTGAGGGTTCAAGCGTGTTCCCTAGTATCTCTCATACTACCAATATTGATTGAAAAAATGAACCCATTTCCTAGACATGCTTTGTGTCTTCATACTTTCATGTTCTTCATGCTCTGAAAAACATCACAGAATCATGGGATGGTGGGGTTGGAAGGGACCTCTGAAGGATGTCTGGCCCAACCACCACTATATTGTATTTCACAGGCGCCGGAACTGGGTGCTTGCTGAGGGTTCAGAGTAGCATGTGTATATGCTGCCTCCCATGTGTCCTTGTTCATTCCCTTTTGTCAGCCTTAGTGCTTGCCTGAGCCCGTTCTAAATGCTTTTAGCATATTGATCCTGCAAACCAATTATACCTTTAGAAAAGAAGCAGCATCGGCTTGGTCAGCTGTGCTGAAACAGCTCAGGCCAGGGGGGAGCAGGAAAAGGTAATAGCTGAGAGTTAGATCATCATTGCTTGCTATGGAGCCATTGCTTCACTGCATGTGTTTTGCGATAGTGTTGCCATTACTGAACCTGAAATTCTGTACTAGTCTATGCACTAACAAGCATACTTAATAAAATGTGTAAACAGGATGAATATTGTGCTCGGTGCTAAGGGTAGCCCAGGACTGAAAGAAGTTAAAGTAGTATGTAACCACTTAAATGTGACTTAAATATCCCTGATATCCATGTTCTAAGGAAATGTTTTTTTCTTAATTGGTGTTACTCCAGCTGCTGTCCTTCCCTGGAAATTAAGAGCTAACTGTACTTTTCTGTAGCACTTACTTTCTTTGCGTATGCTTAATTAGTTACTTCAGAATCTTTTTACGTGTTTACTTTGCATAATTCTGAACTATGAAATACAGCTTCCTACTATCATTATAGATGACGTGGAAAAGGAAATTGTATGTATTTGGGAAAGCTAGATGAGAAGACTCTTCTATTGTAATACATCCGAGTGAGGCTGAGGTACTGCAAGTAAATTGTACTGATTTTAAATTTAACAGCATACTGTTTTTTAGACTGAACCCTAAATAAATTAATTCTTCTGTCCTTTTATAGGAAGAACAGAAATTGATAAAGCACGCAAATATTTTTGTATGGCATGCTTTTATTTTGATCTGAAAAATGAAATTGATTTTTTGGAGGGGAAAAAACCACCATCCCCCCCAATTCCTTTTTTTAAAAAAAAAAACCCAAAAACAAAGCAAGCATAATCCCACAGCAACATATGTGCTGTGAGCTGTGATTGTGCTAGGTCTGTGACAGATGAGTTTCTAGTCTAGTCTGGTTTGCAGCTATACTGCTATTTAATTTTGCAAACATTGGATTGAGTTGGGTGAAATTAAGCCTAAATCGTTACAGACAGCGCACTGTTAATCTCCATTTAGAAGAGCCTGTGTTGGCTCCCCAGACTTGAAATAAAGTAGCAGTGTAATCTCAAAAATCTTGGGCGAAAAGATTCGCAGACTTTAAATACTTTGTTCCACTCCTAAAACATCTTCTGGATATTTATGTCATAAGAGAAGCACACTCAAAATATTTGTTACTAAGGAGATATTCTGACTTAAAATTTGAGGTAACTACTGCTTTAGAAATCCTGGGATTTTAATCTAATAGATAGAATTTAATTTTGACTGGGCAAAAACCAAAAAAGATGAGGAATTAAGAAAACAAAGTGCCTATATTAAAGGAAAACAGCTAAGGATGATTAATAAAAATGTATCTTTTCAGACATCTTTCAGCCATTGTCCATCTTGCTTAATCTTTTTACAGTACACGTGTGTGTGTATATGTAATGAATTAAGTACTGAGGTCATCTTGAATTACCAGTATCAAAAGGTTAATTTTAGTCACCTGTTCTGTTAGATTAACTGTTCTTACAGAGGATATCTGTCTAAGGATAACTGTCTGCTTTACCAAATCTTAATGAGCTAGGTATCGGAGTATCTCAGCGAGGTAGGCATTATTCCCTTTCATAGAGCAAGAAGCTTAGTCAGAGAGAGGTTAATCGATTTTCGCCAAGGTCATAGCACAAGTGTGTTGCTGAACCTACATTTTCCAGCTCTGAAGCTCATGCTGTAACAAGACTGTTCTTATTTCTGACATACTAAACTTCCTGTTCTTACTGGACTGACATATTTTTTTCAGGCCCACTGTGTGAGAGGATTTGCAGAATAATACGTGCATCAGTTAAATTACTACTGAAACACTGCAGTAATAAAAACTTGAAAGGGTAACGTTGTGGCTTACAGGTCCCACAGTGGCTGCAGCAATGAAGTGCCTGAAGCAGATACCTGTGACTTTGTGTGGTCTTACAAACTTGTCCAATAAATATTCTCTTCCAATAATCTGTTTGCATTGCTGTTTTTCTAATAATGGTTCTTCTCTTTGCGTGACAGGTGTTTTTATATGTTGCTTGAATTGTGTATTAGAATATACACTTAGCATGGCAGTTAGCAAAAACATCTGGCATCTTGATTGTGACTATAAAAAAGAACCCTGAATTGTTGAAGTGGTCAAGTAATGTACCAAATTTAGATGAGGTTTAAAAGTCGGGATAGTGTATTTTGTATAGAACACTTAACAGTCAGCTTGCAATCACTTCATTTAAAAATTGCCTGTGGTAACGAAAGAATGTCTTTTTACTTAGGTGGCACATTTGGAACGAACAGGGCATTACTTAACAGTGAAAGATAACCAGGTGGTGCAGTTGCATCCCTCCACTGTCCTCGATCATAAACCAGAATGGGTGCTCTATAATGAGTTTGTCCTCACAACAAAGAATTACATCCGGACATGTACAGACATAAAACCAGAATGGTAAGCCAAAAGTTTTAAAACAATCATGACCTACTGTGAAGCACTTCTTTTTTTTTTTTTTTTTTTAACCTCAATTTAAAAAAAAGTTCCTTTCACTTTTCCTGATGCTGATATTATCAAAATCATTTGGGGCATGGCAATGGCATGGACTTGAGATCTTGTAACTAAAGGTTTTCTTCATGGATACTTGTTTCTGTCTGTGGGAACTGAGTGTCAAACTTGGATGCTCAGGCTCTGTATGCAGTGCACAGAGAGATGCTTGACCTAAACCCTGTTACTTTGGTAAGCCTGTTGGGGATGAGCAGCTTGGAGATGCGGTGTTTGGGGATATGTACTAGCACCCGCTTGTGTACCCAAGTTAAGAGGTACCAGTAGATGCCTTTTGTTCTCAGGATCTAGTACCACTCTCGGCAAATGTCAAACTTTTCCAGAAGGATCTGAACAGGATTTAACACTTTCTTAAAACATGAAGGAAAGAGGTGGTAGTACTAGTACAGCCTGTCTTGTCATAATATTTATTCATCAATAGAGTGTATATCAAGGAAATTAGAAGCCTGATCCTCTGCAAACAAGCAGAGATCTGAATAGGCTTGCCTGTCTTAATAGCTGTACTTAAACTGCCAAGCTGTAAGCTTTGGGGACGTGGGAGGCTCTTCAATTGATGATAGAATTGTGCTGTTGTGTGGAAAGAGTTTAAAGATTTCTAAGCTGGAAAACATAGCATACATATTGTCCGTAGTATTTCCGTGGAAAAATGTTTGAATCCTTCCTTAGAAATCCTTTTCTCAGCAAGTGCTGTATAGCTTAATGCAGGATCCTATGGCCTTGGTTGCATTTTTAAGCTTGCAACAGTTAAGGCTGAACTGTAGTCTTACACAGGCGGATATTTAGGTGGACTTCTGTGGCTTGGGGACTTTGACATTTAGCAGCAGCTCCGTATGGGTTCTTACAGCATGTACTGAAGCCACAGTGAGGGCCTCTAAGGGATGTGAGGCTGGATGGGAGCATCGTGCAAGACTCAAGTGTGTGCTTTTTTGCTTTGGACTTGGGTGTTTGCATGGGATGGGACTGAGATTTAAATGTGTGTGTAAACCTTCATTAATGTTAGAACTGCAGAACGAGCTCAAAATAATGGATAATCTTTGTTTCCCTTGGTTCAGTTGCAGAATTTCTGTAGGATGCATCTTAAAAGTTTGAGTATTGGTAACAAACTTTTCCTTTTTTGACAGGCTGGTGAAAATTGCCCCTCAGTATTATGACATGAGCAATTTTCCACAGTGCGAAGCAAAGAGACAGTTGGATCGCATCATTGCCAAACTTCAGTCCAAGGAATACTCACAGTACTGAATTTATGCTTTGAACTGAAGTTATTCAGAGGACAGCTTTAAGAGATGAAATGTTTCAAAGTTCAAGTTGTGCTCTTCACTTTGGTTCAATAATGGCCTTTATTTGAAAGCTTTTTAATTTTTCTTTACAGTAAATATTCCATTCTGATTTCATAAATTAAACATTTATGCCTCCCTTTTGTGTTGACACTGTAGCTCATACTGGAAAAGCTGATCAATGTTTTGCAGTTTATTGAAAGTAGTTCTATATATAACAATGTTATAAGCATTTCTTTAGAAATGGTTGAAAATGCTTCTAAAAATGTGATTATCGACCATGGTATGCATGATCGTTGTAATTGTTGACATTCCTTTTAGAAGTTGTGAAATGTTACAACTTGTGCTTATGTAGACACAATCTTCGGCTTCAGTACAAAGGTACTGACTTCAATAAAGTCTATTTATACTAATTTTGTGCCACAGTATGTCAGTATTTCTATTGTTTTGATCAAAACATGAGAAGCCATTTAGTCTCCCATTAAACTGCTGTTTTATTGTCGTGGCAGTAGTTTAATATTAAAATATTAAGAGCGTGGATGCTTAAGCAGCACAATTACGATGACATCAATAGAATGCATACAATGTTGATCCCTTGCAAACTTGTTTAAATTATGTAGGAAATTGTTTTGAAAACTAAATGCATGCAGATGTTTTTGGAGAATGCTTTCTTCAGACATATGCCTAGATATTTCTTGGGCAGAACTGTAGTGCTGTGTCCTGTAAAGTGAAGTGTCTGTGGCCAGTTAGAAGTGACCCTGCTGGGCCATGTTCGGATACAGTTTAAGATCGACATAAATAATAGCATAGGTGACACTGAGGTCAAATTAGATGGCACCTTTGTAATTTTGTAGTGATTTTTAGTAAAATGTGACTTGACAGCATTTTCAGTTTGGGAAAGCTAATCCTGTGTGGAATTTATAGTAGGAGTTGATCAGAGAGAAGGCTGGAGCACCTCTTCTATGAGGACAGACTGAGAGAGTTGGAGTTGTTCAGCCTGGAGAAGAGAGGGCTCTGGGGAGAAGACACTTCAGCAGCCTTCCAGTACCTAACGGGGGCCTACATGAAAGCTGGAGAGGGACTCTCTACAAGGGCCTGCAGCGATATGAGAAGGGGTAATGCTTTCCGTCTAGCAGAGGGTAGGTTTGTGTTGGACATAAGGAACAAATGCTTTACTGAGGGTAGTTGAGCCACTGGAACAGGTTGCCCAGAGAGGTGGTAGATGCCCCATCCCTGGGAACGTTCAGGGCCAGGCTGGACGGGGCTCTGAGCAACCAGATCTAGTTGAAGATGTCCCTGCTTGAGTCAAGGGGGTTGGACTAGCTGACCCTTAAAGGTCCCTTCCAACCCAAACTGTTGTGTGATTCTACAGGTTAACATACTTGGTCGGATTTCAGTTTTTCCTTTCCCTGGGGTATCCTGAGACTTGGTCCCTCTGGCAAAGAGGAGCTGGAGCGGTTCTTGCTGAAACAGGTTCCCCTTGGAATGGGAGCTATGTGCTGTCATGCTGTGAGGCTGGAGCGAGAATAGGTTATGTTTGGAGAGCTGGCAACTAACCCCAGACTAATAATATTAAGCGCTGACGTTTGGAGTATCCTATTTAAATCATAGCAGTTGGCTATAAAAGTATGTGGAACCAAGTAGTTTGAGTATTTTCTTTTAACTCCAACACTTTTCTAAACTGGCACTTACAATGGGGAGTAAAGAACTTTCGAAAACTATTTTGTTAGCAATGAAAACAGTCTTGTGAAGGAAAACGTGAGTTTAAATACAAAGTGGGGTTTGAGTCTGCCTCAAGTTTGATAAGCAATTGAGGGAGTGGGGGATCCCCCCCACCTCGGGCATCGTGGGGTGGGTCTGGACTTTCATGCCCTGTGGAATAATTGTCAGTAGGAAGGAGGAAGGTTGACTCCTCATAAAATGTTGAATTGGATTGAGTTTTCTGACTGCAGTTGCAGGAGTTGCTATTTAGAACATAGGCGTCCTGAACATCATAAGCAATTTGATTTCAAACTAGTATTCAGAAACATACATAGGTTTTAAAAATTCCTGCTCTACGGTAATTCAAGTTCATTATGTTGGGGCTTCCTGATGGCTTGCTTATCCTCCTTTTGGGGGGCAGGGGGGGCTACTTTGTGCAATGCTGAAAAAAAAGGTTGCTCCCCAGGTAAGGATTTGTCTAGTAGTTGCGTGCAGCCTTCTGCTAAATGGTGTAGAGCCACCTTCTGTACCACTTTCGCTAGTTATGGCAAGGTCCACAAACAGCCCACTCTCAGCATGAAATCCCTTGCGGACCCCAGAACCAGCTGGCGTGAACTGCCATTGCTTTGGTACTTGCGAATGGGGCAGCAGATGGCTGTGAGTGGAACTTGAGGCGGGAGAGACTTTGGCCTGGTTTCCTTTTTCTCTTTTTTTTTTTTTTTTTTTTTTCCTCCCCCTTCTTTAATTGTCATGGCCCAAGCCCAGTTTGTGGGTATGACAGCTGACTGGGCTCTTTCACACTCCTCTAGCTTTGCTACCAGGAATGCAAATACTACAGGCCAAATTAATGTCCTCTGACAGCTGTGCAGACCTGCCATGTTCCAATTAAGCTGGTGACACCTGTGCAATCCACCTAAAGGCACTGGGGTACACTGGTGTCACTGGCTTAATTGGAAGGCTGTCAGGTGTCCCAGCTGCTGGGGGTGGGTGGGGGGGGGGGGTGGGGGTGCAGAGCAGGCCCAGTGCCCTCTCCCCTCGCAGCAGTGGGAATGCAAGCTATGGGAAGCAGCTTGGCTGTTGGGACCACGAAGGAACCTGGGGGCTAGTGCCTGGACAAGGTACCAAAGCTCAGACTTCCGAGGAATCTAGTGGATTTGATGCTTCCATGACACTGGTGTATGTCATCGTGATTCCCGGGAAAATGCTTCTCTTACTGAAGAGGTGACAAGCAAAGTGCTTGCAATGCTTTAAGTTTAGGACTAAGGCGTTTTTCTCATACCAGGCTGTGCGCGTGCAAAATACACAGTTGTTCCTTCACTAGCGATCACGTAGTGGAGAATGGCCCTAGGGTGGGAGCGTCTTTGTGCAGGCAGCACGCGATCACTGTTTGACTATGCAACACGGATTTCTGACAGCTGAGGGCATTTAAGGGTTTGGGGCAGGAACACGGAGACTCGGGTCACTGTGGATACCTCAGAGCGAGTGTGAATTTCACTTTTTTTTTTTTTTTTTTAAATGTAACTTTAGAGCCATAGAGCAGCAGGAAGGGAGCAAGTTATCTTAAGAAGTAACTGGCCCACTCTGAAGGAGTAACAGGACAGTGTGGCTTCTTGGGAGAAAGACATTTTCTAGGTCCTAAAGAAATACTGTCAGGGACCCTCTTAACTACGGTTACCTCAGGGATACAACAGATGCATGCAGAGTAACTTGGTTTTGAGAACAGCCCTGTTTTTTCATAAATTACTTGAAAGGTAAAACCTTATTCCCATTTTTCTGGTAGAAAAACAAAAACCCGTTGCCTAGAGAGACAAAAAGAGACCGAGGAGAGGGAGGAATGAGGCTGTTCTATGAGGGTGTGAAGGTCACTGCCTCCTCCTTAAAGCAGTTACAAACACCCGCAGCCTGCTCATCACCAGAGCTTTGGTTTTGGCTGCTTACGCTGCAATAAATGGGAGGAAAAGTTGAAAATCGCAAAATGTGCGAGAGTTTGCCGGTGTTAAAAATTGAGCTTCCCACGCATTTTGCTCTGTCAAGTGCCACAGCTGACTCTAAGACCCTGTGGCTCTTTTCTGCTGTCTGTGGAGCAAGGGATCCTGAATCCAGTACATCAGCTGCCCCAACCAACTTCAGCTGTTTGCTGTTCTGCCATGTTCCCTGCCTTACTGATGTTCCTTCAGAGCATTCAAACTAGGGTGTAGGCATGCTTGTTTCGGAGCACTGAGAAATTGCTCCCTTAGGATTAGTTGGTTATCTGCTTTAGAACAATCTAAAAGGAGACACAATGCTTTGTTTACTTAGTGATTTATTTTTTTTTTTAGCAGAGAAATTCTGGTGGTTTTTAAAAATACGTGGTTTGTATAAAATAAGCTATTTATAGCGCGGGACTTTTGAAAATACAGAATGGATTAGATGATAGGAAAACAGTACTAAGTGGAAGGAGTATATTTTTTGAAAAGAAGAGAGTCTTCCATCTTAATTGTGCTTCTATATAATACCTCAAAGCAGTAAAGGGCTAATGATGTGAGGTAATAAGTATGTTTAGGTTTGTTAGATATAGTTACTGATGACTGAGTACATAAAGCTGTGTTTAGTGATTTACCTGTTAACATTACGGAGACGTAACGAAGTGACCAGTTATACTGTATTTAGATTTGTAGGGATTTTATAGCATTCAGGATTTTTGTCTGAGAAAAGAATGAACGGTGACTTCATGCTTTGCCGTGTCTTGATGTCATAAAACTCCCCGAACTTTAGCGTTTGGGAGATGGGTATGTACGCCAGCGCAGGAGGCGCGCTGGTGTTCCTTTGGGGGTTACAGGAATGTGTTCACTTGGACCGGTGTCTGCTCACTGAAGTTACAGAGCTGTGGGTGCAGGGCCGGCACTGCTGGTGTGCTCCGTAGCGGTTCGGTCAGCTTTGCGTGACAGAGCGACACCGTGATTTCTGATCACCTTCTGTCCCTTTTTGGGTTGGGGCTCATGAAAAAGCATCAGTTTGTGATGTGTAATTTTCAACCAGCACTGCTACACAGCGCATATTGGAAACTGCTAATTATTTGCTGTAAGAAATGCAGCTTAAAGCAAAAGTGCTGAAATTAGCTTTCAATATGTCATTTAAAAATATACCTGAACAAAAGTCAAAGGGCAAAAAATTTTCCTCCCGTCTGGTCAAGCTACAATTATTAATTTGTAATCAGATTGCTGTAGTTTTCTTCATTTTCTGACAATTTAGCAATAAAAAGCCATACCACACCATAATACTAGGAAGCAGAGAGTTTAGTATTCTAAAGTACATGAATCACTTACTGTAATTGGTAAGGAATAGCCATTTGTCTTGCTTTTAGAACAGCTGAAGGTTTTAATAATAAACATCTTTTACTATTAGAAGTGTAATCTTGTATCAGTACTCTGTTGACCTTTTGAAATTATTTAACTTCAGGACTATGTATGTGACATAAGATTTATGTGAAGCAGAGAGGGAAAAATGATCTACTTGGTCAACCTAGTTCATTTTTCTACTAATACATCTTACACTGCTAGCTTGCTTTTGTGGTATGCTTCCCAGAACTGTTCTGATACAGAACTGGGCATTGGTCCCCAGTAATACAAATATTTTTGAGCTTGAAATGAGCAGCTTTAAAACCAGGATGAAATCATTATATGAGAGCCTTTGTTCCTCTTTTCACTTTTCCTTTCGCAAATGACAAGTTTGGGCTGCCTCTAATTTGCACTGATGGGTTTGAGATAAGTGGCTGGCATCAAGGAGATCCCAGCTTCCAGTATCAAGGGATTTAACTAACTATGGTAACAGCGGTAAAACAACATTCCTGTTGCAGCGGTAATAGACTAGTTCTGCTGATTGGAGTTGTTCTAATTTTGCAGTTTCAACTCAGATATGCTAGCTTCTTAGGAACGCTGAATGTATGTTGGACATGATAAAATAACTTTCATTTGTGTACATCTTGGCTCTGAGTGATTCTTTTAAGTTTTTTCAGCTATGAAAGCTATGCAGTAGTTATGTTGTATAGAAAAATAAAACACAGCACAAATTAATGTTGAAATAAATATTTCCTGTGGCTCTTAAACATTTATTATTTTGGGTTGGTCTTATTCTTTTAGCTAAAGTAGACTCTTGCCTTCCATTTGAATGCAGTGTTTATTTTGTAAGCATATGGCATTAATGGTCCCAGCCTCATTG
The DNA here is from genome assembly GCF_023634155.1 of Falco peregrinus. NCBI lineage: Eukaryota > Metazoa > Chordata > Aves > Falconiformes > Falconidae > Falco > Falco peregrinus. Next base: position 32,427,142 of record NC_073722.1, read on the forward strand.
CTTTATGTGTTTATTGTTTATGCTGCTGGAAGCATCGAGCACTTACTGGGCTCCATAGTGGAGGGGGGTGGCTGGTGGACCTATTTCCTGACTGCTTTGTCTATTTAAATATTCAGCCGTGTAGCGAAACCGCTTCTGCTTCTGTTAGTAAGTAACCAGTTTTATCCTCAAAACCACAAACTTTCCAGCTTCATGAAGATGCTAACGTTGACTATCAAAATTCATGTGTGATTTTAAGGAATTACAAATGAAATTCCACCTTTCAAACCTTAGAATGGTATCTTTGAGGTGCTTTCGTTTTGCATGTTGAATAACAAACAACTGACAAGCCTTTTACTGTGACAGGGATAGTATTGTTCTTTTTAAAAAATTAATGCCCGGTGAACACTTCCTGAAAGGCTTACAGTTTGTACAGCAGCAGCAGGTTAAAAGCAATGCGATTCACAAAATGTTTCAATGAGCAGCTAGCTGTCCAAGAGGGTATTGACAGCTCTGTTCCAACAGGTTTCTGGGTTACGTAATATAATGGAATTAAACTTCAATTACTGCTACTTTTACGTACTTTTTTTTTAAAAAAAATTAAGAGCAGAAATCAAAGGTAAGAACTGGGAAGAATTTTAAATTCCAGTCTTGATGTTCACAATGGTATGTACCCTGTTTGTTGAAAACAGACATCTCAGTTTGAGTAAATTTATGGACAATGAACAGCTGCTCCCTATAAGCAAACCGGTGTTAAAGAAAAATCCATTCAAGAATGGAAACAAGAACATTAGATTTATTTATTTCATTTTGGATGTTAGATCAGGGCTGTGCTTCATACGGTTTTGTTCTAAAGCTCCTAGTTGGACTCGCTGCTATGTAAATCCAAACTCTTGATTCGTATGTCTCGATTCATATGTTCTCTGCATTCTTGAGCATTGTCAAATACAAAGTTAAACAGTAATGTGGTGATAGAGCGGTGATTTTTCTGCAGCCTGGAGAAATCCTGCTTGTTTCTGGAGGAGAGTTACGAAAGGAAAAGCAAATAGGAAAATATTTAATTATATGAAATGGTAATGGCCTACTTCATGATCTTCCTAATCATGTTTGTTCTTCACACGATTGTCTGCTATGAATGTTATTTTTGCAAGTAAAGCTTAAGAATCCAACAGTTTGTAGTCTGCTGGCTTGATATGAGACTAATGTTTAGATCTCCCATTAGGTACTGTGAGGTCTCAGAAATTAATTTGCTTTTTTTAGCAGTCTCTTGATCAAACTGATTATAAAAACAACTTTATCAGTGCTGGGTTGTCTAGACTCTAGACTCGGAACAGAACTTCCTAAATTAGCAACAAAGTCAGCAGCAAATCTTTGTTCTTGCTACTTCTGAAACTTCAACGTTAAAAAGTAAACATTTGCAGAGACATTCTAATTGCCTTCCATTGCATGCAATTCAATCTGGTTTAAGAGAAATGATTGTTCATTCCCTTGATTTTGGACGATATGTAAACAGAAAGAACATGTGCTTACAAAAGCTGCAATACCATGTTCGGTACAAAAAAATGCCTACCTAGGTTTTCTCTTAGTGAGGGTTATTTTTATTAATTGGATCAAATAGGATGATGTCACTGAAGAAATCAAAAGTTAATGATCTGTCAAATCCCTCTGAAATAATCTGTCAATTATTTCTGAATGTTTGCTGCCTCTTTGCGGCATTTCTTCTGTAAAAATGGAATTCTGTATTGATCAACGCTGGTGCCAAAACGGCACAGAGTAACTGCTCAGAGATGAATTTTGTCTTTAAGCGCAAAGGTATTTATTTCGTGCAACGTTGGGGAGCTAGCCGATTCGCGCTGGACAAACTAGCTCCAAAGTTTTCAGTGAAAAGTTAGGTATTTTATACAGTTTTGTGAGAGGTTACACAGCATCTTTGCATACATACTCATTTGATTTTGACACCCAATCATTCCATTCACAATAGGTGGGATCTAGGTGGAGTAGACCTTTCAGTTTTCTTTGTTCAACAAATTCCTGACTTGATGGTCTCCTGATCTCCTTCAGGTGCCCACCTTATCTTTTCTAATTATTCAGAGTACATTCCTTTCTCAACACAAACAGAGCATCACCCAGAGCATTGTACCAAACTCATCCTGACTAATCTTTTTATTTTAAGACCTTTTTCTGTTTCAAGGCTTCTTGGAATTTCGCAAAAGATGGTTAAATGCAGTTTCCCTGAGTTCTACAGCGTATGATTGGGGGTCTGTCTTCCTTTCTCCTCCGTGTTCCTCCCCACACAGTACAGCGTATAGTGCCAGAGGAGTAGCCGAATATTTTGCATGTCTGCAATATACTTTGTGATGATGAGGTGCTACTCTTTATCAATCAGCTTTGCATAATGCGCTGAACGGTGAAGCCTCTTTTTCATTATCTGAGCAATGACAAGAGATCTCATCATATCTTTCAGTACATTCGTTCTTAGATGACATCTTTAAAATGATGGATAAAATAGTGGTGAGTCTGCTCTGTTTATATCACTCAGTATTTTGCTAATGATCTGAATGTATCCAGAAACAGGCAGAATAGCTGTGGGCTTTTGCTCAGATGTAAAGATACTTAACACTAGAGGCAGAGACTCATGACAAGCCAACCATTATGATTCCTGCTAATTTGGGTTATTCTAGGATTCCCCACCTCCCCTTTGATTAGTTACTTCATATAGTTACTTCATAACTATAATCACAGAAGTCACGGAAACATAATCACAGAAATGTCATTTTGGGGAAATTATAATCTGATAGGGCTTTAGTAATTTATTTACATTGTTAATTGGTGGTGAGACTATAAAAGTTATAAACTACCTCATAAGTTCATGCCTGTCTACATTTGAATGGCATGTATTCACTGGTGGTTATTTATAATTTTGGGGGTATTGAACTGATGGAGATTACTCACGTTGAAAAGCTGCTGGAAGGCCTGAACTAGGAATTAAATTATCATAGTGGTTTCATTTTGTTAACAGTCTCATTGAAAATATCTTGCTTGCAGGACAATCAAACTCATCAGTGTTCTGCTCTTCCACTTCAGTAGACAAAGTTTTAATCAGTGGCACACTTGATCTTGCAGAATTCAAGGAAAATAATTTCCTGCATTTTTGAGATGAGCAAAAATTCATGTAATCTAGCTTTTAAACTCCTGGCACTTTTTTTCATTCTTTTTTAAATAATCAGCTTTACTTCATTCAGTTGCCTATTTCACGTAACTTCAATTATCGAGATGACCCAATGCTTAGATGGGATTAGCTCATGGATGAAGAGCAAGCAACTGAATCTGAACTCGGGCAAGGCAAATAACAGACTGACAGCAAGATCAAAACATTTTGGAAAATGTACCGTTTCCTCTGAAATTGTATATTTGCCATTGGTCTTTGCATTTAGATGGCTTTAGAGAGCCTTGGTATTCATTTCTGATGGTCTCACATAGCAGTATTTAAAAAAAAAAAATACTTTTCTACTGTCCTCTTTTTCATGGAGCTGCCATCCTATCTTAGGGGTCAGTCATCTAGCTTCAATTATCTTTTTTTCTTTTGGATGAAGCACAATGGTGTATGGAATCTTCACCATCTAACAAACTTACAAGAATGAGTTCTGTTCCAGGTCTTGGTTTTGGTTTTTTGTTTTTTTTTTTTTTTGGGGGGGGGTGGGGGGTGGGTGGGTAGTTTTGGTTTTTTTTCCAAGACTCTTAACAGCCTGGACTCAACTCTGGGGTGAAGACCATGAGGGCCAAAGCCAGTGCCAGCTATTTCTGTGGTGTAACCGAACTTTCTGAAATAAGGGTAAAGCTTGTCTGTGCAGTAAGCGTGCAGTAGCGGTAAGTGTAAGACGGTATAACGAATTGCAACAGTAACTAATACTCATCTAGAATCTCATCAACCTTCTACTTTCATTGCAAGGACCATTTATTTGAGAGTTTCTTCTTTCACCGTACACAGCAAAGACTGCAACACAATACCGCTGCCTTTTTGATGAGAGGGAGAACAGGGAGGTATTAGTCACCTAATTTAGTGCACTGCTTGAAAGGGTTCCAGTATTACAGTGGTATATGCAATCATGAGAAGTATACTGGACATAACTTCCTATACCACCACCATTCAGTGGATGGAAAGTGTCAGTTTTCTGATCACCAATGTTCAGTTTTCTGAATGCAGTTTTCTTTTAGCAGAACCTTGTATTTTTTGAATGGTGGTGTGTAATTGAAGTTTGGGAGTGCTATCTGGGATACTTCAGAAAAACTGTATTTTGGTTAATCTCGATCTGTTATGCTAATACTGGAAAATCTGCACACATAGCTCTTGCAGTTGAGGTTGGTGAATCCAAGGTGTGGAATTTGTTCTGGGATCTCCAGGTCTCTCGGGTAGCTTGGAACTGGTCTAGCCGTGGGAAGACATGAAAAAGGACATCGGGATTTTAGCTAGAATACAGTGAGAATTCAATAAAAAAAAAGCAGAACACTGAAATGATGTTTTGAAGGTGACCATGGTTGCAGTGTTCTCATCCACTGGTGGTTTCATTGTCAGTTATGTCTAATCTTACATTTTTGTATTATAGACACAAGTAATCTTGAAAGTTAAATAGAAACCTAAACACTCTGGAATCTCCACATATTTCTGCTGTAAGTGGGTTTTTGCTCCTCCGGGGCTAATAGCTTTTATAAACATTGTCTAACAATGTTGCTTGACTTTTCCAAGAGTCTGGTACTTAAACTGTTGATCTCCTCAAATATTAAAAGGATGTAATGCCTAGCTCCAGAGGTGTTCATAAAGCAAAATGAAATAATTTGATGGAAGGTGCTAAGGAAGCTGGACTTTTAAAGCCTTTCCTCTTTAATTTTTATGGACTGTCTTAATTGACTTTAAAAGGCTTTTATGTACTTATGAATAGGCTAAGTAGAAATAGTCTTCTTTTTCCACATGCAAATAAGATACAGGGACAGCTTCTAACTTTATTTTAGAATATCTGATATAGGCTTTTCCCCTGTGAGAAGGGATTTTCAGCTAACAAAATCTAGTAAAGTAAGGATGTTAGATGTCTGCTAATGCTGAAAACCTGAGAAAAAACAAGTGTCTATGGTGGATAAAAGAATAGTACCCACAAAACATTTTGAGGTATTTATGATAGCAAGCTTTAAAAATAGTGGGAACCACAGCACTCAGTTGAGATGCTACACTGATTATTGGAGGGACAACTAAACTGCCTGAACAAATTGTACAGCCATGGAATACCACTTTGTGTTGCAGCATCTTAAATTTAGAGGCTGCAGCGGAGTCAAATTCTGATCCCCCTGGGACCACTCTGATACAAATCTGTCTGCTTACATGGAACATGTAAGTTGAAGATGAATCTCTTTTCTGTCTCAAATTCTCCATATGCTTCTCAAACCGAAGACCTCTAGAAGCCTTGCTTTTCAGAGAATTTCTCAAGAGAGAACTATGTAAAGAAAAGAAAGAATGTTTCATGATGCTCTGGCTTTTGCCTGGAACAGTGGGGTGCACTCTACTCCTCAAGATGTCTCTCCCCAAACCTGGCATTTGGTGATACCAGATCTATTGTTGGCTCAAAGAGCAGTCCATGGCCTTCATCTTGTCTCTGTGTACTAGCCTCAGGGGAATGGGGGTTATGCTGTCTGTGAGAAGACAGGACCAGTCTCAGTTTGAAAACTACACCCAGATTCACCTTATTCCCATACCAGACAGGCTTTGCATTTTTATGTGTTTTTCATTTTAAAGAAATACTACTTTTGCTTCCAAATCACAACATGATAAAAAAGTCAGCCCTTCGCCCTCCCCCCAAAAAAACAAACCAAAACAGTTTCTTGTTTATTTAATGGACATTGAAATTCTTTTAAGTTGAAAACATGGAAGCAAAGAGCAAACTAAATTAAATTCTAGATTGTATTTAACAAGACGCCTTTCTAGCTGCTTTGCTTTTACTTAGTACTCTGGCACATCCTAACTGTGCAGTAGTATGCTGCGTGCATCTCTGAAGAGATTTGAGTAATTTTCTCTGTTCCACCTGCACCAGGCCTTTTTCTTTCAGCACAGATGGTATATTAATGGTTATCCTGAGGTTACTTTTGTTATTCAAACATTTCCTGGATTTTTCTGTTTCCTCCACCCCTCACCAATCCATTCGTTCCAAGTTCCTTACAACAGTTTATTTTATTTTACCTCCACTTTACTCCTTCCTGCCCACAGGACTGAATATGCTTTAGCACCTTCTCTGTGGAGCTGTTAGCACACTGGGATGGGGTATTAGACAATGGGTATTTGTGAATTTTATTATGTTTGGTTACATACTTATAGTAATAGAAGTATCATACAAAGCTTTTTTGCTTCATCACCGACATCACAGTAACAATGATGTTAGTGTGCTAAATCATGCAATAGACAAACAGATTACTAGCCATTTCAGTAATGGCTGGTTAACTGAAAACATCTACAAAGGGTCTGGAGGAGCAATACATAACACTGTAAGTAAGTTCTCAGATGTTGTTTTGTTGGCAGCATAAGTGTGCTCTGCAGAGGCCTTGAATAGGTTCAGAGTAGTTCACAGCTATAAGAAAAGACTACAGCTGGATCTCTATTAGTAACTGATCACTGTGCAATTAAGCTTAACCTCCTACCAGTGATGGTCCCCCAGCGGCAACTCTCTGAACATCAAATGAAGAGATTTTGAGCTAGAGCAAATGGTTAACAGCAGGATGAGGAACAATATTTGAAGGAAAAAGATAAGAAAACCCCCAAACATTTAAGAACCCATAATCTGTTTTAAGACTTTTAAAGAACATTGCATTGGAGGGGCAGATAGTATGTCTGTCTGTCATTAGAAGAGAGGAAGTAGGTAAATGTCACTTACTGAAGTGTATAAATACGTCAGGTATGGGGCGGGGGGGGGGGGGGGGGCAGCGGGGGGAGAGAAACAAAAGGAGAAAAGGGGGGGAGAGAAACAGAAAGGAGAGTTCAAACTGTACGATTTTCGGTTCAAAACGTAGGAATTTTGGTTCAAAACAGAGAATTCTATAGTGAGAACTCTATTGTCTGGAAAGTTGAAATAAATTGTTAAACCACATGAAGTTTTGTGGGCCACTGATGAACAGTCTTAATGGGCTGAAGTCTCTGAAGGAAAACACTGAAGAAATTCGAGAAACAAACCATTGTGGACATAGTGACCACCTTGTTTCTGATGTAGTTTCCATAGTCTGTTGCTGGGATCCTTCCTGCTGTATTGTTACCTGGTTTAGGGCAGGATGAAAGGCTCTTTGACCTCGTATAGAAGAGAGCTGCCTGTCAGAGAGGTCCCTCTGGATGATGAATTCAGGTATTCTTGGCTAGTCTTCATTCAAATAAAGTCAACTCACATCAAAAAGCTGAGTTTCTGCTACACTCAGGTGTGTTTCATGGCATTCCATGCTCATTCTGCATTCAAAGACTAAAGAAAATAAGATTTCCTTGACAAACAGAATGGTCAAAGGATTTAATGGGTATTACTAAATAGTGGTTTCATTCAAATACCAGGTGAGGGGGAGTGAGGAGCTTCAGTTGGCCTTTGATCAGAGCTGTGCCAGAAAACTCTCTAGCCTTTTCCATTGATGACTATGGGATGTTATGACTGTGCTGGGTGCTGCTCAACAAACCACTGGCCCTCCCAGTTATGACTTGCAAGCAAAACCAATATTTTTTAAAATGAAAAACATATAATTCTTACAAGAAACAGAACAATTAGTCTGAAAAAGAATTGACACCTACGTTATTTGCTTTGAGTTTTGTGGTATCCGTGTTAGTCGATGAGGAAAACGTTCCCCTTGTCAGAGGACTGTGCTCAGGGTGCTGGGTGTGCAATCATTGTAAGCAATAGCCTAGGAACATGGTCAACATAATCCAATTTATTTCTGCTGATTGCTTGGCAAACATTTTAAAATCATTACATTCAGTGCGGCTTCGCTATGCCCGATGAACAACCTGAGGAGGGCTTGCGGGCCGGCACTGCCGACCTGGGCCGCCTTTGCAGGGCGGCGTTGTGGCCAGGGCGGCGGCAGGCGCGGGCGGCTGGAGGCAGGGCACGGGCAGGAGGGAGCTCACTGACACACTTAAAAACAAATATAAAAAAATAACCTTCCGCCTTTCTCCTGCTCCTTGAAAACGGGGTGCTGAGGGGGGAAAAAAACAACCCAAAAAAGGAGAAAGCGAGGGAAACGGCGCCTGACGAGACGGGGACCCGCTGAGGACTCTGAGGCGAAGTTTCCCGCCGGTGGGAGGTGGCGCCCCGCCCCCTCAGGCGGCCGCCGCGGGGCGGCCCGGGACCGGGCTGCGGTGCCGGGTGTCGCCTGTTCCCGTACACCCCTCACGGGCCGCGGGTCACACGCTGGAAACCCGGCTCCAACTTTTCAGGCGCGGTGCGGCACGGCTTGGCTCGGCACGGCGCGGGGCGGGGCGGGGCGGGGGAGGCCGGGCCGCGGCCGTGGAGGGCGGGCCCGCCCGTGGCGGCGCTGCCCCGGCGCGGCGGGGGAGGACGCGCGTCGCCACTTGCCCGCTCCTTCCCCGCCGCGGTGCCGTCGCAGGCCTTGCAAGCGCCCCCTTGTCTCCCTGCGCAGGCTGCGCTGCCGAGCGGGGACGGGCATGGGTGGGGATGGAGAGGGCGCCTGGCGCTGGTGATTCAGTGCCGGGGTCGGTAGCACAGCCCGGCCCCGGCGGCAGCGGGGTGAGCGCGCGCACGTGACGCCGGCTCCGGCGCCTCGGTGCCTCCACAAACAGCCGCGCACACACACACACACGCACGCACACGCGTTGCCCTCGCCTACCTCCAGCCGCGCTCGCTCCCGCACGCTCCCTCTCGCACGCACCGCGCGAGCCGCCGCCAGGGCGAAGCTGTCGGCACACTCCGCGGCGGCAGCACCGGCGGCGGCGGCGATCGCGCAAGAGGCAAGAGTTTGCGAAGGCTGCTGCGTGCCTTCCCGAAGAGGTTTTGCGCCCAGAGGATGGCTGGCTGCGGGCTGTCGGAAGACGCTTGCTTCTCCTCCTTCTTTTACAACTACACCTCCTCCTGGGAGACCTCCTACAACCAGGTAAGCGGCGGCCGGTGCCGCGGGGCGCGCTCGCTGCCGCTGCTCCCGCCGGGCGCCTCGGGGGAGGCGGAGGTGGTGTCGGTGTGTGCGGGAAGGGTCTGGAAGTGTGCCTGTTCAGCGCGTGGGGGGCACTCGGGAAAGGAACGAGAGAAAAGGGCCTTTTCTCCGTGTGCCTTGCGGCCCCCTTCCCTCCGCCTCCACCCCTCCCGTGAGCAAGAGGAGCGGGAGGAGGGCCGAGGAGCGGGAGCCGTGCTGCGCCGAGCGCTGCGCGTTACGCGGGAGCAACTCGGGGCACCACAAGGCAACTCGAGCGAAGCGGCCCCGAGCCCCCCCTCGGCCGCGCTCGCCGCCGCCCCCGGCGCTCGGCGGGTCCCCGCTGAGGGCGGCCAGACGAGTTGGCCGAGGCGGGGGGGAGCGGCGTGCGGCTGACAGGCTGGGAGCGACGGGGACTGGCTCCCGCCCGTGCCCCTCTCCCTCAGCAATGGCTGCATGTGCGTTCAGCCTCGTAATTTCGGATCCTGCCTAGGTGAAAATAGTTCGGCTTACCCGTCTCTCCTTCTGATTCCGCGCCCCCCCCCCCCCCCCGTACTTAACTTTGATGACTGTGCAATGCAGAGCGCGTAGCCGGGTAACGCCGGCCCCTGCGCCCGGGTCGGTCCCTCCCGCCCGCGCCGTGGCTCGGGCCGCGGGGGGCGGCAGCGGGGCGGTGGGGGAGAGCGGGGAGAAACCAGAAATCGCGCCTCGGAGGTAGAGAGCTATTCTGGGAGCCTCTAAAGCGTCTTTAATTAAATAACTGTTGTAGTCTGCTGCCCCCGCTGCTTGTCTGGTGAAAGTCTACAGGCAACTGTCATTTATAAACTACATCGGTGTGTGTGCGTGCGTGTGGAAGGGGGTTGCTGGTGCCGGCGTGACAGGAAAAGTTGGGCAGCGGGCGGCAGCGGGCTGCGACCTGGGGGAAAGGCACCGCCGCGCTGTGGAGGCGGCGGAGACCCGCCCGCGGCCCCCCAGGCGGCCCGGGGCTCGGGGGGGGGCGGGGGTCGCCTCCCGGTCCCTCCTGCGGGGAGCAGTGCCCGCTAAGCTCACGGAAGGCCCCGCAGCACCGGTGTCCAGGACACTGACATCCCCAAAGTAGCAGTCGCCAGTTTGAGGTTACCCCTCACAACGAGCGGTCGAGAAGCCGCGCCTCCGCCCTGCCTCCAGGAGTTAACGGCGCCGAGCGGCGCCCCGCCGGCAGCGGCGCCGGGGGTCGGGCCGTCGCGGCGGGACACCGGAGCCCTGGCAGCCGGGTGGCCCCCGGCAGCACCGAATAAATAAATACTGATCTCTGGTGGCCCGGGTGCGAGCGGGTACTTGCCGGGCCCATCTCGGAAGGCACCGCACCTCGTGCTGGGTGAAGCCGCCTGCCGAGTTTGCCGCCCCAGTCGTGGGGGGAGGCTTCCTAGCGGGGAGCGAGCCAGGCTCGCTTGCGCTGAGGAGGGGGGCGGAGGGTCCGTGCGGGGAGCAGAGGCACGTATCGAGCCCCGAGCCGCCGCTCAGTGCTCTCCCGAGCGCGCCGGAGCGCCTCTGGCGCGATGAAGTCGTCAGGTGCCGCCGGCGGCCCCGCGCCGGGAGGGGCAGGTGCGCGGGTGGCGGCCGCCGGCAGTGCGGTGCTGGCGGGGCCGGGCCGGGCAGCGGCTGGGAGCCGCCGGGGGGCCGCCCGCATTCACGGAGCCGCTCCCCAGCGGCACGGCGCGCCCGGCTGCCCGGCGGTGGCTGCGGCTCAAGTTTGCTCCGCGCTTACGGCGCGGGGTGGCTGCCCGGCCGGTGCTGCTGGGCCCGCCGCGCTCCGTGCGCACCGGCTGCACGCACCGCTGCCGGTGCGTTTGCATGAGCACAGAACGCACGTTACCCTGCGGAATACCGAGTCCGCGCAAGTAACTGGGATTTTAGAAGGGCTTATGGCTGGTATAAAAGGCAGGCTTTTTTTTTCTTTTTTTTTTTCTTTCTCTTCTTCCCCCCTCTATGAGGACTCCTTTGAAACCATCGGAGGAGGAAAATGGTTAGGAACGCAGACAATAAAATCAGGTTTAAACCAGTTCCTTTATCTAAAGTTAGTTTCATTCTGTAGCGAAACAGTTGTATGAAAGAATGGCATTGTGAAATGATAGGTTCCCTTACATTGCTTTTCAGGAGAGAAGCCCGTATCACAATGGAAGCAGGAAGAATTACTGACAAATCCAGAGTTGATCTGTACTAAATACCAATGTTGAACTGTATCTGAGGGAAAACGGGGGAGGCAATTCAGGATGCAGAAGGTCTATTTATAGAAGGACTATATAAACTGTAGGATATATACACAAAGTTGAATTAAATATGCATGATTAGAAAAGGAGTTTGGAAGAAGGTGTAATCATTATATAGCATTACAATGGGAACAGATGAACTTGCAAGACCTTCCAGGGTAAAGATGAGAAGAATTTTTAAGATACGTATTCTTTCTGGTGCTCAAGGCTCCTTTCTATTTTCATCTTTTGCGTATTACGTTAGCATTTGCATCAGTCAAATTCACCAGCCGAGGATTAGCAGTAGATGTTAGTCTGAATATGAAATCAAAATGAATATGGGATTTTGCTGCAAATAGATTTTTCTTACAAGTTTTAACACTTAAAAAGGCAGAGTTGGCTTAAATTTGACAGTCAGCCATATTTGTGTGTTTGTTTTTACCTGAATTGCATCCAGGGGAAAAAAAAAAAAAGCTTGCAAACCATTTCTTCTTGCTAAATATAGCAACGTAGCTGAAATAGAATTTGTTTTGTATACTCTGTTTAAAACAATACAGCAAACAGAAAAACTTTGAAACAAAGTGCTGAGATGAGAAGATGGGTTGACTACCGGAAAAATAGGTTTTTTATTCCTAGATCAATATGATGCACTCTCAACATCTAGTATGAGGTAAAAGGATCCCTTGTATAATATCAGTAGCGGTTCAGCCATAGCTTACTAAAAGAATCTTTTCCTGCCTTCTCAAGAATTTAATGAGAGTATAGGTAATCAAAATAAGACTTAGTAATGGAACCAGTCAGGTTAAAGAGAACAGTGATTTCTTCTAGAAGCATAAAATACTATCTGACAGTTTTGAAAGCAGAGGTAGAAGATTTGCTTTATAATGCAGGAAGGTTGAGAGATACATTTGAACTTTTATATTTTTGATGCATTATTGCAGTTCATTTTTAAGCACAAGATCATATGCGTGGTTTGTTGGTAATATTCTTGGAAGGAGCTTTTTCCATTGTATATTAAATTCCAAAGTGCATCAGAGGAAAGCTTGTATTGGAAAAATGATGCCTGGAAACTTTATGAAGTCTGTTTTGAATCAGTTTCTGAGGCAGTCTTCTAGAGAGTAAGGCTCTATATAAATAAGACTTTTTATTACTAAGGAGAACTCCGAGAAGACTGACCATTCTCCTGAAGTTTGCTGTCTTTTTTTGCAGTTATTTTAGTACAGGGACTTAAGCATTATGCTAAATTCTAGACTAGACAAACTTGTAGACTTAAATCCTGACAACTATGAATTGTTGTTGCAGCAACTTACCTGCATTGTCTTGCCAATGTGTGTAAACCTGAGGCAGAGGAATATCCAGAAGATTTCCTGTTGATTCATTCTGTGATCTGCATTTTTAGACTGTCAACAAATATTCTACTTTTAGTTCTTTATTTTGTGAATATGTGTTTGCCGGAAATGTCCTGAGTGTATCCTCTGGCTTACTGAAATTCTCTTTACATCTGTTCCTTAATTAGTAGTCATGAGGAAAGAACAGCTATTTCTAAGTACTGCAAAGAGGGTATTCAGCCTTGCAAGAGCAGTAATATTCTTGGGCATAACCTGTCCATGCTGAACTGGCAGCATTATTTGTATTAATTATTTTTCACTCTCTAGTCCAGAACTGGATACGTTGTTGTGTTACTAATCTATATGGTTGGGAAATGCTTGAAAGCAATTTGAAATGTAGTCCGTGAATGAAATCCTATGATTAAGGTATACCTATCTGGATGCTTATTTTAATTTGACCTCAAGAAAATCCCTGCAGTGTAGAAGTAACATGAGAGTATGCTGCCTGATCATGGCCATTGTTTCAGAGATTTTTTTTTTTTTTCTCCCTGCAACACTCAGCTGAGGTCTTGTTACCTGGCATCATCTCTTTGTCCTGTGTTTTCAAACATGGCAGTACATTCATGGTATTCTGTGGATATAAGCACGTCGGTGAAAGATTAAGCTAAGAGCCAACTTTGTGGCTTGGCTCTTTGTCTTTATGTATGCCCCAGGGACAGAAGTACCCCAATGCAGTCAGAGCTTTCTGCCAGTATTTTTGGGGAGCTGGACTGTGTAGTATATTGCTTCTACGCATCTTCTTCTTCTAACTAGAGTAAGTCCAATGGCCGTTTCAGTTTGGCCCACAGCCCGTGAGACTTTTTAACTTATTTTTGTTCCCATCACTTCTGGATATTTTTTGTTGTTGGTTTTTTAGTTATTTGAATAGTAGAACTTGGAGTCTATGCAGGTTTGGAAATATGCTGGATGAGTTTGTGTTAATGCACTGCACATGTATAGCATTTACTAAGTATGTGTGTGAGAATGTTGAATGAGAGACCCTATAGCGATCTGCACAAGATTGGGCAGTGCACTTCATGATTTTTGTAGACTTTTTTTTTTTTAATGGAAAAAGACTCGGTTGGTTGTTCTACATTATTTGGCTGTGAAAACCACTGGAATAAAACCATTATTCAGCTTCAGCTATATTTTAACAAAGCTTGTGACATCTCTGAAAATTAAAAGGACACTGTCAATACTAAATTAGTTGAGAAAAAACATCAATCCTGGTTTAGTATTAACATAAAATACTTGGTAATTAAAAAACCCCAGTTAATCCTGGATTTGAATCTTTCCTGACTTTTCTATACTCGAGGGGTATTGTATGCTGGCACACAAAGCTGTGAAAATGGAACATAGCAAAAATGAAAGTGAAACTGAAGAGACCTCTTTTCTTAGCATCCCAGCAAGAGATACACAGAAGGATAATGAGGAGGATGTAGTTTAATAAAATAGGTAATAGACTAAAAAAAAGTTAAACATGATTCTCTTTCTTTCAGAGATTAATATTGTATTTGATCATTCAACACAGTAACTTTGAGAAGTGTTTTCTGATGACAGTCTCATGTGGCAAAAAAAGCACAGTTTAAACTGGGTACACACCATCTCCTCGCGCCCCAGGGCAAAACAGCTAAATAGTGGTACAGTAGAGCACAGTAAGTGTGAATTTAAATCGCATGCAGAAAATGGGCAAGATGTTATTTTTGTGTCTTAGTTTAGAAGAAAAGTCCATGTGTAAGTTGTAAGTTACAGTTATGGCTGCGATGAACTAAGGCATTTTAGTGCTTTATACATAAGACGGGATTTTCAAAAATACAGTTGTGTTCAGGCAAAAATGTCAGTAGTTCTAGCAATGTGTTCTGTAGGAAGAGGGCAGGGAGTTCTTAGCTGGTCAAATGTTCATGTGGTCTAAGCAGAAATGTAAAAGTGCAGGGTTTGCATTGGAATGAGAATGGGGTCATCCACCCTTTGTACTCATCATCAGGGAAGCAGAACCTTCTTCCAGAGAGACCATAGGAAATCAATGAGTACACTTTGCTAGTGTAGAGATAAATGTGTACTGCAGAAGGGTATTAAATATAAAAGGGCAGCAGTAAAATGATTTACTACATGAAGCAGTGGAACTTTCTGTTGGTCACCTAAAAGGCAATTTTCAATTTTTGATTACATAATTGTATTTTTTTAATACTAATAACTGAAAAAAGCTGGCAAATCTGCTATTTTACAGGGATTTGAGGTACATAATGTAAGCTAGGAGAGGCTTGTTTACAAATGGCAGTTTATTTACAAATATATGCATGTTAAAAAAATCTGGCATTTATCATTTAGATTATTATAATCTGATCTAATTTACCAAAAGTTAATGGTCTTTTAAATGTTTTTTCCTGAGGCAGTGTGGATGCTTGCGATCCAGTTTGTCTCGCCATGACCAGAAGGTATCACTGAGGGATACCAGCACAACGGATGCACGTAGGAGAGAACCTGACGTACATTTAGGTGTAGAGGCTTAATGAAACGTGGAAGAGCAGGTGCACAGTCCTAATGTGTCGTGGTTTTTTCATTTCCTCTGATGTGTCTGTTTGCTGTGCGAGCATATCTCCTTGTACATTTAAAACCTATAGGACTGTAAAATTGCTAAAAAGGACAGAAACCCAGTAATTTTACAGCGTTTTTTTTTCTTAGACTGTGTTGTCTATAAGTGGCAATTGAGATTCCTCTTCTGCTAAGTAGTCGTGTGTTACTGTCTCTACTCCAAAGGTAAAATTAAGGTGAAGAGAGATTAGTAGCCGAGTGACCCTTGCGCTGGATGTAGCACTTGTGACACTGTGGTCCTAATTTTGGAAGGAGAAATTGGGCACTCCTGGTTTCATATGAATTCACTGGGACCTGAAATGATGTGTCTACACTAGCACTTTTCTTGGGAGCAGGAGCATGCCGCTTTCATCCTGACTCTGCTGGGCTTTGGTTAGCGTTGTAGATTGGATTTGTTGCAAACAAACGGAATTCCTTTTGGATAGCACTGAACTGGGAGATGTGTTCCAGGAATACCCTTAGTGCATTTGAGCTACAAATAGGCATTCAACTGATGAGATGAGACCAGAGCTAGGATGAAGTTAAATAATCAAACAAAGTGCACCTTAAAGTGCGTGGTACAGAGGGTATAGTGTAGGTGTCAGGTCCTCAGGGTCAGCTGTCTGGCTCTTCTGGTCTTACATTTAGTTCTGTATTGCTTGCTTGTGTATTGTAGACAGCCTCTGCACGTAGTTGAGTTTACCTAGCAGAGAGCGCATGAAAGCCTGTATTTGAGAAGCTGGTTGGAGACTCCTGGGTAGAACGGTCACCTGACATACATCCTTGTTTTGCAATCATAGGACCATTATTCTTTCCCTCAAAAGGGGTTAGTTTGTGTTGGCATGAGGAGAAAAGGTTTGTTTGATCACTTGTAATATAACACATGAGTGAGTAAGAGGCACTGGTACTTTGGCTCACAAAAGCCCTCCACATTTTTAACCCATTTTATTATTTGCAAGAGCAATTTAGTTCCTAATGTTAACAATGAGTGATTATGATTCTGTACTTCCGTTTACAGCATAAATTAGCATTTTGTTTTCCATTACAGCTTTTGAATGAGGAATTATAATGTATAATTTGCTGCAAATAGATGTTATCATCTCTTTGGATGTGAACAACGACATAAACTTGAGGAAATGATAAAAATGGAATCAATTACTTCTCAAATGGAAGCAGTTTACAAACCTTCACATACAAAATGGCAATAGTAGCTGGTTATTGTAACAAATAATTAGTTTTTTTTAAAACAACATTTATTGAATTCCATTGACAATTTAGTAATTGTTTATAGAATATTTAACCGTCCCCCTCACAAAATATGTGCCACATAATATATGCATTTTTTAAAGCTGCAGATTGCCTCTGTAGTCCTTGTCTGAAGCTTTACTCATGTATATTCACCTGTATAAATGTTCCAGAAGGGGGGCACTGAGCTACAAATCACGCTGATGATGACGATGATTAGAGAGCTTCACAGTATTCTGGAATTAGTAGATCAAGACTGAAATTGTAGAGGAGAGAAGAATGAAAAGTATGTGGTTTAGGCTGTATCCGAAGCCTGCTGAAGGTGGTGTGAATTCTTCTGACACTTTTGAACTTGTGATTAAACTGATGAACCTGTGGTCCTGGTTATTAGAAGGATACAGAAGAGGAAGGGACATTATTACAGTTTCTTGAATGAGTGAGTGCTGTAAGTCTGTACTGGAGGGGGGAGGTAATATCTTGTGCTTTAATGAGTTTACTAGTTTAAATTTCACAAAACAAGTTTTCACTGTCAGTTGCTGTGGTATGTTTCTGTGTTATACAGTTATTCATGCTTGGAAAAATACCAGTCCACAGCCAAAACGAATGTGAGAAACAGTCCAGAATCCTACTCATTTTCTTCCCCTTGCAGAACTTGCTTCATATCACTAAAGGACATAATCCAAGCAACATATCCAACCCCTTCCTTTCAAGGAGTCTGTCTGAATTCTGATGATTTTCTACATACTGGTTTGCATGTATGTTTATTTCTGATCCCCTAAAGCTTTGACCATAAAGCCACCACCTATATCACCTCCTGTCAACCTGAATTCAGCCTTTTTCTCAGTCTTCCCTGGTAATCCCATTGCATCCATTGATTCTTGGTTGCCCCCACCTTCTGTCCCCACCAAATCAAAGCCCATACTTTGCCTCATTTAGGGCTTTTGACTTTAAATTTCTTGTTGTCCTTTTAAAATCTTTGCATAATTTATCTTTTCTGTTTCCTGTTTTTGCACCATCTCTTTCTGTTTACAACAGATGCTAGATTTGATGCTTTCTGGGTTGCTTCTCCGGACCAGCACTTGTTTGCTATCCCCGTACTTTTGCCTTTTACTTGGTGAAAACATGAACCCATGTGGAAAGATCATGTAAGCTTTCTTCTCCCGGTCTCTTGAAACCACTTGTTGCCTAATTATTAAAAATTGATAAACTCACTTGTGTCTGGAAGACCATGGAACAAGCTGACCAAAACCCAGTCGTCACCCTGAATGTTGCATTTCACTGTATTTGTCTGTTACTTTTTACTCTAGGTTGGTATCTGCTGCTATACGTTGATCTGTCTGTAGGTCAGATAGTAACTTTTTATTCTTCTAATAATGAAAAAAATATAATGATATCTTTTCTTATTTGCTCCACTAACAAACATTACAAGTCAGGTAATAAAGAGGGGAAAAAATGATAGAATGGGAATAGCATATCTAGCAATTCAGCGTGCTGTATTCAGCCTTAGTCGTCTTTTGAGACCATGGAACCAGTTGCTTAGGATGGAACTTTCTTGTAATTTTATTTTTGAGTCAGCTCTTCATTGTGGAAATTCACTTGTTTTCTCATTTTGACTAAAAGTCTTGTTTGTTTGGCTATTTTACTTTCTGAACAAACTGTCTTGGACTGTGACAGGAGGTGAATGTTGTATGAATATGAGTCTATTTGCGATGAGGATTTTTGAAGCTTAAAATGGGCGTCTGTTTGTAGTAATTATTCCTGAAGGGTTGCTGGAACTTGGTTTTAGAAATGTTTCTGTGGCTTCATAAAACATATCCACAGTCGTCATGTGGTCCCTGGGCTGAGCAATTCACAATGTCAGAGGTGTATTTGGATTGCAAAAACTCAGTCTAAGGAGGTAACTCACTTCAGATGCTTGTTTTCAAGGTTTGTTTTTTTTTTTCTGAAGTCCAACAGTATATTGTGACTTGATGTATCTGGTAAACTTTTGTCTTTTTATTCATGAAGCTTCTTACTATATTTTGTCTGCTGTCTCTATATGGTCATAGTTTGCTTAGGCCTGGATCCAACAGACCACTTAATTGCTCAACTGTAAACACTTGAAGTCAAGGGAGCTACTTACAATTTTAAAATGAGTGTGTGGTGTGCTGGATTGGGGCCTTAGACAGCTATATCTTAAGGACAGGGAACTTTTCTTTCCTTTTTGTTTGTCAAGTACTTCCCATACTTCAGTACATTAGGAATATTGATGGTAATTATGGCAGTGGGAGCAAGAAAGCAATGAGGAGATCAAGGAAACTTGGTAATGTTTACAGTATTGTTCATTGGCAGTTCAGTGTCTTTCTTTGTTAAATGGATTTCCAAATAGAAGATGATTCCTCTTCTCCGAAGCAAAAAGCCTTGTGATGAAATGAATAGGTAGTGCGTTAAAATGCAAAATTATGTGCAGTGACAGAAAGCCATGCATGAAAGATACTTAAGGACAGGAAACTCCTTTTGGATCATAAGCAAGGTTTAAAAAAAGAAAAAAAAAAGATGGCTGAAAACATGCAATGGTAAAAAAAGAAAGATTGTAAGTAGGACATGCACACACTTAAATATTTAAGCCATGTGAAACAATGAGTAAATGAACTACTGACCAAATAAATTAACACAACAAAGGTAAGGTTGCACTTCTAGCCTTTTTTATTTTCATCCAAAAGACTGTTAATTGCTGGAGGATTAAAATAATTCATATTCAAGGATAGAAAGTGATAAGTGTGCAGCTTGGATGCTCCAGCTATACAAGAAACCGTGAAAGGAATACTTTTCTCTTGGTGTGATGTCAAAGCCAAAAGAAAGGGGGGGGGGGGGGCAGGAAAGGAGGGGGTTGTGGCTCTTTGATGTCACTTTCAGAATAAAAATAATGCTGTAAAAGAAATAGCATAATCTTTTTCTATTTATCTAAGTCCTTTTTTTTCTGAAGACTTAGGGCAGCATTGTTAATTGATTTTTCTGACACTCATAATAACAGTTGTATTAAAATAATTTACAAAGGATTTTTTTTTTCCAGAAGCTGAGCCCTGCAGAATCTGGTGTAGAAAAGTGGGTAGAGAGTGGATTATTGTACATCACTGTTCTCACATAATTATAATCTGCTTGATCAGTAAAATGCGTGTTGTGCTTTTGCATTGTCCGTTTTCAACCAGTGGTGTCTTTCCAATAAGATTTGCTGGTTTAGTAGTAATAGCATCAGGGTTTCTCATGCCCTTTCAGTGTAAATAAAGGTTGTCCTAACAGCTGCTGAGATTGTGCTGGCATAGTAGCTGTCTTTGCTGGAGCGCCAGGTTTTGGCTAGAGTATTTTAACACACTGGAGCTTTTCTTTGGTTACCAATGGTTGAATCATTTCCAGCTGTGAAAACAGATGTGTGGCTTTTTTGGGAAATAAAGTTAATTAAGGGAGGTTTATGAATTGGTTCTTTTTTTTTCTTTTTTAATATGGGGTTACAGGATGCCTTTATAAAATAAATTTTTTTATGAGCATGAAGTTGAACAGATTATCAACACACACAGCATTATAAGGAAAATTTTGGGCATACCCATGGCAAAAAGAGCCTCCCTATTGCCTCATTACTTCCTAAAACCATGTTAAAAATGAAAAGAAGAAATACGTACTCTTAACTGGATAACTAATAAAGTTGAGACAAAACTGGCAAACAAAATGACTAGTTTATCAGTGCATATTGTGTATTAATATTGCTATTTGGCCGTTTTGTAAGGCAGCTTACAGTCTTTTCAGATCTGTATGGGCCAATACTTCACACATCTCATCAATTTTTTATTTTTTTTCATCTTTGACTTTTGTCTTTGAAAGGAATTCTCTAGGTGAAAACTCTGGGAAATATTTGCCGTGTTTCAGCAGACATTCTTTTCCATTTTGTGTTTAGCACAGTGATTTGTACCTTTAACACTGATGTCTGTCTGTTTTCAAGTCTGCTGGTAGACACAACAGTTATGGAAAAGGCAACTTTTTGTGTGAAGAAACTATTTTAGTTTCCTGGGGTTATTTTACTCTTTCTATTCTTGATTCTTATATAAAATAAAAGGAGAAGGATGAAAAAATCAACAGCAGCAACTTGTCTAATTTTTGTTACTTTTGTTTCAAATAAGTATCACATGAAATGGAAGGCTATTCATTAGAGCATCCTGAAAGAAGGATGATGTTCCTTGTGCACACTGTGGGTATGCTAGGGCTGTGCAGTGTGTTGCATGCTAAAACCCTAGATGTACAGAAGTGTCTGCAGAATTATCACTAAACCTTCATGTCTAAATGGACTATAAAATCACTTAGCAGATTCAACTTTTCTAAGAGTACTGCAACTGTAAGCTAGTAAACTGTAAGTTTACAGATGTAAACAGAAAAAGATTGTTTATGCATATATTTTGCATTTTTTCCCCATGTGAAAAAATGAGTATTTTGAATAATCACAGGAAGACTATTATATAAAAAAAAAACAACCCACACTTGTGGAGATCACAAATGTATGTATTCATGAAATGACTGAACTTTTCTTCTCCTATGAGTAGATTGAACTATCCTGTCAACTGTAGGACATACTTGGTACTTTGAATGCATTCCCTCTTAGAGAGCCTCAATGAAAAGCTTTGCATGTTTGGAAGAAGATGTTGCTTATCTGGGATTTGCAGAGAATGAAGAGATGATGTACTTCTCCTGTTTTAAAAGCACAGGAAGCTGGGCAGTGGTTTTGGGTGTCTTCTGTAAGGGGCATTGCCCACTGCTTAAGCAGCATGACTGTCTGCCTTTGGATTAGTAGTTGCCCAGGATGAAGAATGGATGTGGCAGTGCTGCCTGTAGTGCAAGTTTCTAAGGCCTTGCCATATTAGGTTCCTATTTTTGCATATTATTTTGTCAGATATTAACACTGTGTACTGGTTTTTGCCCCAGTTGCATGTCTCAAGTGAGGATTTTTTTTTTAATGCAAATATCAGTAAATGTGATTTTGCTGTCTTCAGGGATGTTATTAGATTAAAAAAATGAAAATTTTCATACTATGGTATATAATTAAATCTTTTCACCAGGGAAGGCAGTATAAAGTGTAGATCCTTTTTTTTTTTTAATAGAAGATTTGTTGTTTAGGGGGTTTTGTGGTTTTGTTCTTTTTAGTGAAGAATTACAAAGTATAAGACAAAAAGCAAACAAAAGAATAAAAGGGCTGGCATATTGAGAAATATTTTAGAAAAATATTAATTGTTTTGTAGTTTAGAAGATGTAAAGCAAAGTGGCAGCAAAAGTCAGAGCTGTATTTGATTAGAAATCAAAAGGTTATTAATAGTGCTGATTACTTAAGCTTAGTTATGTCTACTCTAGTATTACTCATATTTGTTTGCAACACTAATCAAGCTCACTGTAAGCCCTTATCTTTGACCAGCCAGAAGAAATCATAAAAGGAAATAATTGTTTAGTGAGAAAGACTTTGATAATAGCATGGCTCTTGTGTGGGAGACAAGGAGATAACGTTGTCTGAATGAAAAGATACAACCAAGGTAGCTAAGGTGATAAATTCCTTAGTTGTCCTGAGCAGTAAAATATACAGCAAATTAAAGATGACTTTTCAGGAATTATCTTAAGAACTGATGGTATTTGTAATTTTGTGATTTCTATGTTTCACATTTGCATGTGTAGAAGAAAGAGAGAAGATTTGGTTTTGAGAATAATATGATTTTGTAAAGCCACAGTGTGAGCCACAGAGTTTGACCAGGTGATTCAGCCATTACTGATTATCCAGTTACCTCTTGAAAACTGTGGTTAGTGTTTGACTTCTATTTGACAAAAATGCTTTCCAAAATTTAAGTATTTATTTGAAGGAAGGCATCAAGTATCCAGTAAAGCTTTTGATACTTCCTGCAGTGGTTAATCATTCTCATTCTTTACATTCTTTAGGAAGCCCTGTTTTTCATTAGAGTTGTTCAAAATTAATTTTCTAGGCAGAGGTTCCCTATATGACTTGACCTGGTAGGTTTGGAAGCCCTTCAGTATCTTTTTGTTTCTCCCTCAGAAAAACACTTTTACTCAAAACACTGCTATGTCTTCTTTTTGTTAAACTGATCAGAGTGACCTCTTTAAGACTCTTACTGGAGGACATTTTTTGCAGACTTCAAGTACATTTGCATGATTTTCTGTTTTCCTTCCCATTTTTTGGTGTCTCTTCAGGAAAAATCAGATGCCGGAAGCATGGGACAATGTTTCACTATTTGTCTCTCCAGTGCTCTCAGTACTACAGAGAAGAATTCACTTACCTGCTTCTCTTCTTTAT
The DNA here is from genome assembly GCF_023634155.1 of Falco peregrinus. Taxonomy (NCBI): domain Eukaryota; kingdom Metazoa; phylum Chordata; class Aves; order Falconiformes; family Falconidae; genus Falco; species Falco peregrinus. The sequence continues at coordinate 32,449,998 of NC_073722.1, forward strand.
ATTCAAGGTTCAAATCAATTCTTCTTAGCTGCAGTTTCACGATGAGAGTTCACATGGTGTAACCTGTGCATTTCAATACCTGCTGTCTTAACCAAGTCATGATTATCCAGGATATGGTCTACTGTTCTGTATGCACATTAAATTTTCTGTTCATTCATCTGCACCTTAGTACTTTGTTTTATCCAAACATACTTCATTAAATGAGCCTCCTTCATCTTTGTGACTTCTGCCAATCTTACTTCTGTCTACTAACTTTATCATCATTTTATCTGATTAAATGCTGATTAGTGTAAAGCCTGGCACCAATCCTTGCTAAAACTCAGGAGAAACATCTATGCTAATTCCTTATTGTATTTTGTAATATCTCCCCTTTTAATGCACTTAATGTGCTCTTCTGTAGTATCTTCTTAATTTTGTGATCTGGAAGTCATGCTGTAATAAATCAGCTGCCTTGCAGAAAGTCTTCTACAGATGTGTAATTACTGAACAATTGGTGTCATCATATATTTGAGTTAAAATTACTGGGTATTTTTAGTGATGAGATGCCAGTCTACTAGTTAAGTTATACATGCATGTAGCAATATGTTACTTAATATACCTTTCTTGGGAGGAGCAGGAACTTTTACATTCATAGTGTGTAAATGAGCATTTTTTAATAACTTTGGATCTGTAGAGACTGTACCTGTGTTTTCACATGGTTACACTTTTAGTGCCTGCACCAAAGAGACAGTAATAAAAGTATTATGTGGGAGGAATACTTTATGCATGATGCATAATATTAATGTGTCTGTGTGTCAGCAAGTTGTATGCCCCATGTAGCTTTAAAATACTTCCATCTTTTTCTAGATAGTACATTTCTAGTTATTCAAGTCCTCAGAATTGGTCTAGACAAGGGACACCCTCCCACCCTGCCACAAAATAAAGCTTTAGAATATTCTTGGCCCCTTAGTTCAACACAAAAAGAAGAGGGGGGAAAAAAAAAAAAGAAGAAATATACTAACTTCTGATCCAATTTTGAGAAGTCAGTTTATGTCAGGGCTGAATTTATTACTGTATAACTGAAAATGAACTGGATGCATTAGTTCTCTGATACGCAGTAGTTCATTCTCTTCAAACTCTTTCAGCCAGGACTGCTTCTGAAAGAGATGGCCTTGGTGGCCCCATCTCCCATCTCGCCTCCTGCGTTTATGCTGGTGCAAGTGTTCCATGTTGAAGTTCATTCACCTCTTGCACATGGCTCACCTTATAGCTACACAGACGTTGGCCGTGGCACAAAGGAGGAGCAGCACAGGCTCAAGAGCAAGCAAGCAAGAAAAAGGCAAATCCATGTATTTTAGCATCAGTCATGGCCCATAGTGGTTTCAGTGTGGTGTAAGTCGGCGGTCAGATCTGCTAAGGCAGTTACTGTGCCAGTCACTGGCTGTTACTGCCCCATTGTGTTAGTGTGGCCTTTGTGACAGCAGGCCCTTCATCTGAATTTGCAAGCTTAACTAACTGCACATGCAATTTCTCCCTAACCTGGTTCTTTCAAAATGACCTGAATTAATATGAATGTCGAAAAAATTCTACTCTTAGGAATCTTAACTACAAGCAAACCTGCCTTTATTTTGAAAGCATGGGTACAGTACGGTACGGTACTGATGTGCTGTCATGCTGGGTGATCATCAGGAAGTGATGGTGAGCAACTAGAGGTCTGTAGGGCTGGTAGCCTGGGTCAGCTGCAGCCTCAAGAGACTGAATTCAGCCTACATTTGCTGTAAAAGCACTAAATAGGGAGAGGTACTAAGTGAGTAAGAATTAAGTGCCTTTTCTAGGGAAGATTTGAGGTGAAAACAGTGGGAGCTACTGATTTTCAGTAGGTCTGGATTTTTCCTCACTGAAGAGCTGTAGATAAACGAATGCACTTTTCTGTAGGTGTGTATTGAGGCTGTGATTTTTATTCCCCCCTGTCCCCCCCCCGTCCCCTTCAAGGAAGCAATGATTTTGAGTGTTCAGGTTTTTGACGGTAAGCCTCAGACATCTTAAATAGGGCTGACTTTCAGTGGCTAATTGTTTAGCATTTACTGAAGTTTTGGGCTTTTTGAGCAACTGAATCTGAAACAACAAGAATCAATGTCTCTTGACATGTGTATCTCTATAGCATTTAGTGCATGAAGACAGCTTGCAACCGTATCGCGGGGAAAGCTGTATGGAAACCTTTCTTGGCTGGATTATGCAGAGAATTACCAGTAGTCACAGAAATTGATTACTGTAACTGATGTGTCTCTTTTTAATAACACATTCTTACGATGTTTGTTAATCACAGGCAGGGCTTTGAAGGCCTGTTGTATAAGTTTTTAAAAATAAGCCTAGCATGCTCAGTCTTTTATGTAGTTCCACAGTGCAGGGCACTGAACTCCATGCAGACTCTTGAGCTTTAATGCCCGTGTGTTCCCCTAGAAAAAAAAAAAAAAAAAAGATTTGATGATGTGTATTTTGCTTGCAGATTTTTCTAAGCTGAGATTGAAGACTGGAACAGGCCTGTCCTGATATCTGTGCTAAACCTGTGTGAGATAAAGCACAGCCTGAAGTAATTCCCTGCAAACTTGCAGCGACCACCGAGAGTTTTGGTTTGGCAGTGACGACTGTATTTAGAGCTGAGTCCAGGGGAATTAGGGTGACATTTGTCAAAGGTGCTGAGTCTTATTTTTTGAAGGCACATAGGTGTGAGAAGCAAGGTGCCTTTCAGTAAGACTTCAGGTAAGCTCTTCTAAAATATGTAGTGCTGTGTAGGAATTTTTGAGGCAGTTTGAAATTAACTAGCTCAGATAACAAAGGCAACAGAACTAGGTGGCACTTCAGTCTTCTAGTGGACTAGTTACTACAGGTAGGCAAGCATGTCAGTGTATCTTCCATTTTGTCTGCTATCCAGATGGATATCTCTGTTCAGCACTGTACTTCCTATGTAGTGTATGTGTACTTTTAAACTGATTGAGTAGCAGCACGAAATGAGGGGGATTCTGAAAATTTTATTCTTAGGAGAAGGCTTAAGAAGTCTCTGTCACAAAAGATTTAAAGCTGGTGTCTGAAATTCAGGTTGAAAAGTTTAGGAATTGCATTATGTGAAGGGAAAAGGGTTGTTCATAGGTGTGGGTTTTGGGTTGTTTTGTTTTTGTTGTTGCTGTTGTTTTTTTAAAATCTAACTTAAAATCAAAAAATAAGTACACATTGGAATACCTAATTTTATATTAACTTAGATGTATTTGTCTGTCAGAAAACCCTACTGTCAAGCAGTAAAAATTCCATCCACGTAACATTTTCTAAAATAAGTTTTATATATATCTGCTTTAATGAAATTCTTAATGTAAGAGGTGTGACTGCTTTTGTAGTGCAAAGTTTCAAATGAGCAAAAAGTGCTTAATACTCTGAAACAGAAGAGGTATGCATCATAAAAGCATCTAACTCAAAGTTAACTCAGTGTAGCAAAACATGATTAAAACTGAGTAATTTATAGCCAGTTGTGTGGCAGGAGAGAAAGTGCAGAAATTTCCATGTTTAAAAATGAAATTCTAATGATAATTTTAAGCATTGTCCTGCTGTTTCTGTATTTAATGTTCTCCCCAGCATCTTCCTGTTAAGGAGCAGCACAATGTGACGTTTAGTATGTGCTTAATCTCTCTTTTGTTTTTAAACAGATCTTCAACTGGTAGCAGCTTTAAGAATTATGTGAGTAGAATTGTAGAAATAAAAGCAAATGAGAGAAGACAATGCAATAATCCTTTATACTTATATATCAGTTTTCTGTCATTTGGAAACTCAAGGGCTCTTGCTTTTGGTTGCCAAATGTTAGTCTGATCGCTTTCAAGGTGAAGCTGTACTATGCTGCTTTGAACTGATACTGCATGATTAAGGTAGTAAGTAAGTGCCACTTAATTGAAACAGGCCTGATCAGAAGACATTCCAGGTAACTGATTTAAGCCAAACAATACTTAATTGCAGTGACTGTTGCTTAATGGGGATGGTAATTATGTGCATTGGGGATATCTTCAAATGATTCATTGGTGGTTGGGTCTTTTGTGTTGCCCTCACTGTTGGCTCTTTTTCCTGTTATTCAAAACAGCTTTCAGTGTCTTCATAAATAGCCATGATTCATTCAGAAAGCAGATAAACATTGGCCATGGTTGGCTTTTAAGAATTCTGTGTCAGAGGTTTAAAATCAGCTTGCTTAAAATCGTGATGCCTCTAATGATTTTAGAGGACCTTTTTATTTGTTTTCAGGATTTTGAACTGTTGGGTTTGCTTTTTCACTTTGCTGTGCGATCAGGAATGTTAGAAATTGAAATAAGAAAAGACAAGTCACATAATTTCTTGGCTTCTGGATCAGGGCAGGCTCTAACATGAGACTAATGAAATCATAGAAGTTGATATGTTCTCTGCCCTTGGCAAATCACTGACTTGGTTTAGCTCTGTCGTATTTTCTTCCCAGGATTGCCTGTTCTTCATGAACCTACCCGATTTGTTACAAAATACACTTCACAACTGAGGAACCCCACTTTGTAATTAAGACTGGCCAAAGATAAAGCTGAGCCCTTTGCTCACTTTTCCTAAAACTTTGGCCTGCAAATGCGTGCTTGCACCTTCACAATTTACCCTCGCTCTGCTTACCTTCTCTGCTGCTTTATCATATCATCAGTACGGGATGCTGAAGTTTTCAGCTTCAGTTGCTTTATGTCCACTTTTTCCATACACATTTTCACACTTTTACACTGTCTTTTTTGGGGAGACCCCCTTTTAAATAGGTGTATATATGAAGTATTGTGGACAGATGGAGTGTTTTCTGAGTTAACCTGGCAGACAGGAGTTTGCTCCCGATGCTAATATTACAATTTGGTTTTAATTCAAGGTATCTCATGCTTCCATATTTTTCAGTTTTCTCTCTTGTTTACAGAGTGAATGTGTTGGATTAATGTAAGTAAATGTGTTTCAGTTTAAAAGACTTAAAAAAATTTAGTTTATTATTTCCAGAGTAGCTTGTGCTTTTATGTTCTTTTTCCTCCTCTTAGTACATCTAGCACTTGACATGTACGTAGATTTTGATAATGGCTCCTGCAAGAAGTGATTTTCAATGACAGGAACATGTTTAAGACATTTTCATTATTTAAAAAGCAGACATGTTTCTCCATCAGCAAATCCACTGCAAATGTGAAAGCAGGACAGTATTTTTATCATGATCCTCAAAACCAGACTGTATCACCTTTTTCAAAAATGAAAGGACGCTCCAGGGTTTGTAGGTTTACACTTCCTCCTGTTCCTCCATTTCTCATTATCTCTTCCCTTTAGGAATATTTACGAAGGAAATTTAGAGTGACACATACAAAAGGTGGCTCAGGAGATTGGTTGGCAAAACCAGAACTATACATCTCCAGAGTGCCAAAGTTGTCTCTGTTGACTCCGTCTGCAAGCAGTCTACATATTGCATCGTATCTCTTTATTATCTGTTTAAATCAGTTGAGACTATTTAATGCCATTCACTTTGTATGAAAAAGTATTAGAAATAAGAAGCATTATCTGCATTTTCCATGTAGATGTTTATGAGGAAGTTGAGAAGCTCTCAGGTACTGTCTAGACTACCTAATTCATTAGTCAGTGCTTCACAGAGGGGATAGTTAATAACTGGGTGGTGGTTTGGTTTTTTTTTTTCGTCTGCATGTTTAAAATGGTAGAAAGCATTTTCAAAATGTCTCTTAATTTTGGTGCTTTTATTATGCTTCCACCCCACCTTGAGATTCATTAAAGGGCTTGATTTGCAGTGGGCAGAGATGTGGTACTTTCAAAAAGTCTAGGCTTCTTTGAAGTGTCTAAAGGTTGGTTCCATTTACCTTTAGAAATAAAAACTTAAACAAAATAATTTAAAATACACTTGCAAGACCACTTAGCTCAGTAAATTTGGTATTTTTGAAGCCTATTAGTGAGATCTAGACCCTTGTTTGGCTGGGTGTTGTACTTACTAATGTAATATCTTTTAAGTCAACGACCTATGTTAAAAATTCCTGAACAAGTAAATTAATAAATAAAAAATCATAAATCTAACATTGCCCATTTAGTAGTCAATTATTCTTGTTCTCTGATGTATAGAGAAGTACACGTTTTTATCACAGCATGACGTAGACTTCAGTGCAACATAAATGCAATTCTTTCATCAGTGATTTCCACATATATACACAAATCTTGAAGTAAAAAAAATCATAAACATAGTTGAGTTAAATCTGTTGACCAGTCTGTAGAACATACCTACTTTTTTGTGAGTAGGTGGTTTTATAGTTTTTCCATTAAATGCTGTGCTAAATATTTTTTTGAAGGAGAGCAGTAATTTTAAATATTTTGAGTAAAATTAGCAATAATTACAATGTTTTCCATTCAGTAACATCTTTTAAAATAAAGGTCACAGTTATTAGAGAGTTAAAAAGGAAAGTCGTTTATTTTAAGGTAGCAGAACTAGTAGATAGTTTGCAATGAGTTTCAGATTTCGTGGTTAGGACCGAGTACAGTTGATGTAGATGAGGTGGTTGACTTCTGCTGAGGACCTACCCCACTGCATGTACTGAGAATTAGAGTTCCTTCACTTGTGGGTGCATAGTGGAGCTATTTGAATGAAATACCGCACATTTTTTTTTAAAAAGTTTTTCAGACTCTAAATCAAAATCTGTTCCTTATTGGTTGGAATATATCTGTTGAGACTGGAAGTTACCTGGCTCGGCCTTACAGGTGTGGCTTCTTGTGCAGGGACAAGAGAGAAATGTTGCAAGGATGCCTGCCATCGCACAAAACTGTGTAACGAGATGTGGTCCCATAGGAAATGCTTTCTTTGCCTAGCTGTCACTATCTGTAGAGGGTCCTCTTGCCTCTCACCCAAAAGGAGGGTGCTTCCACTTCCAGCTTCTTATCTTCCTCCTACAGCTGGAGATTTGATTACTGAAGTGGTGATGTGGGGGAATGCTGGCAGCCGTGGCTACAGGTCACTGGGGCTGGAGCAGAGGTGCTGTTTTGATCACCGTGCTCTCTCTCTTGTCTGTTGATGCAGATGAGAGCACAAGGTTTCTCACTTGCGCTGTTGCTGATGCGGTTGTTCAGGGATCTGAAACCTTTCAGTTTTTCATAGCCTTCATAACATTTCTGTTTTTATCCTCCCTTGACATCTCACAGTTCAGAAAGAAACAGTAGGTGCCCAGAGGACCTTGCAGCATGACTGGTAAGTGCATGATTTGTGTAGTACTACTGCAGAGCTAGGAGGTGGAAGAAGAAAGTGAGTTACCATGACTTGCTCGTTGAGACCTCTTAACTCAGAGGGGAGGTAACTGCCTATCTTCATGGTGGGGGAGGGGGAAGAGCAATTTAATAGGCTTTCTATGTTGGTTTAGCTTTTTTACTGTGGTAATTGTAGCCGAAGAGAGTCTTTTGAAAGCCATGTTACTTGAGAGAAGATTAGTGCCCTCATGAAACACTAGTAAGGATGTAAGAAAAGACATGGAGGGCCATGTGGAAAAAACAGACAAGTGGGCCATCTGTAATATTAGAGACACTACTACTAGATGCTGGTACTGCTTCTAAAGTCATAAATTGATAATGCTATTAGTGTCAGATGCCAGAACTGCTGCTGGTGTCCAACAGCAGGAGTGATTTTCCCACAGAGAGAGTGAGTCCTGCTGTCCCTGTGGAGAGAAGGGTATTAAAAACATGGAGATGGGTGACTTATGTTTTGGGGGTTTTTTGGTTTTTTTTGAAAATACTGAAATACATCTTATACAATGCCTGCATTGTTGCATTTCAGATAGGTTTAGATATGTAACCTAGAGCAAAATAGGAGAGTGTATAGGACTGGTTTGTGTTAAGCACTAAGATGGTATGCAGAAGGGCTAAGAACGAAGGGAAAGGACACAGATGAAGGCTTTAAAGTGGACATAGAGTTCCATCAGTGATGTCACCCCTGGAGTAGGAGAATGCAAAGTGTCCGCTTCCAGGAAGATCACAACTCTGTTTAGTGGTACTCCTTTCTTCATTGTTGCAGTAGCAGACACAGCCTTACATAGGTGTCCTGTTAAAATAGGCTATGTGTGAATGCCGATGAAGCATGGTATCTGCCTGATAGAGCTTACCCTGCAAATACACTAGAAGATACCATGGGTGAGTGCAGGCAGGTGGGGAGGTGCAAGGAGACATTGAAACAATTGTCACTAATCTCTGTATGTACTAATGTGCTGATCCTGCTGGGAAAACAGATAGGGCAGAGACCCGTTCTCCCCAGGACCTGGTGCCTCTTAAACCAGTTTTCTCTTTGGCAAAAGTGGGGTTGCTTGGGGAACATGTCACAGCTGCACGAGCCTCTTTTAGCAGAGGCATCTGATAGAGTTGTGAGAGCTGTGACTGAATCAGTGCCTACTTGTACCAATGGTAGGACTAAGACTTGTATCAACATAATGAATGCCTCAGTAAGTCAAGCGGAGCTGGATAGATGTCATAGGACAACAGGTGAAATAACAGCTTGAGGTCCTCTACTCCCAGAAAAGTATTACTTCAGTAACCACAATAATGATTTGTTTGTGGTTAGACAACATACTTGAGCTTCAGAGCAATGAGTCAGAGCATTCAACAAACCGTGATTTTCAGTGTAGTATATCCCATTGCAACTTGAACTTATGCTTCCATGTTCTTTTGAATCAACGTATCTGACTTTACAGAACATGCCTTATATATACCAACCAACAATTGCGTACTGAAGAAATTCTGTCTGGCTCCCAGGAAAGCAGTCTCTGTTAAATCAGACACCAGAAAGTCACCTCGGGTCATAAAATACGTTGCAAAACATAAAATCATTGTGACTTTTGGAAAATTTTTTGTATACAAACAAGTAACAAGGGAAGGACCTCAATGTATTTGATTCCATTTCAGACATAAACTGCAACCCCAATCTGATAGTATACAAAATACTTGTTGGCATGCTCCCCCCCCATTAGGTACAATGATCCTGATTTTGTTTGTGTTTATATCAGGTAAACTCTCTGCATTCTGAACCTTACCATGTAGTGTTACCCAAAGAACCAAGTTAATTTTGGGAAATTCTGATACTAGAAAATGGTGAAAATATTGTCTTGTGTTTGACAGCAGATAGTTTGGTGACATTTAGGTAACTTTGTTTACTACTCAGGAGGTCAGTGCAGACAGTTAAGCGGTTGGTTACATGTACAGATAAGTAGATCCCATGTGGCTAATTGACAGTGACAGAGCATTGCAGATTGGACCTTACTTTTCATTTCCTGCTTCCAGAATAGTCCTTTCAAATCCATTCTCTTTTAGGATTTGCTGTATTGCAACCTATGTGTTTGGAAGTTTAACAGTGAATATCTGTGAAAATTAGGTATAAGCAAATCAAGTGGAGAAGATCTGGAAAATGTGGGTTTTAGATTCACAGAATTTATCAACTTTTTTGAAAATTTTTTTACTCCCAAGAATAAGCACAATAATATGTCCAAGAAACATCAGTTGTGGCAGGGAGTGGGGGAGTCAAGGGGATAATAGTAGTTTTATCTGAATAAAAATTCTGTGCAGATGCTGAAGAAAACCAGAGATGACGTTGCATGGCAGAATTCATCTGTTCCAGCAAGTATATGTGCTGTAGATGGAGTAGCAGCTGGATTGCTGTAGAAATTAATTTGCCCCACACAGAATAAGTTGAATAATTTACTAGAATAAACATGCAGGGCCATGATGGGAAGCCATCTATTCAGTGTATCTATAAGGAGACAAAAAATGAAAGTAATCTTGTAACTTGCTCTTTGCAAGCAGAGGGGGAAGACAGAACGATTTTTTGGGCTGTATGTGTGACAGGATGGAGAAGCAGAATGGAGAGAAGAAGCCACTCTGCACCCTGCCATCTTATTGAGCAAATATGGATACTGAGAAAAATGGATTTTCCAGCTCTCGCACCTGACAGTACAAAGGAGAGGTCTTTAGTGTTGCTCCTCATATCAATGCATGTTTGTTTCCTGTGGAGTAAGGAAGAGCTGGAGCCTTAAGAAATCTGTCCCTGGAGCAATGAAGCTGTGTACTGTTCCTTACACAGGAGCTGTGACAGTTGTGTCTGGTTTCTATATGATGGCCTCAAAGCTTGTACGATTATTGCCAGTAATACAGTGGTGGAGCATGATGATAAACTAGAATAATTTTCAAAGGAAAAAAACGTATGGTCTGGTTTCATTTTCCTTCGTAGCAAAGTAAGAAGGTGTCCCATGTCTCCAGCAGGAGAAACTTGACAGTGAGAGAGTGAAGTCCTTGCGTAGGTATATGTGTATGATCTGGGAAATCGGGCCTTTGGCTGCCATCCTGACCAGAGCAGCATGCTGTATAGCTAGTGCGTTCACAGCCAGTGGAACTAGGGAACACAGGCGTCACCTGTTTGCTGGAGAGCAGCCGGTGTGTTAGCATTCTACCAGGCTACCTTTGACAGGCAAGCCCCAGGCTTCCATGTGACAGTTCTGGAGTGTGTTGTGCTCGTACCTGGTGTTTGAGAGTAGTATAAGGTGAGATGCAAAGCTTTAACAGGTAAACAAGGTGCTCATCAAAATAGACAAAAATATATTGAAATAAAACATAGTTGTTTATTGTAAGCAGCTGGGAAATGTCAGTCTTGGTGGTAAATCTGAATTTTTGTTGGATAAATAAAACTTAATCAGAAGAAAAGTATTTAATCCTCCTTCATACATGAGAAAGAAAAAAGATGCAAATCCGCTGTTTGCTTTTGCACATCCACCATTGTTTCTGGCTTCTTTTGGCTTTTGTCTAGAGGAGAGGAAGTGTAGTGCTTTTTATTTGGTCTGTATCAGAAGATGCTTTTGTCTTTTACACAATATTGGATGGTTAATTTCTGTTGGGACCATTTGAATCAGTACATTGTTTAGGAAACTTGCTGAATTCTTTTGCTACACCCTCATGTCACATCAATAAGCACTCATACAGCTGTCCCTGGTTTTCCCCAAAACATTGTGAAAGTGTTATATTGGATATGTCTGTGCATGTAAAACATACCCTGGAAAATGAAAAGTTTTTGTGTTCCTGTTGGAGGGCTTTTTAGGCAGCTGAATTTGATGAAGTGTGTCTACTTGAGGTGGAATGCATCTTAGGCATCATTGACCAGTAGTCTGTACGGAGTTGTTTAGGCTCCCTTAGTAGCCTAAATAAAAAAAGAGATGTGTCCATAGGGTGATCGACCCTCAGCCAGTGGTTGAATTTTAATGCGCTTGTTTAAATGCATTGCTTCCAGATGGGTGAAGGTGACATAAATTTTGTCTTTACCGGTGTGATAGCAAATGGCTTCATCATAGCGAGTAGTTGAACTGGGAACTGTTGTGCCAGGTAGGCATGTTTACCTTAAGACACGCTATAACCAGCATGTGAGAGATTAACAGCTGATTGTTACCACTACCTGACTACATGCTGGGAGTGTTGGCAGAAACACTCTCTGAAGTTACAGAAGGGTCTTTGTTAATGATCACAGTCTGGTTTTCTGACTTCGTAACACTTCCCACCATACCAAGTGATTTGAAATATGGGCTTGCATGTCGGCAGGTGAAGCAGTTTGCAAGTTGGCAAAAGGGATGCTCTGGTGTCCAGGTCTTCAAATGCTTGATTTCAGTACTGTAGCCGTGTACCATTCTCCTCCTGCTTGTTTTGCTATTGAAAGAGGAACAGCCAGATTTCTTCTGCTGCTGATGCCTATAAAATTTTGACTCACAGAACTGCTTCTCTAACCACTGCTGGGAAATGAGTTCAGTGGGGTGGTTGATGGAGCAGCTGCTCCCTGTGCCTTGTCCAGCTGAGAAGATTATTCTGCTGTCAGTTGATTTGCCTTTCCTGCCTACCCAAAGTTCTTCCACTGTCCTCACATGGATCATCTTCTGGTGATTTTGCGAAGCCTTATGCCTTGGATCCATTAGTGAAGCAGACTTCCTTGTGCACACTCAATTCGTTGTGCTCTCATGAGAACAGTTTCGTGCTACCCAAGGCTTATGATTAGTCTGGCTTTTGAAGGCTGATTCAGCAGGCATATCTCCTATAGCAGTCTCAAGTGCAGCAAGTATTATGCATATCTGCTGTATCAAATTCCATGGAGCTTGTGGGTGGTTTGGAAATGATACAACCTAAGCAGTTTTTGAGCACAGCTTGTTTCTGTAGATGAAGGTACTATAGCTTTTAAAAGTGCAGCTTTTTAATTTCTTTTGTCATGTTCACTAAACAGGGGCTTAGAAGTGAGAAATTTCAGTGAGAACCATTCTTTCTTTATGGTCTGGGTGAAGTGGGAGAACCCAGTTGATAGTGTTCAGGAATTTCTGGAAAACGTCATAAAGTTTGAAAGGCAGTGCCCTGACTGAGATGTACAGCAAGTTTTGCTGATGTGTGTAGTGGTTTCACTCTATAGCGTTAAGAGTTGCTGCACACAGGACGCTTGATTCAGATTGGACTCCTGAGGTTTGTCTCGGGTTATATTAAACTTCTCAAAGAAGAGCTGGTAGCCCTGAATAGTGAAGAAATACCTGCAAATGATTTTATTTTTTAATATGAGGAATGATGATATATTATTTTCTTTGTGATAAGACCAGTGGCTCTACAAAAGATTGCTTGCATTTTTATTCTAAGTGTGTGGTACACCACTTTTAAAAAGAATGAATGCAATCTGACTTTCTTTTGTAAGATCAAGTTTGTAATTTTAGAGGGGGTACTGCTGCCATTTAGTTCTGATCTTGCCACTAATATTTACTGCTGTTTATCATGTCCTTTCCCGGCTTTAAACTTTTGAAGAGGAAAAGCTTCATGTGCAGATACAATGTTGTTCTCTTCTGTGGGAGCAGGAATATATATGTAAACTAGCCCTTCATGTGGAACCTATGAACAAATAGTATGGGTGGCAGGAAGGGCACAGCTCACAATAGTATGACAGGGACTTGTTCGACAGCCTCCCTGTGATCTGAATGCAATAAACAGTAGAAGGGAATATAGCATGGATAGTGAATCTTTGTAATTTTTCCTTATCTTACAAGTTACTCACTCTGTATCTGCAGACTCCAAGGCATCCCTTTGCAGGAGGAACTGGTATAGCCTGGGTAGTTTTTATGAAGGTGGAGGCATACTGCCAGTGCTCAGTTCTGTGCAGATCTCTCTGTTGCTGTGTTGTTAAATGCAGTAGTTTGCATGGACCACTTTGTGCTGCTTCAAAGAGTCTGTGCCTAAGAATTCTCCTTAACAATTCTCCATGTTACCTGTGCATCCAGCTGCAAATGCAACGGTCTTTCTGCTGAAAAGCACAGTCTGAAGATAGTAGAGGGTAGAACCACGAGCTAGCTTATTTTATAATCCAGTTGATTTTGTAACCAGTTGATGTTTCTTCTTTGAGAAGCAGTGCTTGACTGGCGTTTGACTTTTGTTTTTGCTGATCATGACATCTTGGCAGCATCATTGTCCCTGTTTCCTGATTGTGTCCCTTTGATGCTCTTAAAAAAGTCATGGAATTGCCTCTAATACACACCACTTTTTGTGAATCTGACGTCTCTTTTTTTTTTTCTTTTTTTTTTTTTTTTCCCTGGAGGTACAGTGAACTTGTGAGAAGAGGCTGTACTTTCTGCACAAGGGATGCAAGTTCAGAGGAATGCCCATTACAGCAGTACTGTAAATGTGTCAATGGGCAGCTCTTGGGAGCAGCAGGGCAGTAACTCCCCGGCAGAACAACAGGTGATAAAGCATATGTTAGGGAGGAAGGACAACTTAGCCTTTTAGGCTGAGAAAAACAGAAGTTGGCCATATTTGAGGGGTCAGAATTGTAGTCTGTCAGTTTTAAATATCCCATTACAGGCATGGTCTGTGTAACATGGGAGCATCACCATGCATTCCAACGTGTGCCCTAATCCTAAAATCAGTTGCCTTTTTGAATGCCAAAGGAGAGTATACAGACAGAAGAATTATTTCAGTATATGTAACTGAGGTACCTCAGTACTGTTATGACCAGTATTATTTGGTGCAGGAGATGATTGAACCAGCAAAGCAGAAGCTGGTAAGACAGTCCAGAGAAGGCTGAAACCTATGTCTCTTTGAAGAAGTGGCAAGTACTATGTGGCAGTGAAAACAGATCAAACTTTTCCTAGGCATTAGAGACAAAATATGTGGATAGAGGGCATTATAATCTGAGCAAATGGTGCTTGGCAGTAGCATTGTGAGCATAAACATCAAGTCTTTGTAGTGATGTAGCACTATACTATCCTAGATGCTGTATTCTGCCTTTTGTTTATTTTCTGTTTTGTTGGAAAAAGATCTCTCCACTTAAGTCTCTTGATGATCTTCTGCTTTGTAATTTCCTTCTGAACTAAGCAAAGTGCTCAATTAGGTGATGCCTGATTGGTGTATTAATTTGGAGGTGATGCTTATTTCCATATTCTGATGAGTCAGACCTTGGTGATCTGAATCTGTCTAGCCTAGATGCCTCAGTTACCTAAATGTCAGAGCTGATCACTAAGGTTTGATGTGAAAATACAAGTCTTCAAGTGTTGGTGTACTGGTTATACTCTTAGCACATAAATCTTTCCCTGCATTGGCAGATAAATGAACTTGGTGACCTGCAAGGTCTTTTCCATCTCTCCCTTACACGATTGTCCGTGTTGAAGCCCTGGAGTGCCACTGTTGTTGCCTCCTTTTGAGCCAGCTGGCCTCAGGGAAAGAATCTGTCTGTCAGTGACTAGGAGATTTTGCCAACTGGCTGTGAGTTGTGTGCTGGCTCAGGAGACCCCTCCTTCATACTTTTATAGCCTGCAGAAATGGGCCTCTATTATCTGAACCTGTGATTGTTTGGAGATTGCTGGGCTTTGCAACGACCTGGGGATAATAGCCTTGTGCTTTATTGTGTTCTGCTGCCCTTAAAAATTGAAGTGTAGTGAGAGCAAAGTGTGGCAGTTCTTGAAATAGTATGGAAGTGGAGCCAGCCTGGGGTCTCTGTGGAGATTCAAAGCAAGTGGGGTGCAGCCAGCATAGCTACCATACTGCTGGACCAGTGTATCCCTTTGCAGCCTCTGCCTCCAAGTTCTTCACAGTAACGTAAATGTGCTCTGTCCTACTGCAGCGAAGGGGGGAAGATAACTGTGGCATTACAGCTGGCATTCATCCGTGAGGTGGATCCCGTGTGCAGCACAAGGCTTTCAGGCAGAGGGAGCATGTCTTCCCATGTCGTCAGAGCACCGAGATTAAGATAGCGTGTAACTTGTGAGCTGGGAATGTGAATTACCACTCCATGAATCTTTCTCCTTCACTCCTCTAGGCCCAACATAACAATGGCTTCTAGAATATTATTGCAGTGGAGGAGGAAGCCTTTGAACCCAAAATATCATCTTTCCTTTTTGGTATATACACAGGTTTCAAGGTGTTATACAGGAAAGGGTAAATGTGTGAAGAGATGAGTCTCCCTTAAAAGCATGAAGAGATGATTATGTTGGTTAAACAAGAGAATAGCAGAAAGAAGGAGAATGAACAGACGAAAAATACATGAAGACAATGAAGAGAGGTGATACCTGGAGAAATGGCCGCGTTCTCAAAAATGTCTAGGAGTTTTGGGACCCGCCAGTCTCGCTTTATTTCTCATGAGAGTTAAGCTCCTGGAAGTCTAAGCCACTATTGGAAAGCCTTTTTAGATTCCTGAATCACTTCAGATAGTTGTAAAAAATTTATCCTGAGCCTGACGTACTAGGAAAAGCTTCTCTTTGTCACTTTATACAATATTGGGAAATACCAGAAGCAGTTGTGAAGGTTTGCTGTATGCTACCCATATAGGATGCTGAGGGGAATGAGAGATGAAGGTGCACTGACAGTATAGAGCCAGGTGGGTTGTGATGTCTTTTACCACTTTGAGATCACAGAAGGAATAGTGTTGAGTTTCGGAGTCACAAAGGTAACAGACAAGTAGCTGTGCAGAGTCAGAATAAAGGTTTATACAGCCTTGTATAAAGATCTTGAGATCTAATTTACAAATACATATTTATTACCTGCCTGCCCCTCCCCAGTCAGTGTAAGATTTCTTTTGTCAGCAGGTGCATGGAGAATATGCTTCTGTGTCTTGTGAGCAACAAAAAGCTGTCCGATATGTCTTATATGCCACTAATATCTAGACTTACAGTGATACAAAGCACCTTTGAATGCTGAGTTTGTATTTAAGGAAAAGCCCAAAGTCAGCCTCCATCAGGGTATGTTAGTGTAAGACCGTGTTTTTAATAACTAATTCCTATGCACCACCTCTGCACTGCCCTGATATCTGGTGATTAAATAGTATTCTTTAAAATGGCACTAATATTGTGCATCTTCTGGCAGAAGTTCTTAAAATCTGCACCGATTGTAGTTGTTCAGTAAAAAGGTAAGTATGCCCCTTAGGAGGACTGCAAGGGAAAACAGCTTATCTGCACACACCTGAAACTGGAAGAGACAATTCACTGGAACTTAATTTGCTGCATGCTGGAAAGACTAATGATGATTCTGCATTCCATTGGCAAAGAAATGAGGTAGATGGCAAAAAAAGCTCTTATTATAGTGCCTGGGTAGTAGAAATTTATGAGAAGTTTCTTCTGCTTTTGCAACCTGTGATGTCATTTCAAAATCTTGCCGTAAGGATTTTGAGGGAGAAGGCTGCAATACTGTAATCTAAAGAAAAACGACACCTGCACTGAATCTGACACTAACTGAACTTCTATCACATCACATCCTAAGTACTGCAAATGTACTGTTGCCGTAGAAGGGAAGTTTAATCTTATTTGCAGTGTTTTCATAGTCAAAGGGTGTAGAGTGGGAAGAGGAAGGAAAACCCCTAGGAAAAGCAGCTATTTCATGTTATGTTTATGTAATACTGCCAGTAAGGAAAGAATGAAATTACTTCTGTCGTGCCTCTTCTCTGCTTTTTCTTCCAGCAGCTCTGCCTGTTCAGTGGAACTTAGCTATGGTATTGATCAGAGGGTGAAGTAGCTAGAACGGGTATGGTATTGACATGTATGATGGGGTGCTAGTTGAATTGCAGGAGTTTGCAAGAGGGTGTCTGTTTCTGTGAAATGTACTCCTTCAGTAAGAGACATAGGGAAGACCATGAAGGCTTCAGCTAGAGCTTTTTGTAGCCAGTATCTTGTTTCAGCTGATAACACATGGCAAAGGTCACTGGTGGAAGGAGTGTAAAAACTCATTCTGGTACTACACCTGTAAATGCTGATTTCCAGTTGTGTGGGACTTCCTTAACTGTAGGTTTTTTTAAATTGAATAGTTCTGCATGCTTTTTGTTGGTTGTTTTTTTTGTTTGTTTGTTTGCTCCCCCCCCCCCCCCCCCCCCCGCGGTGTGTTGGTCCAATTGAACTTTTAACCCATGAACACTTTTGGTATAAACCTCATTTCTGGCAATGGATGACACAGCTTGGCTATGTCTTGTAGGAAAAAAAACCTGTTTCTGAGCCTTCCACCTGCTAATTTCATTTGATTATCTCTGTTTTGGAGGTAATGCTGAAAAATCATGCTTTATTTACTTCTTTACTTGTGATTTTATAGACATCTATGGCATTTATCATAAACTGTCCAGTTACTTCTTTGCCAGGCTGAAGATCCCTAATCTTTTTAACCAATTTCTTACATGGCAGCAGTTCCATGCTTTTCATCAAGCTGCTTGTCCTTCCTTGGTTTTTGGTCTTGTCTGTATCTGTCTGTGCAGAGTGTTCAAGGTGCACATGAACCTCTCAGGTTGTGACATAATGTTCTTTTATTTTTTTCTTTCCCCAAAATTTTTAAGATTGTGTTTGCATGTTTGACTAGTGCTGAGTACTGAGCTTAGATTTCATAAAGGTTTCTACTATAACCCCAAAATTTTACATGCATGGTGTCAGCTATTTCAGATCCCATCCATGTGTATATCATGTAGAGTTGTTTTAAGCCATTATTAAGAAAGGATTTCATCTGCCATTTTGTCATGATGATGTTAGTCATATATAATTCTTGTCAAATAGCTTTTCTTTTTACTTGCTTGAATAACTTGGTGACATCTACAAACCTTGATGGTTCACTGCAAAATAAGGGTCATTTCAGCCTTTTCCTGGATCATTTGGTAATACGTTGGACAGCAATGGCTATGGATCTAGAATAGGTCCCTGCAGGATTTCACTGAATCCCTTTGAAAAAACTAAACTTTTACTTCTACCTTGTCTCTGCCCCACCATCAGGTCGCTTCCAATCTTTATCCATAGCAGTGTCAATGAGGGAATTTTCTTCAATTCAAGTAGACCTTATCACAATCATCTCTCATGCCTGCATGCTCAGTGATTTCTTCAGAGAACGCTTAATGTATGAGAGGCATGTTTCCTTCTACAAAAGCTGTGTCCCTCTTTCTGCAGAAAGAGAGGTCATTAGATTTTCGGCAGTAAGGGGCATTCGAAAGCTTGCAACTTCAATGACAATTAAAAACTAAGGCTAATTGAAACCTACCTGTGAAATTAATTTTCTACTTTTTTGTTACAAAGCTGTGGCTTTAAGAAACACACCAAATATTGGGGTATTGACTGAGTTGACAACAGGGACTTGGGGTATTGACTGAGTTGACAACAGGGACTCAGAGTTAATTTCAAATGCTTATTTTAAAATGGCTTGGTTTGTGATTTAGTGGAAAAAATGCTTCTTGTGGAGATTTTATTTGAATGCCAAGTCCAAAATTTCAGCACCAAGCAGTTTTCTAGTTGTTCAGCCTTCTGGCAGAGGCAGTGGTTACATTCATTTACACATTCCTAACTTCAGTGTATCAGAGGATTTTTGCCAAAAGACCCCATTGCCACAAAAGCTCTATGCTAGGGGGCAGAAGAAGCAAGAACCTTCTGAATCTGCTACAGCAGATGATGATACGTCATCATCCATACATAGGTGTTTTTTTTTTTCCTCCCGTAATTTTGGAACTACAAGAGTTAAATGGGATTACTTATAAAGTCTGTGTCCATACAGCAGCTGTTGGGGAAGTAGTACTGTGGTTTCTCCTTGGTTTTAAATTGTTCTTCTGGGGGAACTGCTGTGAGAAATTAGAGACTGTATTCAATCCGTAGATTGTCTGTTTCAAAAGCCAATTTGAAACCTCCATTCTCTCTCAAATACTGATGACATTTTACAAAAAAAACAGGACAGAAAGACAGATCAGATCTACTTAAAGATGATTTTTAGCTGCCTGGCCCTGTTTGCAGAACTACTGACCGGGAAGTCAAAGGTCTCAGTAGTCCTTTGAGCTGTCTGTCCCCTGTGGATGGAACAACTGATACCAGTAGCAATGACTGGCATGCAGCAGAATTTTTTGATGAGAAACTGCTGTACAGTGAAAAACAATCCTATGGAAATGCATTCCATGGTAGCAGAGCAGCAATTAAGTCCTGTCTCTTCCCACTGGGAGATTACTAATATTTAGGTTATTGCCAAATGTTTATTACAAAATAAAACAAAAACAATTCCAAGAAACTCAGATTCAGATGAGCTTTCTCATTAAATTAATTTAATTTTTAAAAGTATTAATAATGTAGGAAGCTCTTTTAATTATTTCTGTACCTGGAATTATAAGCAATGCCATGAGGCTACTGTAACATTTGGAGTGGAGATGTACTCAGCATTTCTGGCGTTCCACTGTATTGGCACGTGACTGGCCATGCTGTGCATCAGGGCTGTGCCGGAGGATAGGTGCCTGGCTGGGTGGGTTGAGGAGTCGTTATGCAAGCTAACTTCTTCTGTGTCGTTTTGTCAATAGAGGTGTTACAATAATCAGTAGGAAGCTGTTTGGGAACTGGGGCTTTGCCAGACGAAAAGAATTAACAGCTTCTTGAATATCAGCAATAGAATTTGGGTCATCTGAGGAGTCAGCCATGTGCTCAGAAATAGGTGGTAACTGTAGTTGATGTAAGAAGAGACTGTAAGATGATTGTGAAGAAGGCTGTGGGAGCGAACATACTTTTTGCAAATACACAAAAAGTATTAATACATGCTTTTAAGGGAACAAATTGGCTGCCTGATCCAGCATAGGAATGTTCTTTGCTACTAGAGTCCTTCTCCTTTTTAGCTTCCTTATTTCATACAACACATTTTTTTGGTAGCTTTCCTCCTGCTCTGGCTGCATCTGAAGCACCCCACTGGCTTGCTCAACTTTAGAAGTTATCCTGACTGGTGAAATTGCTTCCGGTTTATAACGAGAACAGTGTTACGTTCCAAATCGTACTGAAACTTGGCATCTTGTTTCAAAAAACAAAATGGGAAATTAATTGATTGTTCCTTAGAGACTCAGTTTATGGGAATAATCTGGAATAATCCAGAACAAGAACCCCCCCATGATTTCCTGTAACAGTAGGAGAACAAAATGGTAAGGTATATATGAGCTGTGGTTTGAACTACTGATGCTTTATATTGGATAAGTAAGTTTTATGTATACAGAAATTTTGGTACAACTGTTGGGCACACTGAATTCTGTTTGTCAGCTGTCAAAAGCCTTTTTAATGACTACATTTTTGGAGAAGTGGGCTATGTGGTCCAGCAGCTAGAGCAATGACTCATTTTGCTTGCGTTTTTCACCACTGAGGCATTCTGCTTTTCTCTGTTGTAATTTCCTTGTTTCCTTATTTGTCTCTTACTACGCTTACCATTTTGAACTGGTTTATGATAAGTGGTGTGGGAAAAAAAAAAAAGTTAAGCATTACAGTATTGTGTGGAAGGCCTGAGGGATGTAAAAAGCCCCAGAGGCAGGCGAGAGAAATGTTAAGAGACGTTTTAGTGCAAATGTGGCTTGTATATTTGTACGTGTACTTTGTAGACTGACTGTGCCATTCTATTTGATTATATTTGAATAGGTAATTCTGTAATTCTTGTAAAGAGGTAGTTAGAAGTATCAGTGTGAGCTTTGGAAATGTTCATGACCTGTAATCACAGATGGTGAGAAAGGATTTTTCCTCATAAATTCATAGGCATGCAGAAGCCAGACCTTTCCTTCTGGAAGAAAGGATGAACTTTACACAGCTTCACTGTATTTCTTCCTTTCAAGAATATATTTGGCCAGGTTTTAAAAGAGCTCAGCTCCCATTTGGGCACCTAAATTAAATGGCTGGATTTGCAAAAGCGTTTAGCATCCAGCAGCTACTTTTATTCCCACATATGTACCCAAATGGGAGATGAGTTGTTTTGACAGTGTGGCCCATTATTTGTCAAGTTGGTTGTGATTAAGACTCTGAGCATTCCGGGAGCACTCTATTAAAATACTCATAGAGCAGACAACCTTATGGGGCCATTTATAAAGCCATACTGCTGGGCCAATAGAAACAAAATTCTGAAGTTGTGCAGCCACATCTTGTAAATAACAATGGAGAGAGTAAATGGCTGCTGGTTGTTGGTTTCCCCTGTTCAGAGAGCGCAGCTGAAAATGAGGGGAAGTTCAGACAGTGGAAGCCACAAAAAAAGCAAACATTGAGCATTCACAAAGTAGTAACCATTAAGGTGTGCAAGATTATCAGTCTGTGTGAGATAAGCAGGGAGTATAAATGCAAGGGGTGTCCTTCAGGAACAGCGCACAGTTGAACAACATACATCTAAGTCATTTGTCCAGTTCTTGGCATCTTGAGAGGAGTCTAATCTTGAGGAATCACAGATCTCCATGGAATTCAGTAACTGGAGACTTTTAAATATGGAATAAGGATTTATAGGGTAAACAAGGAGGGTTACTGGAAGATTGATTACTCGGTAGCTATTGCACAGCATTATGGCTGGTAGCCTCTCTCATTTTAAGTTTTCATTTTTTAAGAAATCTTGACCAGTCATTTATCCCTGTCACCTTGAGACATTATCTGTCTGAAGAACTACATGAACATAACTTGATTCTCGGTTTATGTCAAACTAGCTATTTCCTGCTCTCCTCAGCATGTACAGAAGCCCTAGAGAAGAGCATTACACTTCTTGCGGGAGCCTAGCAGAGGGGAGGCAGAGGCTTATTTCAGGACTGGGTTGCTACTTGAACACTTACATGCTGTGGACCAGGAGAGCTAATGGTGGCGTGTGGAGGTAATGCTGCTTGGCACCTGATGACAAGAGCATCTGTTGTCTGAGGAGAAGAGTGGAGTGAAAGATTACAGCCTCAATAATCTAAAGCGTTCTTCTTCCTTGTTGCCTTAATGCTTGGCCTCTGTTCCTCAACATGGTGTTTTAGCTTCAAAGTGAAGAGAGCTGTCTCTTTACAATGACTGTATTGATATAGCAGATTCAAAAATGTGCCGTTGTCTGTTTGAGTTCTTAAAGCTGTTGAAGACATCTTCCATTCAAGAGAATGCAAAACAATGATAATAAGGACCTTTATGTCTTGGTCTTACAGATGTAAACAAAAATGTCAGTTATATTTTGCTTCTCCGTGAATGTCTTTTGTTCCTTATCACCAAAGATGTTCAGATGTAATGCCTGGAAGATGGAGGACAGTTACTCACGTTGGTGGGGAGACTCCTCTGTCCTGTGTCTTCTGTTGTCTTGTTCAGAGTTAAGAGATTCTGGCTGCATGGTTAATATTTGCCCATACTTACTTAAAACCTGTTGTAATGAATGCAAAAGATTTCTCTCTTTGGTGGCTGATCTGCTGTCCCCTAATTTGTATCAGAAGAACTAAAGGTCTTACAGGTCTGACTAATTCAGGATCTTAGAAAAAGTTTTTTTTGTTGGTCTGAATGTGCAAAAATCTAGCTGAGTCCCTTTCCCCCTGTCTTTACACTGTTACTGAGGCACAACTGTATTGCAAGCCCTAAAACTTTCATTTTAGGAAGGTCTTTTTTGTTTTTAGAAATTTGCAGCAGGGTGGCTAAGGTGACCAGCTATCAGAATAAATAATTATTTTGCAGGTGAAACTTGTGCCTATAGGTAGAGAAGAGAGCTGAGCCTTCTGTTTTCCTTTGTTAACCATTAAGGGTTGGAGAGTTTATGGGAAGGATCTAGAAATGTGCTGAATCCCCTGCATAGGGATGTGTTTTCAGTAAGTTGAGTGCTCATCCTGACTTTTAAGTTGGCAAAATCGGGATTTGCTGCTCCACTCTGTGCTTACAGGCCTTGTGAATCTGTGCTCTGAAGAATTTGTTTTTCTAGGAATTTGCACTTACCCTGCTTTAACTCAAATTTTGTGCCTCTGAGCTTACGTAGGTATTTTAAACTCCTGGTAGCTGAGGTCCTCCCAAATACCAGGGCATGTGTATTTATGATGTTTCTGTTCTATTGGTGTGGACAGAATAGATTGATGTCGTGGGTTGAATATGTCTGCATGGCATGCTGAAATGCTTGCTGACGTGTCTGGGCTGGTGCTCACTTGTGGAGGCAGCTTAGTGTTGTTCAGCGTACTAATTACACCAGGTGGATGTATGGGACTTTACAGTTCAGAATTGGCCTGATTATCTCTGCAGAGAGTGGCACGGCTGTAGGCATAGTACTGTCTGGCAGAGCTAGGAAATTCAATCTGGACCTCTTCGATTTCAGGCCAGTGTCCAAAGTAGTGTAATATCTTTTTTTTTTTTTTTTTTTTTTTTTTTAACTCTTTTTGGCTCCTGTGATAGTAACCAGGAGATTTGTTCATGCTCAGTTCATCCAATTAGGGCCTTTACAGGTGCTTCAGTGTTGATGTATTAACCTTTTCAGTCAGTGGAAAGACCCAGTGTCTCACAGTTTTTATTAGAAGTGGGAAAGACCCAGTGTCTCACAGTTTTTATTAGAAGTGGATCAGATCCTTACTGAGGTAAAGTGCTCTTTTTGAGGGGCTGCAGTTACGGGCAGTTGTAGAGCTGGGGAAGCAGTAGTGAGGAATTCTGCAGAGTGGCTGAACAGTGAAATACGTTCAGAGTACAGTATAAGGGGTATTCTTTCTTTTGAGGGCATATGGGGAGTGAGTGTGCCAACATTCATACAACGTGTGTGGTCTTAAAAATTGTTTCAGCATACTGGATGTGATGTTTTCTGTTTCAGTGCAGCACTGCTAGTCAACGTATGTGTTTTTTAGATCATTATAAAGCTGCCTGGTGGGATAACGTTGGAGAGGGAGAAATCCATGCATTCAAGTGAGCTTTGTAACAGTGTGAGTGTTTATGGCCAGATTGCATTACTTACTTCCTAGCTATGGAACTGCTGTGAGCATCATACCATACCTAAGCTATAATATATAGTTTAAAGCTACCACTGGTCATTATCTGATAGTTAATGCCTGAGGAAACTATACATTATTGCTATTGTGAATTGTTTTTTTACTGGTTGCAGTTTCCAATTTTACTGAACAGCTGCTGACAACACCTTCTGAGTCTCTCCAGGCTGGATTACAGTGGTTGACACAGAGGACAATTTTGTGGCTGCTTTGTATATGTGTATGTTCTAGAAGAATGTGCTTATATCTACTGCAGTATTTATTTGTGTATTGCAAAAAAAGTACGTAATAGGAAATCTTGCGTTATGTTACAACTTTAACTACTGATGCACTGTTTGGAAGTATCTTAAGATAGAAAAGAATGATTTAAACATTGTTTTGACTTGTTTTTAGCAATCAGTTATTTGCGATTCAGTGATAGTCATATGAAATGTGCATAGTATCAAAAGCTCTGTATGAAAATCATACATTTATTTTGAATAATAAAATTCACAGCATTTTAAAGCTGTGATTTCATTTTTTGTAGTTCTATAACTATTGTACATTTAGTTTATCACATTTTCAGATTTGGTTCTGGAAGTTACTTATCTCTGTTCTATAGTTTTAAAACTGCAAGCAATATGATGTGTTGAAATTTGGCTGTTTGTTATATATTCTAATTTGCTGTGTGAAAGGATTACTCACAAAACAGAGATAAGGGAAAAATGGAAGAACATAATGATTTGCTTCCAGATGTGACTTCTTTTTCCCCTCAAGGTATAGGCGTGAAATGACAGATACTCAGCTGAACAGTGGATAAAAAGGTCTTAATATTAAAAACAAAATGTGACAGGAAATATACCTTACTAGCATAGTCTCTTGGATACTCATTCTCACTTTCATTTGGCACCCTGAATTAATATTTTAACTTAATAAGATCTGCAAGGGAGTTGTGTAGTGATTTCATTTGTCTTCATGTATTGCAGTGCTGCTGTATAGAAAGCTATATTAATGTTTATAACAGGCAATTTTGTCAAGAACTACTGTATAATATAAATCTGCATTAATTATTGCCCTTGTTAAAAGTGTAAGACTAAAACATCATAAGTCTCTGTCTGTTTATATATTTATTAGACAACTGGTAACTATGGCCAAGTTGCTCTGTGTGTGTGTGTGTGTGAAATTAAAAAAAAAAAAAAAGTCCAAACACATACTCAGCTTTATTATTAAGTAAAGGACAGTGGGAGACTTAAATGAACTACAGTATATAAAAGGCTTTGCTCCCACTACAAAAGAAGAGCAGTTTCATGATGCTTATTGGTGTGGGCCAGCTATTGCATAATAGCCCCAGCTAGCCATAGTACACATAATTATGATTTATCTCTTATAATCTCTATTACCATAATACATTTTTCTTCCACAAAAGAAATCAGATGCGTACTGTGCTGCGGCTCATGATTTTGCCGTCTTAAAGAGATGCTTAGTGATGCATTTGAGTGATGGTTGAATCACCTATTTTATACTTAAGTACATAATCCCAAGAAGGTTTAAATCAATGTGTTAATTGGTAAGTGAGACTGTAATTATATGTATAATCATGGAAATTTTGAATCCAGATTATTTACTTGCTCTCAGGAAATTAATCTACACAGGTCATATATTAGATTGCTTGTTTATTAAGTGGAACCCCTGTCGTTACAAAGTACTGATTGGCTATAAGCTGAATGAAGCATTCTTATAGCTGTATCCAGCAGGTGTCAACAGTTCAAATCTTTGAGTGCATATTGATCCAGATTCAAACAGTTCATTAATCTAAGCACACATTATATAGATTTTTCAATGCAGTTTTGAAAGAGTTGAAAAATTGTATTGAATGATGAGAGATGATACTCAAGTTATGTTTTTATGGCAAATCTCCCTTGCATTTGTGACATACTCAGATGGGGTTGGGTGCTAAAACTGACACTGTGTCTTGATTTTTATTTTCAGATGTAATTTTCTGACTTGAGAGTAGCTTCACTGGATGAAGTAGTCTTTGTGTGCTGGCAATCCAAACCATCTGTTTTTGTAGCATCAGGTTTGTTACCTACAACCTTTCATTTGCTTGCACGGAAATAGTGCTGGTAGCACTTAAGAATCCCAGAGACATCCAGATATGTCTTGTTTTATTTCTGCTCCTCGGTCTTGATGCTGGAATCCTCTGACAAGGCCATTCAGCACAGGTTTAGATGGGATGGCTCTAATGAAATTGTCTGTACAGCTTGAACCTTAAAGCTAAAGCGTATACTTAGGTTCTTCATTTCATGGGGAAAAAGGCCATGGAGAGCCTGCTAGTCAAAGGTATTTGTCTGGATTTTCCCTCATCCACACTGATGTACCAGAGAGTAGAAATCGGCTGGTCATGCAGATCACTTGTCAAATACATTATTCTCACATATGAGGTTATTAAGAGAAATAGCGTTTCTTTTCCATGATGAATTCTGAGCTCTATCAGTTGGTGCATCTATAGGCTTTTAGTTTGGCAATTATAAGTTTTTACTCCCTTTCTCTTCTCTGCTAATTGCTAGTATCTTTGTTGAAGTAGAGAACAAAGAAAAGAAAGGAAAAGATGTTTCTACTGTTATTACTAAGACAAAAAAAAAAAAAGAGGGCAAGATTTTCAATTTTAAGGGAAAAATGCAATATACAGAGACAGATCAAGCTTTTCAGGAGTTACTGTATTTTTCTCTTACTGTAACGATCAAGCTAAAGATATGCTTCAGTCCTGCTGACCAATTTTGATTAGATTGCCGTAATACCTAGTACCATGTATTAGGATAGCAGGAATGCCTACTTAATCATTTACGAATGATAGGAGTGTTTTGTTCTTTTATTTTCCTGACTCCTTGAAGTTCTCAGATTTTTTTTCCCTTGGCAATATTATGGGAGTTATGATATCTCTCCTAGACGCTTGCAATTCATATAGTATGAATTGTGAAGCTGCAAAGAAGGTAGCAATTGGGCAATAGAGTGTTGTAGATCTGATGCAATAAAGATACTGTTCAGAACCTGACCCAATTATCTTACAGTTTATGCTCTCTTTATACTGACAATGCTATTTTTATTTCCTAGTACCAATAATGAACTTCAGACTGTGTTTAATTTCATAAAGTACTGCTTGTATTGTACCGTTTGCGTATCTAATAAAAAGATGCAAAATTGCAATAAAGCTTATAAAATAATGGATAGGAATTTTTCAGAAGAGTTGACATGCCTGTCAAGATAATACTGATAGAATTTCATACATCTGCAGTAGGACACAAAATTAATTACCAAAGAATCTGACATTGTTAGTCCTTTTTATTCAGTTATATGATAGCTTCAGTGCTCTGGAAAAAAAAAAAAAGAAATCAAAGCAGAATTCAAAACTGTTCTCAGAATGGCAGGTTTTCATCTCAAAATGTTAATGTATGTTAAACTTTAATTAAAAAGAGTGCATATCATATCTTAACCTTTTTAAATATAGCATAATTATCTGTGGTACAGATCCTATTCAAAGGTATATTATTTTATTGGAAGATTCTACTTTAACGTAAAGGATTTCTGGTTTCCGGCAAATTATTGTCATCTTGTAATTTTGGAGACCTGGGCATACACACAATGGTGCAATCTGCAGTCTTCCATAAAGTCCAAGGGTGTAATTCAGTCACAAAGACCGGTGACATTTCCAACATGAAATATAGATTGAGCACTTCATACAAATATAAAATATCAAGGTCCCTTTGTAACCTTTATGTTTTTAAAGATATTTTACCCAGATACAGCTACACTGTTGGAACATGGGTGTCTGTAAATTGCCTGGTTCAAAGACCCGTTTTTGCATGCAGGCTGCCTTTACTGTGCCACTCTGGATTTCTGCGGATGCTTGCATGGAGATAACGCCTCCTTTCTTCTCCTTTCACCCTGAACGTGAGCCATTCAGAATGTCACAAGCAGAAGTTATGTAGAGCAACGGTGCCGTGCTGGAGGACAGGCGCTTGGCGCCCAGATGTGCGGTGTCCCCGCGCAGCTGGCTGGTGCGCGGAGCCCGCGGGGCGCTGGGCACTAGGTGTCACTGTTCCTCCACCGTGGAACGGCCGCCCCTGCATTTTTTGGGCTGTGAGTGTGAAGTAGCTGTAGGTGGCAAAGGTTTGTAAGTTTAGTTTGTCTAGTGCCACTTTAGCTGGTACAGTCATGAACTTTGAGACAAACAGCAGCTGGATCACTGAGCGTTTCCTCATGTAATGTAAACATCAAGCATATAGTTGAGAGGGAGGCATCAGCAAGCCACTTCTAGCTGGATGGCTAAAACTGTGGTCTGCTGTTTTTGAACCACTGAAACCTTAATACACAGGAAAACAAGCAGATTGCTGATCTCCATTTTATTTGTCAGCAAAGGGATGCCTTTATTTTGTAGCCCCCCACTGGAAGAACTGGATGAAATCTTTGCTAGAACTTCTTAGACGAAGGTTGGTTAGGTAGTATATGCTATAATTTCTCTCTTCAGTCACCCACTGAAGCGCTTTCTCCCCCCACTTCCCCCTCCCCCTAAATACAGGTTTGACTGTTGTTTAAGCTGCAACTAACTGCCAAGACTAAGAAATAAAGGAGGAAACACAGGGCCAGCACTGGCAGTAGGCTTTTATGTCTGCATTTAGACCAGAATTTATTTGAGAAGTACCCCCAGTGACAAAAATGAGTACAGAAGTTGGCCATTAGTACTGCATAAATTAAAAGCTTAGGAATAACCTCAATAACCTACAAAATCTGTCTTGGTGTGGATGCCCCTCTGTCTGTATATTTAGAAAGTAATTTCTCCGGGTCTGTCCTTCTTTTCATCAGGAGAGGGCTTCTACAGAGAGGGAGTTCTTCAGTCTGGAAATAAAGATGTAGCCCTTAACATCCAGTGGATAGTAGCTGAAGTTAGAAAACTGTTAACTACTTGTGCTGTATTTTTGCGTATCTGGGTTCAGACTCTCACTTCTTCCACATGGGTAAGTCCTGCTCCATGCTTTCTGACTGACATGGCGCTTCCTCTCTTTCACAAAGGCTTTTTTGGCGATTTAGAGACCTAAGGATCAGAGGGAAAGAGGAGTGTAGCTTTCCAAGTGTGGGGAATAAAATACAGCTGCTACTTAATGTGTTGCCAGAGTGGCTAGGAACCACCGAGCTGTGAGAGAACAATCCAGGGACCAACTTCACTCAAACTCTTGCATTTTGTTTAACATTTATTTAAATAGTCAAACTCTTTGATTGTTAAATTAGCATGGAAGCAGGCTGGAAACTGGTTTACAGTCTCTGGAAAGCAGCCACACATCATCAGTGTCATAAATTATGTCCTTTTTTACCGAGATACTGGCTGCCAGCTGAAAGGTTAGAAATAACTTGTTTTCAAATGCAATTTGCAGTTTATCCATGGAGAGAAATGAGGAAAATGGATGCAGCTGCCTTTAAGATTAACCCCACAGAGTTGTCAGGTTTGGAGTTCCCAGGGAAGCACAGTGCATTCAGTATTATCCCTACACAATACAACAGGGAACCCCACCTCATCGGGCATCTGAGAGTTAGGGGTGGAGGTATGTGTGCTTGTACCAGCAGAAAGCCCAGGTTGTCATAATGACAAACCCCCAGAACAAAGCAGTGGAATAACTCTCAGTAGGGTGATGTGTTTAGGTGATGCAAACACAATTTGATGATATAAGGGGAGGGGGCACGATTTTTAAAGCCTTTTTTAGTGCTGATGAGTAACATCAAATTTTCTTTCTCTGGTTAAGGTGTGCTGTCTTCAGTCTTTGAGGAAATGACATCTCAACAAAAAGGCACCTTCTGTTTTGGAAGTTGTTGTGCCTTCTGCAAGTGTCAAAGCTAAGAATATCTGAAGGACTCCCATGAATTGGAGAGGTTATGGCATTTTTTCGATTATTTTTTTTTTTTTTAGCTCCATTTGTAAATTTCTGCAAGTCAGTTTTTCAGGGAAAACTGTAACTTAGGAGAGTAAATCCTGAATTAATAGATCCAGTGGCTTAGCATTCATGTCAGGTTACCTAAAGTTATTTTAAAATGATATATAAAATGATTTTTAAAAACAGTGAGCCCCCTAGGTTGTTTAATTTTCAAATCCATCACTCAAGCCGAGATGGTTTACAGTGCATGTGACACAGCAGAAGAAGGATTACTGTACGTGTGAAGCATGAGGACAAAGATTACTGAGGAAATGCTAGAGTCAGATGTAGCTGGGAATCATCGTTTTGTGCATAGGAGGTGTTATTTATTTACAATATAACTCCCTTTGATTTGACAATGAGACCGAGTCCTACATTGAGCATGCAAGTTCAGTCTGAAATACAATCTATGTGGCATAGATGCATGTGGGGTTGTGTTGGGTTTTTTTGTTGGTTTTTTTTTTTTTTGTCACACTGCTGCATCATTAGTAACAGTGACATCTTATGTGTAGAGCTGCAATGGTTGCTTACTTCTTAAAATACTTTCCTGCAGCATGTGCCTTTTTAGTGTTCAAAGAAAACTCATGCAGTATCTGCTATCTTGATGTCTTGTGACCTGGGAACGGAGCTTATTGTATAAAAACAGCAAGCAGAAACTGGAACCTTGCAGTGAGAATGTGCAGTTCATTTCAAGTGCAGTTGGATGAATCATTGTTGATTTTTTTTTTTTTATAAGGTCACTTATTGCTGCAGATTTTTTAAAGGGAAAATACAAACTCATACAGTCACTCCTGAAACAATTTCCCTGCATGTTAGTAGTATATTCCTTGTGCTTAGGAAATCAGTGTCAGTGATGTAATGGGAGTTTCTACATCATACTGGTATGTCATTCACTCAAAGAGAGCATCGTGGGAGCTGGTGAGATTGATGTCCTCTCTAAGAATAGCACTGATTATAGAACAGATTTTCCCATATACAGAGCCATTTTTAATTCACTGCCTACTGCAGCTGCCAGCCTGCGGAGATAATTCCTTCTAGCAGAATAGTTCTAGATTATTATAGGGAAATCAAATTTGCATAAAAGCATTTTATCTCTCCCCTTTTTTTCATGTCAAAGTTACCAAACATTCACTGTCAGTTACTTTTTTGTGTGTAGGCAGAACTTTGTTAGAATTAAATCTTAAGTAAATTTTGTTAAGATCCTTCTGATTCTTTGTTGGTTTAGGTATTTTAGAATGAATAATAAGCAACTAAAAATAATGATTGTTAGGGAACAAGCAAGCTTTTTACAAAAGAAAAAGAAAACTAAAAACTAAGAGCTATTTTTGCACACCTAGAGGAGCCCGAGTAGCTCTGTTCATATCTATTTAATTACATAGTCCCTGTGACCTGGGCAGATCTTGCAGGATGGGTCCCTATAGTTTGAAAATGTGATGCAGCCAACCATTGATCAAAGTGCTGTGCAAATCTGAATAGTTGTCATTTACTGATGAGGAACTTCGCACAGATAAGTTAAATAACTGACTTGGGATTACAAACTGGTAGCAGAATGGATTTACAGCCTCCTGAATTGCAAGTGGTTGCCCACATGGTTGGACCGTTCTCCACATCATCATGTTCCATAGCACTTATTCTAACAGATTTTTGAGATTCAACAGCAAGAGTGAGTTTGTTGGTTTTTTGGGGTGGTATTTGTAATTCACTTTTATACTTCAACGTACCTTAGTGCAGCACTTTGAAAAAGGTCAAGGAAGATATTGTAGTGAGGTCTTAGGGCAGAGAAGGAAATTTTCCTCCCATTTTGAAATCTGGGGTTGTAATTTTTCTTAATTTGTCTTTGCTTCAGCCTTGTTCCTAGGTCAATGGAGTACCATTTAAAAGTATTAATGTTTTTTTTTTTTTTTGTCTCCTTCTCTGTTAAGATCTTGCAGAATTCTAAAACCGCACTGCAAAAGCTAATTTTTAAAGGAAACGCTAAGGCATTGTTCAGTTGCCTGAACTGAGGAGGCTAATGCTGTTTGATACATGCCAGGACCCACCAGAAGGCTGGGGGCATCACGTCGATACTGTGTTGGGTCCAGCCTTGTGTTGACATTATTGGATGCCTTTGCTTCGGCAACTGAACTGAGATCGCAGATTGGGTACAGAGGTAAATGTTTTTTAAAAAAAGCACACATAATGGGAAGAACATGGCCTGACATGCTGGCCATAAAGGTAAGGTCATGGCTCCTATCTGTATGAAAGCAGACAGAAGACCATTTGGTACATAAGGGTGGTTTCAGATTCAGAATTTGCTGCCTTATTCCTTTGAAAACTCTTTGAAGGGGAATGGTAGGTAAGAATATGCAGTTCGATACTGGCCACGACTGGGAATTGCTTGGTATGACAAAGCAGAGAGGCTGCATGGGAATTGATTTCTTTGCGTTGTGTTGTTTGAGTCCGAGTCTTGGGTAGATTGGAGGCACCTGGAGCTTAGGCTTAGCTGGCAGTGGCCCCCTGGGACCTTCTACCAATTAAAAGCAGCTGAAGTGCTGAGTGCTCCAGGAGGGTCCTCTGTGATCTTGTAGCGCATGCTCTGTAAGAGGTCTCGGTGGTCTGGGTTGGAGTGGCCAGGAGCGAAATAAATATTTATGTTGGTAGTTACGAGATCATGAACTATTACACAGAAACAATTAATTAATGACCTCCCTGCCTCTTCTGGCTTCATTGATTTCAGTAGATGAGGCCGGTAGAGGTCTTGGCCACTCTGTGCACTCTCAGCAGTAGAAATTACTGTTTCCCTTAACAGCATGCAGAGTTATATTTTTCCCAGGAACTGTGATAGCCTGCTTAAGTACTGTGCTCCCTCTGCTATCAGGTGCTAACGCAGAGTTTATGGTTGTAACAGGCAAAATGACTTTGGAGGATTGTGCTGTAACCTGATAGTTTTTCCCCTACCCTCAGCATTATAACATGATTTGGTCTTGCCTGTGGACGGAAGTAAATCATATTTTACCCTCACTGCTAAATTGTATTATGGCCCTGACCTTTATAGGTGAGACAAAACTGCATTATAATGTGGTTATAGGACTGCTGTGTTATACAGGGAAAACATGGTTATCTGAGGGTCTCGTGGGAGTGTCCTAAGCCAGAAGATAATCAGGAGTTTGGATAACCAGGATTTTCAGCCTTGCAGATGTATTAAGTTAAATCAAAGCTTCACTGCTGAAGCTGGGGGACAAACATGAGTCCAGTAAATATGCATTAAAATGTAACATAATATTCAATGTGATGAAATGGAGTGGAGCAGGCCCTCAGCTGCTGTGTGTTGTCATGACACTGAAGTGACGGTATGACAACTAACACCATCTGCGATCTTCCTGTCTTCCCAGATTGGCCCTCCAGTGTGTTTTTCCTAATGTGGTTCCTCCTAAGAATACTAAAATTAGAAAAGTCAAGCCATCAGGCAATACAAGGTCCCATTAGACAGAAAAGTGAAGGTAAAAAAAAATCCTGCAAACAGCCTGTCTGGGTACATGGTTACAGCATGTTAGTTGAAATACTGGTTTTGTATGCCGCGGTTTCAAGCAATGCAGTAGAGAACCCCACTGAGAGGAAGAATATGCTAGAAAATATATACCACTGCGAATTCCCTGAAGATCATAGCTGGTACGTGGTACTTCCTTCTGAATGACCCATTCTGTCGATTCTGTCCGAAAGGGTGGTCATGGGTGCCTTGCAGGGACTGCAGGTGGCCGCACTCACTGTCCCCATGTAGGAGCATGGAGTGCAAACACTTCTCTGAGCAGCCTTAGTGACCCTCATCACCAGAACCACGGTCCACGGGAGGCAGTATGGGGCTGGACTGGGAACGCAGGTCTGTTCTGTACTATTTCTCTGGTTTTCTAGGTGCACACCTCCAGACCCTGATAACTGATAGCTGAAGATCAGCTTACCTTGAGTGTTTCTTGCACCTTGTATTTAAGCGTGAGCTTTCACTTTATATGACACGGAGCTGTGTGAAGCACTCTGCAGGATGTTGTGATGATTGCTTACCTAATGTATTCAAGTTACTAGTCTAAAATTAATTGGAATGCTCCCAGCATCTTCAGGGATAAGGGTTTAACAGTGTGCAGACCTTAAACTGTTTGCACAGTTGTGCCTTACAGAAAGTCTGTGTGATGTTAGCAAATATCTTCACATTCCCTTTTACAGACAGCTTGTCTTGCTGCAGCATAAGCCTGACAATGGGGACCGCCATCCTTCAGTCTTTTGTGGATTACACTTCGCTGGATGTATATAAAAGCATGTGTATATGTATGTAAGTGTGTGTTTAGCTCTGTGTGTGTGTGTATATATATATATGTATATAAAGAGAGAGATTTTTTCTTGTGTGTATACATGTAGTACTATTTCTATGGTACAACTGCATTTTGTATTTTAGTTTAAAAAGAAGAAAAGTAATTCTTTATGCCAATGAATTATCTTGCTGAGCCCTCACGACTGTGACCATTTCTACTCTGATGGGTTTCCCATTCACTGGAGCTGAGTATGCAAGTGGATGAAAAGGTGGCTTCACAGGCCCACAAAGAAAGTGTATTTCATTTTTAGTGTATGCTAAGGATTGGACATTGCTATCCAGTTCTGGCTTTCTCCTTCATAACAAAGAGGAATGGAGGCGTTTTGCTCACACTGAAGTTGAGTTTCTGCAGAACCTTGGGTAGTGTATGAGATAACAGAGCATCAGGTTCTTGGGCAGTATTTTTTGTTGATGTGAATGAGGCTATCTCGGGTTACAGAGGATCTAGCTCTGTAAATCCTTCAAACTTACTGTTTGCTACATCAAGTGATTTCTGTTGCTTGATCTCATAAGTCATAAGAAATACTACTATGACTTTTTTTCTCCTAACATTTGAAGCCCAAAATACAAACTCATCTTTCACTCTGGAACTGTACCAGGCAGGCAACCATGTGATTGAAATATATAATAATATCGTGTAAACAGAATAAATTTCTTATGGACCAGTCAGCCCCCTCATCGCGTTGTCTAGCATAATGGAGCCTACAGTCATATGACTACAATTTTGATGTGATTCCAGCAGACATCAAAATATATTATGTCAAAGTTGTTAAAAGAGAAAATGCTGTAAGGAAGCATAATTACTGACTGCTTTTCCGCAGACTGTATTAACTTGCATATGATCATTAGCTGTAAATAAAAAATAGGTTTTGATGGATTTTATTCAGAAAAGACTGAATTTCATTTTGGCTTTTCCTGTCTTGTGTACATGACAATCTTGACAACCGTGTACCTGTTGTTACGTTCTTGTAACAGTCAGATGAGAAATTGATCAATCGAAGACACAATAAATTAAGGGTATAATAATGTTGCTTGTCAAGGTATTGCTAACTAAATAAGACCTGGCTTGCAATTTATCTGCTTTTTATATTAAGTGGGAATTACACTTAGAGATTTGTATAATTGACTTGCTTTGCAGTTTATTTTTTAAAAAAATAGATTAACCTCTAAATTGTTTTTATTTGCTGTAAATAACAATGATTAGTTTGGTTCAGGCGTAGGATGAGGGAAGCAACAAACTGGAACAAGAACCCTGTCAGATGAGCAGCACCATCATCCTTTACAGTTTAGGCTGGCAGTTCAATTAAAAGTTTTTCTGTTCCCAGTAGAGAGTTCCTCTTCTTTGGGTAGAGACTTGGTGTGTTCTTCGTGGTGTACATTTAAGCTTGCCATTATCAGCAGTTTACTGAAGCAGCTGTACAACACACAGTGTTCTTCTGCATAAGCATTTTGCAGGGAAGGTTACAGAAGCATCCAGATCCACTCATGAGGAAGCTAACCTTAGGCTAAAGTAAAAGGAGGGCAGAAGTGTTTTTTTATTGATGATGCACTAACCCACTGGGTTTAGAACTGTGCCTTCTGGTTGACTACTTGCTTTATTTGAAGCCCAAAAGACAAAACTCACTGACCAAACATAATGGTAATCTAGCAGTGAGAAAGATGAATAAAATACATGGAGTTTTTATCCTTCAGCACTTCCATTATCCTCATCAGAGTTTTAGCTAAGGAGCTTTGCACAATCTGAGCAGGCGTAGGTGTTGGAAGAAGGTATACGTCATTAAAACAGCAGATGTGGGTTTTTTCTGCAGAGAAGTCAACTTCTGTTGCAGGTGTAAGTTTTGAAAAATATAAACAAGAAGCAGGCTCCATGTAACTGTACCATCAATTAAGTTGGTTTAATAGCATTTCAACTTGTTGTTAATAAAGCAAACATTTACTAATCTTATCTCTTGTAAGCAGGAAGGAAGTTAAAGTGCACAGTAATGCACACTGCTGTCAAGAAAAGTGGTTTATAATATCATATGATATAATTTGCAGTGAAGCAAAACCAGCAAATGGCTATGTGGGAGCACTCTTTATCCTCTTGATTTAACTTCTTCCCCTCCCTTCCCCCTTGGTAGCTTCGTCGTTGTAGTTACTCATTTCCCTAGTTTTGTGCATTCTTAGCATTTCCTGCTGTAATCTTCTTGAATATCAACAGCCTGGCTGTGCAAAGATCATACTACTGGAGGACGGATGAGATGAAGGGTAAATGGTGTGAAATCTCCTTCCCTCAGGTTTTTTCTTTGCCTTCTCCCTGGAT
Source organism: Falco peregrinus (assembly GCF_023634155.1). Taxonomy (NCBI): domain Eukaryota; kingdom Metazoa; phylum Chordata; class Aves; order Falconiformes; family Falconidae; genus Falco; species Falco peregrinus. The sequence continues at coordinate 32,486,771 of NC_073722.1, forward strand.
TGAGCTACTTTGAGGAGCAATCAGCGTGATCATTTAATTGTACTCCAAGGAATGCTCTGGTATCATCAAGACTGACAAATGATGGTCCGAGTAGTGAGGGCATTTGCTGAAAAATGTAATTTGTCAGTCATTTTTAAAAAGGTGAATATTGCTGATTGCTAATTAAACAAAACATTTATTTTCCTGTCTCACGTGGCAGATTTTTCCTCTTTTGCCCTCGAATCTTGTACCATTCTCAGTACTACCCAACGAGAGGAAGGCACTTCTTTGTTTTTAAGAGAAGCCTAAATCTTGACTAAATGTAGGTTCTTAAGACCATGTTAAGCTTTCTAAATAAGCAAACTTCCTGGAGCTGTTACATGCTCAGCACTTTACAAGTCAGCCTGCTGATCCTTAAATATCTAAAAAACTAACTTCGGGCTTCTGTTAAAAATAATAGCCAAGAGTATGCAGGAGGAGTTTGAAGTGTTGGAGCCACAATTGCTGCAGTGTCCCGCTGCTGTTGTGTCGAAGAGAATGAGTTGCTGATTAATTCTATAGTTTTGCATGCAATACTGATTTGTAAAAACACTCCCCACCTCCTTTGTCTGGAAACGATCCCATAGTCTGCTGACATTTGAAAGAATATATAGCTTATCTGTTGTGAAGTCCACTGAAAAATAATTTACTATTCACATGTTAAATATAGGGGCAGTTGGTCTTTTTATACTACTGCAATAATTCTGTGAGGAAAATTTCAATGATGAAAATGAAAAAAAAGTTAAAATAGTCATAATTTACTGCTTTAGTCTGCAGGGCAGCTGTTTTCTGCCTCTATCTGTATTCTAATAAGTCTTTTAAATGAAGAGATTTATGAGATTATTTTAATTTTGATGTCTTTTTAATGCTTCATGCATTTTAAATACAACCTTTTAATAGTTTTTGAGATTGAAGAATTTAATTTTATTTTATACTGCAGAAATAAATGTATTCTCAGGAGACTGCACCATTATTACAGCTTTTTCTTTTTCTTTTCTCTTTTTTTCTTTTTTTTTTTTAATTTTTAAAAAATCCAATATATGTGGCATATACAACTATAGTACCACCCAGCAATACTACACTTAGCATCAAATGCAAGGCATCATTAGAGCTTGAGAGACAATCTGGCTAGGAAGGATACTTAAAAAGAAAACTGACAGAACTCTGCTTGCTGTGGGTAATAACCTTCTGTTGATAGAGCTGCACAGAAAGCTTGTGCTGTAAAGGTAAGATTCAGAATATTCTGAATGCAGCAAAATAGGTGTGGTCCTGCTGTGTAAGGTACCTCTGCATCCCTACTGCCTGCTTCTGCAGCAAGTGTGTTGAGGGCAAGCCCCGGTGTGTGCTGCATCGGTCTGTAATGGAACAGCCCCAGCCAGCTGCCTGATGTGAGCTCTCAGGTGTACGGCTATGCTGGAGTCTGATTCTTTCTTAATTCATGCAAAACTCCTGTCTGCAAAATCTTGGTGCCTTCTGCTTTTGCTCTGGTTGCAAGTTGTTAATAGCAGGCATGTGTTTTATGTAAGAGCAGAAGGAAACTGACAAAAGGCTTTAACGAAGTAGAAGGAGTGGCAGACTCTCACCTCATTTTAGCCATCTGAAAATGAAGTATTTAGCTAGTCATAGAACTTTTCAGAGCTTAGGTAATGGGCCCTGCTTGGATGGGCATGGTGCGTGTTTTAAATGTGGTTGGGAAATGTAAGGCAGATGAAGACTGGCAGCAAGGAGAGAGTGGCAGCTAACGCAGGGCCTAGGTTTGTGAGCTAACAAACAGTGCAGTTCTCAGCGGCAGGTCTGTGCTGCTGACTAGGTAGTCCTACTTCTGCCCTGTTAAATGCAGTAGCAGGAGCGGCTCTCTGCAGCTGGAACCTCTTTCAGTAGTCCTGAGTATTGCAGTGGTTGGCATGTCAACTTACTATATATTAAGACCCAGCTTTGTGACAGTTTTGAGAAGATGTGACCTATGGTCTTCAGGCTCCGTCAGTTCTGTATGCTGTAGAAAGCGTGAGAGACTTGCTTTAGCTCTATGCTGGTCCCATGCTTGGGTCACCTCTTTGTGGGTACCTGGGAAACATGTGAGTGCAGCGCTCAGCCACGCCTGTAGTGACTGACATGTGCCCTTAAGTCAGCCACAAGCATTGCGCTCTCATCCTCCTAAAATACTTTGGCTGAGATTTGTCAAGGTCCAAGCTGTTGGGCACATGAGGGATTAGGGAAGAGCCCTCAGTAATTTGAGAGAACATCTTCCAAATCCTACACTTTACCTTACTTTCAGCAAAGCTTGAAATGGTCTTCAAGAAGTGATTGGGATGTTGCCGAACAGTGTGAGAATCTCATCGGCTCTTAAAATGGTGAGGCCACACCTAGAGTACTGTGTCCAGTTCTGGGCTCTCCAGCAGAAAAGAAACATGAACATAATGAAGAGAGTCCACTGAAGGGCTACAAAGATGGTGAAGGGACTGGAGCATCTCTCCTGCAAGGAAAGGCTGAGAGAGCTGGGACTGTTCAGCCTGGAGAAGAGAAGGCTCGGGGGGGGGGGGGGGGAACCCTATCAATGTAGACCAATACCTGAAGGAGGGGTGCAAAGAAGGTGGAGCCAGGCTCTTTTCAGTCGTGCCCAGTGACAGGGCAAGAGGCAGTGGGCACAAACTGAAACACAGGAGGTTCCCTCTGGCCATCAGGAAGCACTTCTTCACTGTGAGGGTGACTGAATACTGGCACAGGTTGTGCAGGGAGGTTGTAGTCGCCATCATTGGAAATATTCAAAAGCTGTCTGGACAAGGTCCTGGGCAACTGACTCTTAAGTGACCCTGCTTGAGCAGGGGGGTTGAAACATGACTTCTGGAGTTCCCTTCCAACCTCAACCATTTTGTGACTTTTTCCTCTTAATTTGATTTGCATAAGACAGACGTTTGATAGAGGGAGTTAAAAGAAAATAATAATTGAATGACTAATATGGACTTTAATGAATTAAAATATTTTTTGGGGAAGCACAAGCAGTGAGATTGGAATGTAAACCAAAGAAAATGGAGTGAGCAAAGCAAAGATGATGTTTAACGAGAGAAGTTAGGAGATCTATTGGGATTTAATAAATAAAGCAACTCCATCAAGTTTAGGAAGTGCTCTGAACTGCAACTGCAAATCCTGCAAAACATTCAGAGGAAGGGAGGAAAGTCCATATATTCTTCTAAAGGGCACCCACATTTGGGCACTGTTGGAAATAAGATTAGGTAGACACTTGGCCTGAGGTAATAGACTGGTGTTCTGTGCCGCCTTATGGATAGTCTCATCACTGTAAGATGGCTGTTAGGTTTTTAAGTCAATACTGTGCAAGGTTAGAAGAGTAAAGATTAGCAATAGGAACTCATGTTTGGATGAGTTAATTCCAAGAGAAAGATGTGTTTACTCTGTGGTCATGTTACAGAAATGGAAATTTCTGCATGACTAGGTGCTAACAGCACCTGGACATCCGACTTGACGTGCGCCTGCCCTGTGACAGCAATTACTTGGATCAATTAGTTACAACAAAGACACAAATGATTATGTTTTTATCATGAAATACAACCACTAAGTCAGCTGAATGTCTTTCTTTGGTACTAATTCCTCTGTTGCAGTATTCCAGGCTTTCAACGTTTGTAGAAGGTCAGAATATAAGGCTTGGAAAAAGTAATCTGGTAATTATCAGAGAAAGGAAAAAATAGGAAGTGAGTAAAAGCAGGCGAGAGCCAGTATCTATCTTTCCAGCTGGTTCCTACTTATTTTGAGCATTTCTGCCTTGATCTGCCTTGTGTTAGTCAGGCTAAAGCAACAATATTTGCTGTGCAAGCATGTGAGATTTCAACTACCACACTTTAGGTTTGTAATTAAGAAATTAATTAAAATACTATACAGTTTACTGCACAGTCTATCAAGAGAAGAGCAGTTTACAAGATTTTCCATGTGTGTGCTATAAATTCGGTGCTAGAGATATACAGAATCATATTCACACTGACATTAGAAGTTATCCTTCTCCTGGAGAAGAGTCACGAAAAATTATTGTGAAGGACTGGTTATAAAGTAATTGTCTCACAGAAACCTAACCAGTAAGAATGAAAATTTTAACAATGAAAGAGTAACATAGAATCTGAAGTGAGAGGAGGAGAGAGATGTAAAAAAACCAAACCAACCAACCAGGTTACTGACGAGCTGCTGTCAACCATTCTGTTGATGTCAGAATTCAAAAGTACAGCTCTGGAAGTTGAAATTCAGTTTTGTACCATTAACACAGCCAGTGGTACCACAACTAGTTATGTGATTTAACTCCAGCAATTTCACTGTCCACAGAATTGAGCTTAATTTGGCTGAAGACACTGAAAAAGACACCTTTTTGCAGATCTAGGTTGAGACTGATTTAAGTTTCAGTAAAACTGTGGATTTCCTGCTTTTCTTTGTTACCATGCAAAAAAAAAAGGAGACATACCTGATGTAATACTGCTTATTAAAGAAGAGCCTCATGATGTTTAAGGTGAATTTTTGGATAACAATGTGCATGAAAATATTGGCGTAAAACTCTCTGCTTCCCATCTTTCATGTGGTGAAGGTAGGAAAAAAAGGAGGGAAAAGAAGATCTGTGTAATAAAACTAGTACAGAATGGTATTGGGAAAACTTTTCTCTCAGTTACCCTATTAGAAATGTCAGGGGTTACGTGCCTTCAGAGGTATTGTCAGAAGTAATGTGGCAAAAGCCCTAGAAAAAGTGAAACTAGGTAATACTGGTAGGAAGATTTAAAAACAGTGTGGCAGACAAAATCAAACATTATTCTCCTTTATCTTATTGTTATAAACAGGAATTGAATTAAATTTTGCAGCATAGCAAATCATTGATCTCTTTTTCAAGGAAGTTTTCATTGAAGTTTTGAACCTTTTGCAGATTTCTCAAGAAATGCTAAGCAGTCGATATGAACTGCGGTAGCCACTTTCAAATACGAGGTGGCTCCTGCCTTCCCACTGTATCTCAGTAGCAATACAGTTAAATTGAGCAATGCCAGTCCATGTGGACCGTCCTGGAGGGTGCTGATAGGTTGTTATAGGAAGGACATTGATGTTAAATGGAAATACGCCATCTGTGTGCACGATCACTTAATGAATCAAGTTAATGCTTTATTTTTTGGGGAATTATAGCAGTGTACACCATGAGGCAGCTTTTTACCATCTGAGTGGTACCATGTTGTAACCAATAGCCCTCTCTGACTCCCTGAAAATGCCCCCTGAACTGTTTGGGAATTGTGCTGCTGTTGGTACTGTTGCATAAAATCCTACAGCAGTCAGGCAGATGGCAACACTGGCATGGGGGATTGATTCTCTACAGCCTATATAAACTAGTCTGGCTCTGTCTTTGTTGAAGTGATGTTGAAGTGAGAGTTGCTCCTAGGAGGACATTCCAGTGGATACTAGAACACAGCCAGATGCCAGAATTGGTTGGTTTATTTGATTGTTCTTTATTTCTGCTTGAATATTGAGTTTTTACTGTTCCAGAGCCCATATACTCACTAGTAGAGTTCCCTTCCATGCACCACAATTTCTGTTAATATTAAGGCATACATGGAAAGGAAAGAAACGATAAAGCGTAAGATGGGATGCATTAGCTTAGCCTGCATAGAGAGTTAGGGGGAAATAGGAATTGTGTGGAATGTTGCATTTTTGGGCCCAGAACTATTCTCTCGTAGGAGCAGGCGTAGGAGGAGGGGTGGCTTGTGGACAGAATTTTTTGTCTTTTCCTTAGATGCTAGGGAATGCAAACTGGCTCGAGTATCTTCATCAGCCCTTAGAACCTGAGAGGAAGTAAGGAGGAAGGATCTTATGGCTCACACTGCTTCTAATGCCTGGTTCTTACTGGGACAATGCCTTGATTGCTGAAGACTGCATATGATTTATCATTATATTTGTGTATTAAATGCATAGTGCAGCTAGTGGTAGGGTACTGCGAGTTTTCTGCAACTTGCAAAGCCCAAAGTGGCTTAGCACCTGCCTGCTTCAAGAAACTGCCTTTCCTTCTGTCTCACTATCAGTTTGGATCAGTAGGACCTTTGGCTTGCTGTGAAGGGAGGAAGGGTCCAAATGATAAAGTGATCCCTTCATGAATCTCTCTAGTTTGGAGTATTTTTGCATTCCACCAGGTCTCTTAGTGGCTCAAGTCATTAAGTGGCAAAAGAGGGATGTTGTCAGGGTCCACTCACTGTGTATCTCCTACTATGAATATAATTCAAAGACTCTCCTTTGGGTTTGATGAACTTCTTTTTGGAGCTTTTGTAGGGCTAACATACTCCCAAGCAAATTAAATTCCATCCTAGATGATGAAATATAAATGAACACATTGAGCATCAGAAACTTGATAGCTATTTGTGAAACAGTTGAGGAGCCTTTGTTAAGTACTGTGCTCTCCACTACATTACGAGATGTATTTATTTCATGTGCATTTAATAATGCAGTAAAGAGGATGCCTGAAACACTGAAGTACAATGAGGAATTACTAGTTTTCTGCAAGCAGGGTAAAGGTACTATGTGTGATTGCCCCAGAGAAAATGCAAGTTACAGAAAATGAATGAAATAAAAAGTGGCAGATGACTGGTTTCTGGATATTGCTAGGTGAATTTATTAATTGCTAATAGAGCACCAAGCCATGAATTACTCAGTCATTGCCATTGTTTCAATTTTATGACTTTCCTCCTAAATACAGATTTGTTAGGAAGGAATCAAATGTCACTGGGCAGTGAATTATACAGAAACAAATTTATGCTTGTGAATGCTGATTTCCCATAATAAGTTATGACTTTAAAAGGACACCGTCAAGGTATTTTTCATAGTTCCAGCGTGACTTTTCTTTGCTGTTGTCTATGATAACCCCTTGTGCTCTGGATAAGGAATATCATACACATTTCTTCTTTTTGTTTGATCATGTGTGAAAGAAATTTGTCATTGTAGGCTTTCATACCATAAAATTCCTATATTTCTGTAAAAAAGATTTGTTCTAAAATATATATGTTAGAACTAACCTACATATGTAACCAGATATAACTACCTTCTGGTCAGCTTAAGCATGTACTATCTTTGAGAAAAATTTAGTGTGGAAACATCAGCGTACCTTTGGTCTCAAACACCGTCCTGCTATATTCATGGAGTTGGATAGATCATGTCTGGCCTGACAAAATGGGTTTCAAGCTGTGATGGACTTTGCAAAGTGGTTCTTGTGCTTGCAGGTTCTTACCTCATATTCCAGGTTTGATCACTAAAACATAGCGTATAGTGGTTTAAAACACAAACTAATGAAGAAAACCAAGAAGCAGCTTGTAGCTCCAAGAACTGACATGTATGTGAGACCAGCCCCTCTGCTTTCATGTGGAAGGTCACTCTTTATTTTTACTGTGTTGACAGTAAAATAAAAGTCTAAAATAAATTTTCTGAATTAGTCTTGGCAGCTTTTCAAACAATAAATGGATAAGTGTGTCTCCAAGGCATGGGGCTGAGCATGGTAAAACTGGGAACTAGTTACACCTTCAAAATTTTATGCTAATATTTGTATTTTGGAACTGTGTGCAGAAAACAGTGTCATAGGTCTTGGCGTACTGCTGTGTATGTTTCTAGTAGGGGTTTTCATTTGAGCATGATACTGTGTTGGTTGCTAATATGCAACATAATAAAATACAAGATTTTCCTTTTGATTTAGTTTTTCATGCTGTGACCAGGAGCTTAACATTTAAAGCATTTGTAAATGCAAAGTAAGGAATTTCTACTCAATTTTTTCTGTATCTGTTTAGCTTGGTTTTGGGCATGATCATATTTCTCATCTATTGCTGTTTACGCTATTTAGATGTTTGAAGACATTTTAAAGCCATTCACTGTGCCTACTTTAGTCCTTGCCTAGCTGAACTACATGTAACTAACTCTTGTATTTTCCCTTCATATTTCATATTGTAATGCCAAAATAAGGGTAGAGCATGTTCTTTGCTATACTGTACCAGTCAGGTTGGGACTGTCTGCCCTGCTGCCAGTCTGTTCTCTTCTTGCGGCAGAGAAAGCGTGTTACAAATCCCAGCCCCCTTCGTGCCAGGCTGTACCTGGGCAGCCGCCGGGAGCCCCACTGAATGGATGAGCTGTGAGCTGCTGCCGGGAAGCCCAGCGCATCTCTGGAAACAGACAGATATTAAAGGCCAGATTTGTAAGGGGCATCTACAAGTGCTTCTAGGCACCTCACAGGAGTTGAGAGAAGTAGCTTACGGATCCTAAGGTACCGATGGTCCCCGTCTGTGAGGTGCCTAGACAGATCTTTCTTGGCCCAAATCAGAGCCAGGTATGTGCAGAGAGCCGGAGTGTACCTCTCCTTAGTGTCTGCATGGAACTGAAGTGTTGCGGGGTTCAGTCCTTCAGCAGAACTAATGTGTCATTATAAATTTGTTGTATTTAAATGAATGAATACATAGCCTCAATTGAGGGGTCCCAGTTGTGTGGGGAACGTGAACAGCTTGGAGATCAATAGGACTGAGCTTTAGGAAATATGACCAGTAAACACATTTTTGTATGAGGGAGACATAAAAGACCAGGTGGGGTCCGTTACGTTTGAGGTTTTGCAAATGCTTAACAAGGCTGTCGGCTTTACCTTATCTCACCAGTTCCTTTCCTGGGAGCTTTTCGAGTGGGCTGAATTAGTTTTACCTGGACTGCCATTGTGGTCAAGGCAAGCCGCTTTTCAGCAGCCATATATGGCATTTCTCCAGGCTGATTTTGGGATGGAGAAATCCCTTTCCAGCAGTCAGTTCTTCTTCCGTGGTCAGCTGGACAGCTGATGAGAAGAGGAGAGCCAGTAGGCATGGACAGTAGGCAGTAGCACCATCTACACGTAAGAGCATAGGAGCAACACGGTAACACACAGCTCTCAGGGAAGACGTGGATAAAGATTTACAGGAATGATATAGAATGTGTACCTTTCAAGGGTAGCTAAGTAGTTATAACTTTTTTTATCTAGTACTTCGGACCTAAGCGTAACTTTTTTTCCTTAAGCAAATTGCATCTGAAATGCCGTGCAAACAACGTTACAGTGCAGTAACTCACAGTAGAGAGGTGCAGTGTAAACACCTACAGGAATGCTTTCATGGGCTGCGGTTTCTGTGTTAGAAGTAATCTGCCAGTCTCTCCATTGCAGGCCACCTGGGTTTATATGGATAGTTGATCTGTCCCTGCACTATGGGAAACTACTGTAGATAATCCGCTGTACGCTTTGAAAACATGTTTAATCTTGAGGTGTTTTTTTTGGTTTAAAGAAAGTGAATGTGTTCTGAAGACTTCGAAGCTTTATCTTACGAAAAAGTAATGTTTAGCCAAGTCAGTTTTTAAATCACTGTGTTAGTCATCCTGGTGATTACATAAGGAACACTTTAGGAGCATTTCACATACCATCAGCCCTTGGCACTGGAATAACCATAAACGTGAAGTATTAAAAACTGTGTACTCACAAAGACGGCTGGATTGTTACATAGAGAGATCGTCTCAGTATTTGCTGTTGAATATATCTTTACATTAATTCAGCTCATTTCTGAGACAACACACTGGAAGAAAACATAATTTGAATTAATTATTTGCGCATATGGCATATGCCTGATGTCAGCTAATGCTGCATTAAGGATAGACATGCTGGGCACACATTAAATAATAGAGTAAATATTTGTATTGTTTATGATAAACTAGTTCCTTCTGCAGATCTTCTTTGTTTTTGCCTCAGTAAACATTCCTATTGGGCTTATTTACTGTGATTCATATAGTGCAATATGTTAAGTGTTATAAAAAGTGTGTGTTTAAATCTGAATTCCACTGCAAGGCCTCACTGTGTTTTCAGAGCAGTTGATGGTTTAGTAACACTTTAAAATAACATTGAAATCATTATGGCACCTTATTATTATATGGAATGTTTTGTTAGCATTAATCACAAAGGTTCATTTTGTGTCAAGAAATGCTTCTATAGACGTTCTATTGTAATCTAACTGTAATGAAACATGCATTTATCTCAACGTGTTTTGAAATATTTATGTCAAGTGATTATTTTAGGAAAGAGAATTAGATGCCCTAAAGTTGTACAGCAGCTGAAGAAAGGATTGTAAAAAAACCCCAAACCCATAAAACCAAACCCAGCAAAACCCCCTAAAAAACGAAATAAAAAAAAGCTAAGATGAAGGACCCTCCCTAAGAATTTAGGCACAAACCCTTACCTTAGTGAACATAAAAATTTATAAGAACAAATTCTCTAGTTTTAGAGGATGGGAGAAAGCAAGAGTAGAAGAAATCCAGGAAGTCATTTAAATTTGGGAAGAAATCTTAAGCTGAGCTTTATGTTTTATACTGCTGATGGGTTCTTAAGGAGGCCTAGTACCAGAACGGAGAGTTTAAACGTGTATATATATAGGTTGGCATGTGTTTTTTACACTTTGTCTGCCCCAGTTGCAAAGGATTGTTCCAGGGTGTGGTTTGGGTGGGCCTCCCAGCATTGGCAAGCCTGGCACCATTGTCACCTGTATCCTTTGGTGGGTGTCCTCCAGGTGTTGTGGCTGATCTGCATGATGTGGTGGACTTTAGAAGATGCACAGTCTGACTTGCTGTCCAGTCTGAGAGAGGTCTGATTTGTTGTGTTGTAGGTGTTCTAGACATCCAGAAATCTGGTGCATGACCAAAACTGAAAGGAGGCAAATTATTAAAGACAAGTATCTTTTCCTCACATTGGTAAGCCAGGTTGGTGTGCTGAATGAAGTAAACTGGTAGGATGGTGCACATCTCTGATCTGCCTGTCCAGGTGTTCTTCTGCATTGGGCTGAGTGCCTACAGCAGCGGGTCAGCATACCAGCGTCTGTTGCCTTTATTGAGAATGGCTCATGGGAAAAGAAGCAGAGGAATCCAGGAGAGGTCTTTAATTTTTAGGGAAAGTGGTGGTGGGGTCTTTGGCTACAAGGTAAATAGGTGGATATATTCACACCTCTTGCCTCCTGAAGGTCATGATACTGTGTGTGTGAACGTTTATGTGTGAACTTGGGTATAATCATGCCTTCGTTGCTCCTTCTTATTTTTGTGTGCATATTTTCAGATGTGAAATAGCTTGAAATATGTTTATCAGAAAATGTCACCTGGCAGAACATGTGTCTACATACTTAAACAAAATACCAATAATGGCAGTTCCTGATATCTGGATAACTGTTGAAACAGAACAGAAATAAATCCAGAAATAAATATGTATCATTTACGTATTAAGAAAAGAGTAGGCATTATGAAAAGGCTTTAAAATAGGAGCAGTTCTATGATACACCTGACTGCAGCCTTCTAAGTAATTTTTAGAAGCAGTATAACTGTTGAGAGAATGCATGGTAGAACTGAGGTCCTGAAATGTATAAATGAATGTGGGCTTCCCCTTTTCTATTATTTGGTCCCCCTTTTTCCCAGACTGATACTCTTCGTATATTAACATCGTATCCTCACATGTGCCTAAGATCTCCCACATTCCCGAAGAGCAGTATAGCCGTTAGATTACCAGCTAATACAGATGACAAAAGGTCCCTGATAGGTAGTTTTTCACCTCACAGGCAGAATGAGGAGGTGTAAGGAGAGGTTAGTGATGTTTACTGCGAATTCGGATGTGCCGCAGTGGGAAAGAATTCTGCGTTAAGGGACACATACTACAATGGCCAAGGTGGACTGTTAGTTGTTCCACCTTCCCAAGAGATTCTGAGTCCATGTTCAAGATCCAGAGCACCCATCTGGTAAGGCAGATGTAGTTCTAAACCACCCCTCTGAATTCTGGAAGAAGTAGTCACTGTTGTAGTATGAAGCTTTCTCCAGAAGGCTGCATGTGATGGCTCTTCTGAATCCACTTCTTCTGAAGGTGGGGGCGTAGGAAAAGGCACGTCCTCATACCTGGACATGAGAGTAGGGAGTTCTAGCTATAGGAGAGGACGATTGTCCAGGGGTGCCAGAGGCTGATCCAGATTGAGGGCAAGAGAAGAACAGTCACAGATACACGATGTAGGAAAGCTCTGTTTCTTGTACCTGATCTGTGGTGAGGTTGATTATTTTTCTGGTTTTTGATATTTAGCCGTGGCTGGTATAAGCTTGACAATTGTATTGGCTTCCATAATTTATATAATTTATCCTTTATCTGCATTCCGTGTCCACCCCCCCCCACCCCCCCCCCCCCACCCCCCCCCCCCCCCCACCCACCCCACCCCCCCCCCCCCCCCCCGTTTTTCTTCAGAACCTTAGTAAAAAATCATCAAGGAAGTTTGGAAATCTTTGTCCTTACCTTTAAGAATGCATGAAAAAAAATAGGGTATGGTCTCCAAGTAGAATGCTCGTAGGCAGTTTTGTACATGGAGCCATTTAATGCAGAGCCTTAGCTGTCACTGACATGACAGGGCACTGGCGTGGGTAGCCAGCCGGGCGCTGCAGCTCCTCATGCCCATTTGCTTATCTTGCTCCCTGATTAGGCTACAGTGTGTGACCTGCAAAATAGACACCTCATCAGTTTGCAAAGGAAACAGGAGTTTGTTATTAGAGGGAAATTAGCAAGCACCCAACCTCTTTTTTATGTTTTTTTTTTTGTTTTTTTTTTTTTTTTTTTAAGTGTCATTTGGGACTGGCTTACAGTGAGATCCTGCTGCATTAGACAGTCTATGCTTCGGTTCTTGGCAGCGCTAGTTGGATGAGGAGTGTCTAGCATGCAACTAAAATCCAGAGATTGTGTGCCAGGTATTAAATAGTGGCATAAACCTAGTGAAAAATGGGAAAGCTCGTTTTAATAACTGACTTGTTATTTTCTTCAAAATGCAGGAATACATTTTGTTGATTGAGGTCTGGTTATATTTATGCATTTTCAGTTGAGATAAAATGATTTTGTAAAATAATTCTAACATCAGAAATATAGGCAATTTGTATTAAAATATCACAAGTTAAGGCTTTTGTTACTGTTATAAATTACCTATCCTTGGAATATTTTTCAACTAGTTCTTGAATTACAAAAAACTTTTCTAGGTTATTCCTGATTGGTATGTCTTGATTGGTTAGTCTTGGGTGGGGTGTACAACTCGCAAAAAGTATATTTATATCTACTGGGGGCTGTGATACAGTATGTGCTGTTACTCATTTTCATCTAGGTTATCATGGATTAAGATTTAGTTATTTTTCTCCCTGTTGCAATTCTGACCTCTCTTCATGTGTACATCCAAAATATGCACCCTGGTTCATGTTAATGGCTAGCAGCTAAGTGCAACAACAGAAATGGTGATGTACAGCAGAGATGTTGATGTTCTAGTTTTGTGACCCAGCTGGTGACTGATTTGGCCTCTGGGATAAATTTGAAAGATTGCAAGTTGTCTTCAATTCATTCCTGCTCTAATGGCCTCATACGGGTACTTTCTGCCAACCCACATTTACTGGAGAGTGATGCACCGTGGCTGTTCCTGCTTTTCACCTGAGATGCAGGTGAAAGGCTGCAGCAGTCTTGTATCTTCAGGGGCATCCCCTCAATGTGTTATAGGCATCTGAGCCAAGCAAGTGAGCTGGGAAATGAAATAGCAGACTTCCCAGGGAGCATGATGGTTTTTAACACAGTCAGAAGTGTCTGTATCAAAGCCAACCATTATGGAAAAAACATTTGTAGCTATTTCTAAGAACCAAGAACAAGCCAGTGAATAAAACACAGAAAAAAAGAATAGAAGTAGGAGGTTGTGGGCTTCTTTCCTGCAGAACAAATGTATGTTTGATGACCATGAGCTCTTTGCATGAAGCAGTCACACACAGGAGCACTTCAGGATGATTTCCGAATTTTGGAAGAAAAGGAGAAATGTAATCTTCTTGAAGTTTAGCAATTACTTACCATAGTTAATTAATCATATAATTAAGTAAAATTAGACCATATTTCTTGAAATGTGTCAGATAATTATGATACATTTTGGTAATTATGTGTAATAAAATTAATTAAACATATAATTCAAAGAATCAGGAAAATTATTACTTGAAATTATTTGTCCCATAGGTAGGGATAGGGTAGCTCAGAAAGATCTCTTTTATTTTTCTTGTTCATGGTCATAACCTTATAAGCTACTCTTTTCTGGGTTTGAAGATATTGTAGATTTCCAATATTGGCTTTTTGCCTTAATATTGGTTCTTGGTCAGAACTTCTATTGGGATTCTTTAATCTTTGTAATAGTATTGGTCATCTAGTATGAAAATCCTTGGATCTCTCTTGTTAGATCATTACTCACAAAATAAATGCAACATATTGTGTTGATTCTTGCTTCATTGCTGTGAAGTCATGCAGTGTATTTGTAAAAGAAGAGAAAGGAAAAGAAAACAAGAGGAAAACAAATATACCCAAGCGTAAGCCATGTGCTCAGAGCTTGGAGGTGTTTTAATACGTTTTATTGGCATTTGCCTGAAGCATCAAGCACACAAATACTCTCCCTTCATATGGAGGGCTAAACTGACCTCCCTTTCAAGTTGCAACATTTTTTATAGTTAGTTCTCATTTTCATTACTGCTGGGAGGAAATTCTGCTGCTACTGCAGATGAGATACTCTAAGAAGGGGAAGCGGTATAAGAAAACCCTATAAAATCATGCTTGTGATATTAATTTTCTCACCTCAGGCTTAATAATCATTTTATGGTCATTTTTGAGAAGTTTTTTAGCCATAATGTTTTATCTATCTTTATGGTTCCTTACGCTGTATTTAATCAGTGTAATTATAGAAGGATAATTAAATATAATGCTACTTAGTTCTTAAGATTTTAGCACTATTACTATTAATATAACTAAAAAAACCCCCGTGTAAATCTTGATGTCTACAGGAAGCAAAATATTGGTGCAGTATATTTGATATGCCATTAAAAAGGAAATGGTGGTACTTTTTTGTTGGTATGGCAGCACACATCCTAATTCACTATTTCATGGGCGGTTGAAGAGACTTTTTAGTGGCATGGAATCAGCTGAAATGAAAGAGACTTTCTTTTTAGAATGTCTCAGGTTTTTAAGAAACAGCATAGGCCCCAGTTTAGAAAATTGCTTAGGCATATGGTTAAATCCACCTTTAGTAAGCAGGATTCTTCAGTGCTTGTGTTCATGTTGTGAGTTAACATGGCCAAATGGACTAGCTTGTCTGTTTCTGTTTTTGTATATCTTGTCATATCTTTTGGAAAGCAGTCCTCTGATCTCGTGCCAGTTGAGGTCTCCAAGTCAGTGGAAACTTACTGGTTGTACTACCTTCTGCAATTATTTTGTTTGATAAAAAGGTGTTGTATAATGGGCCTTGTAAAAAGCCATGTTAAGTCATGTAAAAAACTATGCACCATCCTCTGCAGTTGAAAACACCTCATCTTACAGCTTGCTGTACAACCAGTTTGATTGTTCATTTCATGTTAAATGATGTCTGAACGTTTCTACACTGGAGCATGGAAGGGGCCGCAAAAATGATCAGAGGGATGGAACACCTCTCTGATGAGGAAAGGCTGAGGGAGCTGGGGTTTTCAGCCTGGGGAAGTGAGACTGTAGGGAGATGTTATAGCAGCCTTTTGATACTTAAAGTGGGCTTAGAAAGAGTTTTTAGTAGGGCCTGTTGCAATAGGACAAGGGATAATGTTTTTTAATTAAAAGAGGGTAGATTTAGATTTGATATAAGGAAGAAAGTTTTTACAATGAGGGTGGCGAAACAGGTTGCCCAGAGAGGTGGTAGATGCCCCATGGGAGCATTCAAGGCCAGGCTGGACGGGGCTCTGAGCAACGTGATCTATTTGAAGACGTCCCTGCTTATTGCAGGGGCTTGGACTAGATGACCTTTAAAGGTCCCTTTCAACCCAGACTGTTCTGTGATTCTGTGAAGTTGTGCCAGACCTTTTCCATTCTCAGGCAGACTTTTCCATAGCCGGTATGATCCATGTTGATGTTTAAATCAAGATGAAAGAATCCTATGTAGGAGGGGAGGCTGGGGTAAAGGGATGTGAGGGGGCATGTTTTAGTGCTGCTCAAACCTCCTTGTGTTGCCATTGTGAATGGCATGCAGGATGAATGTATAGATTTTGCTCTGAATGTATTAGTTTCTCCATTAAAGTTCACATTTCTGACTTTTCACTTGGCGGGAAAAAACCTCTAGATTGAAAGGTTAGATACTGTTCTACTCTAATAAGCATCACAGCTTCCTCCATCCATTTTCAAATAGATAAAAGTATTACGATATTTTAAAGTGTCCTATAAGTATCAAGAGTATATTCAGCTTGATACTAGTACAAAGACTTTTCACTATATGCGCACTAATTGTTGAGCTTGTTAGTCTGCTCAGAAGACAGCCAAGACTGACTGCGCTCATCCTTTCTTAGTTCAGAGCTGAGGCACCTTGGCAAGGATGAGTAAAGATGTCTTGATTTTTGTCTTGCAGCACTACCTGTCTCTACTCATCCACAGTATATGTCAATTAGACACCTCCACAGTCACCATCTGTGAGCTCTGGGACCAGCTTTTTAAGGTAATGGTGGTAGCCCCAGTCATGCCAAAATTTACGCATGTGCTTTTGGATGCTGGATGGTCCCGTGTTTTGCCCATGCATGTGTCAAACATGCATATTTGGACCTTAGATTGGCACTGGGCTATCTGCTTTGGGATGAAGCGGGATAGTAATCCTCACTTGTGCTGTCGTTAGCCCTAAGCTGTATTTACACTTCCAGTAGCCAATGTAACAGTGATTCAGAACTGATCTGCCATGCAAACACAAAAATTAAAAAAGTAAGATCATGTTGCATATTAATAGCCTGGCATTGATGCCAGGTGACTTCACGCCTTTGAGAAAAATGGAGGAAATATATGCTGGAAGAATCTATAAACTAGATGGTTCTTCACTGTGTATTTCAGATACAAGTATCTATCACTGGCAAAAGTGTATGGTGCTACATTCAGACTACCTCTGGAAAACTTCCAGAATCTGCCTCCCAAGGAAAGGGAGCACAGGATTCAGGCCATGCCTCTGCCGGTGGAGTTGAGGGGTCTGAGCTCAGTCTGGGGTGGAGAGTTGCAGACTGACTTGTAAATGAAATGTAAAACTTCCCTCATGTATTCTCACTCTTGTTACAGAATTCATTTTACAAGCTAAAAATATTTCCCATTTCATTTTCCTAAAGGAACTGTGGCTTCTGTGGGGGAAATGCCTCTTCTGCAGGGAACCTAAACACAGCCTGTGTATCACCTGAATGCTGCCTCTGCCCTATTTCATGTGGCAGTGATAAGAAATCATTTTCAGGGTTTTCATAATACTGACACTAAGTGAGGTATCATAGTAACACAAAGTATGAGAGTATTAGTATATTGATGTGAAAAGTATTGCAAGACAGTATGCAGGGTAGGGATGGTCAGGGTTTTGTGTTACTCATCATATTAAATGCCTTTTGTTCTGCTTATCCTTGCTGGAAGAGAAGGAAGAGCACAGTTTGGAAGGGCTCAGCCACGTCCTAAGTGATTTTAAAGGAGGTGGGCAGCTGTTCTCCTTTCACTTCCAAGAGGACTCCTAGCACCCTTTCCCGTGCCCCATTACGGCTCCTGCTACTTCCCTCTTGGTGCAGCCGCACGTGTTCAGTTGGGCATAGGAGCATCAGTAATCTTGGAAGAGATGAACAGGGTCTGAAAAGCATGCAGTAATACTCAAAAGGTGGCTTTTAAGAAGCAAAGGAGCTGCCAAAAGCATAGAAATATCAATACATAGTACTGGTACCATGTATTACAGTGGTCATTTACTATTCATGGCATCGAGTACACATTTCTTTACTACCTTGGAGGTTGGAGTAGGATGTAAATGTTGCATCTGCCTTGTAACAGTGCTCTGCACACAAGTAAATTGCATTTGGTATCTCCATTTCTATGGGATTAAGTCAGAGTTTATGGGAGTGTATATTCAGAACTCCTTGGATTTAGATTCAGGGTTCCTTGGCTAATATCCCAAACTGTTTTATTAAAAAGAAATGAAACTTGGTTTTCCAAATGTTAGAACGTCCCTGTGGTTACTGCTGTGGTACATGTGCAACTTAAGTACTGCTGTTTCTCTTCACGTTTCAATGAAATACAAGGTAGCAGCTTCTCATAGATTACTGTTCTCGACGTAAAATGTCTATGACTGTTGCTTAGCAAAGCACTGGTGCTGAACATTTTGTTGGTGGACTCACGAAGAAGACATTGGATATCTCTATATGATATTAGAACTTTAATAAGTGGAAAACATGTTAGAAACTTTATTTCACATTTAGGATATGAATAGAGGCTGTTAGGTTGCCTGTCCTCCCTCCTTCAAGTAATTAGTTCCTTAGAATATAAAGGATTCTTTGGCTTAAATTAGTTTCTTTTACAGCACGTAAGGGAATTTTTTAAAACAACAACAAAAACAGGCTAGCTAATGAAAGAAGTGATTTTCAAAATGCCAGGTAATTCTTGGATAGTCGAGTTACTAACATGCTTAGCAAAGGTGTAGTAAGGAAATTGCTTTAATTATAAATAAAAGGATTTGGAAGTAAGGTGAATTTCTGCCAAGTAGAGAGCTTAGCCCAGCTTTGACTTCCAGTAGAACCCTGCAGACCCTTCTTATTTTTACTAGTGTGCTTTGTTTTACTGATACGCTTTATTTTTCAGTGACTGGACATAAGGAGCATTAAGAAAGCTATAGTAATTCATTAATATGGCTTTGCATTTTGGAAACTATTGGGTAGTGAAGTGCATTAAAAAACAATTAAGATCCAATGAAATGCAGTAATGTCATTCTCCAGGGGCATCATGTGAAGGGGACTGCTGTTACAAGTTAGTGGTGGTGTTCTTCTAATGGCACCAGAACCCTTCCAGCTACAGCTGGATTTTTTCTCTTTATGTACCTGGTTGTGTCTTAATTGAGGTAGCTTCTTACCTGAGTGGCTAAAATACATTTCAGAATACATAGGTTTGTATTTTATCTCTTCTCTGAAAACCCCTTATCAGAGAGCAAAGAATTGCAACTCTTGATGCTGGATTCAAGAAAGGAAAGTGGCTGTCCTTGTAGGCGAGGGAGACAGCTGAGACTGGACAACTCTGTAATCTGTGTGGGTTTAAAAATCTTGTATCTAGTATAGTTTCCCCCACCATGTTTAGGGCAAATCTGTTTTAAAGGTACATATGTTCTTAGGCTATTGCCATTCTCTTCTGCAGATTCAGGCTCAGGACTTCATTCCTTCTCCTTATGATCAGGGCTGGAGAAGACGCAATGGATATTTGTAGGAGTTTCTTCCATCCAGCCTACAGTCTTAGCACTTTTAAATCAGCAGTAGTTATCTCCATCAGGCTTTGTGGGGAAAAAAGTTAGCTCCCCATTTTCTGTCCTAGAATTTGCGCCGCCCCCCCCCCCCCCCCCCCCCCCGGCCCTTTCTTGTACAGTCATTCAGTAGATTTTTTTTTTTTTTTTTCCCCTACTGGTTTTCAGAAGCAGTTCACCTGCCTTTCCAGTGGGAGCTAACTGCTGCTGAAAACATGTAGGTACAATGATACAGGCATTGCCTGTAAACATGAATTCCTTTGAGCACTGCTCAGTGGCATTTACTTGCCTTTTTCCTACCAAGCCATCTTTTCTTGCATTCTTCTGCTGCCTCTTTGCTTGTCCTGCAAGCCATTCTTAGGACTGGCTTGTTGCCCCATAATGGCTATTAAAACATGGCTGCCGTTCTTTAGTTCCTCTCCCCACTGCTTTACCTCCTTGGTAAATCTCCCATTCCCCTACTTGGCTGCTTGCCTTTCCAAAATCCGCTGCATTCAGCTGAGACGCTGTCTTACATACAAAGGACGGTTTGTTGAGTGATGTGGCCTTCATAACAGCCTTGGAAGGTGAAAGGTTGTGATAGATGGACATAGTAAAAAGAAGTATTTTTTTCCACAGAGCAGGAGCATGTTTTTACTGTGCTGTCTCTACTGGTCCATTTACCACTGAGAGAAGAAAGAAGTGGAGATTAGAAGCTGTTCTGGTAAATTAACCCTAGCTGGTCTCAGGTGATTAGTCACTAATACATTTTTGCATGAACACCTTGGGTTGACAAATTCTGACTCCTAGCACCAGGTGGCTAAGAGCTTTCCTACAGAAATACGTGAGCATAAAGTAATATCTGCTGGTGAATTCTTTTTTTAGTTAATGGGAACTGGCATCTTCTGCCATCAACTGTAATTCAAGTAAATGATACTCTTTGTGACAGAAGAAATTAAGGTATATTGTACAGCACGTGGCCCCGACACAAATTCATGTTTTTCAACATCCTAAATTATATAAGCCACATCTTTACAGGCAAGTTTTTAAAGGCAGATTAATTGCTCATGTCAAAGCGTATTTTTTGAGATCTTTGTGCTTTCATTACCCGTTTTTTCTTACCGTACCGGCATCACTTAGGGCATCCTTTCATAGAGACAGGTGGAAAGAATTTATTTGGGGTTTGATTTGGGAAACTCCTGCCTGCTTGGCAGTTTGGAAAGTCAGGTGTCTCAGTAAGGAATTGGAAGACTGTTTTTAGATAACCATGTTTTGGAAATCGTGCTTGTAATTTTCTTCCATAATAAAATGTGGTCAATTTAATCTGTTCTGCATAATTTCCAATCATGATACTACACCTTGTGCATAAATAATTGGCTAGAAAGTCTGAGGTCATTTCTATCTTTTGCTCTACAAAACAAATGACATAATGACCACTGCTTGGGATTAGGGACAAGGTGGTCTTAAAGTTTTAATAGTGCTGTGTGCTGTTAGCTGACCTAAACCAAGGTACCAAAAAGCGTTTGCTAACCTGCAGAGACAACTTCAGATGTTGAAAATAATGGCAGCCAGAGCAGTGCAGCATCCAAAACCTCCGCCCAGAAGATGCTATGTTAATCAGCCACTGGAACAGCCCACTTTAATGCAACCCTTTT
Source organism: Falco peregrinus (assembly GCF_023634155.1). Classification (NCBI taxonomy): domain Eukaryota; kingdom Metazoa; phylum Chordata; class Aves; order Falconiformes; family Falconidae; genus Falco; species Falco peregrinus. Next base: position 32,507,736 of record NC_073722.1, read on the forward strand.
GCAGTTTATGCCTTTATTTCTTTTGTTCCTCCTTTTCTGCCTGCAGACTGGGGCAACCAGTATTTACCTGCTTGACAGGGAAGGGATGCTGTGGAGAGTAAGGAATGCCTGTGAAGTGCTTTGAGGTTGCGATGCACAGCAGAGTAGCACTTCTATGAATAATATTTTCTGCTCCATTTTTCATGATAGCCAATTAATGTATCAAAAAGAGTATAACTTTCAGAATCACGGTGGTTGATAGAAATGCACAAAATGTTTATCTTTAAGATGTAATAAAGAAAAGTAACTGATGGGTATGGCAAAAATCACTTGGAAGAGAAATGTGTGAGTGAGCGTTCCATCTTCCCAAATTAATCAGCAGCTTCCTTAAGATCGAAGATTTGACTATTTCAGGTCCACTTGTCATAACTAAGATATCAGCCAGGCTTCAATATCTAGAAGTGTTTTTTAATTAGTTTTCTCCTACACTTTAAATTGGAGGAAAATGTATTACTTTGTGGCATTAGCAGTATGTAAAACCATCCTTGTGTCTTCCAGTTACAAGACCGAACCAAATGCAGCGTGTGGGTGCTTAGATGGATTGTGTTCCTTCTTTTACTCTGTCTGCTTGGGTGCATAGAACTGACATGAGTCTAGGTCTGCAGGCAGAGAGAATTGTACAACCCTAATTAAACGTTTACAACTCAGTAGCATAAACCCCCCTGTAAATGCTGTTATCCGCTCTGTATCTTCTAATGCTAGTTTTAGCATGAAAACAAAAGATTCTTAATTGAGCCCCATGGACAGAGGTAATTGTGATTTAAATTTCTGTTTTTCTCAGCTGTGAGTGGGAGAAAGACTAATATATTTTTATGTGAGTACCACTAAGTAAAATCCACTCAATCGTTGGTTAACCCTCTGTGATATTTTTTTTGCTACAACTTTTCTTCTAATCAAACTGACACAGAAAGGCTAAGCCATACATTAGGTTTTTATTATTTATCTACTTAGCCTTTAAAAGTTCCAGAAGAGTTAAGGAAATGTCTAGCTTAGTAATTTTCAAAGTGAGGTATCTAAAATTTTTCAGTGCTGGAATGTGTTTTGGTTTTGATATCTTACAAGCTTTTTAATAGTTGCTTAAAATTGCCAAAAAGCTTGTAAGATATCAAAACCAAAACACAGTCCAGCACTGAAAAAATTTAGATACTTTATTTTAGGGCAAACAGACTCTTTCATTCTCAGTCTGAAGATTATTTTCTGACTTTTCATTATCAAAATTCTTTGAATATTTCTGGTTTAACCTGAAAAAAAAGTTATGACTGAAGAAGATACTTTTTGTTACTTATCAAACTGAACACATTATTTGCGTACCTCAGTTGAATGATTTGCCATTACTTAAAAATTTGTGGGAACATCCTATTCTTGAACAAGGAAATAAGTAGATCTGAATTTGGTCTTTCTTGAACTCGAGATTTAATCATTTCAGATCAGTTTTGCTGTTGAGTCAGGTGACAGGTCCATTGCAGATACAAGGTTTTTTTGTGTCATTCTCATGATCAGTATGCATAAATGTGTATGTATGTGCATATCTGTCATCTTTGTGTGCTTGTGCATATAATTTATTTATTCAGCAGCAGTTCAATTTGTACTAGGATTGTTAAGAACTTCAAACTTGGTATGTCATGGGTTCAGTAATTTTAACATAAATTATTCCTAGGTTGAAATTAACTTTAGATTTCCATTGGGAAAGGAGTAGTATCACCCATTTAGAAAATTAGCCTGGGGTTATACATATCAGAGGAGTCAAACCATTGAGGAATTACTGTGTTCACCGTTGCAGAGCCATGCTATGTATTGGGGGACAGATTCTAAAAGAGTAATAGATTGACAAATCAAGTCAAATTCGAGTGGCTTTTTAAATGCTGTCAGCTTCCAAGTCTTGCTCCTTAAAATCTTTGGGGATATCTGTTTATGTTGGTTCCCATCTTTGTACTGCTTTTGGTCTTTCTTACTCTCACATTGTCAGTAGTGTTGTCATTTTACTGATTGTCAGCTGAGAATGTGTCATGTTGTGTTGTGTTGTTCACCCTGTTCCCCGCCCCCCTCTCCCCCCCTCAAAATGTATTCTTATATTTAGAAATTTTATACCATTGACGTCAGATCCTGGTTCCCTAGCTAGATTCATCTGTGGAGTGAACTATCTAGCCCTTGTGATATTTTTCAATATCTAATTTAATTACAAAAAACCCCAACCCTGACAACAAGCATAACATTTTTATGTCTCATGCCAGTGGATAAAACCTTCATTAAGTGAACTGATTGTAATGTAGTGGAATTTCACCTGCCAAGATACCTGCGACATTAATACCAGAAACGTGGTAATTCTTTGTGTGCTAGTATTAATGACATTACTTATTGCCTATGTTTGTAGGAAATAGAAGTTGGGAAAGTATTTAAAGTGAGAATTGGAAGCAAAAAGTCAAAGGGAAGACAGAATAAGCAACAAAACATGGAGAGGAAAATAAAAAAAAAAAGAAGAAAATAAGAGAGTAAGTAGATAGTTCAACCCTCAAAAAAAGAAAATATTTTTTTAGGAAGTGGTACAGCATCAATGCTGGTGAGGACAGGTTGTGCAGCTGATCCTAATATTCTTCAGGCAAGCACAGGCAACAGAAGTGTTCAGGGATGAAAACGGAGAAGTTCTAACTTTTTTGAAAATAAGGTTTGCGCCTAAGGGCATACTTTTGGTGTGCTCAAGGGATTTGGGACCCCATCTCAAACCACTCGTGCATAGGTGTGTAAGCCAAATGTTTTCTTTGGTTTATGAATTGCCCTGATAGGGGAGGAAGACATAGAAGACAATGGGTGAGCAAAGACAACTTTGTGCCAATGGAGACTTGTTTTCTAGGAAACTGAGCACTTGCGCAGCTTTGTTGTCACTACTTCTGCAAGTCAGATCAAATTCGTGGATTTTTTACAAATCCACATTTGTACACTTTGTCATAGATTTTAACTGTCCAGAATTTGTTTGAAATAGGTGGAAACTTTAGAGTTTTGAATGTAGCTGAATTATAGGAAAGAAAGTAAAATAGGGGCAATGTTTACTACTCGGATATTCTATGGAACAGTGTTTCTTTTCTAATAATACTAGGTTTTTAAAAAAAGAGAATGTATTAAATAAAAAAAGAAATTCTGTTTCAGTGTCATGATACGTATGACAAAGCTTGAAAACCATTAAAGTGCTAAAGAAATTAAAAATTAAAGATGACATTTCATATTTAAGCTATTACTGATAAAGTAGTGCACTGCAGTGGAATAAAATAAGGGAAATGTGTGAATAAAATTTTGAATTTTCTAGATTTTTTGATTTTTCTATCCTGTGTCTCGTAATCTAGAGCATTATTTGACTATATTATCAATATTTCCACTTTATTGACGAGCCTGTGCTGTGATCATATACAAGGTACCAGCATTTGACAATGCAAAACTTAACAATCCACAGCAAGAAAAGTTAGGGAAAGCAAGCAATAACACATGGCAGTGAATTTACTCATTTCTTCGTCGTAAAGATAATCATGGTTCTGAAATGCGGTGAAACAGGATGGTTGAGGTGCTGTGATTAATGAGGGCGATATAAAACTGAAGTAGATGGAAGAGAACAGATGGAAACTTGAGGTGGGGAAATGGCCTGTCCAGAATTCTGCCTGCTGCTGTTGTTTCAAATCCATGGGGTTTGGTGCTATATAGAAATGTCATTTTCTTGAGTTTCCAGGCACTTGGATGCAATATGGTAAATGGGCTCCTTCACCACATTGAAATTATGACAGAAAAAGAACTACTTACAGAATCATAGGATAATTCAGTCTGAAGGAGTTTTCAGGAGATCTCTTGTCCAACCTCACACAGTGTGGCCAGGTCAGACCAGGTTGCTGAGGAGTTGAACTACTTGGATCTTCAAAGCCTCTGAGGATGGAGACTGAACAACCTCTTAGGGCAGCCCATTCCACTGCTGGACTGTCCTTACAGGGAGATGTTTTTATTGTACCTCCAGTCTGAAACTCTTTTATTTCACCTCCGCCCCATTGCCTTTTTTTGCATCATGCTCTGCTGTGAAGACCCTGACTTCATCTCCTCAGTGACCCTCCCCGCAGGTGCTAGGGGACTGTTGTTTGGTGCCCACGAAACAGTCTCTTCTCTAGGCTGAACATGCCTTGTTTCTTCAGCCTCTCCTCACAGGGCAGGTGCTTCAGACCCCAACCAGTCTCAGGGCCCTCTCCTGAAATCACCTCAGTTTAGTGATGTGTTTCTTGTATTTTTGGTTGGGGCCGTGATATTCTGGATGTGGTCTGAGGAGCGCTGAGCGGAGTGGGGATTGCCCCTTTGCTCTGCTGGCTGTACAGCTTTTACAGAACTGAGAAAGCTGCTGGCTGCCTTTGCTGCCAAGGCACACTGCTGGCTTATGTTCAGCCTGCTATACATCAATACATCAGGACTTGCCACGGGGCTGCTTCCCAGCCAGCCCCAGCCTGTATTGTGTGTTCCTTCGCAAGTGCAAGACAGGGCATTTGTCCTTGTTGCATTTCAGGAGATTCCTGCTGGGTCTGTCTGAAGACAGGTGCAAGATTTGCCTTCCTCCGGTTCTTGGAGACCTCTCCTGCTCCCCAAGACCTTTCCAGGGCGACGGTGTGGCCTTACAAGGGCAGCAGCCAGTGCTGTGAGCAGCCTTGGATGCAGCCCGTCAGGTCTCATGGACACCCATGGGCTGAGTTCTCCTGAAATCTCCCAACTCAATCCTCACCTACTGCTGGTCATCCCCCCTTCCCACCCTGCCTCTGCCCCGCCTCTCAGTGCTGGGGCCTGGCGGACATTGTTGGTGAAGACTGGGGCAAAGAAGGCATGGAGAACCTCAACCTTACCTGTGTCCTTGGCCACTAAATCACCTGCCTCTGTTGCTGTGTTCTCTGAAAACTAGATAATTCGTTTCAAACATTCTAATTAAAAGCGTGAACACTGTTCTGTGAACAAAGGCCAAGGTCTCCCTGGCCTGGTATCTTGTTTCTGTTGTTGGGTATTCTGCGCTCCTTCGGAGGGTGGAGGCTGGAATGAATGACAATGGAATAATCTGTCTGCTCAGAAACTTTCTTTTTCAGCTGCTTTAGTTAGGGACCCTCTACTCCTGTGAAGCAGAAGGATTTTTATCCTTGGTGTCCTTTGGACTTTTTTTCATGTCCTTCTTGACAGAGGTAATGTATTCAAGGGGAGTATATGTCATTAATTTACGGTGATGGCAATATAAATGGCAGTATATTAATATTTTTCATATTCTGTATTCCCTTCTCAATACATCGTAACATCCTGCTCACATTTTTTGACCCCTCATGTGTATTGAGCAAACATCTTCATTGAAGTGCCCATGATGAATCTTGCATCTTTTTTTCCTGAGAGGTTATAAGTAATTCAGAACCCATCAGTATGTACAAGTGGCTTTAAATTTGTTCCTTCTAGTGTACCCTACTCTGCACTTTTTTCACAGTGAATTTCATCTGTTGTCAGGTTGTCCAATTACCTAGTTTTTTAAAGGTCCTTCTGGAGTTCCTCACAATCCTTTGTAGTCTTGACTACCCTAAATAGTTCTCTGTAGTCAGCAAATTTCACAGTCTTACTACTTATAGCATGTCAGCTTTCAGTTATTAGTAAATATGAATAACTACACCATTCATAGTATTGATCCTTTGGACATGCTTTCTTCCTGCACTGGTTATTTTTTCCTCCTTGTTCCTATTTCCAACCATTTAGTTAGCATTTTAGTCCATGGCAGGAATGCACGTGTAAATGTGTGAGTCACATTGTGAATACTCACAGAGACTCACAGTAGTTTTCAGGGCTCGTCTCCAAGGTGTCCCCTATGGTCAATGAAGTGAAGTGGCCTTTGAAACCAGAACGTAACCTTAGGTTCTCTGAATTCCTTTGGAGGCCTTCCCCACCCCTCCAGAATATTTGGCCTTCATGGCTGTGTGTCCAAGTCTTCTAAGTAAATTCATACCAAGAAGCTTTTAGAAAGTCTGTACAATCTTCCTTTGCTCCCTTGCTTCTTCACACAGACTGCTACAGATGGGTTCTGGGGGTACTTCTGGTAGGATGAGGCCACCCTTCTGAGGAAGTCTGTTACACTCCATGCGTGTTTTGTGACGGCTTCGGTTGTAGACAATAACCAATGCTCTTTCTGGTTGAAGAGTAAAAATTGTGCACCTCTGATTGCGTGGATTGCGCACAACTTCTCACCTTTATCCTTGAGGCTGAAAATATAATGATGTGTTTGTGTTACGAGCTCTATTCTCTTGATCCCAGCTTCTTTCAGAACTTCTTCAGTGTTTCACAGCCCACCTTTGGGGTCGGAAGCTGCTAAGCTTAAGATACTGTTCTGGAAACATACAGTGAAAACTTGACAGAGGAGATTTTGTATACAAAAGGTTTACATTGGTTCAAGGTTATACTGAGCAAGCATATGGAAGAGACATCTGTGAAGGGTAACAAAACAGGCAAATGGCATCAGAACAGGAAATTCCGTCAACTGGAAATAGCGATGGTGGGGAGAGCTACTTTGGAGTGGGGGAGGTATCATATATTCTGCCCAGTTCTGGTTTCCCTAGACGGAATGCTGAGGACACAGTTTTAAGACAGGTAAGAGCTCATCCTGGTTCTGAACTAGCCCAGCTGTTCTTATATTCTTAGAAATGATGAAACTACAAAATGAAACTTTATGCGATATACAGAGCATATCGTAAGTATTAGAACAGAGCATATTGTAGGTATTAGAACATTCAAACCAGGATCTTTTTCTTTTCTTTGACCTTCGAATACTGTCTCTATTTCTGCTGTGAGAGTCATATGATGACAGATGTGCTATAAATGGGGTCAACTTAGCAAAAGGTTTTGCGACTGAGGAAGGGTCTGGGTCCTGAAGGCAGCAGACAGTTGGATTTGTCAAATTTCACCCTCTTTAATCATCCTATCTCTGACAATACCAGTAGGATGAAGAGTTGCCCACCCCAAGTATTATTAATTGCGATGGATAGTGATTCCAAGAAAGATTTTGGCGTCCTGGCAATTTGCTTTGTTTAGCTCAACTGTTGATACCCTGGTGGCCTAACAGGTGACCAGGTCCTGCTGGAAGCTGTACTTCCAGAACCTCTTACTTGTATGGTGTATTTGGCTGTTATGGGCCTTTCCTCACCCTTGTAATCACTTTTTTTACACTTCATATGATGAGATTTGGTTTTGCCTATTGGCTTCTCTTCTCATGTGTTTTTTTTTTTTTTTTTTTTTTTTTGTTTTTGGTTTTTTATTGGGGTTTTTTTGGTGCTTTATTATTTAACCATACAATTTTGTTCTTGCCTTTTTACTTCTTGGGAATTTTTTGGTTTGTTTTGGGATATATAAGCCTGCTGTGACTCTAATGAAGTATTTTTAATAGATTTCTATGGATTTTAATTTCCTAACTCTCCCCTTTAGGCCCTATAACTAATTTCGTCATTTAGAAAAAAAAGCCCCTCTCCTGCTTCAAGTTTAGTGCACTGTCTTTTGATATGATGACCCCGAGAGGGGATCCAATTCAATTACACTTTGACCACTGCTACTTAATGGCTGAATTTCACTTACTTCCTGAAACTTCCACTGTGTTACAAGACACACATATTTTGTGCCTTGTGTGTGCTCCACAGTAAGTTTCCGCAGAAAGAAATAAGTTTATGGTATTGAGAGCTTTTTTCTTCATTCTCTTAACTGAATGTGACACTTGGCCAAGCTGGCAGTTTGGTAGCTGAGGATGTCCGCTGTCTCTGTTGTAACTAATACTGCTTGTGGGTGCACACAGCTGCCAAACACATTGGAATTCCGGTTCTGGCTTCCCCTCCCAGTCGAAGGGGAGTGCAGGGGCAGTACGTTCCTACATCAAGCCAATGGTGGTTTTGTTCTTCTTCTCACTTACATGGGGAGGACAGGATGTGAAATTCCAATCACAGTGCTCTTGCTCTTTGTATCAAGCCAATTTTCATTGCCTCCTGTGCTTTAGAAAAGAGAGAAGGTCTGGTGCTCAAGACTGAAAGGCCGAGTCTTCCTTCTGCTCTGCATCAGTGCAGGCTTCTGTCAAGCTGAGGCTTTTGTGCACGTAAAACAAAATCGTTATTTGCGAAATCTGGTATAAGGATTTACAAAGGGATCTCAAATATAGATGCCAGTTTCAGATTTCTTAATTTCCTGTCACTGGCCTGGTGGTCTCCCAAATGAGAAGGTGCTCTTGAATCCATAAAACAAAATCCTGTATTTCTGTAGAATGCTTCACCTAGCCTACATATATTTTTGTCCATATCTGAGAAGACAATGGAGCCCTTTCTTTCAAAAAAACTTCACTGCTTGCCTCAATCTCTCGCAATGTAATCACCCTGATAAAACACATTGCTTTTTATAGTGTCTGTTACCTTGTGATAAAACTCTTTGATTATGGCAGCAGTTGCTGATGCTTGCTTGGGTTTCTGATCTTCTGATGCAGTAAGGTGGCTAGGGAAGCTGATGGTCCATAGGTCAGCTGGACAGTGTGAGCCTTCAGTTTCAAAACAGCACAGCGTATCAGCAGATGAATTTCATAATTCCACTCCTTTCCTTGCCCCTTCTCCCTAAATATTGGTGCTATACAACGGTATTTATTAGGTCAAATGATGTACTTTGCTCCAAAACATTCATATGGTGAAAAAAATGAACAATTGTGATTAAAATTGATTTTTTCCCTTTGGGAAGTTAGAATCAAAAATGGTTACCTGCTCATTTATGAAACAGATTTATTCTGTTGACATGGAGGCTTGTTTGAAATGTAATTGAATTTCTGTTACCTAATGGAAAGTGACAGTTAACAGTATTTATTTTCCATTTGTGTCTCAGCAGATAACATAACACAATTTTGATTTGTAGTTAGCTTTGGAATCTGAGATTGTTCTATCTCTGTAATTGAAAAGATGGGAGCGCGATGGCCTAATACAATCCTGGTTTTGTTTTTTTTTACACCAGTAAAGGCAACATTAATACAGTAAACAGCATCTATTCTGGCTTAATAGTTATACTGAGATGTTATTTTTGCGTCTTGCCTTTCTCATTAGAAACTGCCACATCATGATCTGGATTGATAGTTCTTCCATTTAGACACTCTCTGTGGCAGCTAATTTCTATGAGCAATGCCTCCCTTTCTTTGCCCACCTCAAAATAACTTTTTTACCTTGCAGCTAGAACACCTTTCTTAGTTATAAAATTACCATTATATTTCCCATAATTTTCTTCTCAGTGCATTTGCACAACACGTATCGTGTTCACTTTGTATGGAAAACCATTACTTCATGATTAATATTAAAAAACATGGATAACGACTTGGTTCTTACATTGTTACGTGCCCTATGCTGCAATTCCCTTGTCGCTTTTTAGAATTCTGCCTACTCCAAAATAATTAGGCAGCCTCTTCCCACAAAAGAAGTTATTTTATCTTTGAAGCAAAACTCTACCTAATCCTACTTTTAGCTTAAGTCTGTGGCACTGAAGGAGAAATATTTTTTGGAGAGACAGTTGTCTGTTCTTTCCTTTGTCATGTTGAAACCTTTGCTGTACTGTCTAAAGCCTGGTCACCAGTTACTTGTCTGAACTAACCGCATCTAAGAAAAAATCTTCAGCGCTTATATTAACACACTAACGTATTAACTCACAAAGTGAGTGTTAATGCAGCAGGACCAAACATTGTGGAGGAGCTTGGTTTCTCTTAATTGCATAAGAAGAATAATCACACAGAATAAGTGTTTAACCTCAGATGGTACAAGATGGTGCTTCTTCAGGTCAAGAAGGTGGCTGTCATAATACAGCCTCTGTTCACCCAACCTGCTTTCCAGATGGACCAGGAACACTGCACTAACCACCCATATTGGTTTACAAGCTTCCATTGCCGGTTTTGCTACACTATTTTAAATTAGTAGTTTTTAACCCAGTGGTTGTGTGCTGTCCTTGTACAACATTGGGAGAGGGTATTATTCAGAACATATTTTTGGTATGCTCAAGTGCTGTGTGCTCATGACGTCAAGGTTTTTATAGTGTATCAGATATAACATCTACTCATTATTCTACCACCAGATTTTTTTCTCCATGCTGATGAATAAATTAAGAAGTCAGACTTTTATGAGCTACCTTGACTCTTAAATTGATGCAGGAATAGAAAATAGAGACATGGTACTGTAGTTTCCAAAATGGAAGCTGAGAAGAGTTTTTATACATCAATAGCATGCTAGCATGAAAGATTGTTTCATTGGGTTTATTTTAAGGGATTGTGTGTGCATGAAAACCACAGAAAATGGATACAGATTTTTGCAAATCCAGAAACAGTTCCTGAAACATAGACAACTGGTATGTTTTATAGCTTCTGCCTTTAGGTTTTTAGGTTTTAATTCACACAAAAATCCTTATATTTTCAAACTACACTTCATTAAAACCTCAGTGATTTCTGATACGAGCTTTGTAGAAGTTGAATTTATTCAATAAATGGATGAAATAATAAATAATAACAATGCATAAAATACCCTAAATTGACAAATAAGCAAACAAAGCTGGGTAGGAGACTTGCTACATTGAATATGAACAGAAAGTATTACAATAAGAAGCGTGAAATGTGTCATATTTTCAAAGCAGCCTTGAGCTGTTCTGCAGTATTCACAAACTACAGATTTCATCCTTCTCCCCTCATTGGCCTAAAGTAGTCATAATTTCAGACTTCCCCTAATTTAAGACCTACTAATGAACAATTATTTCATGAACCATTTTTAATCGTACTACTGAATGTGTAAATATGCAGTTTCAAGTGATGGATATCCAAATTTATAGTGACTGATTTTTTCTATTCCTTGTATTCAGACCTGGAGTGGAGATTTCAGTGGGTATTTCCATGCATACTTCTTTACACATGCAAAAATGCATGTATACATACAGGAGTACACGTGTGTGTGTGTGTAAATGTGTCTGTGTGTGCATGCATAAATCAAGAAGTCTGACAGTTATCAAATACAGATGATAACGAACTCATAAGCTGCCATATGGATGAGGAAACTTTCACAAACACAAAAGCTTAATGTTCAGTACTGTTTTGTAAATGCAAAATCTAATTTGTAAACTTTAAAGGTTTAGAGGACTCCCACTTTTTCTTATTCTCTCCAGATCTATGGATACTCAGCAATCTCTGGCAGGCAAGTATTACATATTTGTTCTTTTTAATCCTAAATTATGGCTGTGTGCTGACCTTACTCTCCCACATGCCCTATTCTGATTATTCAGCCTGAGAGAAAATTACTAGTGATTTCATTAATAGCTGGAACATAAAAGAACATAATTAATGTGGTATTTTGTGGAATATGCTATATTTTGCTGGAAAGGTGGCATTTGAGTGTTGAAAACTTCGGGTACGAAATACACAGCAATACTCTACATTAGAAGGAACTATAGGGTGTAGGTATGCCGTTTCATCAGTTATTTATGTTTAGTTGGTACATTCCTCCTGGAAGTGTGCTGATCTCTGATGATAACTGTGTAAAACAGCAGTTTTAGTCAAAACTGTGTGCTTCAAAATAGTCAGCTGTATAGCAGAAATGAAAAGATGTTTTAGAAGTAACTAGATCTGTGGAAAGACTTCCAACAGAGAGAAATTAAAAAACTGGAATTGTTCAGTTTTGAGCAGAGATTAATGGTAGAAGCTGTAGGAGATAGTGGTACAAGAAATCCCGGGTGAGATTCCTTGCTCACCTTTCTTTATCATGTAAGAATGGTGAGAGGAGGGTAGCATCCTACTTGAATTAACTTATTTATCTAGGTTTTTATCCATCACTGTACAGTTTGACTTATCAGTGTGTTAATGGTTTTATTTTTATATTACAGTTTTCAAGGAGGGATGTGTAATTATTCCCGTCTTAACAATAGAAACTGGAGCAATGACTTGTGTGGGGCATCATAAACAGAAGCCTGTTCTCGAATCCAGGTGCTTCCTGCTGGTGTGTTTTTATTCTGAGACATAACCATTTCAAGTAAATTTTCTTAAATACAAAATTGCTAAAGTTAGCGCATACAGTGACTGTATTTTGTACCACAAGCAATGAAGGCGTAGGCCTCAGTTTCCCCGATTATGATAACTGCTGCTTAACTGGAGAGGAGCGTATGTGGTGTACACAAACACCTTTAAGAGAGTCCCTGCAGTAGGGTGGGTAGCACTGAAAACCTCAACTGAAAACACTGAAAATGGCTCAAGATCTTCCTGGAGGGTGCTGAGCTCCTTCTCTCACACAGTCTGTGGTTCTGTGCTGAGTGTTTTCTCAATGCACTGGGTTTTCAGAGAGTTAATTGTGGTGAGGGTTGCTCAATCAGTGTCATGGGTCGAATTGCATTAATAAAGTATGAAATTATATCTGGATTACATTAAATTGAGACTATTATCTATACTATATGCACAATAGATGAGAAAAAAGTTGCGTAAAGAAACTTATTCTGCTCATTGTTTTTTGAACACGTTGTCCCCAGAGTGATAGAAATCCACAGGATGTCCCTTAGTGCAGGATTTTGTACTTAGCCCTGTGAGCAGGCTATAAAGTCAGAGGTGGAAAGAATCTTACTGACTTAGCAATCAGTGGGGCTTGTTGTGTAGCAGGTAGGTGGAATCTGTTGCATTTTGGATACATAGATTTGATGTAGAGAGGCAAGAACGTGGCCCACCAGTTAAAGTATCAATTCATTTCATGTCTGTCCTCTTTACCCTAACAGCTTTGTCAGTGATAGCTTTTCTAAGAGTCAGATGAACTGGGCTCGGAATACGCTCGCTTGGAGACGATGCCAAGCCCCCAGCTCAGGGTTACATCCCAGTCTGGCCAGGGGGAAGTGCAGCTCTCCTCAGCCCTAAGGTGCTTTCTCGTATGTCTGCCTCCTAGGTTATTTCCCTGTCCTGACCTACCTCACACATCACTCAGAGCAAACTGAAACTGAAATAAATGAAGGGGAATAAACTCAGAGGTCAGAATGGATTTGCTCGCTCCTTCCCACTCTCCTCCTGTCTACAACAGAGAGGGCTCCCACCTCCCACTTTCCCTCACTTTGCCTGCAAAAGGACAAGGGGTTTTAAGCTAAAAGAGGGCAGATTCAGACTAGATATAAGGAAGAAAGTTTTTACAATGAGGGTGGTGAAACACTGGAACAGGTTGCCCAGAGAGGTGGTAGATGCCCCATCCCTGGGAACGTTCAGGGCCAGGCTGGACGGGGCTCTGAGCAACCAGATCTAGTTGAAGATGTCCCTGCTCATTGCAGAGGGTTGGACTAGCTGACCCTTAAAGGTCCCTTCCAACCCAAACTGTTGTGTGATTGTGTATAAACATGCAGACATCCAAAAGTTGTCCTTTTGTGTTGTCCTAGAAGTGCGTCAGGCTTGCATGCTTGAAAAAGTAAGTAATAGGGATTCCTGTCTGAGATCTTGCCTATTAAAACCTCTGCTCTTCTATTTGTAAACTACATAAGGATATGTATAAAATTAAGGAAAATTTCTGGAAAGGTTTGTCAAAGGGATCATGAATAGTAAGTGCTTGTATACATAAGTGCATTCTATTGCAGATATTTCAGTGAACACTGTGTACTGGAAGGGCTTTGAAACACAGTTGTGAGCCATCTTCTGACAGGCCCTGAAGTTTCCACATACCTTACATTTGTTCTCTGAAATTTTTATTAAAAGCTCAGCAGCATAAATGTAGTGGTGGATTCCAGCTCCAGCTTTGATGTGCTGTGCTGAGCTGGAAAGGGGTTTGTAGATGGAGATGAGACTTAACTGTGCTCAGACTGGAAAGCAAAACTTGTGCTTTCCAAGTGTCAGATCCAGTTCAGCAAGAGTTTCAGAGGTGAAATGAGGAACTACGAAGTGGAAGACTCCTTCAAAAAAACACCACAACACAACCCCCAAACAAACAAAAAGCCTGTTGTGGACATCACTGTAAGTACTCCAGCTAGACAGTTTTGAAAACTAGAAAATCTATCTGCAGGAATGGAAATAAATTAAGGGAGGTATTAGGAGCAATAACATAATTGCAGGGAATTCTATGTAGCTGCATTCAAACTCTTTCCTTAGTGTCCCTCCTTTCAGTGAACGTTCCAATGGTTTTAAACCCAAATCATACGTATTGATCCCAAACAGCTCTATTTTACATGTCTGCAATGCTTTTGAAATATTTTCTTTATCAATTCCCTTATCAAATATATTTGCTAAAATGTCCTTAATTTTCTACTGAAATCCAAAATTAAATATTTGGAGAGTGTTGTCTTAATAACTATAGACTGCTAAAAATTGCATCTGGGATTGATATACATTGCAGATTTTTTGTATTAAAGGTTTACTTACTGTAAGCTTATCACCAGCTATATGAGGCACAACAGTGAGTTTATTGGCCCAGCACAGGATTTGGTAGAGCAGGGACAGTGGCTGAGTCTACCCATTTTTATATTTAAAAAATGATTTATTTATTTTTTAAGTTGCATGCCTGCCTGTGTAGTGATTGCAGGAGGGAGCCTGATAATTAAAGGACAGGGAAGTTACTTTAGTTATATGAAAATTTTGGTTGTAGCAGCATTTAATATTGTTCACCAAACCTCACCTATGGCTACACTGACACGTCTTGATAGGACAAAAGCTGTAAGTATTGCAATCACTTTTCTTTCAGTTGAGAAAGCAAAGATTTGGTGGAAGGCATGTATTTTTGTTTGAGACAAAAATACATGTTTTGTTTGTTTGTTTGGTGCCTCAAATCATGAAAATGGCAAAACATTTTTGATAACTTTTTTTTACTATATAATCAAATATAGCTTTTTTTTCCAATACAGGAATAGAAGCAAAAAAAAAAAAAAACAACAAACAAAAAAACCGGAAAAAATAAAAACCATACTTGAATAATGTGATTTAAACTTTGACAGTGTACCATCATTTGCAGCTGATAATGCTAATGAAAATTTCAGAGACACTATTTTGCCTACAGAGTAATACAAAATGAAGATGGATATGTGCTTCCAGCTAATTGCGGGGCTCATAATTCTGTGATGCCATATAACAGGAGAGAGTACATTGCATGTCAATCACCGGCTGCTTTTACAAGTGTGTAAGAACAGTTTCCCGTTGCTTTTCTGTATGTGACAACAGAGTTTCAAAATTAAAGGAGGTATGTCAGTTTGCCAGCCTTTAAGTGAAGGGTAGCTTATATCAAAGAGTTGATGACAAGTTTTTAGGTTGTAAATGCAGCTGTTATTTGAAAACACATCACAGCAAAACAAAATAGTGAAAAGGGATTTCATTCATTAGTTGAATGAAAGGGAGCTCTCAAATACCTGTCTCACACGTTGATTCTGGCAAACAGAACTACCTTAACATGATTTGGTAACTTTCTCTGAAAACATGTGAATTATTCCTAAACATTATTAATAGTGAAATTTGACAGAAGTCTGCATTTGTTTGAATGAAAAAACCCTTTGTACTGACAGATTCAGTAGTTGTGTCTGTACTTCAATACTTGATATCAAGGAATGGTTAAATATTCAGTCTTCAGATCCTATGTCTCTCAGATTCTCAAAATTTATGGAGATTATTGTGTCAGCAAATACAGCAGTGAATAATATGTATCCTGTGTGTAGGTAGACTTGAACAGATGGCAAAAGAATGGCAAATGCTCTTTCTAGTAAGAGCAACCTTCAGATTAAAATGTTTCTAACTATGAAGGGATTTATTAACAGACCAAAATAACTGAGTTACATTAAAATTTATAATAGCTGCCATTTAAAAGAATAAATCAAAGGTTATTAGAATTTAATTGTTCAGTTGAAAGTAGTGGAGTGGACAGCAATCTCAAAGTGACTGTGTCACTCATTGTGGCTGGAGTGAAGCCTGGTAGTGGGGGATGGGTGACGATAGCCACCAGGAAGCTCTGCACCTTCCTTGACATCTGTGTGCCGCGATGTCACCTGTACAATATTTCCTGCTGAAGTAACAATTTTAGTTGTGGTTGGTTGAGATTAATGCGAAATGGGTACTCAGTCATGTTACTGGATGGTTGTCTGTAACAATGCTAAACCTGTAGTATTTTCTCACTGGGTAAAATTTAATTCGTATGACTATTAGAAATCAGTCTGTTGAGTGAGGGGTCAGTAGTCTAGGAGTTTCAGGTTTGTTTGTTCATTTTCGCTGGCTTCTGCATGCTGACAAGCGGGATGTGGCTCTTCCAGCTTCATATTAACTATGGTACCTGAGTGTTATTTGTGATAAACACTCTTTTTATCTAAGGAGGCAGGCAAAAAAAAAATAAAAAAATGCCTGTTGATAGGCAGCTGACCTACATTTGTACCAGCAGTGTGATGTCTCTGCTTCCAATCTGCCTTGGTCCTCTGTAGGTAGCACCTGACAAACGTTCTTCATTGACTCCCTCGTTTAATTCCTTGCTGTGTCCCTTGTCCTCCTGTAAGTGTGTAAGGAGCAAAAAGCCAGACCTAGGCTTGGAAGAGTCCCAGTGGTGGCTAGGCACCAGCAGGGTGGTTAGGTGGTGCCAGAACTCTTTGGCCCTGTCTTTGGTTGCTTGTGCACTCTTCAGGTAGTCCCACAGGTGCATAACCAGTAAGAATAGCTTGTGGGAAACTGGTGTAACTGGTCTAGTGGTCAGGAGAAGGATAACTGGCTGATGTAAAATCTCTAATTTTCAGGATCCTGTAAACCTGTCTCTTTTAATCTTCTTTATTCTACAGATTGCTAAGGTGTAGGTGAAGAGTGGTGTTTTTAAAGCAGAAGTTACTGTCAGGCTTTTTTTTTCCCAACTAAAAAGTAAAGTCAAAACCAGAAACATATTTTGCTAAAGCATACTCTTTACTAAAAAATAAAGTCAAACCCAGAAACACGTTCTGCTTTCAGAACCTGTATTAAAAAAAGACACAAACAAACACAATGAAGCAAAACAACAAAAACTGAGATGTATCCAGGTTTAGTTGCACAAAAGAACTTTTGGGATTACCTTCTGATTTTGACTTACTCTACATGTGTCTGAACACACGTTCCTGTACATGTAGCAGCGTAGGCATAAGCAAGAGTCTTTTCTATTGCAAATCAGTGGTGCAAAAATAAAAAAGTTTTTATAGAACAGGGCAGTTCAGTAACACTCAGGTGTCCACTTAATGCAAAAGGCTGATTACGTAGTGCTCAGGTGGTATCAAGCCATTTAAGCATTCAAAGCTGACTTGCATTTTGGGATAGCAATATATTGTTAGTGCTCTGACAGTGGGTTCCCCCCCGGGAACAGCAGCCATTAGTGAATATGAATATACCAGGTTGTTTGTTTTAAATGGCGTAGATATCCAAATTCAGAAAAAGAAAAAAAAATGGACAGGATCCTTAAACATTTCTCATTCTGAAAAGGGCCCACACTTGTTTTCCTTTAGGGAAAAAAATAACCTACTTTCTTATTTTAAGCAAACTGGATTTGCTGATTCTATTCCAAAACTCTTGACCTGAGCTGTGCTGTCCAGTCCTGGGATTCAGGACAGCCTACAGTATTCATGAAGGAAAACCTTGGAAAATGTTCAAACAATGACAGCACATAAATTAAGCTTACTGTGAAGAATTTAAGGGATGCATTTTATGTGTGTAAATGTATTGATTGCTCATACATTAGATGTCATTAAGGCTTCAGAAGTCAGTACCATTTATGGAGCAGAACTTGTAATTTTGGTTTTATTTTGAACTTACATTGAGAAAGGAGGGGTAAATGATGTAGCAATTGGTTTATTTCCTAGCCAGATGGACTTGATCTTATGAGATACTTAGCACATACCCTACTCAACACATGCTTCATGAAGTGGTTAGCAGTTGAAAGGATATGCTCTGTTCTTGCAGTTACTTATACTGGAGTCAATGGGAACTTCCAGGTGCTCAGTACTTTCTGAAATCAGGCCACATCTTTAGATTTCTAAATAAGGATTTTCAAAAGGACCTTGGCTCCATGGCTCTGCCAGGTCAGAGCCCAAATCTGCTATTCCTTTCTTAGCACCTTTGAGGATTGTTTCAAGTTTTTTCATCATTTGCTTCCTTCAGTGGCTGGTGAGATCAGTCAATGGCAGCCAAACCATCACAGGACAAAAGATGTAAGGATCCATCCACACCTTGTATGACTGTGCTTTTCAGTTCTGTTATTTCCTTGCTCATTTCATTTCACTTTTCAGGTTTGCTCGTGTACAGCAATCTTACTTGTCACTGCATGTTCATAAAACGCTCAATGCACCACTTAAATTTCCCTCTTTCAGGATCTAATTCTCAAATACTAAAAATAATCATTCCTGAGACTGTTTTTAGGTAGGATGTCGTATAAATGGCAGTTCTGTTAATATAGCAGATGGATATAGGTTGATTAAAATCTTCTCCTTACCATACATTGCTCCTATCTGTTTTGAAAGATTGGGTCATTTTTGCTTTGGCTAACTGCTTTCGACTCCAGCTGAATACTATTATGTAGCTGAATAACATAAATGAACATCATTTCCTTGCAATCAGGATGTAAAATTCCACAAGTGAGAGCCGACTTTTGAAGATAAACCTGTGCCCCAGTATCATCAGAGTTGTGAAATACTAATTATCTGTGTGTGCGTGTACAGGTCAGATATCTGTGCATGCACATCTGGTATTTGCATGCATAAGTTAGGCTTGCCCAATTGCACATGCCTGACTTGGAAAATATGCCCTGTAGTTATGAGAAGATGTCATATATTTTTCTGGCATGTTATGAAATGCAGGGGAGTGAACTCTTCCCCCCGCACAAGACCCAAGCACAGACACACACATGCTCCAGAGGTTTGTGTCCACCAAGGAGGAGTGCTTTATTTTCTTTGTAAGTGTTTGCCCTTTGGGGAGGGAAGGGGGTTGAGAGCAGGTGTGAGAAATCAGGTAGGTTTTGGCTCCCTTTACCACAGACACAAGAAACAGATGGCTTAGGTCGGTGCTCGCTGAACATATGGAGCGAACACGGTAGTTACCAAGCTAGAACCTCAGCTGCATTAGCCAGTGCTTTCTGCTTGCCATTTAGCTGTGAATGCTTATTCCATATTTAGAATATCACATCCTTTCTTCATTTTGTGTTCTTCTTCAATGCCCTTTTCCCTTTGGTTATCTTTCCTCCTCTCTCTTACACTTCCTGCTGCACTGTCCTTGACTGTTTTGCTCATTGTCTAAATGGATGCCTATTTTTTGAACTGTAGGGATCATCTGGCCAAGTTGCTAACAAAAAGGAGCGTGCCTCAAGTTTGCATTCATGCCTGCTCCTAAGGCGGAATGAGGAGAAAAACCCTGAGAAATAAAAAGCGTAATAAGCATACCCCCTAATACTTGGAACTTAGATGCAGGTGTACCAGAGTACAGTAGATAGAATCACAAGTCTCTCTCTTAAAAATGATAACAAACTTTTTACCTTATCAGCCATTGGGGGAGGAGAAAGGTAAAAGGAGTGAAAACATTCATAAAGCCAGCAGAAAAGAAGTGATTTCAGCTGTGAACTCAGACTCATTGATTGAATTCTTTTGTAAGTCCACATCTGAAAATCTGAAGATGTGATAGGATTTCAAGGCGATCCTTTAGCTTTGGTGGGAGTTTCTTGGCCCTCAGCATCACTTACTGCAAATCAGTCTGATTGATTGGAGTCCGAGCCTTAACTGCTCAAGGCACTCATTGATGAAAAAAACTGGACTCAGTTATTACTGGCTACTCTCTATTGAAATAATGCTGTGATTGGTATGTTGGTGCAAGGGATTGGGCAAGATGGTTCTCCTGAGGTCCCTGCCTTTCTGCAATCTTTAAATATTTGAAAGAGATGAGAGATTGGGGAAGGAAGTGGCCGCAGGCCATAGTGTAGCACTTAATGGGATGCATTTGGCCCTTGGGACATATTCGCCTGTTTGTTTTTACTTAAAAGAAAAACCCTAGCAAATCTGGCTATTAATGAATGTCTTAAAAGCAAATGAGAAAAAGCTGGCAAGGAGGTGTAAAGCAGTGAAGGTTTGGAGTGCTCCTGTCCTCCAGCAGCTCTAAATTTGGGAGCATTTCCCACAGGGAAGGGCTGACAGGGGCACCGGAGCTGAGCTCATCGAGGGCTGGCTTCGTGGGTGCAGAGCCGCATGCCTTCAACTCGTACGCCACCGTTTGCTCCTTGGAGGGCTGGCTTGCATGTACAGCTTTATCTTCCCGACTGTTAGAGTGGCCCTATGTACTGTGCACATATGCTGGAGACCTGATTTATAATTAAGAGCAGCTGGCCATGCTGCTGTCCAAAATTATTTCCCCTAGTGAAGAATCAGTGGAGAAAAATGCAGACAGGTTTTAGCCTTTTGTTGCAAGAAAGAAGAGGAGCCTTCATGCTGCACATGGCCGGGGGAAGTTTATTGCTTGCCTGAAGAACCAAGAGCGGGGCATCTTCCATTTTATGAGTCCCTCCTGTGCTGTACCTGTGGTGAAAAAAAGAAGCTAAAGTTGCCTAAAGGCAGCTTATGGGGATTCCCCATATAGCTTATTTCATGTGTGCTGGGGACTGCTTCTGCCCTGCTAGTCTTCAGAAATGCAAACAGCAGAAAGATGGTAAAGAAATCCAAAACAAATAAAAAAAAAATAGGCTTTCCTCCCCTTTTCCCCCATATCCCCAGATGTGCTTGACACTCTAGTATGTCTAGTAACTTAATAATGTGGGGGTTATTTTTATCGGACTTACGGAAAAAGATTTTACATTGAGTCTGATATGGCTAACTGAACTCAAATGCAGTCCATGCATAATGTTCTTTTTTAATAAGTATAAGGGAAGTTAATCTCATATTATGATTTTTCCCCCCTCAAATATGTATTTTTAGAGTGAGTAAAGCAGATAAAGTGAGATGTCTAGAATCATTTTTGGGCAGTCCACTTGGAACGGCCCTTGTCGCAACATTACATGCCTAAAGGATGGTGGGACTGCAAAGCCCTCCCTTGTCAGTGCTCTGCTGCTTTCCTGCTTGTGTTTAGGCAAACTTCTTTTTTCTGCTTTGCTGTCTCTGAAGCAGTACAGGAGACAAGGGAAGAGGAGAAGGCTGGCAGAGTCCAGCTTTGCTGGGGGAAGAGTCCTTCTCCAGGGTAACTACAGAAGGGCAGTGCTGATGGCTGTTGCACTTCCCTGCACCCTTGCCCATGCCTCTGTTGCGTGATTGCTGTGATCCTGGAGACCGCACTTTTTGGCCTTCTCTTTCTTTTCTTAGCCAACACAAAATCTGCCACAGGGTATGTGAGCACAGGAGTGGCGGAGGGGAGCTCCCGCTGCCGTGAGGCTGGCTGCTTCTTGGCTTCAGGGAGGCAGCAGTATGGGGCCTGTGACCTTTAGGGACTGGGGGAGGAGGATGTGAGGGAACATCATAGGAGGACAAGTACTTGACAAGCCTTTGACCTCCTGAAGGAAGGTAATGGTAAGCTAGTTTTTAAGAGAAACCTGAGGGACATACTCGTAGGGAGTAGGAGGTGGCATCTCTCTAATCAGCAGTTGTGTTGAGTGTGTGTTTCTATATAAGCAACTGCAGGTTTTTGGAGAAAATGGAGGAGGAATTGTCTAATTGTCACTCTGTGACTTGTCTGGGACAGCAGCCTTTCCTCTTTTCAGAGTTTTTACTGTGAGTAAATACTATTTCAAGTGAGGTGTGATTGTTAAACTCAGCCAGGCATATCCTGTGCCATCAAACACCGTTAACACCGTCATGACACCATCAAGGGTAGCAGAGTTGACCAGCTCCTGCCTTTGTGGCCTGGAATTCCAAACCGGGGAGTTTCACCCACTCTGTAACTGGGTGCACCTAAGCACACGCTGAAACAAATTGGGTGAATGAGGCAATTACATTTTCATAGCAGCCTCAGTAAAACTTTTCACCCGGAGTGAATTGTGTGTCTAAGTACAGGAATTTGACTACTCAACAGGGTTAAACCTATATATTATTATTTTTTTTTAAATACATGTGTGTATATATATTTGGTTTTGTGGTGTATGCCAGTGATTCTATTTATGTGACCCCTGGCAGTCGCCAGAGCATGATGGTCAGAGGCTGTCTCTGGTCTGCTGAATGCCAGGTGGAGGCTGAAAGCTTGGACTGCAGCACAACTCAAGTCAAGCAGTAAGGTTATGCGTTTACTGTAACATGATTTATGCAGGCCTCCATGGTGGGTATTAAGTTGGCTAAAAATGGATGCTGTCCTTTTTCTGGGCATTCAGCTCTGCCATATAAATATGCTATTCAGGTCTACTAAGTTTTTATAAAATGCTGTTTCTGCCAGAATAGCTAACAGGGCTTATCCAGCAGTGACACTTCAATAGCAAAATGTTTTGTGAATGATTTTAGCCTATTTGTTTTTCTCTCCTGCTGTCATCTTAAATATTTTTACAAAACTATGTCTGAGAGATGTATTCACTTGGAAGGGGTTAGAAAAGGCAAATTAAGAGGTAAATTTGATATTCACTGATGTAGTCTATTTTCATTAACTTGAAAGTTAGTATGCATGTGTGACTGTGTTTATATTGAAGTCACATGTTCACAAATACCGCTGTAAAGCTCAATTCTTCGGTCCAATTAAAAAAAAAGGAGTTGTTAAAAGTGGTTGATGAGGAGGCAGCAGTTTGTCCACCAGTTATATGCTGCTGTACTGTGAACCTAATAGCATTAATAGAAGGAGCATTTTCAGCTTGCAGATCTGATGTAAAATACTGGAATTGAATTCTGAAACAAACAGTCCAATTACTAAGGCACTGTGGCTTTTTGTTCATGTGATGGGCAGGCAACAGTTCTTGCTTGTACCTGTCCATACCGATTATTATTATGCGTACTTAAAGTTCCTCTTTATTTTTCCCATTTTCATAACAAATGCATTACGATGTGACATATCTTTTCCAGATATTTTGCTTGAATAAATAAGTAGGATATTAAATTCAACTAGGGTATTAGATTATAAATTAGTTCTGTAACAGGCGTCATAATGTTATTTAGATTTTCAGTTTACACAGACCTTGTAGCAACTCCCAAGAGCTATGCTGCAGAATTAGGCGAAGATGTGAGTTGATGTAAGAAAATTGGTTTTAGTAATATGCTGATGTCAGTAGAGTTTTGCTGTGTGGAAAGATATTTAAATTAACATTTTTACTTACTCCATTGTACAAACTAAAGATTGGTAATGATTTCAAATTACTGATGAGTTGGCGTTTGGACTATGCAAACATGACCATAAATGTCTTTTCCCTAGTAGGGTGATATTTATATTGTGAGTTTGTGTACGGGTTTTATTTATTTAACAGAGTAACGTATTCCAATCTTCCCTGTAACATAAGCATTTCATTTCATGTCAAGAGAATGAAAAAATGTAAGAGTATTTTTAGATAAAAAAAAGCAGGCAGGCTAGCAGGTACAGAGTTCTCTGTGTCAAGGAAGAAAGCACAGCCTTGCAGTGCCGATCTTGAATAATTGTATCCTGATTAGCAAGCACAGTGACACCATATTGGTGAGAGAGATGTGAAAACATGCACATTTATAAGTACATTTATTAGTCAGATGGATGGTAATGGTAACCTGAACAGAGAGCTTCTAAGTAAAAAGATTTATAGCTGCTTACATAGGTATTCTGTAAATATGGGAATCTATACCCACTGTGAAGTTTTATACATTCAGCGCAAGAGTAAAGGTGAAAAATAACTGTAAAGGTAAGTAGATGTCCTCCTGAGCCATTTTCCGAGATGATGGACAGCAATATTGGTAGGGGTCTTAATTAAAATCAAACCAAACAAAACCCACCCCGGTTGCTTTTAATAATGAGGAGTACGAGAGTAAGGGATCAGATTATCTCCTTCTCCAGAGAAAATTGGCAGATGGAGAAAATGTATGTGCAGGTATCAGCAAGATTGCCTTGAAACCCCCTCTGCTGCCTGTCACTGAGGTGCTATTTCAGAGTCCTCCATCAGGGCTGCGGGTAGGTTTTGTGCCCCTTCTCCCCTCTTCTTTTGCCTCCTTGCAACCCCTGCTGCAACAGCCCAAAGTGGAAGTCCATGCCAAGTGGGACGTTATTGAGGAAACCTCACCCCTTCACCTCTTTGAACAGCAGATAATAATAGTCAAGTTTCTGTTTCCTGCAAAACAATTGTGGTCTTCCTCAGGAAGGGGAGATGGTAATGGAGCTACACATCTTTGGGTTTTTTTGGCCTCAGCTGCTGTGCGTATACCTTGCATAGCCTTGGGACCTATCAGCCCCAGCTTACTGCATTCCCAAACGGGGCATGTGGTGCCTAACAATAAAATCGGTCTAAATTGGAAGCAATTCTGGTGTGAAGGGACTTAGGGAGTTTTGAAGTAGTAATGAGAGCAGGCTCAGGGTTTGACATCTTACTGTACAGGTCCTTTGCATTTCATCTGCCCATGGCCCAGAAATATGGATCTTATGTTGCGGTCTCTTACAGGTATCCCAGGCTGTGAGGGCCTTTTTCTGCAGCTCTCACCTTGCCTTTTGGGGTCGATATTCCTTCACCAGGAAGCAGTTCTCCTCTCACTGATTTTATAGATGGATGCAAAAGCTGAGCTTCTGCTCACATGTGGTACATGTGGTCTTTCTTTGCTTTGGTACCTGCTAAAATTCAGTCTGTACACATACACAAATAGTAACGTTGATGGATCCTGTCAGCTACGTGACCGTTAACGACTGGGCTGCTTATTTGAGTGACTTAAATCTGAATTTAAGAGCCAAGAATACATGCTCTTTCTAAAAAAAAATAAAAAAAAGTCAGTGGCACATCCTGATGCTGCGCATCGGTTGATAATGCAGGCATCCTCCTATCTAGTGTTTCTTTGCAAGTTCATGAATGTGGGCATGCTTTTATATGCAAAACATGTCTGCAGCCCATATTCCTCGTCGCATCATGGACATGCGATGTACATCCACTATTTGGAATGTGATTTGTCATCTAAATGTAGCTGGTGTTAGAGTCTGAATGTCTCGTAACTGTGAAACATTTTGCGGCTTTTGAAATAACTTGAACAAAGAGAGCACTTCATACTGCACTTTGATGTGTGTCTTTATTGAAAAAGCGCCTCTCCATTGCTGAGGCACTGAAGCATTTGCATTAACTGATACAGGAGATGCCATAGCAATTTCATGAGAATTACCCTTTGCAATGAATGTTAGATTAAACATCTAAGTAAAATCCCTTGAAAGTGGCCAGAAGATAAATTAGAGCAGAGCTGTACCTAGGTACAATTAAATTATGTACCTTCTTTTAAAGATTGTTTTTAATTGATTTGGTGCATACTCTTTAGTTAGTTAATAATGAGTGTTGTACCTGTGGCTATATGATCACTCATGTGAGTTAGATTTACAGCACTAAGAAACTCCCTTTATCAAAGAAAACAATTTCATAAAGGGGCTGTACCCTCTCACTGCTCTGTTGCCGATAATGGGTCTGGACTGTTTTCCGATTAGTGCTTTAGTCCTACACGAATATTGAAGGTGTTCTTTAGCAGAAAAATGTATGGCTATCACATCATTTTAGCAACCTAATTTGTTCCTTGCTTGCACACCACAGCAACTTTTGTGTCTCAACCCCCTCCTCTCCATTAGGGCCTCTACAGCACTGCAGAAATGAAGCTAGGAGGGAGATGAGCACTGGAGGAGAAGAGGACAAAGGTACGGGATACAAAAATGCATAGGAAACTGTTGCAAATAGCTGGAAATTTTGCCAGGATGGAAGTTCCTCCTGATTTACTGCTGAGGAAGCTTCAGCCTAAACGGTCCTTATAACTCCCAGTGTAGCTAACAGGAATTACAGGTCTTCAGTACTGATCAGTATCGGGCATTAATGTCATCATTTGAAGGTTGTGCTAAGTGTTAGTTTTTAGCCTTGGCCCAACTTCTCTATGTTCCCTTCCAGTTCTCACTTGTTACATTTTTACCAAATCTACATCTAAGCTGAAATCTAAGAAAAAAAATTGTAAAGCACAGTATCGGAAGTTAGGCACCTGTATCAGGACATGTCATGATGATCAACAGGGAGAAAGTGGTCCTTCCTTAGCAAGGAACACATATACCACAGATCAAAAGAGGTACAGAACCTGGGAAGAGAGGAAGGGTCTGAGGTGGACACCCATCATTGCTCAACCAAGTCGCGCCGCAGGAAAAGGGTAAAACAGGCCCACAAGAAGCCAGCTGCAGCCTGAGGCGGATATTGTGGAGCCCGTTCCAAGTAGTTTTCTCCACAGAAGTCCTAAGAGGTCGCAGTGACAAGAAGGTGTCTTCAAGGTTGCTGTGGTTACTAATCCTAGTGACTAATTCTGGTTACCAGCTTCTGAGCTATAAGGGTAATGGCCCATCCTGCAGATTGGCCAGGGAGAGGATTCCTCTTTGGGGAAATCTTCTTAAAGGTTTTCTCTTCATAGCCCTGCTTGGATAGCCGTGTATATGAGCATTGACTCAGATCCCCATTTGGGCTCAATGAGGACATGTCTTCATTCCCTCCTGGATTTTAAAAAAAGCCTTCGAGTTATACATTCAAAAAAAAAAATCAGATAATGATCTGAACCTCTAAAAGGAGAATATAAATGGAAAAAAAAATCTACCTAACAATTAAATAGCTAATGTTTGCATAATTTTAATTATCACACATTGCAATTATTTCTAATTCATTTCAGTATACAAATCACTATTTTATATATGGCATGTTGTTAATGTTTACTACTATAATTACTAATTTGCAATATAAGGCAGCAATTTTATAGTTATTCAGTTATGTGTAATTATTATGTCAAATAGGAGATTGCAATTAACACTGAAATGTATTAGAAATGATTGTACTAAAATCAGTCTAAGAATATTTGACATCTACTTGTCATGTAGCGGAAGATGGACTGCATTTTCCTCCTTTCCTTTTTCCCCCTTAACTATGCTTTTAGACAATGTATTTATTTGAGACCCCAAAGGATTTAATCCTGCAGAAATTACTAGTTCACTATCACACTGACTGAAGAGTTAGAGCTAGAACTAACGAGCAAAATTCAGAGAGACTTCTGTAGCTAAATCTCGTGTGAGGTTTCAGAGTTTAGGTGCACTGTTCTACATAGAAGCATTTCAGAAAGTCCCTGCTTCAGTAGCTGCTTAAAAAGGAGATGTTTAAGTCCTGCTGCTGCCCGTAGCTAAGAGATGCTCAGAGAGAGCTTTGAGCTGTAATGCTGGCAATGCCTTAGCAGGAAGGTGCCAAACAAGCCATGAGCCTGCAGCTGGCATCCCTGGGTGCTGTGCAGAGCTGAGCAGCCGCAGAGTTGCCCCTGTGTGATGGCAGAAAGAGCCAAGGTGAAGAAGAGGGTACCAAAGCTGCTTACAGTGGCCCACAACTTGACTCATACATCCCTCTGAAACCACCCAAAGCACAAAGTACCATGCATTGCATCTCAAAACTGTAGTGGTACCGTTGAGTGAAAACTTCACCAGAACGTGGGGAAGCTGAGGTCTGGGTCCAGTTCTGGAAGGAGGGAATTGCAGTAGTATCTCCTGACCCATGGGAATAACCCCTAGTGGAGGCTGTAGTTAGAAGTTACCTGAACTTCCTGTGCTGAAGCTGGGCAGCTGTGCTGTCGTGTGGGAGAGTTGGGAGCCAGGAGGAGGTAAGCACCTGAAGGGTTGTGTTGCACTTCTGGGATGGGACTCGACCTGAGGTGGGTCTGGGAGCCCCTTGCTCCACAGATAGGCCCACTGCAGTGCAAAAGGTAGAAAAAAGCTCTTCTTAATATAAAAAATTACAGCCTGAAGTCATCTAGGGAATCCTTCAACAGGGGAAAAATCCTGACTCATAGAGAATCTAAATTAGCACTATCACTTAAACAAACTTTCTTTGTGGCAAAATAGTTCTCTGTGACAATTCCTTTTTTTGCCAGGGATTTAAAGTCAGGGCAGCTCTAAGCCCTGCTAAACAAAATTCATGCCTGTACATCTTAATAAAGCAGAGAAGAGCGTGCAGCGTGTCAAACAAATTCACCTCCTTCCTTGGTTGAAGTGTAAGGCTGTTGCAACGGCACATGGCAGGGGGAGATCCAAATAGGGCCCTCGGTGTGTTAACAGAGCATATTGACTTATATCAGTCCTTTTGCCTGGTTTAAAATTGATCCCCTTAGAAAAGTTAAATATCACCTATGTTTGTAGATTGCTAGACAGCTATTAAGATAATGCTTTTATAAATACAGATGGTGCCCTTATCAAAATTACATGGCAGTAAATAGATGCCAGTAGAAATAATATGACACTTTGATTAGCTAATAAAATGAAGCACAGATAGAATGGGGATGCTAAGTTGCTCTGACAGATTTCATACTGTCCTATTTATTGCTTATTTAGCTTTGATAAGTTTCTATTACAGTTTTTGCTTCTTAAGCAATTCCTTTGAACTTTTAATTTTTAAACAGTAATCTGTATTTTATTGACTTGGGTAGAAAATCCTCATTGTCAATAAGCTCTTCATCATGATAGTAAATGTTATCATTCTTTTAAAAGTAAATTGTTAGGTGAAATTGCATGCTGTCAGTTGAGAGATAAAAGTGGCAAAGCATGCCAATTAATAAGTTACAAGAAAGTTATTGTTTAGAGCAAATTATTGCTGGAAGTTTGGCAAGCAATATAGGTTCACTGATGTGGTGGCTTTTTATGCCATGGGAGATACAGTGTAAGATACAGTAATACACTGGATGACAACAGGAAAATTGTACAGGAGGACTATTTCTTTATTTTTACAGGACTAACTTCTTTACATTGAGGGTGACAGAGCACTGGAACAGGCTGCCCAGAGAGGTTGTGGACTGTCCTTCTCTGGAGACATTCAAAACCCACTTGGTTGCTCCTCTGTGCAACCTGCTCTAGGAGAACCTGCTTTAGCAAGGGGTTGGACTAGATGACCTCCAGAGGTCCCTTCCAACCCCGACAATTCTGTGATTCTGTGACTTCTGTGCTTTGGGGATGCACTTATACTATAGTCTAAGTACTTAGGGTGAGAGTCTCATTTATTCAAAACTGGTGTAACTCCATTGGCTTCAGTGGGATTGAGACATGTCTGGTCACTTCTCAATCTGCTGATAACAGATATGAGGGAAATACTGCTTGACATTTGAGTGTATCAGAAAAAATATGCTATTGATGCAGTTGTTCTCGGGATTATTAATGTCAATGATAATCAAGAAGCAGGGACAGCAGGTGTGAAGAGTACAAGTAGTATGTGAGTCATTAGCACGATCTTACCAGCATAATGCTGGCCAATATTTCTGCCTTTTTGGTACCTAAAAAAATGTGACTTAGTAACTTGAAAGCAGAAAATTATTATAACCTACCACAGGTTTTAAAATCTTGTCAGAAACTTTTGATTGCCCCTGCTTTCTCAGAGAGTATGAAGTTCAGTTTTGGTCTTTTGGTGCAACGTGTTACTAATGATAAGCCTGTGGTGTAGCAGTGCTCCCAGTAAATGTGGTGAGCTAGATCTCCTCCTCCACTACTACAGAGAAAGAAAGGTCTCCACGGCCGTGTTCCTATGTGCAGTGTCCTCCTCTGTACCTGGTGAAGCAGCAGTGCTGTGGCTAACTATGGTGCACAGTTCTCTGCAGTCTCCCTCAATAATTACTGCTCTGACATGATCACTCTGCCTGTATCCAGCAGCTTGGCACAGTCGGGGGACCAACCATCAGCCAGATGGAGAGAAGGGAGCAAGCATCCCAGCTGCCACGCTCTTCTGGAACCACACTGAGCATCCGAGTTCGGATTTCTATAGCCCAACTATGGCTCCACTGCCCTTAAGCACAGTAGCATTTTTTCCCCCTGTATTTATAGGCCCTGTCTACTGCCAGGGCTGGGCTTGGGGGACAAAAATTTATATTTTTGTATTTAGACAGTTGATGTGAGGATGCACAACTTATGCAGAGAGTGTGGGCGGCATGGGGAGTTTCCAGCCATTGCATCCTCACTGGAACATGTCAGTGGATAAGGCAAAAATGTCTTTTAGATTATTTCTCTTAGGCCCCCTGCCATCAAGGTTCCTTGCAAAGGGGGTTGGTCTGGGGCTATGAGAACATTTTACCCCTGGTCAATTGTATAGATTTAGCACAAATGTTGCAAATAGCTTATTGGCAGAGAGCAGGTGGGACACATATCTAGTCGCTGGATGGATAAATCCTTTTAGGTGTCCAGGCCCTGGCAATGTGGGCCTAATGGAATCATGTTGCTGTTCATGCTTTCACCTTTTGTTATAAAAATTTAAAAACCTATTTTCCAAATAAATAAATTCTAAAAATCCCAAACCATAACAAAACCCCCTTCAGATTTCACATCTTTATGGCTATATTGTCAACTTGATGCATGAGGTTTTAGCTGTGCAAATCCCTTTAATGCAAGTGGGAGCTGTACAGCTAAAGATTTACACACTGACTTCAAAATAATATTCCTTCATCCCTCTTTCTCTCTCCTTCTTTTTTCCCCTTCCCCCCTATTGATTCCCTCCCCAGATTTTCCCCTTTGCTCCTTTAGTGAAAACCACAGACTAATTCAGTGCTTCTCCTTCTGTAGTGAGAGGCAGGCATGATGATCCCTTCCTACTCACTGAACAAGCCTAAGTCCAAGGGAATGATAATGTGAAGGTAGCGATAGTACATGATTATTAAGGTGACAGTGAAAATCCTTTGTCTCATCAGTGATTGCCACCCAAAGAACCCTGTGAAACAGTCAATACTGCAGAACCCCATCCCACTGAAAAAACTTTTTTTTTAAAAAACATTTTTTTCCGGGATGACTGTGTCAGCCTTTCTGGCTAAAATTTCCTTCACTGCTTATAAGTAATGTGGTTGACACAAACAGATGCACATAAATCTAACATTTCAAGGAAGATCATGCCATATCCTATCTATATGACAAGGCAGAATTTGAACAGTCTTGTGCTAGCCTGTGGGCATAATGCAGATTCCCTGGGCTGGAGAGACTTGCTTTTGCTCCAGAATTTCAATCAGTTGTCACCTCATTTTAAAAAAATGGACTGACTCTATAGGGCTGGGTTATAGAGGTTTCCTTCCTTGTATTAGGAGGGGACGATTGACCTAAATGTTGAATCCTTTGGGACTGTGAACAATAAAACCCCCTTTGTCTCCAGCTTCTATTGGAAAGTGCATTCTCTCCATCTTCGTTTGTCCAGAGAATTTGCATTGTTTCCTGGTGTGCAACTTAGGAGCAGTTTATTATCCATGTATCAGGATATGCAGTTAGGTGTTTTCTTTTTTAATCCAAGGGAAAAGGCAGGAATTGTCATCTTTTTGGGTGGGGTGGTAATCCTACACAGCCCCAATCCCTGTCAAAGTGAGACTGCATCCCAGGTGGAATTTGGAATACTGTAAGGAAGGCATTTTGCCAAAATGTTTGTCTACAGCATGGCAGAGATTAAAGCCCTTCTAGCTCTGATTGGATTACCATGGACCAGAAGCACTTTAATCTCTACCACTGTGGCTTTGGGGGAAGCCAGTGATTGAGACGCGTGGCGGGACCATGCTGAAGAAGCGGATGACTGCACTTAGCTCTTTAATCTTCTAGTCCTGTGGCTGTAGTAGAAAAAATTTTAACTGTTGCAGCAGAGAGAGAGAAATAGGTAGTGGGTAGTTAATTTACCTGTTACTGTGCGAAGAAAATACAAATTGCGCTTTCTCCCCTCCGGAGCCTGTGTGTGATAGCCCAACTCAGAGCAGCCTGAGCGCCTGCTTGAAACACAATATTGGGTAAGTTGTTGGTTGAGATTAATGGAAGCACATAATAGCCAATACTGCAAATCAAAGGTCTCTATAAACCTAGTACCATGTCTCAGACCAGCAACAGATGCCAGTGGAAGGGTATTAAGACAGAGTATATTTAATGTGACTTTTTTCCTCCAAGGCTGACAATAGTATTTTCTGGACACTTCTTGAATAATTTATGTTTAGATGCTGTATTTTGTGTGGAAGAGTTGCTGCAAACAGAGCTATTCAAGAATGATTCCAAGTATAGGGATGCCCTTTTGGAGGAGGGAGGAACACAGAAGGATGAAATCCTAAAGCCCAACTTTGATGATATGTAGGTCAGTAAAGAGATAGGAATAACAATGGAAAATAAATAGGCACCTGAGCAATTTCTCTTGCTCAAGTGTCAGTCAAGAAAGGACACATTTAGTAAAGAAAACAAGATACGGGTGAGGTGGCAAAAATTGTCATGAGAGATGTGAAATGTCCATTTAGTGCCTGACCTAGAGCATGCTGTCTGACCAGTGGGATACAGGATTCTCTGGGAACCCAAACGTGTCCTTCTCATTTACGTAAGGGTGGGTCTCCAATACAACTTCAGCTTTGTGCACCTGCCTAAAATATTTTGGTGTTTCTTACAACAGACTATGCATAGTCCCCCAAGAAAGAAATTGGAGGATGCTGTGAGATTGATGGCGTCTCCAAAACCTGCCAGTAAGGTTGGGTAATCAGCAAGAGGCTCCACATGAAGAAAGAATCATCCTGGCTGTCAGCTTCTTGAGCTTCAGCGAGAGTGAAAGCCTCACCTCTCTTGTCCAGCTTGTGCTGGGATGGCAGGGCTGGAGGGGAAGCAGGGGGTTTGCCAGTATTGGGAATGGGAATGGAAATCTGTCTGTAAGGCTGGGGAGGGCTGTGCTCCGACCGGCAGGGGAGTCCTGGGGCTGTTCGCTTCAGTGGAGCTTAGGTCACCAGAGAAACATAACTCCCAGAACCAGGAGTCTTAATTCCTGTTTTCATTTAGCATTAGGAGTCTGGTCCTTCAGTGAACTGACTGCATGTTAGGCCTTTGTGAAAATATGGAGAACTTCAATTGGAAGCGTGTCTAATGCCATGTAGACTTCTTTAATTTTTAAATGATCCTTCAGACTAGGAGGGTAAAGCTGTGTAATCCTTATGTTTTATATGCTATTGTGCCAGCCTTTCATGGTGAGAAGCTAAATATTTTTGTCATTTTAGTTAGTTTATATATGCTGTTCTTGGTTTGTTGGCAAAGTGAAACGTCTGATGTGTCCCACCCCTGATGTCTGCATTTGGATGCAGGATGAAGTGAAATGAACCCTATAAGCCAAACACTGAGTTCCTTTCCATGCTTTTATTAGCTTTTACTTGGCAAATTCTAGTGGCTTTTGTATAGAGAACATAACATTGTAAAAACGGTGGATGTTTATGGAAGGCATAGTATAACTTAATAAATACAGTATACATATTATGAGAATGGATGCTCTTTCGCTAAGTACAGGAGCTACATATGGTGCTGATAGAAAATGCCATATGTTTGTAGAAGAGGCTACATTTGTACAGTGCCTTTTTCTGAGACCTACTAATCTGTGAAAAATAACAATTCTGTTTAATACTGCTGTTTGAGGTCTCTTGGGTTTGTCTTTTAACTTCTGTGAAATGTACCCAGTCAGAACAGACATGGACGTGTAGGTCTGCACCTCCTCAAGGCCACTTAGTTCTAACTGTGCCCATCTGGAAGATCCAAAATGCCCCTTTACCCCTAATCGTGTCTTTTATGTTACTGTTCCTGGTGCTCCAGATCCGGAGTGACTAGATCCCCAGTGACACAGCTTCCAAAGGAAAGTACTCATCCATCAGCAATGTCACCTGTGCCCTGCTGGCATGATGGTCTCATAGGAGACGTATGCTTGAATCTGGGCTCTCAGTCTGGGACGAGATTTGGATCCAGGTGTCTCACCTTTCTGTTGCCATAATCACCAGTGCATGGTGTAACAGCTTCTGACAACACCTCTGCTTGATGATCCTGTACGGAGCTGCTGTTGCTGCTCTCAGGAGAGGGTTCTGGGCTGTGTGGATGGAGACAACCACCTGATGCCCTGTCTTGGGGAATTTTGGAAGGGATAAGACTTTGAATCCACTCAATGGTAAGTTTTTTTTCTTGGGCTGTATGAGATTTCCGAGGTTTCTTACACTCCAGTGCACTCCTGAGGTTGGCTTCTGTATGCCCTTTGGTCTCATGTGTCTTCCTCTGCGTTTCAGATTCCCTTTTGGGACCAAATTCCTAAAAATACATGTCTTGCAATGCCTAACTCGAGGTGCCCAAGCCCTTTATGGTATCCAACCTGCAGCTTAAACCTGCTTAGTCAGAGAACTGGTTAGATAGCAGCCGTACCTCATATGGTTGCTGCTTCCAGGAATATCCCTTGCTTTTTAATCTAAAGATGTCTGGATTAACTGAATGTACCATGCATAAACGTAGGTGCACAGCTTCTAGCAATTCCTGGCATTTTAAAATTACTACTTTTATTTGTTCATTGAAAAAAAGCATTTGGAAACTGTTGTGTAGGTAGTTTGGTTGGGCAGGCTTTTTAGCAGTAGGCAACAGAGAGTTAATTCTGGGTGTTGTCAGCCACGTTCAGTTTTGAACATGTTTCAGATTCAGAAGACAGCCATATAGAAAAGAAAGTTATGTTAATGTGACAGCAATCACAGACATTGCTATTGAAAACTCACTGTTGCTCTCCCCTCTGAAATTAACATCATAACCTTATGTCAGTGACTCACTATTATCCTAATACCTGTTTTTGGATTCTGTCCAGTCCCATTAGATATCCCTGTGTTGATTGCTCTGTTACTGGTGAATGTTAATTGCCTCCAAATCTCAGCGGAGTTGAAAAGCTCAGGGAAAAAGTACCGACTGGTAAAGCTGCTAGTTTTATTAACAGGCAAGTAAATAAT
This sequence comes from Falco peregrinus, assembly GCF_023634155.1. NCBI lineage: Eukaryota > Metazoa > Chordata > Aves > Falconiformes > Falconidae > Falco > Falco peregrinus. The sequence goes on from NC_073722.1 coordinate 32,542,566, forward strand.
AAATCTGTTCAGAGATTTGAGTGAAGTGCCTGCGACATGAGATATAAACAGCTGATCTCACATCTTTCTTTGCATGTCTTATCGTATGTTAGTAATGAGATAGCAGAGTAAGCCATACTGACTTTGAACATTTAAATGGTATCGGTAGTGCCTGTCCACAGTCAGTGTTCTTTTAACAGGTAGTCAGGCTCCATGTCCTTCCCGTTGGGATTCTTGTCTACTTGACATTAAATGATGCCCCTTACTACCTTTTAAGATGCTTTTTAGAGTTAGTGGGACTATTTAACTGAAATAAGGATGTCAAAATACGGTTATAGCAAGGCTTGTCACATGCTATGTAATATTTTTTCTCCTGCTAATGCAAATTTATGATTTTTAATAGAGAAACTGCTCTTTTGCCTTGTTTTAAAAGAGACCTGAGATCTTTATTACTTGTTTGCTTTGTTTGTTTTAATCACAGAGTTTTAAGTAAAATCCCTGCATGCTTCCCCTTTTTCACACCAAAAACCTCTAGATGGAAAATCCGCAGTATAATCCCATCGTGGGTTTGCTTCTTGTAGCATATTTTCTGGTTTAGGTACCTCTTTTAGTGTTTTTTAGTTTGTAAAAATGTTGGTAGCACTTACGAAATAAGTTATGTGAAGAATATGCTGTAATCACATACTGCAGAATAATCGCATATTTTCTATCGCTAGTTTTCAGTTGGTAGGTATCTCCTAGTAGAGATCTGTAATGACTCATTTTAGACACTGACCCTCTAACTTCATTGAAGGAATAGAAATATTTCCTAATCCAGTAATGTCTGTCTATACCATCGTGTCATGTAGATAAAGAAAAGCAACTCCAGGCACCTACTGCTAGATTGCTTAACAAAAATAAATGTCAGCAGGTGAATTGCTTGCTGAATGCTAGGCTGAAGTCAAACATGAGCTGAACATGTGTTACGGCTGTATAAAATCTGTATTAGAGCAGGTAAAGTTGCTGGTTTTGTTATTTTAAGTGATTGTTAGGCTGCTATAATGAAAAACATACCCAATCTTAACTTGAATTACAATGATCTGATAGGCATAGCATGTCCAGATTAACATGGTTTTTTTAAGCAGTGTAAAAGTGATTCAGTAACCCATTCTGGTGGTGAAAATGGAAACAAGGAGCCAAGAATTTAATTGTGAAACTTACTTCAGAGTAACCAAACCAGGACAAAGAAAGTGAGAGAGAGAAGCAGAATAATTAACAGCATTTTTCTTTTTGTGGAAATGAGTTTGATGGGGAAGTAGTTGTTATTATTAAACTACTTGTATGTACTTGAACCTTGTCCATGTTGTCACCAGATGTAGTAAAAAATACATACAGAAAATGTGCACAGTGCCAAACACTGTGTGTTTGGGAGGTCTCTAAAGGAAAGATGGTGGGTGATTGAAATAAGCTTCTGTAGCCACATGGAAGCCCATAAGTAGCTGCCAGGATTTCACAGCTTCTGAGCATTAAGAATGTCCCATTCATTTCCATGCTGAAAATGCTGGTCATGATCTTCTCTAGCTGGTCAGTGTCTCTCACTGTGAAGACAGACTTTTCTTATAAAGCCGTGTTCCACTGCATCCCTCCACTTCTGTTCACATTTATGAAGAATTTCAGCAAAAAGACTCTGCGTGTTGTATTCTACAAAAATTTCTACATTTCATTTTTCATTTTTAGAGTCCATGATAACACAGACTGTATGCCAAAGCACAAAAACAAAAAGAATGAATAAAAGATTATTGACTGTTTATGTAGTTTTACCAAGTTAGTGTTTTGCTTTGTATATATATAAAAACGTATTCATGTTTATTATTAAATCATATTTCTGTAGCTGTCCTGTAGCCCTGAAGCATGTGCTTGTCCCTGAAGTCAGAGGAATTTCATTTCTGTAAGTGGCATGGAGCGGGGCTGTGTAAGTTTACTGTAGGTTGTGTGTCAGTTTCAGTTCCCGTTTTCCCTCCTGGATTCAAACAGCGCTAACATCTCTGTTGTTCCCTGCGCCCTGCTCCTGAAAGGTTCCTGGCTGAAATTAATTTCCCATTTCTGCCATGGCTGTGTTGGCTGAAGGAGAAGGCGCTGTGTCTCTGTGTGTGCAGCGGGTAAGCTAACAGGGAGTTACTGCCCACCTCTGCCTGCATTCTCTTGTCATCTCTGCTGGTAGGTGTTAGCTCAAGCCACTGATGGAAAAGCCTGCCCCAGGCTGAAAGAGGGGAAGGTGGCGTGTGCTACTTGACTGCCATTAGGGCGTGGAGACGCAGTACCAGTTTCTTCAGTAGGAGTTTGTCTTTGATACTTAGAAATTTGTACTTTCTGCTGTGAACGCTTGCCTCAGCTGTAAAAATGAAACAAACCCCCAGGTACGGTAGTTTGGTGTGGGTCAAAGTCATCTTAGAGGTAAACATTGCCACCCTGCATTTGCATAAATTATAAGAGTTTATGATAGCGATTAATTTGGCCCAGCAACTCTGCTAAGATGGAATTCTTTGTGTGCTTGTGGATTATATGTCAAGAGAAGGGATCACTGTTGCTGAAGAGTGTCTACAAGAAATAGGCCAAAAATAGAACAATTTCCATGGCTTAGAAAAAAACCCCATAGAATCATAAAAAGTAATCAGCTGTTGGAAAGAATGAATTTTGTGCTCCTAATTTGCAGAAATCCCAGCAGTTGCTACTGTGCCCAACCACTCACTAATACAATAAAATATAATTACATAATTAAATACAACACAGGATTTCCATAATAGGGAACTTTATTTCCTTGTCACAATATGCGAGTTGCTGCGGCTGAAGCTCATAGTTCAGCACTGTAACTATTATTAGATGCTAACGTGTCATGTACTAGGCAGGATTCTCCTACAGGGGCACTTCCCAATCTGGGTGAAAATTGTTTGCTGTAGGCAGTGGAAGGTTTATAGGAGGCTGCCTAAAATACACCTTTTAGATGGAGAGGTCATCTTATGAAACATGTTTTGGTTTGGTAACTGCCTCCCGTTGCAGTTGATTCGGACTAATGCAGTCTGTCTGTTGCTGAGTGAGGGACTTGCTTCAATCAAATGGGTGACTTGCTGGGGTACTAATTTTCTTAGAACCTGATTGCCCATTTCTAGTGCCAGTGAAAACCTGAATAATTAGAATGGCAGTAACAGACACTTAAACTTAGGTACAATAAAGTGTCTGTTTAGGTGAGTACTGTCTGTTGTGATACAGAAGCATTAATCCTAGGTTGATTGACTTGTTTCCATTTGGACACTCATTTGTGTGAAATTCTGCAGTATATGAGATTGGTTTGCATCTAGCAGAAAGAGTAGAAAAACATCTGGATCCAGTGCTAAGCAATGTTAGCAGGAAAAGTAATCATGGAGGTGCAATTGTTGAAGCTTCTAGAATGGGTGAAGCATTTTTGGTGTTTTTATATTTGAGGTCATACAGAAGGAATTACCTGGCCTTTAGGATTTTTTTTTTTTTTTGTACAAGATACATACATAAGGGAAAGGAGAGAGACTGGGAATTAGATTTGGAAGAAAAGAAGTGAAGCCATGCAAGCTGTAACAGTGTCCAAACAATAAAGTACGTAGCATCACGGTGAACATACGGTTCTTTGTGTTCAGCCAGGTGCACATAAAGGCAAATGTGAAGCACCAAGTCAAGACAAAAGAATGGTTTTGGTTATCTGCAGGGCAGCCGTTGGTGACATGGAGTGGTTGCTTCTGATTTTGCTATCAATTTCTCTCCTAATCCCTTTGTTGCACCCAAGCTTCTGCCTTTGCTCCCTTTCCACTCATTTATTGCGGTTCATCATGCACTATGCCTAGTGCTAGTCTTCATCTCATTAAAATCAATGGCAAAGCTATTATTGACCTCAACGATGCAGGAAAAATCCCAGGCTTACAATTCCTTGCTTATCCTAATCAGTCACATCATCATCTTTAATTTAATGTATCTTAATATCCGTCAAAACACAGCATACTTCTAGTTTACCTGCTAGCGTGTGAAGTACATAATCCTGAGCCTTGAAGCAGAAGCTTGTGTGATGAGTTGCTCTCTAGCCAAGCAGTTGCCTCACTTGTATTTTAGCTTTTCTGAAAGGAAGAGTGTGAAGAACTGTAAAGACTTTGGGGTTGGCATGTTCTGTTTGTAGGCTACAGAATCGACTGACTTTTGAGTAATCTGTGTAGATGTGCGTGCAGGGTACTTTCACAGTCATAATCTTGAATAGTTCAAATTTAATTATGATGAGAGATCCTGTATTTCATTTATATGTAAAATTAAAAGAAAATATGCAGAAGCTAATCCTGTTCTGAGACTGACTCCAAATATTTCTGAGCTAAAATGTTTGCAACATAGAAATCTTATTAAAATTCCTATTTCTACACGTTTTAGGAGTAATTTGGTTTAAAATTTGCAAGACTGTAGTTTCATTTGACTGAGAGAAGAATTATGAGAATGTAGACAGACTAACTGCAGTTTTAACAATGCTAAAATCCATTATAAATCAGAAAAGGAGGGGAAAAGTACACATGCCATAATAATAATTTATTTGACAGTGCTATTGAATATACATACAGCTCACAGATTATGTGTTTCTAGTACACTAAAAATAAGAAAGCTAAGCACAGGAACATTATTTTTAATATGAGGATGCAATGCTAAAGAGGAGAGAAGTTTTTGGAATGATAATCAGGCTGCTGGAGCACTGTGTTATACTGGCTCCTGGTTACACAGCATCCTGTGCCAGCTGCTGAAAAAAGACACAGAAAAGCAAAGAAGGCAGTACAACTGGCATCTCTGTATATTTCTCTTTTTTGCATATTCTTATTAGAGAGATCCCCCCAAATTTCAGAAATTTATTTTGAGTTATAGCTTTCTAAAGTCCAGTGTCAGAAATGTGAACCCCCAGTTCACACAGATTAGAAAACGTGTAGTGGCTTGGTCCTGCTGGTGTGCTTTGGTGGGGACAGGGAGTGAGTGATTGTGTGATTGCCACTCATCAGATCTGAAGGGTGAAAATCTAGCTATTATCCTGTCCTCTGTATTCCCCAAAGGTCACTTAAATCCCAGTAGTCACAACTGGGTTTTATTTTGGGAAGCAGACTTTGCATCAGGGCTTAGAAATGCAGCTGTGATAATCAGTCTATAGAGGTAAAGCTATATGGATTTCAGAGGTATGGGAACATGACTTGGCATTTTTGATGTCTCTATGAAGTGGATTTACAAAATTTGTTTGAGCTTTCCATTTGGCTGTCAATGATAGCGTATGTCTACCCATAATATGCTTCTTGTACTCCTTTTTTCAGGCAAAACTCTGATTCTGAAATATTAATCTTAGCAACATTGCAGTTGTGGATAAGGTTACAGTGGGATTTTCTCTGACTAAGTTGCTCAGGGTGAGGCACAAAGTCTGATCAAGGTACAGGTTTAGTTGGCTTCTTTATCTGTATTTACAAATTCCATTTAATAGGAGCAATAATAAGTAGCAGCCAAAAGATAATTGTGCTCATAGTTCAGTTGAAATCAGTTGTCCTGAAGGACCGTGCTTTGTGATGCTGGTCCGTGCTTTAACTGCTCAGAAATGCATTGTTGTGTGTTATTGCCTAATTGGTGAACTGTAATTGCCTATATTGAGAACTGATCTTAAAAGTTAATCTATGCTGGAGTCAGGAAGATTAATTGGGGCAATCACCATCCCATAGATTTCCAGTAGGGTGACATCCCCTTAAAATGGTTTGCAGTGAATGCAGTGTAGTCTGAAGTGAAAGACTGACAACACGCGCCTTCTGAGCGTGCTCTTTCTCGTCTGAAAGCTCATCTGTAACTCGGCATACCTTCACCGAGTACTCTGGATGGGGGATTTTAGAGGGATGGTGGCTGTGAAAAGGCACAGAAGATTTGAATTGCACTGTTTTAGGCAAAATCTGTGATCACATTGATGGGGGGCTATGGCCTCTGTCCCTTTCAGGTTTGCTTTAACCATGCAGTTTGGTTTGAAGGCCCTTCTGTTGGCTGGTTTGTAGCGCCTGGGAGCGAGACCCAGCCACAGTTCCACCTGGTTGTGCGTGTGGAGTTTCCCGGTGGCAAACTGCTGGCCACCTGGGGCCAGCTGGCCAGACAGTGCTTGGCGTAGTTCAAGTTGACAAGCACTGCCCCTGAAAAGCCTCTTCCTCTGTTCGGCCAAGTACCTTTTGATGCTCTGAAGTTGGCTGAGCAGGTTTCTCCAGATGCCTCGTGGCTTGACTGTGTGAGCTGAGTAGTGCAGGTGGTGTGGGCAGCATTGTGCCCTCCTCATGCTGCACTGTCACGGGCTGCTAGGGATAGGAAGGTCACAGTTAAAACCTGGGTGTAAAACAGAGTTTCTGAAGATGCACTGGAAGTTTTATGTGGATGGGAGGCCACCTTTACATAATTTGAAATCCAGCCCTACTACGTGCTTCCACTGTGGCAGCTGAACCAGGGCGATGTAAAGCTAAGAGATGTTTGGTTGTGTGGCATCAGGAGGAGATGGACTCAGTGTACTGTACTGAAATGTCACATTCCAGAAGGTCCTGAAATTAATAGTCTTCCTGTCACACCACACTACAATCTCTGTTCACATGATGCAAGTCCTGTTTATGTGATCTGTCCTGAAGTAAGAAAGCCGTTTGCTTTATTTATGAGGATTGCACCGCCATCGCAGCACGGAGTGGAACATCATTTGATCTTGGCGTGCGTTCACAACCTGCTCCTCAGTGGAGTAAAAACCTCCACCTGACGGGGCTGACCATGGGAAAAGTTGGAGCAGCCTCTTGTGCTGGCTTGGAGGCTGCTTAACACGTAATGTGATCCAGCTGCTGAACTTCGTAAGGTTTGTTTCCAACTTTAACTGGTTTTTATTCTGTAGAATAACTTTGGCCTCGCTTCAGAGGCAACAGGATGTAACTGAATACCAGGGGGTGAGGTGCAGCCTGGGGCTGGCTGCGGGGGGTTGGAGCCCTGGGGGTGGCTGGCGCAGGTGCTGCGTGGCCTTATGGAGCCGTCAGCATCCCCGGCACCCTGTCCTAGTGCATGAGGCCCATTGCCAGGCAGTCATGTCACCTCCACTGCACATCCACGGGAATTTCTGCTTGTTACAGGAATCCAGCGAAGGAGAAAGGCAAAATCCATATTTGATAAACTGCTACGGGTTTCTGGCACTGTCTTCTCTTTGCTGAGGGCCTGGTTCTTGCTATGCACAAACAATTGGGAGTTATGGTAGAGGAAAGTTTGCGTGTTGTTCCATGTTGGTAATGCCTGGAAGGACCACTGTGGCCATCTGGTTTGATCCGTATCATAGCCACACCACTTGAGCTCACCAGAACCATTTCACTGGTGCAATAGAGACTCTCAGTGAAAATGTCTGATACGGAAACTGCTCATCACAGGCATCATACTGCAGCCATGGTGATCGCTCCAGCAGCTGATTACCCACACAACCTAGTTTGGTTTTGTGTGGCTTCAACCTCCTGCCATTAGATCTTCCTTTTATTTTGCTTGCAAAGGCAGTCTTTGCATCCCAGCTACAGATCACTGCTGGACAAAGCCACAGTGTGTGCCAGGAGTGTCGGGAGGGAGAGGGAGAGCAGTGCGGGTGGCAGGGATGTGACCGGGAATGAGCCTGGCCTGAACGCAGAAGGCAAAAACCTTTGCATTTTGTGTTGCCTCTGTGCAAACTTTGAATTTTGCGTTGTGTTATCTCTGTACGAATTTCTGGCTTAGATCTATCTTTAGCTGTTGAAAGAGACATCTTGGAATACAGTCCTGTTGGCATGTGTGCAAATAGCTTCGGCTTTAACTTAAATTCTTGGTTAAGTGTACTTTTTATTATAGGGTCAGAAACAGTATTTCTCAATTACCATTTATTCGTTCTTAAGAAGGAAAAGTGAATTTCATCTCACTGTAAAAAGAAGACAGTTGGTTTTGCAGGTTTACATTAGACCTAAATCAAAAATCCAATACTGTTCTTGGTGCAAAGAGTAAAGAATCTTACGGGAGCAGCCTGTGCTTTGGAGCTCTGCTCTTCTGCTTCACAGGAACAGGAGAGGCTGCAGACCATAACTCCATAGCTCAGTGTCCGGACTCTTCGTTGTCACACAGCTTGTTCCGAGCAGGCATATGTTGACTGGGCACTATACCTGGGGCTCTCCAAAAGCAAATATTGGGGTTTGCCCATCCCAACTAGTCCATTTGGGTTCCTGACCCATGCAGAGGCAGTGTTATTACAACCACGCCTCACCGCTGCCAGCTGCATCCTGAAGGGACTCTGCCAGCCAGTGGAGCCACGAGAAGGGGCAGCCCACAGGGGACAAAAGCAAACCACTGATGTCTGCAAATAAGCCAGTAAGTGAGCAAAAGAGAGTGGTGTAGTCCGTGCAGCCTGTTGCAGTCTAAGGCATGAAGAGGTAACAGATATTCTTCTGCACAGTGGTTCTGGACAACACTCAAGTGTTGTTGCACTTCATTCAGCTCTTAAAAAAATGACCAGTGAGCAGACTGCAACCTCCATGCCAGACTTCAGTCTGATAGAGAAATGCTTCTGTCCAGACAAGAAAGGAAAATGAAATAATTAAGTAATGTGGAAAGGCTGAGCCGTAGGTTGCAGACCACATCACTAAGAAAATTTCATGGTCAAGGGTCTACGCTCAAGAAGCCTTCCCTGGGACCAATTCATTTTGCTCATCTGAGAGAAAACAAGGGCACCCTGACTGCTCTCAATTGCAATATGGTATATAGGGTGAAAGACAATCTTGAGAGTGGCTTGCTGCTAGGTTATTAAGGATATTGTATCTAATGAGACCTTGTACTTGCAAGACCTTGAAATGCAGCGGTGCCTTGCTTGCTGACTGCCAATGTGAGGTGGGGAGGTCTGCGTTGTCCAGGTTTTAAGTTTTCACTTTGGTTCTTGTTACAAAGGCACTGAAGGGAGAGCTCTGTGTATTTGTAGCTTATTTTTTAGGCCAAGTAAGCTTAATCAGTTCCATGGGCTTCCATAAACTCGTAAGGTTGTGGTACAAGTTGTGTAATCAACCATGACAAGATTATCACTTGTCTTGAGGTGTATTTAGATTGACTTTTTAGGCAACTAGGATGTTAGGTATTGAGTTTTTTCTGAGTTGTATTGTCAGGAGAAAAAAATTATCTTGAACAGCTGGTTGAAATGAAACTGTATCATCCATTAAAATTAAAATGATAATTTATGAATAAAAGTGACTTTTAAACTTGCGCCTGGCACCATAGTAAGTGATCAGTTTATTTCTTGAACAGCACTTTTCTGTTAGGAGACCATGTAATATAATGTACATTTAACTCTTTACAAACCCTTCCTGGTGTCTTACAACTCATAATTCCAACATTATGATTCTGGCATAAAATGTTTTCATCCAGATACACCGAGGTCTGCATATTTCTTGCTCCTCATTTCCTATGCTGGAGGATTTTTTTAGAATGGAAGTGTCATGCTACTGGCTTTCTATAAAAACAAGAGAGCTTGCTGGTGTCCTAAAACTGAAGGACCCCTGTCAGTTGGGAGTCTTTAACTGATGAGTACAAAATCGTGGTTTTTACCAGATCTTGGTGATACTAGCAAATATATGTAAATAAGGTATAAAATTAATCAGCTGCTGTTCAGTAAAAAAGCATCATGTTTACCTCAGCCTTGTAGCTACTTTGCCCTCCTACAGGGCCTATTTTAATTAGCAGCATGAATTTCAGATAGTTTAATTTGTTTTGTGATTGTGTAAAAATACGCTTTTGGAAGGGTTGATTTATAAACTGCCCAGGTACTTAGGAATAATGTTTCAGCAGCATCTGTAAAAGCAGGGTGTCTCATAAAACACAACTTTTTGCTCTTCTTTAGCCTTGCCAACAGGATAGTTACTGGGGTGTCTTACTTTCTTGGTGCTCTTTGCTGGTGACTGCAGAGTGAAGCATCAGATAATTAAATGGAAAAAGAAACATTTACTCAGTTGTGTCCTCTGAGGATTTCTTCTGTGTAAAACGCTAATAATCATGCCATATGTTTCAGTGGTGGCTTCCATTCCAGCAGGCCACGGTAGTCTTTATAGACTTTAGGATCCGTTTCGTCTGCTCATTGGATTTGTTCATCTGTTGATTGAAATCATGGCAGAGTTTCTGTACGCTTCAGTGTTTGTAGCACTGAGTGATAAATGCCATGTGGCTGCAGTTCTGGCCCATTTTGTGTTATGCTGCTGTTCTACTGAGCTGATAAGCTGTAATGTCTTACGGAGTCAAGCCTAGGTAAACTCAGTCCTTGCATGCTTGCATAGCCCACAGTTACATACTTCCAGTGAGATTCTTGCATGAGAAGTGTGAGCGAGGGTTTCAGTATTTAGGCTGAAGAAGACATTATTTTTTCTATAATTGAACAGAGTCCCTTCCTGTGTATGAAATACCACAAGGGCCACATATTAGTAAGCGGTTTTAAGGTTTGTAATTAAACTAGGAAATTTATGAAGAATTTCCCTGGGAACTAGTTATAACATGCACAAATACATTAACTCATAAAGTTTATTCAGCTTTGTGCAGCGAGGAGAAAAAACATCATATATGGATGGTGCTATCTTTAAAGCGTTTGCAGAGAGCCCTGAATGTAAGAAGCAGCTGTATTAGGTACTCAGACTCATATAGTACATGTAAGACCATCTTCCAGAGATCTTGCTTATGCAAAGCGCTTGCTGATCTGTAAGAAACTGTCTGAGGAAAGACTAGATTAATGTGTTGAAAAACTTCAGGAAACGGAGCCACCTACAAGGGTCAGAGCTCTGTCTAGTGAACGCCAGCATTCCCAGTGCAGAAAGACACTTCCAACGGGGAGCATTTGGTAGATGGCTGCAAAGCAAGATTTTGCATTTGAGCATGTTCTCTGCAAGACTCCGCGTGGAAAGTTTTGCAAACTGGTACAGCCATTAAGCAGCTAGGCTAATCAAGTGTTCCATCACCATAATTTCCTGACGGAACGTTCTATACATACGGTGACACTTTGAAGAGAACAGATCAAAAAGTTACAAAGAATATGAAACTAGCTTTGAATTTCCTTGTTTTCAAAATCACATTTAAAAATGTGTCCTACAAAGACTTAATCCCCAAATGAATGTGATGTGAGTCTATAAACAGCCTTTTCTGGATGGGGTCTCATAGTCAGTACCCTGTAACGGACAAATTATGTCACTTATCCCCAGTTTCTATCTGCCTTGCTCTTCCTACGGGTTAGGACTATGGTTTATTAATAAATGACATATTTGGATGTTTATTTAAACATTGAAGCCTCTTTTAAAAAACAGACTATTTTTCTCATAAAAATGAACATGCCATGGACAATACTGTGGTTCCTACTGTTAGAAAAGAGTAATTACTTACAGCCACTCTTATAATATGCTTGCTTGCTAAATGCATAAATCTAATAATGCAACAATACAATGCTACAATGAGCTTCATGAATTGGAAAAAGATAGAATTTAAATGCTTTTGGCACCTGACATACATTTCTCACAGAAGGTCTATAATTTCCTGTATTGGAGCTAGCTGTATCCTTTAATGAATGCAGCTGGAAAGAAGAGCAAAGGATGTTTTGAGATTCCTGTATTTGGTACTTAGTCTGCTAAGTACTATTCTGCTTGTTACTTTCGATTTTAAAGCTATCAACCTTATTTAGGCAGTTTATCCTTTTTGTGGGGAGAAAATGGAAGCAAAGGATGGCAGATTGTGGTGGGAAATTAAGACTCAATAATGCAAGGTTAAAATTAGTGTCCTTGTCCATTGTTGTTGGAAGTGTATTTCAAATGCCTCACTATCACTTATATGCATTTGGAGTCTGTGTTTGTAAATGTTAATGTGTGCTTGCTTGCCTGGCTCACTGTGCATTTACAAAAGCAGTAGATTATGTTGTAACTCGCTGTGGTTTCTTTGACTTAAGCATCAGCCATGAAAGTTTAATGTAATGTTCTCTAGTGTACCCAGCAGTCATACAGGTGTAAGCACAAGTCATCATTCCCAGAAGGATACATTCAGCACTGATGCTGGGCTTTCTTATTCCAGACATAGATTTGGTTTACAGAAGCAGCATCAATAGTAAAACAAGGAGCATTATATCCTCACCAACACCACTGAAACAATTTTAGAGATCACTGGGAAAATGCAGTATTTTAAAGATAAATCTGGTGCTAAAGCTGGCCATACAACGAAAGTTAGAGTATGTGGTTCTGGGGATGGGGGTTAAGATTCTTGGAGAACAAATTCAGCCATTTTGGAAATCCATTTTGCTGGATTGGTCTTTTTTAAGGCTATGCTTGTGATAAGAGGAAGCTGTCTAGTTCCCTGCTAGACAACACTGTGTTCTGTACACGGCTCTTGCTCCCCAACGGATCTCCCACTTGTGGGTTGCTCCCCAACCCAAATAGTAGTCTTGCTTATTCAACATTTGTTGTTGCCGAAGAGAAGCTAGTGGAGAGCAAGTAAGAGGAGCTGGCTGCTGATGGAGCGGAGGCTTGGCAAGGCAGAAATGTTTAGTGCAGACATTATCAAAGTATTGCACATCATTTCTTTTTGAGAAAACTGCTGTGTTTCACATATCTGTATTTCACAGCCTTCTCCAATTTGAATCATCCCTAAATAATTTCAAACCTGTGTTCCTGAAGTGTTGAAAAACTGAGTCCCGTGGAAAAGCTTTTTCAGGAAAGTCATAATAATCTTAAAGAGTTAACCTTCTCCATTCCTTGTGACATTGCCTGTCCTTCAGGTGTGGGGTCATGTCAATCCTCTGGCCTGATCAAGAGAGATTACTTAAATATTTCATGAGCTGAGTACCCTTTTGTGTTGACCAATTCTGTGCAAGCTATCAAATGGTTTTGCCTCACTTTTGCCCTTAGTCTCATTTAATTAGAGACAAGTCTGCATACAATTCAGTCCAACTAGTCTCTCAATGTAAGTTGTGGTTTCTCTTTTTGGCTTACTCTCTACTTCTTCTGTGATTGAAGCTGTGGAATCTTGTAATTCATTTTGTTCCACCATTATTGATTTGGTGGCAACAGTCCAAATGTTGAAAAATATTTTCCAGGTTGTTGTTGCCCTTGATTTCCAAAGACATTGCATACAATGAAGCATGTGGATCAGGAATTGATGTATCCATAATGTCACCAGGCTTTGAGGATGCATTTTCAATTGTAAAAGCAGTTTATTGTTAATTAGAGAAACTTCCAAGGGCATCATGATCTCCTCATAGTCTGTGAAGAGTACCTTTGGTAGACTGTTCTGGGAGGGGTTGCCAAGACCATCGCTTATGTAAATCCTCAATTGATTCCTTGCAGAAGAAGAATTGTTAGAGTATCCAAGTTACAGTTAGAAGTAAGATTAATATTACATTTTAAATTCTACTCATTTATTAGTGGATTTTGTTTTGTGATTCTTGTAAAAGAAAAAATCCAAACCCAGGTGCTTCACTGAATATTAACAGATGCATATGCCAGTCCCTTGTAGCTACTGTCTGTGCAATGAAAGTAGCTGTTTCAGTGGCAACCCACAATTTAATCATATTTCCTTAGCTAATTCGACTCTTAAAGTGTTAGCCTTCCTCTGAGAAGTTTTTGGATATGACTAACTAGTGAAAGGTTATAGAATTGGATCCTGTTATGCATTTTCTCCTACTTTAATACCTGCTGTCTTACTAACATGTTAAAAGGTTGTGGCTAGAAAACCCAGTGACTTACCTTTACAGCCAAATACTTCGTCTCTCACTGCTGTTGGATGTCTGTAGATGTCCCAGAGAACAGCTTTCTAGGGACCCTGTACTGGGTTACATGAGAATGCAATGGCATGGAGAAGAGTCCATTTTCTTCAGTGTCTGAACTGTATTTCCACAGTGCACACTTTGATGACCAGTTTGAATTAGTGTAAAATTACACAATTCTCAATTTTACATGTCTGATCTTTCTTAATTTGTAGCACCTCCTTCCTTTATTAAAAAAATGTGTATATGCCTGTCTGTGCTTGTATGTAAAATATGATCTTTATGAAGATGAAGTCTTTTTCTTGTGTCTCTGCCAGTGCTGCTTTGTTATAGTGTAATGATGAACTGTAAACAGAATTGACTTAGAGGCTGAATCAGTTGTTGGTATTTTGTTAATAATGTGAGCTGCCCCCCATCAGACAGTGAGAATATAAATTCTGAGTTGTTATGAATGCCAAATAACTTTGTGAAGATTACTAACTCAATTCATCAAATCTGTTTTGTCATACATCACTCATTTTGAACTGCTGTATGACAAGTTGTATTTTTATTAACTAACCTTGCTGTCTCTTGCATAGACATGAGTGGCTTTTTAAAATCAAGACAAGCTCTGGACAGCTTTGTCCTGCATTGTGCCTGCAGATGTTTGTCCTGTTTATGTCGTAAACTAATGAACATCCTCTGTAGTCCTCCTGTGTTTTATTTTTGATGAATCTCTTAGAGTATGAATGGCTTAGTGGAGAATTATACAGCTAAGGTGCTAACCTGTACTAGATTTGTGTAGAACGTACTCCTCTGCTTCTTCTGCCCTTACATGATCTTTTTTTTATGTGTTGAACTGAATTTTAAATCGTGATCCTGACATTCATTGGATTATATGGATCAGCTCTTTGCTGTCCTTCTGAATTACCAAACTATTAAACTGTGAACCTCCGTCATTCCTGTGTCAGGCCAGATTTTGGTCTGTCATGAGCATCTAGGTTAGATCTGTTTGAGTTCCACTCCTGATTGTGTGCCCTCAGTGTTTAAATGCTCTCCCTGTTAAGCTGTTTGATTGGGGGGGGGGGGGGGGGGGGGAAATTGTGGTTATGAATCCTTTCCTTTGCGGGGAGTTAGTGGTTATTTGTTTTGTTTTGTTTTGCCTGGAAGGAATTGAAAGGGTATGTTTACAGGCATGAGTGGGGGCTGAAATGTTTTTGCTCTGAAGACATTTTGTCTTCTTATCAGAGCAGGCCTTTCTCCCCAAAGCTGACAGTGGTGAAATAAGGTGTTGGTCGTATTGTCTTTTCCACTAGTTGCAGCTAGCACACTTTGCTCCCCACAGTCCTACACATGGTTCTGGCAAGCTTGGGCAGGGGTGGTGGGACGTGCTTGGGTCTGGGCAGCTCATAATTTTTCATGCCAAGAGGTACAAACAGCCTCCACAGAGGTGTGTGCACTGAGTCTGAGAGAAGGAGCTTGCTGCTGAAGGGCATGAGCCACCGCTAGCCCCCGTTCAGGGCAAGAGCATTGCAAGGATGTGGTGGACACTAGGACAGGCTGAATATGTCACTGGATGATTGTTCAGGGTTTTTGTCGTAGCTTGGTGAAGATGCTTTGTAGTGGTGGATCCTTATGGTTCTGTGATAAACCTGTACTTTGAGAAAGAGAAAATAGGTAGAGTGATGGACAGCATGAGGAGGAAACTCTGGTCTCTTATACTTTTATAGTCATACATATTCATTAATGCCTTTCCATGGTGGCTTAAATGGGCACTCTCAGGTCTTTAGTGGCTAACTTGGTTTTTAAGTACACAGGGAAGCGGTAGTTAACCTTCTTCATGCCTCCTCAGTTTCTCTTTCCAGTTCTCGTATCTCAGTGGCTCACAAGACCCCGTATTACGACTTAAAAAGGATGAGCTATTGGTCTCCCTTCTGGCTGTAAATGAAAAGGCTGAGCATTTGTTGGGTCCCCAGCCCCACTATGAGCATTCAGCAACAGCATACTTAAGCTTTTTTTGTTACCACCTACACTGAAAGGAGCAGCAGGGCTTTAAAGCCAAAGCTGGTCTTGAGACTGGGCATGGACTGACTTTGGCTGGCCTGGTTGGCTGGGAAAGCACATTTTTATTAAAACTAAAGTACTGTCAGACTGAGACCACCAAGTGGTATACCGTAAGTGGGGTTTTTGTTTGTTTAAAAGAGATGAGACATACTATTTTTACCCAGATTGGATCAAGATGTTAGCATGAAGTAATAACACGTGACTGTCATTTTGCATCTGTCTTAAGAAATAACACTTCCTTCTCTTAATTAATGAAAGTAGATTTGCTGAATGGCCTGCTTATTGATTACAGCAGTAACTGAATTTTTATGTGCTATATCTGCATGTTCTTATTTGGGTTATCAAATATTCAGAGACCATTTGATCTTTTTTTTTTTCCAAAAGGCAAAGTATTTCTGTCTCTCATTAGACTGACTGACACCATTTTAAGATAAGTCACTGTGGGCCTAAGGGGAACACTAGGTATGTATTTTTAATGGGGTCATGGAATTATGGGTGTACTGAGTTACCTTCATAGCGGGCATTACTGAGATAACCTTGGCATGTGGAGCTACACAGGTACCGTAATTCTGGTTAGTCAGTAAACTTGGGAGCGCTTATGACCATCAGTAGCTTTTTTCTTCTGTTTTGCAGGGCGGTTGAAAGGTAGCAGTGACCATGCCAGAACTGTGGTCCCTGGGAAGGTGCAGTGTCCTTCTGCAGCATACAGTTTTGGTGTGAATTTTATTCTAAAAGGAAGAATCAGAATGGTGGGGATGGCGAGAGTTGAGCTGATGGTGGAGGCAGGCCTTATCTGTTTTGCCATATTTCAGGTACTAGCTAAAACCTCTGTCCTGTGACTTGGAGTAAGGATTGTCTTCGCTCTCATGTGTTGTACACAAAATGCCTAATGGGGTGGTGGAGTTTGATTGATGTCATGATATGTTATTGCTCCCTTTGCAGAGTCCACAGAAGTTCTGGACTATTTTTGGAGACTATACATTCATGATTTTGTAGTTACTGCAATCATATGGTAGAAACAGCTGGTTTTTATTTTCAGCAGCGTTTGTCTTTTAGTGGTAAACACTGGCTGTCACAAGTCTTTGTAGCACTTTACAGATACACCTACTTGGAACATTTTCTTTGCCTTTTTGTGTTGTACTGTAGAGCAGATTATTAAATTTTTAAATAATCGCTTCCCTGTTTTCAAGGTTGATTACATTGTTTCATAACTAATGTCTCAAGATAACCAATAACAGTGTTCCCTTTAAAAGAAATCCAAATAACTGAGTGCTGATATATCCAAGAAAAGGAGGGCATTATTTTCAGCATTTTGGCATCATTCTTTTGTGCTTTTCAGTTTGTTTTATTTCTGCCATGCTTCCTTTCTAATGTTATATACTAATTTAAATAATAGAACTTGTACATAAATACACAGTCATGCAAGAATGACTAAGGATGATAAAATTGGAACAGCAATGCTAAGTGCAGCATTGCAATCAATAGGACTGCAATGGTAATAACACCAATATGTCTAGTTAAAGAGATGTAAATTGCTCTTAATCTGAAAGAAGGTTAGAACCACAGTGGAGCAAGGAAATGGGTAAGCTGCAGTGTGAGAGCTAGCGAAGATGTCTGTGCCCCCTCAGAATATGTCTTTCTTCACAAAGAGCAACCTCAGGGGGCCTTCAAGGGATTGCTATAAAGTGAGCAGAAGCTCTACAGAACAGAAGAGATCTCCTATGCAGCAGAAAAACCCTGCTACTAGCAAAGAAATATTAGAGAGAACTAGTACAAGGATTTTTTAGGACTGATTTAAGTTAAGCTTGGAAATGATGTGCCTCTTTCTTCCACCTGAACTCCCCCTGTGAGCTCAGTGCAGTAAATCACAAAGCACAATGGTGCTTCTTGCAAGCAAAAGGTGTGGAAACAGGTGCAAGACGGATCAGCCAAGGCAGACCGGACAATCTGCCGTCCTCTCAGCTCCTTCTAGGCCTGTATCCGACAATGTTCCCACAGCAGACCATTACATTCCGATGCAAAATTAACCCTGCACGAGAAAGGGATTTCAAAGACAAGTGTTCAATGGACAAACCCCTGAGCACTCTGAGCTCAAGCTGCCCTTGCAGCTTTAATTTGCCTTATTGCGCCCACTCAGGGCATTTCTGTTCGCTTGATATGCAGAAGCACTCATTGTTCAAAGATCCCTGCAGATGACTAGGCACCATGAAGGTAGGTTAAGGTTAGAGCATTTATCTTAGCTCTGAATTCCTCTGCTTTGCTGGTGTCAGATCCTCCAGTGCTGTTCTCACATTTCTTCCAATTACTTGTGCTTGTTTATTTTTAGTGATGCTTTAGAAATAATAAGAAAATGGGACCACCTTCTCCTTTATCTCCGTTGCCCATTTAGGTTGAAAATTTTAATTAGAAATTGGAAAGTTGGGTTGTTTGAGAACGATGTTTAGATTATGAAATAACCTGCTTCCTATGAGTAAATGCATCTGAAGAAGGATCACCAAGTTTGTATCAAATTTTGACTCCCTAGGGAGGTGTTTTCTGAACTGTTGTGCTACTCTGTGTAGGAGAAAGAAGGTCAAGAATTGATTCCTGGCATACAGTGCTGTTTAATGTCTCAGTGGAGCACTAAGTAGAGGATAAGTGAGGATGTAGTAAGCAGTAAAGTTCATTTAGGATGAGAGAATAGGAGGTTGTGGTGCACAATAGTTGGGAAAATGTATTTAATGCAAGAAAGGGAGGTATCACTGAAGTTGCTGATTCTCATGTAATGAGCAGGTTTCATATGTAAGCTTTAGACTTCTGCACAGAGGTCTTTATCTTACAAATGTTACTATCCAGCAGTGTGTGCTCAAAGCTTACAGCCTCAGTCTCAGGAATATGTGACAAACTTTTCATGGGCCAGATACTAATTTGTGCCTACTGAAACTAATTTGTGCCCTTGAAAACAATGAAGATCTAACTCCTTGCTGTTTTATCCTGTTGAGTGCAATGCGGTGCCCCAAACCAGCCAAATTTTATATGCTATAACGAACACATACTCTAAATATCCTTTTTTGCTAAAGAAAAAAAAAAAAATGTTCTTTGCAGATGGTAGTGTTAGAGACATCTATTCATGGCTCTGGGAAAAATTTTGCTTTAGCCACACATTCACAGAAACCTGCTATCTACAGAGAGGTTACAACATTTGTTAAGAGACAATTAGGTTTCATCCCGAAGCTGTTTATCATACTATTGGAAGTATCCTTCTGTGAAGAAAATTTTGTAAGTATGTCTGTAAAATAATGTAAACATTTGAAAGTTTGGATGGAAATTCATGCCAGTTTCCCAGGTTATTTTATAAAGTTTAATGAAATACTTAAAGCAGAGGTGATGAATCATAGACAAAGTTCCAGTTCATTATGAATGGACTGGCCCAGGTAGAATACAATTTTATTACAGTTACTATGACGTGTCTGCTGTTGGAGTTAAGTGTCTGTAACCCTTAAAGAAAGGTTCATTATGCACAAAAGCAGCAGTTAGTAGTAGGTGTTCAGCCTTGATGATAGGTGACAACTCTGTTGCTCACTTAACAGCAATGAGAAGGAAGAGAAACTATTTTTGTTGCCAAGTTTTACCAGCAGAGTTGTCTGTCTGCCGCTTGGATTCTTGAGTGGGTTTCTGTTCAAGGACTGCAATTTTTTAAAGAATGTAAACTCTTACTACTATGAACTGTTATTTAATGAAGTTACATCTGGGTCCTTGAATAGCGTACAGCCAAAGAAACATAAAATAGATCCATATTTCTAAGTCAAAAAGCAGGAATTTTGCTTGAGGAGCTCGTTCTATGCGTATTGAAGCAATACACAGAAGTTATCACTCTGAAGAAATTAATTTAATTTTCCCCCCCAAATGATGTACTTTCTTTTTGCTTTTAACCTTGATCATCACATTAATAGATGACAGAGGCACTGATGGGAAAAGCATAAGAAAAGTACTGAGGTGCTGGAATACGGTGATCTGAGGACACTCATATCACAGGGCAGATAACCTGTTTGCTTTTATTTGTGAGCTTTCAACCATGAATGTAGAAATGGTACTCCACAATTATCGATCAGCTCACCCCACTGTCTGCCATTAGACTGCTTCACTTAGACCTACTGCCAAACAAAGGACATTGCAAACAGATGCCACGGAAAACATGCCTTACGTATGGTTTGCTCACTGAGCTAGAATATTGTATTAACTTTGCAAGGCTTCTAATATTTCAAGAATTACAAGTTAAGTGATTTTAAAAATCACTTGCTCAACAACATTATCATGGAAGGGCTATTTATGGTATCTGCATGAGTAAACTGATAGCAGCCTCGTTGCTTATTGTGGTCCTCCAAATTCGTTTTCCTAATAGCTTATTGGAAACTTCGGTGGGGACAGAGCTTTTGTGTTGCGTCTCATCATTCCTCATACAACCCTCTTTCAAATAATTAAAGCTACTTCATTCTGTAAGAAGGTGCAGCTCAGCCTGATGCTTTACAGTCATTAGGCAGCCTTCAGTTTTGCAGCATGATGCGTATGTAAGTGGGATCTGGAGGAGTAAATCCTCCTGCACTGGCCTTATATCATAGATCTCATATTGGACATTATAAGATGATGTCCGCCTCTGAGTTGCTTAAACTTACACTGGGGTACCCAGGGCTAAGAAACCCTCACTGAAGAAAGCAAGCAATGAGATAGAAGCCAGTAGTAAGCAGTATGAGTTGTGCAAAGGTGGCAAAGTACTGTAGAGAGGGAAGAGATCAAGGGCAGGGAGGCTGGAGTAGCCTGGATCAAAGGAAGATGCCAAGGCAGAGAGAGTAAAGTCCTGGAGGAACTTGGGTTATATGGAGCAATCAGAAAGGGATTCACAAATGGGGGTGCATCTTACAGCGCAGATTTCCTGCTCCTGAATACCAGTCATCTGTTCAAGTACCCACAAATTCATGGTGGATGTGGCTGGTATCAATGTTTTTAAGCTGAACACAGACCTTTCCTTGCCCTGTTCCCAGCTTTCGCTGTGGCTGATATTTCCCAACCCTTAGGAAAATAATTTGAAATAATGCTGTTGTTTTCAGACAAGCATGTCATTTGTTTTACCGGTCTGTAGTTGATTAATTTGCAAATGATATTCCCAATAAAGTGCTTAGAAGTAGATAATTACAACTATATTAACAGTTACCGGGGAAGCAGATGGTATTCTGAGGAGCTGCCATGTAGAATTAGTGCTGATGCTCTACTGTAATGTACCATATACCCCAGCAACCCACAAACAACAAACTAAAATCCTGCTGATATTCCAGATTGTAAGTAAATTGTGCTATTGCTTCACATTCAGTTCTTCTCTGAATTTTTATGTGTGTTTTCTAGATAGCTACAGTGCTCAGTGAGCTGCTCCTTTTTATGTTCAGTCACATAACTCTCCATGCCTGTATTTTGTATTTTCTTGGTAAGAAACCCACTAAAATGAAGTTTCTAGGCTGTACGTCAGTGTTTTCTCCACCCTGCTACTAGATACTCTGAAGCACAGGTCAACTCTGTCCAAAGAGGAATTCTTAATTGACTAAATTTTTCAAACCAAAATGCCTTGTGAGGTGCTAAGTTAAGGAAGCTCAGAAGCAAACCGATGCCGTTTCACATGCCCACCTGCACCTGCCCTCTCCCTGCTTCTTTTGTTAACCTCCTGATGTCGTTGTGCTGCCTGATAAAATGCGACCCTTTTTATGCTTCAAGAAAAAGACCACAATGTCACCGCAGTTGCTTCTCCGCCTCTAACCCTCGACAGCTTTTGTTTTAAGCAGGCTGGATTACACAAGCACTAACAACACACACCGAGGCTGGAGGTTGCAGCGAAGTTGAGGTTCCTGCCCGGGGCCAGCTGAGCACCACTAGCATCCGAAGGCAGTTCACTGCAGCCAGATAGCTGGGAGCCTGTTCACAGCATGGTTGTATTTCTTTATTTAATGTATGTATCATCTACATGTTTAAATAGAACTGAGCCCTTTGCTGCTTTTTTTTTTTTTTTTTTTTTTTTTTAAAAAAAAAGACAGTTTAAACCGCTGGAATTTGCTATTAAGCAGATTTTATGGTTTTTGGGTTTTTTTTCTCTTGTGTGCATTTCTTTGGTGTAACTATCTCTAAAACAAGCACATAGCAGCATGTCTATGGCGTAAGTGTATGTACGTACAACACACGCATCTTTTGGGTAGAGGATCAGACAAGAAACTTGGGTGAGTCATGTAGTTTATTGCCTGGTTGGATATGGCTGGGTTACGTACGGCTGAACAGGGCCCAGACCGATGTTATTTTATCCCAGGCTTGTGATAAAACCTGGAGGGAGCTGGCAGAGGTGGTGACCCCTTTTTTCAACCAAGGAAAAGAATTTTTTCTGAAGGTCCTTTGCATAGTCTGAGTCAGAACCTCCTTAAACATACGTAGTGTTTTGCAGCCAAGTGCAAGTTGAAATGACTGTGTGTTGTTTTGCTGGTCTGGCATGACAGAAGTGTGCACGCATGTGTGTGCTCACAAGTGCCTGAGCTGACATGGGCAGAAGCATCTCAGGCACAACAGAAGACAGTGGTGGAAGGGCAGGGCAGCTGGAGCAGCATTTGAAATGCAGTTCTGAGGGAAAGGTTAAAACACCTCAGCCCACCGAAACAAAACAACTTTTAGTATAATCGAAGGCCCAAAGCAGGGTCTTGGGCTACAGAAGTAGGAAAATGTTTTGTTCTTTGTTTTTGTTAGCGAGTATCTTCTACACTACCCTTGATGAAACAGGATTGCCTTCAAGCCATACCCAATTCCCTAAGCAATATATTTTTGAATGGAAACTGCAGCCTGATCCTGAATATTAGTTGCTTCAGTCAAAACGGCAAATGCTGCTGCCTGCCATCCTGCATCTGTAGGTAAAATGAGCGGAATTAGCATCGCTGACTTTCAAGACATCTTCAAGAAAATGGGAGACAGAGGACTTCATCCAATAAGATATCCCAACCCTAGAATACTCTTTCCCCAATTTACATCAAAGTATATCTCTGGCTCCTTTCCCAGCTTTGCTTCTCCTGCTTGAAATGAGAAGTTATTGGATTTATTACAAGGAGGGTGAGGGTGTGACGTGGCGGCTTGTTTTTATGGCTGCGTAGCATGTCCTTCTCAAGGATCCCCTTTTCCACTCCTTAAAACTTCAACCATTTTACTAGAAAACTTTCCAGCAGAATATTCTTGCAAGTACTATATAAAGTTATCAACTTTCTGAAAATGAAGTGCTGAAAAGCATGCTGTTCTGCTCTTAAGAAACACTTCAGACTTCTCAAACAGCTTGTGCTTCAGAGTAGCAGTTTGATAACTGGCAGGGAGGTAGTCCTTTGTTGAGGATGCTCCTTTTGCGCTCATGAAAACAAGCCCCATTTTTCAGCAGTTTATGAATCTTAAAGGAGAAAAAGACTGGGATATGTCCTTTAAAGAATTATTAGGGGTTTTTTAATGTTATAGTTGAATCTCCCTGCCTATGCTTGGGCTTGGTAGAAGCCATAGTGTCTACATAAGGTGTTGCAAGTGAGTAACTGGGGAAGGGCAAGTGGGTCTCAGATGCATCTTATCTATTTGGGCTGCTCCAAGCCTGGCTGGCCCTGGGTTTCAGAGTTGAGAAGAGACAAGCTGGCTATGTGAGGTAGTGCAGAAAATAAAACCGATGGAAGTGCAGAAGAGGGAAAGTCTAGACCTCAGTAAATGGGTGGAGGAAGAAATGGGGAGATGGGGTACTTGGCCATGGAGTTTGACAGAATTGGACTGGAATGAAAAAGAGAGATTTAACAGGGAGTTGGGTGATGATGCTGGCTGGGACTGACTTGAAGAGCTTAAAAATATTGGAGGGGTAAGACTAATAACTGAGGATGTTGGGTGAGAACAGGGAATCCTGTATCCAAAGAGAGAGTTATGAAATGGGAATTGGGAGCCCAGTAGGGTTGTGCTGGTGAATGGGGGACTACCGTTTATCTAAGAGGAACATAGAGAAAGGAGACTGGGGATGGGGAAGATATCATTTGGGCAAGGGCAGGGTGGGTTCTGTGAACGTGTTAAAAAGCACTGGAGAGGAACATGTGAGTAGCTGGAACTGGGAGTTGCTGGGACTGGGCTAAGTGTTAAAAGAGAGAGAGGACAGAGATCACCCAGTGGCTTGGGAGGACATAACAGGGTCTGGTCAGGTAAAACACATGAGTCTAGGAAGGCAGAAGGGAAAAGACAGGTAACTGGATGTGAAAAGATTGGTGTTTGGAGAGGGAGGACAAAGAGGGTAGTTAGTCCTAGCAAGGAGACAGGGATCACTTTGAGAATCGTAAGGAATGTAAACTGGGAAGTTCACACTCATCTGTCTTCTGCTGTTCCCAAATACCTCTACATTCTGCTGGTCAGGGTGTTTCTCATCCATTTTCAAGTGTTTGTCCACATCAGTGAGGATAATATATTATTGCTGTCAGTTACTCTACAAGCTGCAAAAGTCTCTGTGGTATAACTTAAAACTCTTTGTTGAGTAAGTGGGGCGATAGCCACACGATGCTGCAGTTCTTGTGTTTTCTGCTTTTTTTGGGGGGCAGGGGGAAATAAAGGAAAATGCATGTAAAAATCTGCACTAAACCAATAAACTTTTGAATTATTAAGAAATAGGGGAACTGAGGTTATTCATGCAATAGTGATTTGCCTGTTACACATTGTAATAGTCTTGCACCTGTGATGCCACATTGTTCCCCCAGGATTTAAGCCTCACTGATTGTGCAAGGCAGGTGATGGTAGGTGGACAAGCTGGGATTGTTGTCAGCAGGCTGTGTTGTCCCTTGGAAGAGGTTGGTGGTGAACGGCAGCAATGGTGGGGAGCTGGCCAGCCTTCTGGTTAGTTACTGGGCCCCTGAAATTGGGTTCTGTCTCTCATTCTGTCACACATTTTCCTGTGATGCTAAGCCCTTTAAATCAGACTTTTTAAGGACGATCGCTAATTGCTTGTTTCACATTTTTCTGGAAGCCAAACCTCAGCCCTAGGGCCTGTTTTGCAGAAGAGCATAGCTGTGACTGAAAGCAGTGAGACTCATGCTTTGAAGATACAAAGCACTGCATAATGTTAAAGACTCTGAAAAAATCATGGCCTGGACATCTTAAGGCAGGCTTTCCTAAATTAGTGGGTACTTCTGGCTTTAATTTATCTGTGCCTAAGCTCCCCATGTATAAAACAGAATAATAGTTCCCTCAACTCGCAGGGATTTGGTGAAGATTAGTGAAGTGTCTGTGAAGCCCTCACTTATTTTAGTGATGAGTGCTATAGAAAAGTCCATAAGGAAATTAATAATTTTGTCTTCAGAGCACTACTTGAATAGTTAGCAGGAAACAAGCCGTAAGGCTGTACCCTGAACAATGATAAGACAAAATATTGAATAGTTGCTTTATTAATTCAACACCATCCATCCTGTGCTGTGAAGAACTTCACTTAAAAAAATGTTAAAAAAATTAGGCTGTATGATAATGTATATGCAAAGGATACCAAATTAAGTTTGCATCAGCAACCATAATTCTTTCATTGCCTAATGTTGGAGGCTTGATTTTATAGCCTGAAGAGCATTTTTTTTGAGAGTGATTTTTGTGTGTGTGATGCAGTATTTTAATGGGAATGTGACTTTTAGATATTTTTAAGATTTGTTTTACTCAATGCATAATTCAATTTCTAAATATTTCTTGTTTCTTTAAGATGTGGAGAGTTTCTAGCATTGACATTTAGTACCCTTTTTTCCCTCTGCTAAAGGTCCTACCTTGTAGCATTTATTTGCGGCCAGTAGAGTTTACTAACACAGCTGAAAGCACTGGGGATGCTTGACGAGGAAGGATGGCAGAATCATGCCCTTCATTTTTCCTGCAGTTATGAGGAGGTGCCTTACAACCCATATTGACTTTTCCAAAGATTAGAAAACTCTTTTCAGGGGAGAGAGGGAAAAGCACAGAGCGTGAATTTATCCACAACAAGGTTAACTCACTTGCACAAAATTATACATGAAGCCATGAGAGAGCCAAGAATAGTAGCACCCACAAATCCTGCCGAGGAGGTTGATCTTGTGAAGTGATGCCCTTCT
Source organism: Falco peregrinus (assembly GCF_023634155.1). Classification (NCBI taxonomy): domain Eukaryota; kingdom Metazoa; phylum Chordata; class Aves; order Falconiformes; family Falconidae; genus Falco; species Falco peregrinus. The sequence goes on from NC_073722.1 coordinate 32,568,495, forward strand.
CGCAAGGGGCCAGTCCTCTGGAAGTTGTTATGTTTAGAGGGCACTTAGCCCCCAGCAAGATCAGTCTCCTGTTTCCTGCTGTATCTATCTGAGTCTCAATCTTACTGGATTTTACACTTGTAAAGTTGTCCTAGCACCATTCCAGGAGCCAGCCTCACAGTTTCCTGGGGGTTTTGACCAACCCTGGCAGTCTTTTTTAATGCTCACCGGTTCCAGACAGCAAATGTTGCGGGGGTCTGTCTGGGAGGCGAGTGGAAGCTGCGGCACCACGGATGCTCTGGGATGATGCCGTTCGGACTCAGAAAGGGAGAGCTCACTGCTACTGGGGCAGCATTTTGCAGTGGTTCATCTGGTGCCCCTTGTTAGCTGCAAAATACTGTCAGGTGAAAAATTTGCTATTTTTTGTTATACAAGAAACACTTGAAATTTCTAAGTGTGGTATTAGTATCTGTGTGGGTGCTACCATCTTTGTCTGGAGTTTCAGTAGTGTATCATTAGAAAGATTCATAAACATTCAAGATTCATAAACATTCAAAGGGAGGTGTTAGCCTGCCCTTCTTTCCATTTCTATCTCAAAATACTCATTTTTCTGTAGATGAACATGTCTCAACTTGCTGAAAAAAATTCTCCATAAAGACCATAGAAGTTAAAGGACATGGAGTAAAGTATCTATTTACTTCTTTTCATGGGCAGAGGAAGCTAAATTTGCAACCTCTCTGTTCAGAAATATTTTTTTAATATCCGGATCAGGAGGTTTTGATCTAGTCTGTATTTGGAAAATCCTGATATAAGCAAGGCTGTAGTCTGTTGCTGAAGTGTTTAGCCACAAATTGTTCCAGCTGTTCTGTGATGATAGCAGACTTCTGATGGATCATACAATATGGAGATCACAGCTAATTTTATCTGCATGTGGTTTGTTGCTGTTGGACTGTAGGGCTGCATCAGGCAGATGACAATGACAGTCTGCATGGGAAAGGGTGTTGGACATACTGTACTTCCACCTGTTGAACAGAGCTTGTTAGATCTGTGGAGCTGCTATTAGTAAAGCTCACAGTGCAGCACATATCTAGAATGCATTTTTTAAAAAAGATCTCAAAATACATAGGCAAATGGGAACAGTGACAGTGGAACAGCCTCTTGCCTTCTGTGCGGTGGTAGATTTTAACCAGCGATTGTCAAGGCCAGCAGCTTCGTGATTCTCTGGTCTTTTTTCCTTTCAGCTGCAAAACAATTCTGCAGTTTTGATGAGCCCTCTGTGATTCTCCTCAAATTGATCTGCACTGAAACGCATCAGTTCTCCATCTTACTGATTTTTTTTTTCCCTGAGCAATATCCTGCACCATCCAGTTCCACGGGTGAATTAGATGTTGTACAGACACTTTTTGCTCGCTCTTTCTGTGCCAGACAGTGCCTGAAATCCTGATCCATATGTCTGCGCAGCCATATGGCCTCTCTAGTATGACCTGTCTCTGCCAGAAACATCAGAAAATGGCTGGGAAGCTGGCTCCTTTGCATTGCTGGGTCTGGGAGTAGGAGGAGGTGAAGCGGCAAGCTGGCTGCCCTCCGTTCCGCCCTTTTCCATGTGGAAAGCAGCCTTGGAGCTCTGTCTCCATTAGGAGCAGGCTGCTGATGCAGCTATACCCACACACTGCAACAGCAAAGCAGTCCTGGGTGGACTGCTGGAAATAGCTTGTCCTGGCAAAACCGTGCTTTTTGACAAGATAGCTTATTACAGCAGCTCCCGCCCTCCTCCCGCAGAGGCAGCAACACCAGCAACAGCACAGCTCTGGCAGTGGGGCTGCCTCCACGCTGCTGCCCTTACCTGCGCCGCAGCGCTGCTTGGGGATCCTTTGCCTCGTGGACGCAGGTCGAGACCCTGTGTGCCTCCGGGAGACCTTGTTCCTCCTTCATCCTCAGCACCGTGGGACCTTCGCTGGCAGCAAAGGCATGGTCAGAGCACAGTTTGAGCCACCCAACTTTATTACAGATCCGCTCGTCTCCTTTCCTATGTATTGCCTCCTAATTTCTTTGTTACCCCCTCTTTCTTTTCCAGCATATGGTGTTCTTTCCCTTTTCGTTTCTAAAGGAATGAGCACTCTGGCGGAACTGCCCTCTTACTGTGGTGGGGGTAACCCAGCAGACCTCGCCACAGAGGTGTCAGTGCAGCAGCAGACAAGGGCTTGGCCCTGGTCCTTGCCTGGGTGCTCTCCTCCCTCTTTCCAGCAGTCCCAGCGCCTTTACCTAGGTGGGGTTTGCTCTACTTGCTCAGTTCATCTTCTGTTTTAGTATGGGTCTAGTTTTTCTTTGGCTGGTATTTTATCTGAATGATTGCGGTTTAAGATCTCTCTAGCAAACAATTACATTTTGAAAATCAGGTTGCAGACTGTAATACGTGACTGCAAAATATTCCTGTGAATGTAGTGTTTGGGTTAAAAGACCCAATGGGAGTTTCCCCCGGGCAGGTTTGGCCTCTACATAGGAGCACAAGAAATGCTCTGTAAGGTCAGATTTGTGGGCCACCTAGCCTCATAGTCTGCCTCTGACAGTGGCAAAAGGAGATGTTGCAAGGATTTGGATAGGAGCATGGCTGACCGTTCCTCTCATCTATATCTGCCCCAGCTCCCGGGCATCCTTTGGATGAGGAGTGTTAGACGGGAGCGTGCTGGGAAGCACACAGGCTGCGGGTTTTGTTGGTAAATAAATGGAGGGCAGTATGTGTACTTGTGGGAAAAAGTTTCCTGATGGCTGTCTGAAATGTAAAATTTTCTGACCTGCCTTGCCTCCTTTGGGGTGTGAGAGGAGAGGAATTATTTCAGATCAGTGGGTGTGTAAACAGCTGTATGATACATTGCTGTGACAGCACATGGAGGGCTAGGCCAACCACAAGGACTTGTTAAAACAGTACTTGCAGGATTTTTTTCCTCCCTCCCAGAGTAACTTCTCATTTCTCTGCAGTAGCAGGAAAGGATTTTTTTTATGTTGTTCTTTTTCCATGGATGGCAGGTCAGACTTCTTCCCTTGATAAGTTTGCTTGTCACAGAACTGGTATCTAGCTTTCTCTGTTTTTCCAGATTCTGAAGATTCAAAGCTAATGTTTGTCAGTCCAGTGGGATAAAAGTAGCATACCTTTACCACCGTCATCATCACCAATTATAGGAATCACTAAGGCATCTGTCACCGTGGTAGAGAGGTACTACAAAATGCCTGTAAAGCATCTGGTTCCTTCAAAAGAAGGAACTAGTTCTAATTCCCTCTGCTTCAGTTATACATCTTTTGCTTATGGGTACTTGAATTCATGTAGTTTAATTCAGGATTACACTCCTGGGGCCATTCCACTGTTCAGCACTTAGTAATGTAGAAGATCCACTGCCAGCTTTGAATTGCAGTCTGATAGTTTTAGTATTTGTGCTCAACCTCGTCTCCTCGCTGAGGGTGAAATCCAGAGGGTGAGACCGATGGAAATACAAGGACTCTGGCCCAGTGAGGTCAGCTGTAGTTTCTGTTGTTTTTTTTATGACCTCATTGTAGTAGCTGCTCCTTCTCCGGTGCAAATAGGTGGAGCTGTGCAGAGTTTCGGCTGGGTTTTCAGAGTTTGTCATGTATCCATTCTCGTCCCCATCTTTCAGATGCACACATGGTGCATGCTGCTTGCCTGACTGGATATCGTAAATACTGGAAGTTATAATAAAATTAGGAGCGCAGATGTTCCTCTTACAACCAGTGCAACCTGTATACAATAATAATAATGAAATATATCCGTTGCCGTTCTCTGCGGTACTAAATTTTCTCTAGTGAGGCATCTTGCTTTAATAATAAACCCACATTTTCTTAAACAAGGGACTATCAGATTTACATTGGCAGTAAGTCACTATTTTCAAATAGCATCGAGAGAGATATCCAAGATAACTGTAAGACTCTGTAGGACAGCTGACTGCATGGGAACTGCAGCCAGCTGGGGTGGTCCACCAGGTCCACTATTAGTCTTCATTTCTTTCCACCATCAAAGCAATTAATGGAAGAGAACTGTCAGCCTAAAGACTTGCTGTCTGCTGCCAAGCAGGAACTGCCTTTGTTGGAAGGCTAGTCAAGATTTAAAATGATCTGTTGCAAACTGATGAAGTTTTTATTTTCCAGCCCTGGTTGTAGCCAAATGTTCTGCAAGGGACCTTCCCTCTACTTACCTGCAATGGCAAGCAGATTGCTCTGAAGAGGTTATACCAAGCACTGATGCTGCCTGTGAGTAAAGATAGGTGTGGGCTCACGAGATTGTCATCAGTGGGCATAACTGCATACATTTTGTTTTCAAGTTTTTCCTTGAGGAACAGAGAAATAATGAGTGTGGTGCTATAAGGCCCTATGCAAGAATCTGCTGGCTTTACCCTGGCTTACCCTCTTGCTACATAAAAATAGTCCTTTTCACTCCTTTGGGTGAGTTTGCAGAATCAGGCCCTGCTGCCCTGCAGTCTTAATTATCCAGAAGGAGAAAAGTGCTTGTGGTGACCAGGGCATGGCTGCAGTAAATGTTATCCTTCCAGGTGGAAAAGGGGTCAGACCGCGGTGAAAGAGGAAGAAAAATACACAAAAAGGATGACAAAAAACTGTAGGGGAAAAACAGAATGAAAAATATAGGGGCAAACGCTTCACCACTAATAATTCTCACCAATTCGACTTTTCCCTGGTAGCGTACCATTCATTTACACTGTCTGCATTAAATTTATCATCTCCAGGCTAGCTGGAAAATGGAGGTCAAATTTCATTTTGGCCTGCAACTTGATAAAAATGACCTGCAAAAGGTAGATGACAGGCTGTTATTTTATGCACTGGAAAATAGCAAAGATCAGATCCTATCTCCTGCATGTCCTCTTTTCCTTGCATGTCTGATGCTAGCTTCTGTCCATAATGTATCACCAGCGAGTGCCCTGATTTGTTGGATGGCTGGTCAAGGTTTAAAACAAGAACGATCTGTTTGGAACTGGCAGTCTCAATCAGCGTGGGTTGACGAGGCACCTTTTGCCATCTGAAATCTCTACTGAGTCACTAACAAGTCATAAAAATACCAAGTGCATTGATGTGACAGTCAAACAAACTATTTGTTATAGTTCATTTCATCTCCAGAGCTGTCTATTAAATATAGTAATTAATGATTCCTCAGCAGTTGCATTCACCATGTCTCAACAACTTTTGGGAGGCAGGATAATCTTGTTCAAAATACAGTGTGCCAACAGAGCTTGTGGATAGCAGGAGGGTGTAAAAGTTAAACTCTATACGGGAGGAAAAAAACCCCTCAAACAAGCGTTTCTGTAGCACTTGGAGTATTTTGGGATCTACACCAAATAAGAGACTGTAAAGGATTAGTCTGGGATTAAGAATCCTTTAAACTTATGAAGTGCTTAACCTTCACTGTGTCTGCTTCTTATGCTATTTGCAATATTGCTCTGCCACTTTTGCAGGGGAACTCGTAGCAGAGCGGTAGTGCTGCAATGCAGCCTTCTCCACGTTGGGTCTTTTATGATTCAGTACTACTTTTGGTTTGCTTTGTAAAGATCATTGCAAGGGCTTATCTTGTGTAATTGTTTTACTGCCATCTGCATTACAGTATAATTACCTTTCAAAAATGGTAGATCTCTTTTGCTAATGTTTAAAGGCAAATAATAGGCAACTAAATTGCAAGGTCTTGGGATGTAGCAGCACATAGGCGGTAATAAAATGTATGCTATATTTACAGCATATACTTCTGTACTTCTGTCTCTGGTTTTATTTTGTGGTGCCCCCTGCCACCCCCCCCACCCCCCCACCCCAAATTGTAGATGGTGATTATGGTTTTCTCTTCCTCGTATTTTTTCCCCTTGCCTGTCCTCTTTTTACATAGAGTTAATCATAACTCGTGAGAGTTTTTTTTAGAATTTGTTCTGATCCTTATCTGATAGCTGTCCTACAGTTCAGGAAGGATGGATATTCTGGTATTTTCCTCAACTATAAGGACAAACAGATATATGGCAAATAAATCTAACACAGATTGAACTAAATAAAAGAAGTATTTTTCTTTTTTTTTTTTAAATGAGATGTAGCTATTCCTTATAAATAATCACTACTAGCTTTTTAAAGTTTTAAGATGTATAAATATGACTGTAAATCTGTCTGTCTAGCTGTTTTCTGCTTGTAGCCTATAATGCCCTTAGCTTCATATGATAAACTACTTGTCTGATATTATCTTTTAAGTTTTCTATTCCCTGCAATTATGTGCCAGGAACTACAGAAGGTGCCTTTAGTTACATATGAATGCCTGTTCCCTGCCTGCTGCTGTAAATACTATATTACCTGAAAGGTTAAAATATGGAGGCGAGGACATTAAAAGCACACCCAGAAAATGTAGATGACAGGAAAAAAGGAAAATACAGCGACAGAGGGGAAATACCATAGATAAAATGATAAGGCAGAGAAATAAAGCATGACAAGACCATGATAGTTTGCATAAGTAATGAGAATTGGATTTGTGGTTTTTAAATTGCTGTTTAAATTCCTATTTGCATGTTTATCGGAAATCTCCTTCGCTTAAGTAAAACTGGCCTATATACATTTTTTTTTTAATCCACGTATAGCTATGATTTTATTAAATGGAGGAGTGCAGTCCAGACAGATGCACGTATATGTTACTGTTGTAATACTGGGCAGTGTGCACAGGTCAGTGGCAGCTGTTTAAGATGGGCTCCATCAAGGGCCTGACCCTGCGTTCTCCGAAGTCAACGGGGAAAGGTGTCATCTTCATGAAGAGCAGGACTGAGTCCTGGGTGACTTGCAGAAAACCCCAGGAATAAGTCCACATGGTCTCGAGCCTTCTAGAGCTTTGTAGTCCTCTGATGTTTGCAAACTGGTAGGGGAAGCACCGTCTGCAGTACTCTGAGCACCTTTTGTCAGGGTTTGGTGGCCTCAGCTCCCAAGTCAAAGGTGCTTAGAGGACTCCGTGCTGGTTTTGTGTCCTTCATACTGCTGATCCTTCCTGGTTGCCTGTGATTAATTGCACTGGCCACTGGGTGCCCCTCAGATAATGCAAGTGCAAGACCATAATTTTGGCTTTTTAAAATGACACTTTTAATGATGAAATATTGGACTGCTTCACTTCTGCAATTCATAGATGCATGAATTTGGCTGCATTTGTGTGTGTTCCCTGTATGCTCGTGGCTGCAAGGAAGCCCATGTGCTTGGGTAACTGCACCTCCCAGATGTGTCGCAGCCATGTCCTGCAGACTCCCAGCCTGCTCTCCTAGCACCCGCCAGCTGGTGGATGAATCATGGCGGCTTCTCTGGGAGGTGAACCAGACACAGTGGAATTGAGCGTTTATCCCACTGGGAGGTGAACCAGACACAGTGGAATTGAGCATTTATCCCAAAAGACACTGAATGCTTCAGAGGGGCCTCATCACCTGGTAGTCATCAGCAGCACTTTCAGGAGATGGAGAAACTCTCTGGTGACCCAAGAGATAATGAATGTGCTACTGAATAGGCTCTCCAGCATGTAGAAGCCCAGAGTAGGTAAGGGCAGCCCTTTCCTCCTCTTCTGGAGCAGTATGGTGAAATGTCTCCTGCTGGACTGTACAGTCCTTTGAAGGCTACAGTGGCTTGTGGGGAATAGAGCCACTGCAGATCTGAGTCATGTGCCTGCTCCTTATATGCATTCTTATGGCATCTCTGAAACAGATGCAAATTGAATTTCAAACAAAAGATACCACCGCGGCTGCTACAGTGGTGAGTGACCTAGTCTTTGAAAACTGACACTGCCGTACACATTTGCAGGTGTACACCCTGCACTGATAGGCTTTGGGTGTGATGTAGAATTCCTAGCAGAAAAATAATCATTGAAAAGCTGCTGTTAAAACATAAAAATCTTCTTTATCTCTTTCTCAAAATGTGTCTATATGTTTTTTTTGTCAATATGTATTTTTGGTTATAGAATCAAGTGAAACATACTTGCCTTTTTCACATATGCAACCTCTTTAATTAATCTATATATCTCTCCTGCATTTCTGTTTTCTAATATACTGGTACTATGGGAAAGTCATATGTCTAATTTACATGCCCAAATTAGTTTCAACTTAGTTATATTGAATGATAATAGATTTCTTTTTCATATAATTAATGTTGTCTGCAAACGTAACGTGGATTAAATTTATCATTGTAAAGATCTTAAGATTTTAATATTTTTGCAGAGGCATAAATACAGTGAAGCTATAATTATTTCATTATGTATGTATAAAAATAGGATACGGGGGAAAGTGCATGCTTTCCTTCACTGATTACTCTTAATGTCTCCCAAATTTCCTGATTTACAATATTCTCCAAGGATGTAGATTTTTCTAATTGAAGTACAGTAATTTGCATATTTTTAGACCTTGTGACACAGTTAATTGATATGTCATTACTTATATGGCACTGAATATATTTTACACATCCACTGCAGAGCAGGCTTAACTTGAGATGCAGTGGCACTTTGCAAAGAACGTGAAACTATTGCATTGGATTTAATCTTTTCCTTTCCCTCCTCACCCTTTCTTTATAAAGGCTAAGCAAAAATGGATGATGTAGTAATTGGTATAGTTCCTGTTCAAATGTACTCGTTAAAATAATGTTACTGTGTAAATGACAGGACAAGAAAAGTAAGAGCAAGTAAACAAAGAAAGGAAGAATAATGGGAAAGACAAGGACAAAGAAGATAAGGTTAAGGCTGGGGGGGAGCTAAATGTCAATAGTATCAGTGCTGGGTGTTTGAAAACCAAATTGTTCTGTTTTCTTTTACGCTATTCAGTATAAACTTGTTAAATGTTCACTGTGTCTAGGAATATTTTAAATGGGTCTTTTAAATTTAGGAGCACTATATTTATCATGGATGCTAGCAACGTGTCTAATAGTGCTCCAGTATTCAATAAGGGGCAGAGTTGCTCTAGTGGCAACAAATTTATTTCTCCTGGTGCATACCCCCACAGAACTGAATGCTCTTCATCTTTATTTGCTAACCAGGGAGGTGGCTCAGTTGAGTAAAAAGGATTGAAGGGAGTCGAAGTCTATTTTTCCAGGGTTCTGGTTAGAGGTAAGGCTCGTTGGCAATGGCATCCTCACCTCTAGTGGATTTATTATCAATAGTGACCATTACTGACACAACGGAAGGGTTGACTGGGGGGCCTTACCGCAGGGTAGGAAGATAGGGCTTTGCTCCTCGCCGCGTGAAGAGGATGGGGCTGTATTACAGCAGTGGAGATGTGGGAAGGACTGGGTTGTAATGGGTTGGGTCACAGGTGCGCATCAGGAGCGATGCTGATGTTTCTGTAGACCATCTCCTGAGAGTGGGCCTTACTTGCTGTGTCTTCAGGCAGTGTCAGAAGGTACAGCAAGGAGCAAGATGGTGCGAGTTCATATAGTGGATGTGGTGTATTCCTGAGCGCTTGCCTGTCCCTCAGGTGAATTGCTTTTCTTCCTGGCCCTGCAGTGTATGTGATACCGTAAATATATCACTTATGCTCGTGTTTATGCCACCTGCATTCTGCCCTATGGGACTTGAACTTGGGTTGCTTATGAGCTTTGTTATTTGAGATATGTCTTACGGGCTTTTATTCCCTTTTCTGTTTTGGGAGGATAACGTTGGGTATGAGAGCAGATGTCACTGGAGTGAGTGTTACTAAGGGAAGCTATTGCATTTTCTTAAAAACTGTGATATCTTGGCAGGAATTTCTTCTAAGGCAGCAATAAAAAATAAATATAAAACCACTGAGCACATCTTTTAAAACGCTTATACACTAGAGGCTTCTCGCTTCAAGATACTCTGTTGAATCAAGCTCCAGAGACAAATATGAATTCTGAATCCTGGCTGCAAAAGTAGAATTGACTCTCATATCAACTTGCTCCCCACCCCCCCGCACCCAACAGAAGGGATGAGGAAAAGGGAAAAATGCCAAAATGCCAAAAGTGATTCCTGTCTCTCTGAATTTAAGGTTCCTACTCTCATCTCAGACCAGAACACTCAAGCAGCTGCAGAAGATGAAAGTGATAGTAGAGCAGCAGCTCAGAAACATATATGGGGGGCTCTGCCCAAGTTAGCATTTCTTTTGGATCTGATTTTGCTGCAGCCTCAAACCTGCCTGAACTGTCTCTGTACCCAGATAGGAAGTGGACTATTGTCGTGTCCTAAGGGCATGTTTTACTTTTGCCTGACAAAACCACCTTTAGGGAACTGTGGAAACCAAAGTTGTTGAAATGGAAATAATTTTTATTTGGCATATTGTGGTTTTTTTTAATTATTATTATTATTATTTTATTTAAACAAGTTATGGTGGACTTCTCCAGGTAACAAACATCAAATAGTAAAAAGCCTTTATTCTTGTAGATTCATAGCATGGGAAGAGGGTTTACTCTTTTAGGATAGCATTAACTGCACGTGCCTTTAACCATCTATGAGACAGCTGTTTATGATAAGCCAGCTGTTAGGCACTGTCATTGGGGAGGGAGAGAAAGGGACATCTCCAGGACATACCTGCCACCAGTCTTTGATGCCAGACTGAGGATGTGACAAATGATGTATGTGAGAAAATCAGCAAAGGAATTCAGGAGATTTTGCTGTGCTGCAAGAATAGCTTTCTCTGAAGGATACATAGGACGGTTAGAAGTGATATTTTTATTTTGTTAAAGATAAATTTAACACCAAGGATAGAATAAAAATATGCAATATTTCCAGTTTTTATTTCTGTCCATTTTAAAATGGTCCCATTTTCTGCTTGAACTTTTTAGTAGCAGTCCAGCAAAGAAGTGTAACATTTATGAATATTAAAATGCAATCTGCTTTGTATGCTTAATAATAATTAATATAGACATTCCTTGACGATTGTATTAAATGATGTGGTTGGTTTTGCACTGGAGAGCGTCTTTCCTTACAGGATACTTTTAACTACCCTGAGAAAAGATGTTTAAAATGAAAATATGCAGCACTTAGAGAAATATTTTATCAGTTCAAAACAGTTCTAAGCATCAATAAATTTATACTATAAACCACTAATTCTTAAAAAGCAACACGAAGTCTTTGCATGTTTTTACATCGCTGCATTTCTCACTTTGCTAGTTGTGCAACTCACAGGTTTTACTGCCCTTGAAGAAGAACTGCACTTACGCATCGATTGTGTACATACAGAGTGCTGTAATTTCATAGACGAGTACATCGGGTGCTGCTGTGTTACAGCTGAGCAACGCATGTGCGAGTGGTGCTAATCTCCTGTTCTTTGGGAAGATTTCTGAAGGTTACTGTGCAAATACTAACAACCTGTAGGTTTTTGCTTTGTTAATGGGAAGGGAAACCTTTAACACTTGTCTTTCCAAGGAAAGAACTTATATTTTGCTTTTCTGTGTTTTGTTGTAGTGTTCACAGATCTCTTGTTAACTTTATTGCAGTTTCTTTTTCAAGAGCATCACTGCAGGTTCCTCTGTCTCTGAACTAACATCTCCTCCCTCTGAGATCAGAGTGCTTTGTGACCTGCCCAGGGGGAGATCCATTGCACATCACTGAGGTGCAGCTGCTTCTGGGATAGTCCTTTGTAGCTTCATATCTTTGCAGGTCCATAATGAAGGGATGTGGATGTTAACTTCTCCAAGTGAAAATTTAAAGGAATTTTAAGAGGGCAGAGCATAATTACCTGAGCTGAAAATTTCCCAAGACACAGGTTGAAATTCCCACTCTTGAGAGTTTTCTATTAAGACTACTAGCCTAGATAAATCCTGGTCCTTTAGAAGTCAGTGGTAGTTGTCCACTGGATTTTGCCCTGCAAATCACCTTCAGCCTCATCTAAGTCACGTCTGGACTTGCAGTCCTTGACTGTGCAAAGCTGCTGGTCTCTTCAGGGTAAGCTGCGTATAAATTTGAGCTATGTGCACGTAATTGATCTCCAAGTAAGGATGAGGAACAGCGTGTGTATAGCAGGAAAAAGGATGGGGAAACATGCCCTGGAAAGTAATGCTAGCTGGAAATCAGGGGTGGCAGCTTTTCGGTCTGGCTGGCAAAGGCACAGAAAAATCCAGTGGCTCGAATTTGAAATCTGAAAAATTCAGCCCTGAATAACACACATTTGTCATGGCTTAACCCCATCCAGAAACTAAGTACCACACAGCCACTCGCTCACTCCCCTTCCCATGCCAAGAGATAAGGAGGAGAATTGGAAAGGAATTTAAAACTCATGGGTTGAGATAAGAACAATTTGATAAGTAAACTGAAATAGGAGGAAAAAACCTAATAATAATGATGATAATAATGATGATGATGATGAAAAGGAGGGAGAAGGAGAGAGGAATATACGCCAAAGGGAAGGGAGAAGAACAGGTGATGCACAATACAGTTGTTCACCACCCCCTGACTGATGCCAAACCAGTCCCTGAGCAGTGATCCACAGACCCTGGCCAACTCCACCCAGGTACATACTCAGCATGATGTTCTGTGGTATGGAATATCCCTTTGGCTAGTTCGAGACCAATTTCTTGTGCCCCTCCAGCCCTCTCGCTGGCAAGGCATGAGGAACTGAGAAGTCCTTGACTGAGTATCAACACTACCCAGCAACAACCAAACCATCAGTGTACCGTCAACATGGTTCTCACACCAAATGCAGAACACAGCACTGCACCAGCTACTAAGAAGAAAATTAGCTCTATCCCAGCTGAAACCAGGACAACATTTATTGTGAGCAATGAGGGAAGTTAAATGCTGCGTTTGCTATGAGGTGCAGGGTGGGATTTACCATGGCTTGTGCTTTCTGTGATGAAGTTGAGTGTCCTTTGGAAGAAGTTACTTTCACCTGTAGGAGAATTTCAATGGCCCTTTGGAGTCACGGTGAGTGTTTTCCTTCAGCTCTGTGCTCAGGGCACCTCTTACCCTTTTTCCTTTGCATGCTTTGGGCAGAACTGGGTTGCCTTTACTGCTTTCAGCACATCTATCACCTTTAAAGTCCCACCTCAGGAAAGTGATCGTAATAAAGTCTTGTGTGTCAGGACTCTAGCAAGTCACCTGCAAGGAGCAGCATTTTTTCCCCCCTCCCACAGTTAACTGGATTTATTCTTTGTTTAATAACTGTTTACCTCTAAAGCCTGATGCGTTCCACGCTTGGAGGTGGGGCTCTGAAGCAGGAGGGTACCAATGCTCACTGGACATTGTCTTGTTTATCATCATGTGGAGGTGGGAAGAAATCCGTCAGGTCCAACAGATGTGAATGCCTGGCCACCTTTCCTGGGTTGTTTTTCTGCTGCCAGGATCTTGACCGATTTCCTCCTATTTGCAGGGTCTTTGGTATTTGATGGAGTTTTAGTTTCTCTTTATTGAGTGTTCTAAGTCTGGTCATCTGCGAGCTGAACTATTGTAATTTCGTTGAAATTTTGGATTGAATGTAGAGCATCTGTGTGAAATGCGATAGCCTGTGGGGTAATGGAGATCGCATGGCATCATCTCATGGTCTGGTCTGTCTAGAAACTGTGAAAAACTATCTCTCTTGACTTTTATTGTCCAGATATTTTGATGAACAGATTTCAGTCTAATCTGTTACAGAGAATTAGAACGAAAGTTCAACCTTCTTGCTCTTCGGGCATTAAGTATGTGTGTTAGTAACTGGTCTATAAGCATAAATTGCTTCAAGTACTTGCAGAGAGGCCATGACCACAAAAAGCTTTCTTGTGTATCATACATACATTCACACACACGTGCACATGAGCACACCACTTTGGCGCGATCCTTGTTAACAGAGGAGTAAGTGAAAGGACCAGGAGAGCTTCTGAGGTGAGTGCAGGAGGCTACAGGAGAAGAAACCGGCAGCACCCACCCACTGGTACACCTATTTATAAATGTGAATGGTCAGTGGAGACCCTTACCCCAGGAAGGCGAACACTGCCTTCATTTGAGCCCTCCCACTATGTTTTCAATGTAGTCTTTCAAAGGGTAAAAAGTAAAGGTCAAACCTTAAAGACTAAGAGGAGAGTGTTTACTGCCAGGGTAGGTCCATTACTAGGTGCTTTTCTATCTTCTGAGTTGCTAACAGATGTTCTGTATGTCTTACTGGATGAAATAATGAAGCATTTCTTTATTCTTATACATATAAAAATTCTAATATAAATTAGTTGTCCTGAAAGTCAGTATTCCTGATGCTTATTTCTATACTGTTAGAACTGCAGAAAATCTGAAAGTAATGTATGTCAATTAATATAAAATGTACAAACAAGTCTTTATTGAAAACCGTATTTTCCTAATCTCCTAATTGTTTTTAAAAGCATTTATTTTTATTAACTAACTAACTTGCTTTGTTGGGCAGTTCATTAGCTGTAGAAAGATTTTATTGTTTGCACCAAAAATCTGTAATAAAATTCTAGCGGTATAGTTCAGAGCTGATTTTTTCATAAAGCGTTATGCATCAGGTAAATAGTTTGAATGTAAATGTCTACTTTAGGCAGGGTTCATTAACAGGTACAAAAGATGCAATTTTGACTAGGCATGAAAAATAAAACAATGAACTATTTTGTGACATAATCTAATATTTCAAACTGGCTTGTACCAAACCCTTAAGATTGTTAAATTTTGTATGTGGCTACTATTACTTTTACCCTACAATGGACCAGTGTAAGCCAGAGTTACAATATTCAATATTATATAAACATATAATGCTGAACAGTAGATCTTACTCAGCCATAAAACTAGAATGCTTGCTAATTTTAAGATCTGCACTGTGAAATGGCAGCCGATCAGGGCTCTTTCTCTAGCGAAGATGTGTATAGATTGGGACTCTGTTAATTCACTGTGTAGATTGGCTCATAAGTTTTCATGGTAAAGATCAGGTACTGACGGGTACCAAGATGAGACCGTTGATCCATTTCTCCCCAGTGCTCAAATAATTGCTATTAATAGTAATTATATCTTACATTTACATGCAGCTGTATATTCATGAGTTTCCTAAGTTGTGTAGCAAGAAAAAGAAAAAAATCCTGTCCTTACAACTCTCCAAGTAGATCCTTTGACTCAGGGGGCATCCCTTGTCTGTGATGTATATGCAATAGATTTTGATGCCGGTGGTTTTTTTACAAGGAGATGATCAGCCTTTATTTTAAACTCAGAAATCTTTGGTTTAGTATGAAATGCCTCTGTACCATCTCATATCATGGCAAATGCAGCCAAAGGCTGGAGATGACATTTATATGAGATTTTCAGCACATGACCGCCAGAGTAAAATAGCTGGGGTAAGTGCAGACTGAATTGAAGGGGTTTTCTTCCATTTTCTGGTGTACAGGAGTAGCTGGATATCCCAGGAGGTTGAATAATTTGTTCTGTGTTCTTAGTTTCCTTCTTTATGCAATTAAAGCTTAATCTCCTGTGTCGTATGCAGTAGATGGTTATCCTTGAAACGGGTAAGTAGCATTACCCTCCTTTTGTAGGTGGGGAGTCTGGGGCACCTCATCTAAGATGGCTTTCCGAAAGCCATCGAGTGCTAGCACCACGTGACTCCTAGGACCAAGAGAGATGAGAAAGGAATCTAGGAGTTCTGGCCCTTAAGCCTCTGCTCACCTCTGGTGCTTCTTTCTCCGTGAACTATGTGTGTCCCCTCTCAAATCTGAAACGCCCCAGGAGAGGACTGAGAACCTTGCTGATACTCCCATTCAAAGCTCGTTGAGACCAAGGACTTCAAAAGCTTCTTGCAAAATCTGCATTTTTGCAACCTGAGCATATGTTCAGCTTGCCTGTTGGGAGAGAACTTGCTCCAGAACTTCAGAAACTTTGATTACTTATTCTCTGAGTTGAAGAGGTGTCAGAGATAGAGGGGGGTGTGCCAGGTTTAGGATCTGTCCTTCATCCTGCAGTTTAAGCCTCCTCCCACGTGCAGGTGGGTATAAATCCCCATTCTCAGCATGTCACTGCTTCAGGTGAACTTGGCCTGATGACTATAACGTATAACCAGGGAAAATGAGGAAAATAACCTTTACAACCTCCACTGTACAAATCCAGCAACTTGTATCACTAAGTGTGCTAACCCTTGTGTTAGGGCTGTCGTGCATGGACCAACATGGCTCCCAAGGATGCAGTCTTGTTTTCTGGGTGAAAGAAAACATTTCCCTTCTCCCTTTTTCTCATCATGACTTCATAGAACAAAACAGATCCTTGGGATCCTCTCCAGTCTGTTGGGTAAAGGGTATGTTTCCTAATTTTTTTGCAACTCAGTAGTGAAGCTTGTGAAATAATAATATATATATATACTGAAGTCTCTGCGGGGGGCTGCAGTGAATCAGTAGTTACTTCTCATAAAGTTTTTAATAGGATGTGAGCTCCAGGATTCAAGGGAAAGAACATTAATGTCCTTTACAGAACGTCGTGGAAAATAAATACTGTGCAGCACCAGTCTCTTGGCAGTTTCAAAGAATGTCTGAAGAGGATCATTATGAGACCATTTATGATGGGAACATGACTCCATTGCAAGTCTTTGGAGTCTCTGCTGGGATGTTGTTCGTACTACTTGAGATTAGGAGAGGAAAGCAATTTCAATAGAAGTCTATGGAGACTGTGTGGCAATTACATTGCTGACAATATCAGTATGATTTTAGTGTGAGTCTCTAGAGACCCTAACTTCTCAGTGAAGTGAAATGCATCATGCCCATACAAATTATATTATTGTTTGAAATAAACCAGAATATGCTGAAGCTAAACAAGTACTGGAATAATAGGAGCATTCAAATCGATAAGCCTTGTGGCAACTAAGGCAAGGAGTGCTACCCACAGCCTTGCTATGGCTGCCGCCACCGTCGGTCACATCCTGCGTGCCTGGGGTGGTATGTGGGTGCCGGTTTCTCTAGAAATCTCAGATGGAAAGACTGGCTCGTTTAGGTATCTGTACAGTTGATGGCCAGTTTAGAGAGGGAATGGTGCAGCTGGGTGGTTTTACCGAGCTCCTGCTCTGCCAGTAGTGATTTGTGGGGTCCCGGTTGCAGAAGGTGAAGCTGTTAGTGGCAGCAGTCTTGTCAAAAGAGACTAAGGAAGGGGCTGGGTTTAAAAATGTAGTGATGAATGAGTATGGCTTTTGGCTTCATGGCAGCGGTGAAAGGGTGACTGGTGTAAACCGTCTGGCTGGGACAGCGGTTGAAGTCTGCTGAGGTCAGAGAAGCAGTTTCCAGGCTTTGCTTTTCTCTGAAAGTACACGCAGACTGCCCTTGCTCTTGCTGGCGTTTTGCAAAGCCAGCTGGGTGAGAGGCTATCGCAGTGCACTGCGGGTTCCTGAAGCAGTGGGATACTGGCAATAAAATGATACCTTGTGTCCGTTGCTGCCGGCTGGGAGCTGAGCAAGCCCCCCTGCCTTTCCAGCCCATCAGTCACCCAGGTCCTTTCTTTCTCTTCCCTTGAACTGCTTTGTGTAGGCTGTGAAGAGAGAGCTGCAGCATTTCCAGGGCTGGAGGAAGGCAGTCTGAAGCAGCCAGGGTAAAGCACAGCGTTTGCACTTCATTGATTCTTACCTATTGATTCCAATGGGATGAAGTGTCTGTGAAAGAGAAGTGAGATTGGCAGGCAGACAGGAGCTCTGGCATCGGAGGCTGGCTGGCCTTGCCTGACGAGCAAAATTATATAAACAAACAGCCCAGATATTTCCTAGGTCAGATCTAAGAAGAACCAAAGAAAAGGAACACTGTTCCTAGGGAGAAATGAGATTTACCGAAAGAAGTTTAGTTTGCACTCGATCACCTCTGCAGATAAAACGGAGCAAGGCAAACGCGTGAGCGTTTCGTGACAGGTTGCCTAGTGCCAGCTACATTTACGGTGCCATTTCGTTTAAGCTGGAGGGTGACAAAATGTAAATGTACATCTCCTCACCCAGGAGGTGGTTCTTGTTGGGTGACTCACATGTGGGAATGAAGAGAGATGCTGTAGCTTGACCTGCCAGGTAGAAGGAAGATGTTTGAAGGGGTACTGAATATCCAAAATACATACTGAGGGCACAGAGTCAGTGCTTTACTCAACATGCTTTATATGCATCGTTTTATTGGAAAGCTAAGCACATACTGAGGAAAACTTGCTCAATAAGAGTATTGATCTTATTAAGGGTTTCTGTACAGATATATGTATATATAATCTCAAACAGAAGAATTCTGATTGTGGCCAGTTTATTACTGGCTTGTTGAAAAATGTTCCTTCTGCACTCCATCGCTGTATGTGGTTCGGAGAGGAAGGTGGCGCTGACTGATCTCTTGGGCTCTGGATCCTGGGAGTCCAAAATACCCTGATGTAACTCACAGTCCTGAGGGGCTTGCTTGAATCTCAGCAGCTATCCCTGTGCAGCATCTGCTGTGACTGCCAGACTTGGTGGCTGGAGTGATCATTCCTCTCTGTGCAGAGGCTGGGAACACAGCTCTTTGCAAGCCTTCAGGGAAGGAAAGGGCTGAACTGGCACGTCTCTGATGGGGAGCCCAAGTTCAGTGTTCGCAGCTTGAAGAAAACCACATGAAAGAAGCGATGTTGGGAAGCCTGTTGTGTCTGGTGGCAATGCTGCAGCAAGGAGAAACCTTGACAAATGATCTCGCTTCATTTTGTGCCTCATAATTAATTCTTGAGCTCCCAGGTAAAACTGGTCATGTGCCAGGACAGTGACGCTCTGTACAACCCTACAGAAAACATTGCCCGAGCATGTGGGGATCCCCAGCAATAGCTGTCAGCGGTGCTTCCACCACTGAATGATGGCATCGCATGTTTCCAGCTACCACCAAGAAATCAGATGAGTTGTCTTCCATGTTGTACCGAGTGTGCGTAGGATGCTCCTTGTCTTTAACCAGTGTGTTTCCCACACAGTCACTGATCTGCTCAATTTTTCAACTATTAACCTAAGCAGTCCTGCTCTAAGGCTGTATGTGACCCACCATCCAAGGGTGAGATCCTGCCTACACAGTAAGATGCTAGAGTTAAGGATATGCAATTCAAAAATGCTGTTGCCTCTGATTTTGCCTTTCTTGTTATCCTGCATTCATTTTGAATGCTTTTAAATCATTGCGGCTTTTTGCTTAAGCTATCGAAAGAAAACAATAGGCCTATTGTTAAGTTTAAATGCAAGATACAATTAAAAGCTCGGACCTCTGACGTGGCGCCTTAAAAATCCCTCTGTAGATGGAAGGCGGTTTCTTTTCCATTGGGAACTCTGCATTATTTAGTAGATTTGCCTTGCAGGACATATCATTTCAAGACTTTATGATTATATAGAGGATGAAACATTTCTGTGGCCTGAATTAAAGCAAAATAATCACCAGGTCTGTGAAACGTTGTGGTTTCCTGGACAGGCTCTTTTCTTTCCTTACCCTCTTGTGCCTGAGCAGATTCTTTTTCCTAAACTCTCTTTATCTGACCCATTTTTTCTTCCTGTAGTGCATCTTCAGTCTGGTTCCCTAGCGAAGGAGCTCAGCCAACTCAAAGAAAATTAGAGTTTCAGTTGGCTGTTCCACTGCCTCCTGTCATGAGCACCCACGCCCCCAGTCCTGGCTCCCAGAAACCAGAGAACCTCTTCTTTTATTCAAATAAGAAAAACAGTTAAACTTCACCCTGTATTGTTAGTATTCTTCAGCTGCTCATTAACATCTCTCCTTTAGAGCAAACTCTGTAAATGCTTTTTTTCTTTTTTTTTTTTCTTTCTTTTTTTTTTTTTTAATTCTTTGGTTGGTTTTGTTGCTGGCCTCTGTCTCTCCAACTGAACAGCACTTTTCTAATGCTTCGTCAGTCTTCTTCAAAGGATACTGCACTCTTCAGTGCTTGTATTGGTCCCCAGGGTGAAGAGGTACAGCTCAAACAGACATTCCAAAAATAAGTTATTTCTGGGGGAGCAAAGCATTATGCATTTTACATCCCCTTTAATACACAGAACATTTTGGCATATACTGGACTACTTGGTGTGAAAGAGAATATTCATACTGAACAAAAGAGTTTCATTTCTGCAGTGACTGAGACTTTCCAAGTGTGGTTAATCTTTATGAAGTACTTCTCCCCACAGTTTTTTCAGTGGAATTCTGAATCCTGGCTGCCAGCTGCAGTTTCTGGTGGTGGGATGCTGCCTGAGCTGGGGCGGGCTTGGTGGCAGCCTCACATCCGCAAGCTGTAAATGATGTATGAAATGCAAAATCCTCACTTGCCCCGTGCGTCGGGAGGAGGGAGACGGTGCTTTGCTGCCGCTGCTTCTCTGTTCTCTTAGCTGAAACTCCTCAGCAGAGAATCATTAAAAAATAAATACAACGATAAAGAAAAAGAAATGACAGCTGGAAGACGTTGCAAAACTGCAGAACAAACAAACAGGAGAGCCAGTTAAGGCCACCTACCACTGCTCATGGCTGGCTACACGAAATGACTGCCAGGCATACTCCCTTCTTCTCTGACTTGATTCTTTTTATTTTCCTGAGGAACTGTGCTTCATATCAGCCATCGCACCTGGTTGAATCCATCTATTTATCTTTTCTTTTAATTAAGAAATAATGTCAGTGAGATGAAAATAAAACCTGACAGGATGAAGATCACCTACTGTATTATAAAAACAATGTGAGGTTGAAACTGAGACATTTATTTTTGAAAGCAAGAAATCATCTTCTAGTGGCAAGATCCTATTACTGGGAGCTTGTTGTTGTTATATTAATGAATGAGAAATACGTACGATGAAGTGAACAACGGGAGATCTGACCAGACAGCCAGAAACTAAGCTCGTCACACACAGGCAACGGTGCAACTGAGGCTAGTGGTTGACTGCTATTTTTGGACAGCCTGTCCTGGCTGGCTCACAGAGGGTTGTGTTCTGAGTTAACTGGCCTGAAGAATTGCCAAGGACCCTTGGTAAGTGATGGGGGTGTCAGGTCCTTAATGCTCTTAACTCCTATTGACCGCAGTGGAGCTGACGATGGACAAGAAGGCAGTATGGACATCTCTAAGGCCTCTGGAGTTGAACCCAGAGGTGTCTGTTAGGCATGCAGGCTTCCTTGGTGTTGCTTGGAGCAAGCTGGTCACTTGACAGTGGGAACCAAAACCTGTCAGCCTCCTGAGAAGAAACATGTCTGTGTACTCAGCTGCTTGCTGCAATAGGAGATAAAGAGGAAAATAATTTTTTCCTTAATTTTGCCTTTCAGGCTATTTACTGATAGATGCAGGGAAGGGTCTCAATCCACTCAAGATCTACAGCCCTTTGCTCTCTCCTCAAGGCACATTTCCTTGGACAAATCAACCTGGACTGGCTTTTTTTCCTTTAGAGAACAGCTGAAAAAAAAGTATCTCCCCTTCAGCAGTGTAGCCAAGTGATCAGAAGGTTTGACCGTGGTGAGGCGTTTGAGGATTTGAGTTGTCTTTTTTTTTCTTGTGGAGTTTCCCACCAGTATGCCCACCCTCAGGAGTGTGGCTGTGGTGGTGGGCTTGCAGGTTGGCCTTGGGGAGCAGGTGGGGGATGAGCAGGGCACCTTCCCCACCCTTCTCACCCCCACTGAGCTGAGGTGTGCTGCCCAAAACTTTGCCAGACCTGGGCAGACAGCCAGCGGGGTGTAAAGACAAACAGCGGTTAGAGCAGCTGGGTAGGGAACCATGTGTTCTTGCTCCCAGGAATAAGTCTGTATTTCTAATTTAAATCACTCTCAGATACAATGAAGAATAAAGCATTTTGATCAGAGTTAGCGATGACCTATTTAACATTTAAACTGGTTGGCACTTATTTCAGCTCGTTTATGAGTCCTTAATGAGTTTAATGAGTTCTCTTGGATGTCAGCACTTACTACTAGTGTAGCTTTATGGCCCTGGATTTAGATGTGAGTGGCTGGTTTTGTGACCTTGGGCAATGCCCTGAATGTAGTGGTGCCTCAGTTTCCCATAAAGAGGATGAGGCAGGTACCTTTCATGGCTGTTTGCACTGCGAATTCTATGGGACAATTATTTTATTACATTTTGTTTGCGTAATACCCAATATAATGGGCACCTGGCTTTCTCTAGGGCCTCTAAATGATGCTATTTTAAAAATGAAAGATGATCGTTAAGAAATGCAGCATAGCATGACAGGGACACACATATATATGTACGGTCTTGCCTTAAAGAAGACAGAATAATAGCAGTGTCTATTAGTCAAAGTGATGCAGTCCCAGGACACCACAGCAATTATTTCATGTGTATTACTCTCTGCCCGTGTGAGAACCCATACCTGCTTCCCAGATTTTCAAACAGATAAGCAAATTTTTAGTTGATGCTTAGCCTGAATATATCTAATGTCAACCAACTGTTGTTAATAGGAGCTATTATAACCTAAAAGTGCTGATATTTTAAATGTGGTTGGTCAATCCCGGCAGGACTATATGTTCAGGCCTCTTCTACAAGGCTGTATTAGTCATTTGACACCGGTCCTGAATTTATGTTGTCAGATCCATGCCAGCTATTGAAACTTGACAACTAATTCTGGATAAGACTGATTGGAATTGATAAACCCTCTTTTATTTTGGGGCGAAAATTGGAAGTGGCTGCTAGTCCAAATAGAATCTCTTATCTAGTATGGCACGATGGCATTTAATGAAAAACATTCAGACAAATCTACTTTTGGATTGCCCTGAAGATAGAGAGTTGCAGAGTTGGATGCAATTCAAATCAGTAGTTCTTTATTTTGCATAACTTTGGGGCATGCAGAGACATTTCATCAGTACCTGATGCCATTAACTCTGGTGGCCACCATCTAAATGTTTTGCTGCTCACGTGTATGAAACATTATAATATTAGAGGAATGCTTGGAAGATAAGAAAATGCGTTTGTTTGTTTTGTATTCTTTGCATATGCTAATGACACCTTAAGTTCTTAGGACTGAAACGTGTTTTAAATTTGAATGTTGTTTTGCCCTGTATAAAAAGCATTACCTTGGGCTTGCAGTATTACAGAGGCTTCGTCGCTGAAAATTTGTTTATTTTTAAACACTGTCTGTAGCTCTGCTCCTTATTTTTTTCATGCAGTATGCCAAAACAAGCTAAAAAACAGCACAGAAGGTAGCGTACACTGTCAGGCCATCTCCTCTTGCTGCAGCTCCGCTTGTCACCCTAGAACTGCATTACCATTGGGCTATGGCCACACTGAGAAGCTGTCCTGAAAATTAGTCTGAGCCTAACGATGTGACAACATGTCTAGATGGCCGTGGCACTGGGTTTGGCCTGTGCCTTGCTGCCTTTCGCATGGACAGAGCTGGTGCCAGCGTATCTGTCCCTGCTGCATGGACAGTTCCCAGGGAGCACGGAACCAGAGATCAGAAGCCAACTTGAGCTCCGTTGGCAGTTTTAAAAATAGGAGGGATATCAGCAAAGCTTGACAGAGTCACCTTCAGCCCCTTCGTGACTGTGTGGCACCGCGGTACATGTGATGCTTTGGGGCTACATTGAATTTTCTGAGCAGCCCTCCCTTTTCAAGGACTCTGCCCAACTTTGCAAGGGGAACGGGCTTTTACAGGGTTGGCTCTTTTGGTTTTGGCTTGCCATCATTCGTCAGTGCTGCAGCCTGTTCTGTTATATTTGAGGCATTGTTTCCCTCTGTAAATACAGGTAATTAAGGCGTTGCCTTGGGTACTGTCGTGCGGTGAACGCTCAGTGGACTAGCTTCCCACTAGTTGTGAGCCTGCTCTCCCAGCCATGCCTATGTTGTTCTGGTAGCAGCAAACTTAAACAAAAGTTATTTTAATTTGCACATAAAAACTAAGCTATGGAGAGAAACTAAGCTTTTATGAGGTAATAAAGCACAGACTCAACCTCATGCCTAGTGCTTCCAAGCAGGGTGTCTCTGAAGGCATCTCAGCAGGGATAGAGAGAACCACAGTAAGGTTCAAATGTGGGGGCAGCCAGTAGGAAGCAATAGGAGCAGGAATGTAGGTGGGATTTAGGCAGGCTGAGCTTAAGTTTAGGAAGGTAACTCAGGGTCTGGGATGGCCTTAGGATAGGAGAATCGCCTGGGGCTGAGCAGCATGCCACAACTTTCAGCCTGCCTCATCATCCTCCCTTCGAGCCCTCCCTCCCTCATTTCCCCAAACCTTAGCAGTGAAGATGCGTCTCAGAAACTGCAGGTGAGCTATTGTGTCCCTCCAGCCTACACCCCCACTCACAGCCCCCACTCCCCCTGCTCTTTTTTGCCTACCGGAGTGCAAGGGAGAAAAGTTTGACAAATTGTTGTCCACCCAAAGGCTCCCAAGTTCTTTTACTCACTTCTATTTTTAGGCTGATTCCTTTTGCTTTTTTTCATTGTGCTACATTTTGCCAGGTTTCTGCCCAGAGGAAATTTTTATAGCTCAATTGTAAAGCCCTTGCAATTGAGGATTTATCCTGGGAATGACACAATCCAACTGGAGTAGCACAAATGGCACAGCACTGAAATAAAAGGTTATCAAGGCTGTAATTTATTTGTTTAGGCCACTCAGAGTACAAAAATGCCTCTTATTTCCTCAGCTCCCTGAGTGGGTTGCAGCATGGTGGATGCCTTCAGACCAGCCTCCTTTCTCTGTCAGTCATTTTCTCTACAGCAGCATTTTTCAGGAAGCACAATTAAAAAGCTGTTTCCCGATACGCCCTCCTCCCGCCTCCATCCCTTCCCCCTCCAAATCCCAGCTCAGACACAGGTTGTTTCTTTCTTTCTGGTCCAGGTGACTCAACGGTGACAAAGGACAATGAACTCTCTTCATGTCTCGTTATATGGCAAAAGACTGAAATAGGAAGTGGCAGGTTTAATCTCCAGCGGTTAGGGTGAAATAATGCGAAACCCACTTAAAATACATTTCCATGTTCTAATATACATTTTGAATTTATAGAGAAATGACTTGGGCCATTTGTTCAAAGCCAGAAAATGCATGTGGTCCGCAGTTGAACTTATCACACTGTGCCAGGCAGTTTTCAGGAGTGATGGATACTGTTTTTTGTGAGTCCTTTCTGCTGAGCTGATTCAAGGCCAAGCCACAATAAACCTGGTGATGGTCATTAGCAGTGCCCCCTGCAAAGCTGTTCGGTTAGGAGCTTGCCGGTTGAGGTAGGTGGCGATTTTGTGACCATTCCTCCCTGACGACTCGTTGGAGTTAATCACAGAAGAAGATGGCATGTCCCTGGGGGGTAAAACGGGGCAAGGAGTGATTAGCGTCTAATTGGAAGACAACTGAAGGGCTGCAGGGAGTGACAAAAGAGTAGTGGTGGTGCCTCGCTAAGTGTAAGGAAGTCATGGTGTGCTCCAGGTTAAGTCACAGAGGAGAGGGAGATAACCCAGCTCCCCAGTGCATGTGGCACATGCCCGTGCCATCCAGGACTTCAGAGGAATACCTCATTTCCCTCCCAGTAGGGAGCAGCAGGTGCTGGTTGGGCTGCCCTTGCTGCGAGGCGGAGATGCAGGCAGCCTGCAGTGGTGCCTGACTGGGGCCAGACGCACTGCCTGCTCTGTGGTAGGAAGAAGGTTTTCAGGGTGGCTGGAGCAGTCTGGAGGTGGAGGTGTGGGGGACAGTGAGTTTCTGTGGGGGCATGCTTCAGCAGGAAAGTTTTTATCTTCCCGTAGCTCTATCTGCAGCAAATGAAAGTTTGCTTTCACGAAGTGGAAGCTCCAGACGTGTAAGCCTGTCCTGGTGCTGCACCTGCACAGGGGTGCAGTGGTCCGCATGGAGCACAGGGTGCCAGCGTGTGCTGACAAGTCACCTCCTAAATGACAGTAGATTTGTGATGGAGAGCCTTCCCTACTTAATTGCTGGGAGACCGCTCAGAGAGTGGGGATGGAAAGGGACTTTGGAGGACAAGGAATCCAGGATTGGCTTTGGGCAAGGAGCATGGTGATTAATTTGCCACTTCTTGACAAATGGGTATATGGAAGAACTGGAAACAAGTGAGTCAGGGGCCCTTCACTTCTGCCAGTGTGGGCTGTTGGCAGCTGGGAGACCACTCAAAAGGAAGAACATCTTCTGCTTACAACTCACAGCTGGCAGAAGATCTAGATCCCCAGTGTTTCTGATTTTACCTAAAAAATAATGAAGCGATGTTAGATGGCATATGGCTCTCTGTACTTTTATTTTGGTCCTCTTGAATCAGGCTGGAAGCATTGAGGGGGCTCTCATGGACCAGTCAGCTCTGAGGCTGTGGTCCAGGCTTTTTGTGTTGAGCACCATATGCAGACTTCTCTTACAAGCATCCATTAAAATTCTTTCCTGCTTTCTACCACTCCTGGAACAGACCTATTTTGTGTGCTGTCTAATATTTTTAAAATCTTTCTGCATAGCTTCCTGGCATTCTTCTTTTCTCTGATGTAAATTTATAACCAAACCCCTAGTCTAATGCATCAAATATAGAAATAGATAAACTTTCTTTTCAGTTTGTCTGTTGTTCTGTCCATACTAATGAACAGACCAAATCAAAACCTTCCACTGAAAAATGCTTTATCCCAGAAGTAGCCCGCTCCTCACTCCCCTTCCCACTTCATGACTCATTAGGAGGAAGGGTATTGAATCTGTTTCAGCACGGTTGTAGGCAGCCACCGTGTGTGTGGGCAATCACCTCGCACAGAGTGCTTGTTTTCTCTGTGTCAGGTGAAGCAATGCTCCTCGCAGGCTGCTGTGCCAGTGTCGGCTTTTCCCACAGGAGCAGGTACCTGCACCATGGTCTGGGTAGGTCCTAACCATGTAGGAAGAGTACACAGAGGAGCCAGAATTTCAGAGAGAGATCTGCTCTGGGGGTCCCAGCAGGAATTTCCTCCTCTCTGCAGCTCGCAAATCAGAGTTCACATCCACTGTGCTGACACAGGCATGCAGTGCTTGGGAAACACCACATTTATCGGGCAAGAGTTTGGCCCTTATAGCCACTGATCTTATGCCCTTAGCAAGAGGCAGAACACAAGTGTAGACACTTAGAGACACAGCAGATAAATAGTAAAAGGGCTCTTCACTATGCTGCATTTTTACCACTGCATAAAAATCTGTCTGCGTGCTTTTTGGAGGTGGTGTGTATGTGTGTGTACACCCGTGAGAAATGACATTTCACACCCATTCTGCACTTTGTTTTATATAGGAAATGCCATAGCCCATACACAGAAGGATCTAAAAAAAACCCCCAATGAACACACACACTTGTCCATTTGGTCAATGTTCCTGTGTGGGTCTGGGGTCTTACAGAGCACTTATGTGAGCACTTGAAAAATATTAACATGGAGATGGGAGAGAGGTACGGGTGATTACAGCATAATGGTGTGAACCAGGCAAAAGGACCCTGTTGTCCAACTTGCTTTCTCTGCCTCTCTGTTTCCATATAGCTAATACCAGTAACAAAAACAGAACAGAAAACTCAGGCTCACTGCAGATTTCTAGGGGCTCCGTGGGGGCAAAAGTAACACTTCTGAGATCCTTCTGTGAAGAATACCACACAAAAGCCAGGGATTGTATGATACTGGACAGTCTGGCAATGTCAAAGACAATCAGAGCTCATGGAGTTCAGATGTATAAATATTAGGGACAAAAATATTCTATATGATTTCTCTGCAGTCACTCACCCTGTACCAGTACATATAGACAAAAAAAGGGGGATTTCCTTTCTATAAAATGCTTTTGGATACTGAAAAAATGAAGGCTGTGCAATTGCCTGAGTGATATCGTATGTCAAGATCCATATTGTCTTGCTTTGCAAGTGGGAGACTTTTCCTTTTTCTGTGCAATGGCTGAAGTCTTTACTACACCTCTATATTTGCTTTCTGTCACCTGAATCCAGCCCATTTTTTGCTGGTATTGTGGTTTTAAAATATTTTCCTAAGTTATTTTAAATGCAAAAGAGCATATTGATTTTTGAAGTATTATATTGTCATTTATCTGTTTTAATAAAAAACAAAACCAGCACCAGCTTAACATATTTCACAGCTTGCATCCTGGGCTTAGAAGCTCTGCAGATACAAACGTGATCACAAAGGAGGAGGGGGAAAAAAAAAGTTTTGAAATGCAAAGGATTGGCATTTCTGGATGAGTAGAAAATTAGCATCGTAACTATTTTACTGCTAAAACTACCTTGGCCAGTATATTTCTTACTCTCTGATTGAAGATGAAATAAAGTCCTCTCATCTTGTTTGTGTTGCTGATTTGTTGGATATTTATCGATTTACGGATCATAATGCACAATTTTTTTTCCATCTACAGTAAGAATATTCTGTATCTGTCATGCTTTTTATGAGTAACTGTTTTTCTATTATCTGTGAAACTGGTTTATACCAATACTCTCTAGTCATCAGCATTTCCAAAGGCTTTCTTGAAAGAGATTCATTCTGCTAGTAATCAATGAATTACAACCGAGCACTAATATTGTACCATCAGATTTTCTGTAAACCATGCAGAAATAGATTTAGGTGCAGGTAAATTTCTATTGAATACATAAAACATCTTTTCTGTCTATTGTATGACTTAACTGTTCTTCGTGGAAAAATCAAAATACCATATCTTGTAGGAAAAAAATGAGGTATTCATCGTCGTGTTTAGCCTTTGTGCTGTTGAAAGCAATAACATCACTGGGGTCATTTGCACCCTTTTTTAGGAGCTTGAACAGTTCTTGATGGTTCGGTTCTGCCCCAGAGGGCCTAGGATCACAGTAGCATCTGGCAACATAACCTGTCCAGACAAGAGAGGTTTGACTATAGGTTGTGACTGCAGCTTTAGTTTGTCCGTCCCTTTGTATGCAAAGACAGGCAGCGACAAGCGTGCCCCTAAGTTGTTTCTGATTTTCTTGTGATTTGGCTAGTTCTTTTGCTTGGCCAGTGACTAGAGCTCTTCAGATGATCGGAATTTTGCTTTTGCCCTGACCTTAGGAGCTGTTGGTAGGAAACACACAGAGTAAAGCATCATCCTTACCTTCACGTACTTAATATGCTGTGGAAGAGAGGTAGTTGCAGTTATTTATTGCCTGAGAAATCTTGTTACGCAGGAAATATCCCTGAGGTTGAGGTCTGCTGTCTTTAAGCCTCTTTATGCTGCAAGAGCAACAGAAAAAGCCTTAGGGCACCAGAGAAAATTTGATCCACTCCGTTTAGAGGAGTTGCTCTACAGCATCTTAGTAGCCGTAGTTAGTCTTTGCCAAAGTCTACTAATGCTCTTTTATCAATGATGCTCTTGAGAGCTCAATTAAGTATCATGCCGATCTGTTTCAGTTTATCTTCAAACAATGCTAAATCTGTGGAAAAGATGCTGACACTGTGGCATAATTTGTAACTAAAATTTTGATGATTTTTATGACCTGGCAAGGCTATGGTTTTTAATTTAGCTGAAGAAGACACCTATGGCTATGAGTGCGGGGTGTTCATCCTAAATGACTTTTCCTTAATGGGTTTTCTAATCATGAGTGCAGAAATACAGCTTTCTTGTAGGTGCTTACAAGGTGCAGTAAACCAGCAAACTGAAATTAATGCCACGTTCCAGCCTCTGCATTCATATGACTTTGGTTCCACATCTCTTTAAAACTCTCATAACAGTAAAATTTTTCTCTAAATAAGTGAATAAGAAGCATTATTAGCAAATGCCTTCTTGTAACAGTCTTCTATTGGAATTTTTCATTCTGTACAGTGGTCATTTCAGGAAAGTACTAAACTGAATTGTTCCTTCTTCTCTGAAGTGTTTCAGATCTGGCTGAAACATTTGCTTTTCTATATATTGTTTCAGAAGATAAGCGTACTGGTTAATAAATAGTGAGACATTTACATTCGTAAGCCCCTCAGACCTCAAAACTCTCTTTTCCTATCTACTAGCACATGATGAGCTTCAGTTAAAGGACCTAATTCTGGCAGGCGCTGAGCTCAGTACCCCACAGCAGGAGGTCATCCTGTATCTTTACAAGCTGATTAGGTAAAGATTCGGTCTAAATGACGGCTCAGGTTTTTTTCCTGGATTTCTGTCTGTTTCTGGGATGTTCTGAAAAAGCTTCATGCTGTATTTCATTGAAGGACTTTGGGAGGAGCGTGGCACACAAGGAGGGAGGGTATGCTGCTCGTGAAGGAGGGGAAGAAGATGCAGCAGGGAGATGTGAAGGGACATTGATCGAGAATGCGGGCTAGGCAAGGCAATGGGAAAACGTACCAGCAACCGGGACATCAATGCACGGGCAGGGTCAAAACTGCACAGCTTTTGAAGCGAAGATGAATTGCTTGAACTTAATGCAGAAGGGAAACAGGAGAGGAGATCTCAGAAAGAGAGGAATGTCAGGGATATTAGAAATGGCTTTTGTTTTGTTCCCCTAGGTGACTTCACTTCTTATCCCTTTTTCATTATTTCAGGTAATTGGCTATCAAATGATCTCCTCGATTTTGGGACAGTCTAATTTGTTATGACAGCTGTGAGCCCTGTGTGATTCACCTCCTCCATTTTAAGGCTTTGGAAATGTTCGCGTACTTTGTTTTTATATTTGCTTGTAACTGGCTTTGTTGGAATAGGAGCTCAGCATTCACATCTATCAGTCCGTCTGCTCCTCTGTTGTATCCATCGACCCATCAGGTCTTTCGCTGGTAATTCATGGACAGCATCCACACAACTTATCCCTCTACACAAGGTTGTATTAATTGGAAATTTGAAAGGAAATAGTTACCTTTTAGAGGCTGTCTTGCTGGTGGAATGTTGATGTAGCAGCCCACAAGAACAACATACATATTTTCTGTCAAATGTCTCTGGTCCTCTAATGTCTTTTCCATCTTGAAATGTCTAACGCTCTTGTCTCAGCATCTTCTAGTTCCTGTAATGACACATCCCAAGAAAAACCAACAGCCTGTCTTGCTATGGAGAGATTATAGAAAGGGGTGTTAAGCAGCAGCAGCTTGCTTTCTTTCCAGAAGATTGCATTAGTCACCAGATGATGCTTTCTTGTCACAGTTGTTCCAAGAATCAATGCATCAATGACTGGGGATGTACAAATTCCATGGGTCACATTTTCATTCTTGAGACTTGCATAATGTAAAATGGGTAAAATACACCATTAGTCAGCCAGTTGTATAGACTGTCCTGGGTTATGATGCAGCTTTTTGCTAGAACCCGGTCCTGGCAATTTCTTCCAGAGTTTAAGGCCCTTTTTTGGGATTGTTAAGCTTCTCTATGGGCATCTTCCGGATAGATCTCTGCCTCCTTCCCAGTTCTTTTAAAGTAAATAATACAACTCAGAAAAGTAAAATTGCAGGAGTACATACAGGTGCGGGCCAGGGGAGGGAAGGAGTTGAACTACACTGTCTCAGATAAATTTTATGTGGCTCCTCTTTGCCTGGGTTTGATAAGCAAGTCTGGGTTTCTCATCTCTTTTTAACCAAGAGAATGCTGTATTCTGCTCCCAGCATTCATGAACTATTGTTGAGATGACGCAAAGTGTTGTCTCAGTAGATCTCAGGTAATCATGTTGTAGAAGATGAGTTAAATTATCTAAGGGAATAAGATAGGTGAAGGCAGAAGATGGTCTCAATATTTTCATGCCTAGTCTTTTGTGTTAGTAAGGCTAAAAAGTATTGGTGCTTATGAGGTTAAAATGACACATGGGTTACTTTGGGGTTTGGTTTTTTTTCTAAAAAAAAATAATTTTCCCCACTTTTCCTCTGATAATCAAGGTATTGACAAAATGACCTGAAGAACCTGACAGCTATAGGAACCATTTTAATTCCTTTCATTATACAGAGAGAATTAGGATGCAATAGTTGTGGTCTCCCCACTACCATGCATTTGCTAGGTTATATTATCATTCATACAGTGTATCTTAGGGTATTTTACATAACATAACTAATTGGTAATAAACTGATATGGAATGTAGAAATTGTCAGAGTTCGTTAGACAGTAAGACAGAGCAATAAAAAGAGAGCCTTATAACCTACTGTAAAAAGTGTACTTTTAGTCTGCTTTAACTTTTTTTTATTGTTACTTCATGCTTTTCCAAAGAGGACAAAATTCCTCTGAGGAAAAGCTGTTACTCCCTAACACTTGCCAGTGAAACTTAAGACGAGTGACAGATTTCCCTCAGCAGGTTCAAGTGTACATCCAAGAACATAAAAAAAAGTTAAGAGATGCTGGACAGAGGCCATGTAGTACCTTGTAGGTTAAAAGAGCAATTTTAAAATCAATACTTTTGTTTAACTGGCAACCAAGGTAGTCGTTTCAGACTGGGTGAAATATGTGAAGAGCAAACCCTTTTTACAAGGAGTATATTCAGGTTATCAGCACTGGAGTGCTATGCAAGGTTGCGTTGGACATGCACGACACCAGGGGATTGCAAATAAACTCATCTAGATGTGACAAAATCATGCATAATTATTTTGAAACCTGAGGGAGGTTGAAATAGCCCCAACTTGGTGATGTCCCATCAGTGATAGACAGGCAGCTGCAGAATTTATAATGGCTCATTTTCGTAGAAGATGAGAGGGAAAATTAAAATAACCTCTTCTGCTGCAGCTCTCACACATTTGCACTTCTAATTGAGAGACGTTGAATGGGATGGAGCAATGGGAAGCCCTTCGAAGCAGCAGGCAGCCACTAACTGGCCTGTGCATACCCAGGTTTTGCTCTTCTGTGGGTTGTGTGTACCAGCCTCCTGTCTGGCAGAATCACAGCGACCATCTGTGCAAGCGTGGGAGTTACCTGGAGGTAAGGGAAAGCCTCCCAAGAGGTTTGCAAGTCTTCATTGTCCTGCTATTATTTTATTATTAAAATTACTAGAAGAAATGGCAAATCCGTTGGGACACAGTGGTCTACAACTGCCGTCAAGCAAATAGTTGACAACCAGCTCTGAAATAGTGTAATCAATTGAGGAGAACTGTTTCCCACCCTAGCTCCCTGATCCCTAGGAAAAGCTCTTTGCTCCTCTCAGTAGTTCTCCTCTGAATTTTTACAATCTGGAAAAAGAATCCAGTTACACCCTGATAATGATATACAACACCCAAAAAAATAAGTCAATGTATCGATCTCCTTAGCGTATGCCAAATTCAAAGTGATCAATCAAAACACAGAAGATAAATCAGCCAGCTCGGCTGCAATTTATTGGCTTTAGACAGAACTAGATATTTTGCAGTCGTATAACGGGAGACTTTGCTTTTCTTTTTATTGCATGAGGCAACAAGTAGGAAAAACCTTCATAGTAATTCTTGCATAAGAAAGTAAGAAAGCAAAAAATGTGACACATGAGGTCAGGAAACAGCAAAAATAAAATAAATTCAAAGAAGGATTTCTTGGGTTTAGTTATATATACCAGAAAGGATTAGCCACCAAGCAAGAAGAAAAAAAAAAATAAAATCCTTGATTGTTATCTGATACTAAACATAAAACTAAAGGTTGCAGATCTTCCTCTTCAGCCAGGGCAGTTTCTGCTGCCTGTTGTGTATCATGAGCCTGGTTATTGACTGGCGTGAACTGAGTTACTTCAGAGAAGGTGACCAAGGTTTTCACAACTGGGGCTCTCTCTGATCTACTTGGCTGCTGAGCTTCAGGTGCTGTTGCCTTTCTCCCTCGTGCCTGAGTGCTGTTTGCCTTTGTGTGTAATGCACTTGTTCCACTGCATCGCTGGAAATCATTCCAGTGTCAGGGGAGTTGGACATTTAATGTTAGCAGGCAGGGGAAGAGCAATGTATTTTTACTTTTTCGAAGTGGGAAAATTGAGGAGGAAGGGAGGAAGGAAGCTAGGTAGGTAGATAGTTCCTGGAAATGGTAAAAATGCTCCTGTTTGAAGATGATCAGAGAAATCATAGCAAGTGTTTTAAGGGCCATCGCAGTTGTGGTGCTTGGTAGCCTAATAAAAAACGTTCCATTTTCTGAAAATTAGCCTGGCTCTGTTCTCCAGGTCCCCAAAATCAGAACTCCTCAAACCACTCACTGCTTTTGAAAACCTGACCCTTTTTATGTAGGTGGCATTAAAAAAAGTGAAATAGAGGAACATAAAAAACTATGGTAACATGCAGAAAGGCATAAGATACAGAAAAAAAAAAAAGCAGCTGAACAAAAAACCTCAACGTATCTGCTTGACATACTAAAATATTTCTGTTTTCTTGAAAATGCTTATTGGGAAATGCATTACAAAACCTTGTAACAGCTGGAATATGGTGATCTAATTGCTGTTTCAATAGCGCTGTGAACATGCAAACATATTTCCTATGCAAAATGTCAAAAAGGCAGCAATCTAAGTGAGGCTTTAAGCTTCAAAACAAAGACACAATGAGCTGATTTGTAAACATTTATTTCTAAGGTTACACTTAAAACCAAAATAGAACAGCATAGGTTTGGAGACAGTGCAACAAATCTTTTTACAAAACTCTAGATCTGGAGAGAAGAGAGGTTTACTGGCTAAAAGATACTTGGGCTGCATCAAAATTTCATTCCCAGTGGTGCTGCAGCTCCTTGAAACCATGTGTTTCTTCCCACTCAGAATCTTTGAGTAAGGGAGGGGGATTTTGGCCACTGAAAGGATGCAGGGAGACCCAGAGGTTCTTCCTGTGCAGAAGTAATTTTTTACCATCATTTGCACTACTATGCCTTTTCTGTAGACATTTTTGGCTTGCCACAGGCCTCAGGTCAATGATGATGTTGACTTCTACTACAGGTGTTGAGTGAGGCCAGTTTGGAGTCAGTGCTGAGGGAGGTCTCAGGGTTTGGGGTGACCTGGCAGTCCTGTACCATTCCTGGGAAGAATTTGCTCAGGGGCTAGCTTTTGCTCACCTTAGTTGTTTTCTGGCAGGACAGATGGTCCTTCAAGGTAGAGTATGAGTTGGTTTTAGTTGTAGCAACCAAGTGCAGCGAGTGACTGCCATAAAAAAGAAATATTGAAGTTGAAGGGTGCTGTGCAGGATAGAGTATGACGTGGGAAGCCGTATGCTATGGCCCTTCTTGCCAAAAGAGCACTGTGGGTTTTCCTGTGATTTACACTGGTGGTGTGATTAGCGTAACACCATGGGCACTGCTTGACTTACACAAGTGTGAAATCAGAAGAAGTTAAAATGACTGCACCCACTCTGCACCAACCTATGCCAGCAGCATACAATGAAAATCTCTTAAATATATACTTGATAAACAAGTCAATCAGTTTGAGGAGTAAATTTACTTTTCACCGAGGCCATCCATTTGTAAGATCCTTACTGTATTGTGCTTGCAAATAACATTTATTTCTGTAGTGTAAATATGCAAGAGTTCATTTTAATAAAAAGTAAGCCCTAAAATAAGATAAACCCATGACTAGACTTGCATTGAAGATTTAAAGTGCATTCATCTGCTGTTTTTCTATATAAATATTCATTGGTTTAATGCTCTCAGGTGTTGGAAGTTTTAATCTGCATTCAGATGGAGGTACTTTAATCAGAGAGTTCATAAAAGTCTCTAACTTTTTTCATAAAAAATAGAGTAGTAGATATAACAGAGGGTTGCAAAAGCTTAAAAAACCCCTAAACTGCAGCTCTAGGAGGGAAAAAAAGGTAAATACCAAATGGCACTTTGTGCCATAATATCAATATTCTATTAAAAATAAATCTCTCACTGTTAGACCGAAGAGTCTCAAACAACCTGTCACTTTACTGCAGTCTTCAGAGATGACTGATAATGGATAAAAAATCCCATAGCATCTGTTTAACATGTACTCACACAAACTGTTAGGAATGTTTTTAAATGTCAGCAGTAATGTATGCATGTATTAGCTATCACAGAGCAACAGCTCAACAAAGACAGCATCACTGCCACATTGGGGGCTCGTGCTCTAAATTAGGGAGGTCAAGTGGTAGAGACAGAAGCAGAGTGCGTTAGAAACCATATTGTTTGCCTTCTGAAAACTGGAAGAAATTGTGAAGTCAGCTGCAGCCACAGTGCCGACGTACGGAGTTTGTACACTTTGAAAATAGCTAAGTGGGATTATGGTAAATCTTTCAATTGCAAGAAGGTTAATCGTGAAAGGCACCGCATATAAGGTCAGTAGGATGTGCGTGGGGGTAATGTGGTTTAGGCTGTCTTTTGCATTAGCAAGGTATCACACTTCATTTGGGAACCTAAGCATTCACCGAGTGTGGAGTGTCATATAAGCGCAGTTGCTGACTAAACAGCGTCTGTGTGACAGCGTTGTTAGCAGCGCTGTATTTCTTGACAATTCTGCACTACTTAACTATGGAGATATGCTACAGGGTATGTTGTCCTGGCAAAGTCGTTGGGCTACAAGCCACTTTTCACGCTGAAATTCATAAATCAGTTTTTTCCCCCCCTGTTACTCCATAATTGAAATTTCTCTTTTCCTTTTAGTGTGCACAGGTTTTTTTCTGTTTGCTGCCAAGAGCGTACGTTGTTAAACATTGCTTCTGCAGTCAAAATGTGTGAAGAGGGTTTTGCTAAATCATCAAGTATATTCAGTTTTGTGCCATAAGCTTGCGTCCTCCCAAAATGCAGTAAGCTGGGGCCTGTCTTGAAAGTTGCATGGGCTGCTGGGTGTTAAGCAGAGTGACTGTTAAGGGGCCCTGCGGTGCCCGTCTGCTAGCCTGGCAGGCAGTCACAGGAGCCACGGTCCGAGGTGTCGCCAAGCGGGTACCACAGCTAGTCACGAGCACAGACTACTATCCACTGCTACTCTTTCATGTGGGCACAAATGACACTGCAAGCCAGAACCTGGGCATAATCAGGAGACTATAAAGACCTAGGGGTGCAAGTGAAAAATTCTATTGCCCACGTTACTTTTTCCTCCATGTTACCAGTAAGAGGAGAGGGTGCAGCCAGAAATAGACACATAATGCACATCAGCTTCTGGCTTCATGGCTGGTGCCATCGTGAGGATGTTGGCTTCTGTGGCAACAGGACATTCCTTGGCTATAGCCTGTTACGGAGGGATGGGATCTATCTGTCTAGACGAGGCAAGGGAGTCTTTGGCAGCAGGCTAGCCAACCTGGTGAGCTGGGCTTTAACCTGAAGGACTCAGGGGGAGGGCTCCAAAGGGGCGATGCTCACACCGTTGCATCCAGCTGGGGATTAAGCCAGGCCAACCAGGGCAGCGATATATGTTCCTTAGCCACCTCCCAAGATGAGTACCAGCAGGCCAGCCACCTCAAGGGTGTGCATTGCTATGGTGGAAACCTGCATGCTCAATCACCTCTCTGAAATGCCCATACACCAATGCACAGAGCGTGGGAATATCCAGGAAGAACCAGAGATCTGCGTGCAGACGCACAGCCATGATCTCACTGCGATTACGGAGACATGGTGGGATGGCACAAATGACTGGAATGCTGTGATGGATGGCTCTGTACTTTTTAGGAAAGACAGGCCAGCAAGGAGAGGTGGTGTAGTTGCTCTTTATGGGAGAGAGCAACTGGAACGTATCAAGCTCTGCCTAGGGTCAGATGCAGAACGAGTTGAGAGCTTAGGGGTAAATATTTAAGGGGCAGGCTAATATCTGCTGGAAAGACACATATAGTCCAGGAGGTTCCTGCAGAGCATTGATGATA
The DNA here is from genome assembly GCF_023634155.1 of Falco peregrinus. NCBI lineage: Eukaryota > Metazoa > Chordata > Aves > Falconiformes > Falconidae > Falco > Falco peregrinus. The sequence continues at coordinate 32,605,903 of NC_073722.1, forward strand.
ACACAGGTAGCGGAGGAAGCATCTAGGTGAGGTGTGCTCCTGGATCTTGTACTAACAAACAAGGAAGGACTAGTTGGGGATGTGAAGGTTGGGGGCAACCTTGGCTGCAGTGACCAAGAGATGATAGAGTTCAGGATCCTGGATGGAGGAAGCAGGGCCATGTGTAGGATTGCAACCCTGGACTTCAGGAGAGCTAATTTTGGCCTCTTCAGGGACCTGCTCCGAGGAATCCCGTAGGTTAGGGGCTCTAGAAGGTGCAGAGGTCCAACAGAGAAGGCTAATATTCAAGCATCACTTCCTCCAAGCTTGAGATCAGTGCATCCCTTTGGGTAAGAAATCAAGCAAAGAGGGCTGGAGACCTGCACGGTTGACCAAGGAGCTTCTGGGAAAACTCAAAACAGAAGAAGGAAGTTTAGAGCATGTGGAAAAAGGGATAGGCAGCTTGAGAGGAATACAGAGATTTTGTCAGAACGTGCAGGGAGATTAGGCTAAGGTCCGTTTGGAATTAAGTCTGGCAAGGGATGTCAAGGAGAGCAAGAAGGGCTTCTTCAAGTCCATTGATAGGAGAAGGATGACTAGGGAAAACGTGGGCCTACTGCTGAATGAGGTGGGTGCCCTGGTGATGAGGGACACAGAGAAGGTGGAGTTACTGAATGCCTCCTTCGCTTCAGTCTTTACAGCTAAGGCAAGCCCTCAGGAATCCCAGACCCTGGAGGCAAGAGAGAAAGTCTGCAGAAAGGGAGACTTTCCCTTTGTCAAGGAGGATTGGGTTAGAGATCACTTAAGCAAATGTGACACCCACAGATCCATGGGCCCCGATGGGATGTGCCCCTGCGTCTCCAAACAATCAAGCTGCAACAAGGTCATTTACTACCACATGCTCTTCATGCCAGCCCCTCTGCTGCCTTCTCCTAGTCTCTCCTCTTCCACGGCTGCTGCCTCTTCGTTGGCTCTCAACCACTTAACAGAACCAGCCACAGCTGCACCTTATCTACATCGGCCAACCCACCGCCCCTGAAGCCAGCCCACAGCTGTATGTTATCGATGCTAATTAACCCAGCTTCATGCCTCTACACCTCTGAGTGCTGAGGGAGCTGGTAGGTGTTATTGCCAAGCCAGTCTCCATTATCTTTGAAAGGTCATGGAGAGCAGGAGAGATTCCTGACGACTGGAGGAAAACTGATGTCAGTCCAGCCTTCAAAAAAGGCAAGAATAAGAAACCAGGAAAGTACAGGCTGCTCAGCTAAACACAGTTTCCCTGGACCTCAGGGGAAAAAGGAGAGTTTACCATCTTGGTAAGAAGGGGCAGGGAACACTGGAGGACTATAAGGATGTCATGGTTATGCAAACTGAAGATTAGAGAGGTGAAAGCCCAGCTAGAACTCAGGCTGGCCAATACTGTAAAAGATAAAAAAAAATGTTTGTATAAATGCAACAGAAACAAAAGGAGGGTCAAGGGTAATTTGCATCCTTTATTGCAGGGGTCCTCAAACTACGGCCGGCGGGCCGGATACGGCCCCCCAGGGTCCTCAATCCGGCCCCCGGTATTTACAGACCCCCCTGCCGCCGCCCCCCCCCCCCCGCCCCGCCAGGGATTGGGGGGGGGAAACCAAGCAGCCGCAGATGACTGCCTGCCACTGCATCCGCGCACCGGCCCCGCTGGTTAAAAAGTTCGAGGACCCCTGCTTTTTTGGATGTCGTGTGGAACATTGCCACAAAAGGGTGAGGAAAAGGCCGAGGTACTTAATGCTTTCTGTTCCCTGGTTTTTAATAATAAGACCAGCTTCCCTCTGGGTAACCAGGCCCCTGAGCTGGAAGACAGGGATGACAAGGAGCAGCATGAAGTCCCCACAGACCAGGAGGAACAGTCAGTGACCTGCTGCTCCGCTTAGATGTGCACAGGTCTATGGGGCTGGATGGGATCCACCTGAGGGTACTGAGGGAGCTGGCAGAGGAGCTCACCAAGCTGCTCTCCTTCATTTATCAGCAGTCCTGGCAAACTGGAGAGGTCTCGGAAGACTGGAGGTTAGCCAGTGTGATGCCCATCTACAAGAAAGGCAGGAAGGAGGATCTGGGAAATTACAGGCCTGTCAACCTGACCTTGGTGCCGGGGAAGGTTATAGAGCAGATCATCCTGAGTGCCATCACATGACATGTGCAGGACAACTCAGGGACCAGGCACAGCCAGCATGGGGTTATGAAAGGCAGGTCCTGCTTGGCAAATCTGATCTACAACAAGATGACTCTCCTAGTGCATGAGGGAAAGGCTGTGGACGTTGTCTGCCTGGACCTTAATAAAGCCTTTGACACAGTCTCCCACAGCATTCTCCTGGAGAAACTGGCTGCCCATGGCTTGGACAGGTATAATCTATGCTGCATAAAAAGCTGGCTGGACAGCCAAGCCCAGAGTGGTAGTAAATGGAGTTACATCCAGCTGGTGGCCAGTCACAAGTGGTGTACCCTATGGCTCAGTGTTGGGGCCAGTCCTCTTTAATATATGTATTGACAATCTGGATGAGGGATTGAGTGCACCCTCAGTAAGTTTGCTGATGACACCAAGTTGGATGGGAGTGTTGCTGTGCTTGAGGGTAGGCTGGCTCTGCAGAGGGAAATGGACAGGCTGGACAGATGGGCCAAGGCCAACTGTCTGAGGTTCACCAGGTTGAAGTGCCGGGTCCTGCACTTGGGTCACAACAACCCCATGCAGCACTACAGGCTAGTGAAAGAGCAGCTGGAAAGCTGCCTGGTGAAAAAGGACCTGGGAGTGCTGGCCGACAGCCAGCTGAACATGAGCCAGCAGTGTGCCCCAGTGGCCTTCTGATAGAGCATCCCAGCTTGTATCAGAAATCATGTGGCCAGCAGGACAAGGAAAGTGAATGTCCCCCCACACTTGGCACTGGTGAGGCCGCAGCTCAAATCTTGTGTTCAGTTTCAGGCCCCTCACTTCAAGAGGGATATAAAGGTGCTGGAGGGTGTCCAGAGAAAGGCAACAAAGCTGGTGAAGGGTCTAGAGAACAATTTATGAGGAATGGCTGAGGGAACTGGGGTGATTTAGTTTAGAGAGGTGGAGGCTCAGAGGGGATCTTAATGCCCTCTACACCTAGCTGAAAGGAGGTTGTAGGCAGGTGGGGGCCGGTCTCTTCTCCCAGATAACAAGTGATAGGACAAGAGTTATGCCAGGGGCGTTTAGATTGGATATTAGGATAATTTTCTTCACTGAAAGGATGTTCAAGCAGTGGAACAGGCTGCCCAGGGGGGTGGTAGAATCGCCATCCCTGGAGGTGTTTAAAAAAGGCATCGGTGTGGTCCTTAGTGACATGGTTTAGTGATGATCTTGGCAGTCTTGGTTCAGTGGTTGCATCTGATGATCTCGAAGTTTTTTTCCAGCCTAAATGATTCTATGAGTCTATGAGAAGAGAAGACTAAGAGGGGATCTTTTCAATGTCTACAAATATCTTAAGAGCAAGTGTCAAGAGGCTGGGGCCAGGCTCTTTTCAGCAGTGCCCAGCGATAGGACGAGGGGCAACGGGCACAAACTGCAGCACAGGCAGTTCCTTCTGAACATGAATAAAAACCCTTCTTTACTCTGAGGGTGACAGAGTGCTGGGACAGGCTGCCCAGAGAGGTTGTGGAGTTTCCCTTTTCTGGAGACTTTCAAAACCCACCTGGATGTGATCCTGTGCAGCCTGCTCTAGGAGAACCTGCTTTAGCAGGGGCTTGGACTAGATGATCTCCAGAGGTCCCTTCCAACCCTGACCATTTTGTGATTTTATGAAAGCCAGAGCAGACTGCAGAGATAAATCAGTTCATACTGCTGCCTTTTGGAGTCCCTCCCCAACAAGTAGGTGGTTCAGCAGACACTGGTGTTGACACAGATGCACCGCCAAATTCAAGTGATCTGTGGAGGCCGTGGTGGGTCTGATTGCATGACCAGGCCCTCATATGCAGGATGTGAAGCCTATTAGAGTGTGTACTGTAGGTACAGTGATACACATGCTTAAAGTTAACCAGGTGGAGCACGCAGAGTGATGGGCTATTTGAACGCAGAGAGCACTTGCTGCTTTGCTGCTCCCCTGTCTCATAGTGGGCATTTTGGAGCTGCCCGTAAACCTGTGCCCTATACTGTGTATAGCCTTTTGTGACTGAAGGGAACTCTACTGAGAATTCATTAGAGAGTCTCTTGTCCCGAAATTTCTTTTATGTAGGTGTGGTCCATGATGGCTGACAGGCAGTTTCCATCACAGAGTTGTAATGGCCTTTAAGTCTGGCAGTTAAAAAAACCCCAGAAAACAACAAAGCCAAAAAAGAGCAGAGATGGATCAAGGACATAATGTTCTTGATGAAGCAGACTGAAATCCCTGAACAACAAAGAGAGGGTTTTTTCGTCTTTAATTATCTAGATCATTTGGCCAGCTGTGAGCCATGAACCCAGCTGGTCAGCCATGGATGTGAAAGGGAGGTCCACCGGGTTGCTTTGCTTGTATAGCTCTTCAGTCCACATTAAAAACTAAACGTAAATATTTCCTTCATTGCAAAAATGATTCCTTAAGCTTGTACCTTAGGCAAGGTATCTGGGATGGGCAGGAGGAAGAGTCTGTTAGGAGATGGATCAGCAAGGTCCTGATTCACCTTAGCAAGGGAATCGGCTGTGGGGGCTGGCCAGTTTCTCGGTTGAGTGATTTAGTTGGATCTTAGCAGAGCTGTGATACAATTCTCTAACTTCTGCAGTGGGTAATGGCAGTTGAATTAGAGCCTCGAGAAAGTAATTATGAGAGGCATTGTGGAACACCCTGCTAACCCAGCAGTAAATTAAACCACAGGCTGGGAACAACCGGAGATAGTGAGATTAGAGCCTACTTTTGGTTTGTTCTTTCACTTCTGGTAAGTGTATGTCTTTCTTTTTTCTGCTTCTAAGGCTGAATGTTGGGCCTTGGAGCGGTAGGCTAGAGTTGCTCCTGTGATCAGCCAGGAAGAGACACTCCATTTCTGGTGGAGGAAGGTTCTAAAACTAGACAGGAGAAAATATGTTGGTTTTGGAGCTGGAGAAAAGTTCTGTAAAGCAGATAGGAGAGACACAAAGTTGAACACACAGTGAAGGACTTGGTTTGAAAAATTCTGCAAGTTTTCTCACCTGCCTTATTTTATATGTATGTATAAAATCATTTCATAATACAGAGACTTAAGAGTAAGGACTTAAAGTTAGAAAGTTGCAAGACAGAAGAACCTGACTTCAGAAAAACTGTTTTAAATTGATTACTTGTGCATAAGTAAACCTTGAAGGAGAACTGTGAAACACTTAATAGTGGGAGTAAAGTGCAAGTTCAGAGGGTGAATTTCTGCAGCTTTTGTTCACGTAGCTAGTTCAGACAGTATTGACAGGCTTTTTCATTTTTTATTGTTAAATGTTTAATTCACAACCAGCTCAAAGGTACTCTTTAGGCATCAAAGAAGATACCACTGCAAAATTATGGTTGAGTTATTTCCCCAAATTATGCATCATTTTTGAATATTGTGCAAAATATATTCTAAGGAGCAGAGAGCTGTCTTTTGACCTTTTAGAAAACTATAATTTTTGTATGCCTGCCTTTATTAATGCCCTAATAAAATACAGAATATACTCTTATTGTTATATGAATTTTAACTCATCCTGTGCTTGGATCTTTACAGTGATGCACTGATTTTCCCCAGCTGAGGATCTGATCCAGTTCAGACTCAGCTTTTTTAGGCAATTGTGCCATTTGTGAAATCATTCCTTATTTGAATTCTCAGCTGTGATATCAGAATAGAGGAGATGTCCATATTTGGCAGATTAAAAGCCCCTGAAAAAGCCCAAGTAGGAACATGGTGCATCAGTAAGCAAAGCAGAAAATGGGGCTCTTCCTTGCTTCTTGGGATTAGAATAGCATCCCTGAAACAGCAGAAGTCTGTTGGGATATCAGAGCAATTTACATGTCCTTTCAGCTTTACTGCAGGCTCTTCATGGCTGGCCAGTCCTTCATTGTGAGCCCCTTGAGTTTGGAAAGTCCCTCAGACCAAATCAGAAATAACTGCTGCTAATATAGATGTTCCTATATTTGGGTTTTCAGCACAGCTGTCTTCTCAGGGCATGTCTGCACAGCAGTGATAAATTGTAGACAGCCTCCTTTCCCACATCACACTCTTCTTTCTTGCTTGCATTAATGTATTTGCAGCTGAACAGAAGTCTGGAATGTGTAAGTAGTGATAACTCTTTATGTTACTTTAAAACGTTTTCCTTGGCCTCTCATCTGGATATTTGAGATGGTCATAACTCTAATTCCAGAAAGAGATGAGAGTCGCTGAATGCTCAGAGGCAAAATGTATTTTGTGCTGGTTTCTCTAGCGCTAACCTGCTCCGTGACAAGTCTGCATGAGAGGCAGCAGGAAAAGGGTGGTGTGTCCCCTGCAAATTAATGCTCAGCTCATTTTTTACTTACATAAACTGAGCACAAGACTGTGTACGTAATTCATATATATGCACACGTATGTACATATGTGTGTGCATATGTAACTTATGAGTGTATGAAGTGGGAAGAATCTGTGACACAGTCTGGTTTTGCAGATGCTGTCATTGAGCTGGAATTTGGGACATACGTTAATCCCCACGGTGAGTGCTTGGTTTTGCCTCCTGACGTTTCGTAACAACTCTTGATGTGTGTTTGACATGACTGTTGTCCCTTAACACTAGTTTTCAGGCAGTGAAATGAATGCATAAGCAGCTCTGTTTCTTCACCTACCCCTTGCTTTATGAGGCTTCTGTGTACTTCCCCAGTGTCCTCCATGCAAGGTCCTTTTCAGGCAGGAATGAATTAAACATCTTGATGGCCATATAGTGGTATCCTGCTTTTGTGCAGAGGTAGAAAGACTAAGGTAGAGGAAGCTAAGTCATGCAGGTGATTGCAAAAACGTTTCTCTGTATTTTAGCCTAAAGGTAAACAAAATATTTGCTGAAGATTGGATGTAACTGGAAGTACATTCCTTGGGTGCTCCTGAAAACATTTTCTTCTATGAGTTTCCCACAGTCACTATAAATACTGAGTATTCTTTCTATGGAAAATATAGCACCTAGCACTGTATTATCTAACTGCTGATAACACATTGAGAGCCTCTGTTTCATGATTCTGGGTTACATGGTTCAACCAAAAGACTGATTTCCCTATTCCTCTCCTACAAAAGCAGACACCTTGGAAGTATCTAGGATTTTATGTGCTGCTGTTTGTATGGTTCAAAGAGGAGCACTTAAATCACCCTTAGTATTTGGCCCAAGCTTTGTGCAGCATTGTGTGATTTCACAAGAGCTGCCTGTAAGTGGTATTTTTCAACAAAGTGCTATCTGCTTTTGGAAAGCAGACATTCACAGAGGTATGTAAGAACTGTAACAGAAAATAATTGCAATCATCTAGAATTAGGCAGGGTAAGAAGCCTTCTCTGAATACATGAGACATCATAGTCTTGAAAAATGTCTCAGTGACCTGTGTTTTACTTTTGGCCTAATTGGCAAGTTGTGTAGCCCGATGGAGTTTGCCAATTTACACCTACATACCACCATTTCATGACTGGACATTGTCACCTACCTCTCCCTCAGGACTCCTGTAAGAGTACATCATAGGCATGATGCAAAATTCTGGTCTCGGTTAAGCTGATATAAATCCGTGGTACTTTGCCTGACCTCTTGGAAGTTTGTCTGGATTTTATATTTGGTTGTTGTAGTTCTGGTTTTGCTTAGAGAAGACTATAAGAAGCAGTCTGTTCTGGCTTAGACCTCGCTTTCTTCTATCGTTTTACTTCAAATGTAGGACATGAACTTGCATTCAGTGGGAGTGCCATATCCAGCTTTCTGGAGGCACATTTCTTCATCTCCAATCTATCAACATTTCTGTCTATTGCCATGTAACATATGGTGCTGATTATTACTAAATAACAGTGATTTACAGTTGTAAATGCTTAACTTAATTCTACATTTTTAGAAATTGATACTTAATTTGAGTTGATTATATTTCTATACCCTCAGATATTTATTTTTTTTTAAAGAAAAAGCCTGACTCTGGCACTGGTAGATGACAGTCCACTATCTCCACTAAAAATCCTTGGGAGGTCTTCCTTTGGTTGTCCACACACAGTGATAGCCTCATTCTAAAATGCTCATGTTTCCTCATTATTAAAATAAAACATTGCAGTTTTGATATTGCTGGCGGTGATTTGACTGATGCAATGCTAATGACTCCAATGGATATACTTCTGATTTGCATTGAGATTGTGGAAAAGCAGGACTGGTCCCCAGATGGAAGAAAATTAAAAGTCCAGAGCTTAGTTCTTGCCTGCTTTGCATAATGTATGGTCGCTTGCAGGATGGGTGCAAAATTTAAGATTCAAGAGAGTGGGCAGTCAGATTTCTGGTTTTTATAAGTCAGGTGGTGGGTGGGTGAGCAGTAGCTACTCCAACGTCATCCCCAGCTTTGCCTGTGGCATCCTTGGAGACTATGGCAATTTCATTTCCAGTCTGCAAAATAGGGTGAATAATACAACATGCTTAAATCAAAGTGTTGTTGAAAAGATTAATTATTTCTAAGTACACTGAAACTAAATGCAAGTACTAATAACTAGAATTTGTAAAATGTTAGTTTTAGAGCCCTGTGGATGTGTAGTTGATTGATTGGCACTGAACAGACGAGTACGTAGAGTTTTAGAAATTCTTCCCTGTTAAGATATCAACTGTTATCATGAAGGACCAAAAGAAATTTGGTGTCATAAAGTACAAAGCAAAATTTAATGATTCGGTTAAACCAGAGGATGGATTTCTTATTTTCAGGGTAGGAACATAAAGAATTTGCATAAAGTAATTGCAGGAAGAAAATCCTAAGAAGTTTGCCATTCCCAGCACTTTTTTGTTATTGTGTTGTCTAGCACAAGGGCTCTTGGGTGTATCCTAGACTGATGTTGCTGGTGCCCTTCTCATGCAAAAGAGCTCTTGTAACCTGGGTGCCCATCTTTCTAGCACTGCCCGCTTCAGCCCTGGCGTGATGGTCCCCTTCATGGACCGCATGAGCAAAATGAAAAGGAAAATAGATTTAGCCAAGTAATTTCTTACTCTGCACGTTCAAGCATTACAAGATCCTAAAAAGATGCCAGTCAGCCCTTGCCTTGGACCCATGACTTCCTTTTCTTTCTTTTTGAGAGTGCAAAGTTAACGTCCTCTGGTTAGAAGCCTTTCTTGTGCCCTTAGGCTGATTCTCTTCTACATTTTTCCATCTTCTTTTGCCTTCTGTAAGAAAAATCCCAAGAATTAGCCCTGCCTGTTGGTTTCTCTGTGGAGGACCATTAAGAGGCAATGGAGCTACTTGCTGGAGCACAGTTAAAAAACAGAATTTGTGATTTCTCTGTTATCTGTAGCAAGCAGAAATGTGCTCTTACAAAATGGGGGTTCTACTTCACAGAGCAGGCTCTGATCCAACATGATAAAATACATGTCTATTGGATAACAGGCATTTCACGTTCAGATAAGGGCATGTTTGTGATGCGTCACAAGCACAACTAACAGAAATACTAGAGATGTGCTGATTTAATTTTTCTTAAAGATGTGGATACCAGGTGTGGCTCAAAAACTGGACTGATTCTTGAAAATACTGCTCTTGATTTGGTGGTTTATTTATATATTATGCTTACATGAAACAACTGAAATGAGAGATGGGCACTTCCATTTTAGAGATGAAAAAATTTAGTGCTGTGAGAGTCTTGAGGAACAACTAAGGACCTTCAGTTTATAATTCCTTAACCGGAACCATTGGTGGAGAGGAAGAACGTTTATGAATGAAAAAATAAAGACTTTTATCATAAAGTGTCTGATGCTAGGACCTTTCTAAGATTCTCCCCTCTCTCCTCAAGTTCTAAAATACCTGGGTTTATTCCCTTTTTACCCGCATATCTTTGTTGATCTGAATTTCTGTTGTTTCCTTGGATTACTGAATAACTTGAAAGAGACTATTTATGATATTCCCAAGAAAAATGGAAGCAGAGAATATATAAATATCGCAAGAACATTCTTAAAAGACTTCCCCTAAGTTTGTATGGATTCAAAGGGTTTTGTTTGCTCAGATGGCATTTGCATTCTTTGGTGACCGGTGATCAAGTCAAAGCTCAGTTCTGAGCTCTGAGGCTGTTCTTCTCTTCTCAGAAGTTACTTTTCTCAGTATGGTTGTTTCTCCTGCAACTTTCTGACACATTTTGTTTTAAGGATGTAGGTAATTTTAGATCTGCATATTTGTCTGAAATAGCAGACAACTGAGTGCCAAAGCAGAAGAATAAACCTGTTGTTAAAATTCTGGAAGTGCAGCACTGTCTGTTCTTTTTTCAGTGAATCCACAGGACTCCTCCTAAATTTACCCAGAGTCTGGCACAAGAAACCTAGTATGTTTTCACATTTGTCTATATATTAAGTTCGTTGTCACAGATAATGTCTTATTTGTAATGAAAATATGAGGAGGTCTTTTACTAGTGTACTAAGGGGTATGGTGAACTTCTCAGTTTCTTAAAACATTTCATTACAGATCTTTTTCCTACAGGAAAGGGAATATCTGGTGGCCAAAGACATAGGGAGGACATGTTCACAAATACCGCTACAGGAATAAATCTACCGCAGTCGTTCCTGAAGGAAGTATTATCTAACAATCCTGTTACTAAACTTAAAAGAATCTGAACTATTTCATGACAAAGTTACAGCCATATTAAGTAAAAATATGTACTGTATGCATCTGTTTAAGTTAAAGCAGCATGCAATGCAATCCATCATAAATGAATACCTGACAGAGGCATACATTGACTGTAGAGGGTTGCACCCCTGGTAGGTTATCACTGCTGCTACAGAAGATACATCTAGCGAGAGCAGGATAAGGATGACTAGATATCTTTACCCCAAGTGGGTAGTTTCTGTGTTAAGAGCCAGTATTCCTGGCATGCTAGGAAACAGAACCGAGTGAAATACTATGTTGGCATGACTTCCATTTAATCTGCCACGTGAAAATGCATGTGTTTATGGGGACAGAGTGCTGTTGACCACCCACGTCGTATTTGCTGATGGCTGCTGAAGCAGTATCCACCTCTGAATTGAAAAAGAGATTTTGTCAGTTTTTATATGAGTGGTATGTCTAGGGATGATGTGCAAGACAGGTCAAACTCCAAGGCACTTCACCTGGGAGGTGCAGGTTTGCGGGAATGCTGTGGCCTAAAGTTGCAAACCCCTCATTGCTGTGGCTGTGGGGTGTCACTGTGTGCTGGCCTGCTGCTGGGTGTGCAAGCTGGACTGCTGGAGCAGCGCTGGTGTTGGAGTTGGCTGGGTTTGAAGTTACCGAAGTAGAGATGTGAGCGCAACCAAAAAACAGCCTTCTTAAAAGCGTGAAGAGGACCTTTAACTTTCGAGTGCTTTGGCTGTTGTAAGCATTAACCCAATGAAACTCAGCACTTATCCTGCTTTCTGGTTTCCTGTGTGATCCACAGCGCCGCTTTGCTCTCTGAACCTTCTATATCGGTACAAGATTTTCAGCTGTGCAGAGCCCCAGGCTAACGGGGTCCCTTATGGGCATTTTGTACCAGTGTAGCCCTTTCATAAGAAAAGCTGTATACATAAAAGGAAAATCAAACCCTCTTGTTTCTGTCATTGACTTCTTGTTAAATGCACGTATGCAACGTGGAGGCAAATTTCTTCCAGGCTGCTGGCGTTATTGGGATGTCCTGTGTCTGGCTGTAGCTAAGCAGTAGCAAGCCAGTTCCAGCAAAGGAAGTGGTAAAACTCATCAATCTCTTTTCAGCGCTTACTGGATCTTTGAAAGACAGCAGCCATGCAAGAATAAAAAATAGCTGAAAGACAGTATCTTATGGGGGGGAAGAAAAGACACGCATCATAAATAACCTCACTGAAATATAAGGACCATTATCCTGAGTCAGATTTCAGTTGGAAGCGAGTCCAAACAGTTTGACAAAGTGCAGCTGCATCTCTAAGTAGGGAAGTTCAGAGATGTTTCAGTCAGATTTGTGGCCCAATGTATGTCTAGGCATGCATCTCCAAGATGATACTTGGACATAGTAATGCCAGTTGTCTGGATATGAAATGACAATATTTGCCATCACTTCTGCTAATATTGCCTGCCAGAAAGGGACATTGGGGAATGATCTTTTTATCTGTCTAGAGCTAGAATCAAAATCCTGATATTGATCATCCTTGTTCCCCTTGTAATTTCTGTTAGCTGCCCTTGGAGTTTACTTCTCCCTCATACATGATTTTGTAGGTTGCTGTTTGATCTTATGTGTTAAATTTAGCATTTTACTGTGACTTTATGATCACAGAGTCCTGCTCACTATGCTGGAGGTACCCATAGGCAGCATGCTATGGAGTCTGGAAAAAATGTGTCTAGTATCACTTGTATATAACTTTGTGTTCTGACGATCTATTTTTTTTTTTTTTGGGGGGGGGGAGGGGGGGAATGTTAATTTAAGAAAAACCTGGCTTTTTTTCTAATACCCTGACTCTTGCCTATACCTGTAGAATTAAAATGTGGTGTTGAGCAAGCAATCAGGAGGATCTGGTTTTATCAGGAGTAAATTTCCTTCTTAAGAAATAACACATGGGACTTGCACACTTCTCTGGCAAGGCTGCTGATTCATAACTGTGTAATCTGAGCTTAGTCACTAGAGAAGTTTAGAAAGAAACGTAACAGTAAATCCTCAGGGTTTGAGTTCTCCGCGTTTTGTTGTGATTTCATTAAACTTTCTGAATTTTGAGGAGTCATGCAAAATGCAAGGGTTTGTAGGGTTGTTTTTATGCATGCGCATCAAAATAGGCCACATAGGTTAGCCATAAACAGTTAATTTTTCAATTTTTGTTGTTGTTTTTTTTTTTTTCTTTTCTTTCAGTAAACTGGGGAAAAGCAAAAAATGAGGAAACGTTTGTGTGGAGGCTTAATTTTCTTTTATTAGATCACCAGATTTAGCTAGAAGAAAAGCAGAAAAACTGTCAGGTATAAAGAGGAATCAGTACATTAAGCGTGTCTCAGTCTAACTCAGGAAAGTTCCCTTACTTTGAGAAAAATGCCCAATTTGTACAAAAGAGGATATAGGTGATACAGAATTAATTTGCCTGCTTGGAAATAGGAACATAGAGATGAACGCTGAATCCCGTACACTGCAATTTCTAGAACTGTCTTCTAGAAAGTGCTCATCAAAATCCATGTTAAAGCCATTTACATTTTTCACCCATATTATTTTTGATGGAAGTCCGTTCCTGAGTGCTGCATTGTGAAGCTTACAAGCCTTCTTGCTTCCAGGCTAAATAATACTTGACTACTTTCTACTATATTTCTTTTCTGTACAATAATGTTCTCCTAGCAATCCTCTCCTGCACCCGTTAAGGTCTGTATCCATCCCAGGAGCCGGTAGCCGGAGCTGTGCTCTGGCTTCCAGAGAAGGTCTCGCATGAGCCTTCTTGCCCTTCCCTTTGACTGGCTTCTTGCTTCCCTTACAGTTATTCTCTCAAACCCATCTTCTCCATTTTAACTAAGGGTTCCCATGTAGATAATAAATACTTTGCCAGAGTCCAGAGAGGTAAGGTTGCTATGTTGTCTTGCAAATTAATCATACTTGAGGAAGCTAGTAGTTTGGTTTAGTCTGCTCTTGATAAATCCATGTTGATTTTCATGCCATTTGCCATTTGTCTGCACCTCTTTTAGGTATTCCCTCATTGAAAAGTTGTTCTAAAGCCTTACATGCTAGTAAGATCAGATGAATAGGCCTATATTTGCATGAATCACTTTCCTCTTTCTGAAGTACGTAAGTCATTTTATCTGCTAATCTTCAGCCATGTAGTTCCACCCTAGCTTAATTATTTGTTCAGATGCCCAACCTATAATTTGGTGTGCCAGTTCTTTCAGAAGTCGGAAGCTGTGATCATCTTGTTCTCCTGACTTGAAGGAATTTCGGAAATTGAGTTTTGCTTCCACTTCGGATTTGATTATTTCCATTTTTATACCCGTGACTGCTTTTGTCCATATCACCATCAGCACCGATATATTTATTGTAATTTAATTTCCGTGGCAGAGTTTGCTACTCTTTCATCTCCCCCTGTTGTCACTGCATCATTGCCCAGCTTAGTCCAAGATGTTTGCTGAATTCTACCATTAAAGGTGGAATCCTAAGAAAGAGCTACTAGTTACCCATTTTCATGAAAATCAGTGGTAAAGCTTTCCACGTGCTCCCACTGAAAATTTGCACAAACCTTACATTGCTTTCTGAGGGGAAAGATGTGACAGAGGTGACAGGCATAACATTTCAGTACTGCTCCAAATAATAATTTAATTTTTCTGCAAAACTATATTTGGGATTTTTTTATTATTTTATTTTAGTTAGGGGAAAAAAACCCAACATGAGCTGATGTTTTTAGAGGGGAAAAAAATCTACCCAGACAATTCTACCAGCCTGCTTGTAGAATGATGGGAGCTGCAGATTGCATAAATATGCACTGCTTGTCAAACTAAGAGATTGTTTCACTGTAAACCTCTGCTTAAATGGCTGCATTTTGCAGATGATATTTAAAGTATCTGCATTCTGAGGCTGGAGATATGCACTTAGGGTATTGGCTCCATAAAACCAGAATCAAATCTTACCTCCCTTACCTGGGACTGTTTCTGTAACATTTATAGGACTGGCCCCTCAGCTTGCAAAGGTACATGCTTCAAACTCTCTCTTCGTTAGCAAGCACAGAATTTACCTGGCAATAAAAGGTATCTTTGTATCTTGTATAGTCACAATAATGTTTATTTAAATATTATCTGATTCCCTCAGCACTTTTATTATTTACCAATAGAAAAAATGACACCATTACTTTTCTTGTGAATTTTTAAAAATGACAATAGTGCAATTAAATTACTGAATTCATTTATATTTAATTGTACTTTTGGTTTTAATGTGCTATTGGACGACATTTCTTTCCGTGACTGTTAGTTTTCCATGCAACATAAGAAAATCTAAAGCTATATTAAGGAAATATATTACATGGGCAAGACAAAGTCTCATTAGTGTTATTTATGGCATGCTGAAACCTCATTAGGAGAAGGTATGCTGGATTCAAAAATGCATTACTGAGAATGGTTTTTTGGGGGGGTTAGGAGAGAAATTGCTTTTATTGTGTTTCTTTATCACATACAGAGCGGTTAGTGGACATGTTGGTTTCCTAAAGCATAAAATAAATTAAGATAGAAGAAAAAGAGTAATTAATCCAAGTAGTAAGTATAACCTCATTACAGATTGGGAATAGCTTCCACATGGTCACAAGGAGTTTCTGTTTACTGTTCACCTTAGTTTCAACTAATCATTAATTTTTAACTTCTTTCACTGGAGGTAAAAAGTGATATTTTTCAGCACAGTAGTTTGCATCTTAAGCAGTAATAATGTGCTTTTAGTGCACTTCAGACCAGGGATGAGTGAAACTCGAGGTGCAGAGTCACAAATAGCCCAATTTAGGTAGTAGCATTTGCTCTAATGAGAGCTATATATCCAGTCCTGCGTAAATATTGTTTGGTAGGCATACAAGGAAACCATTATTTGCAAGTAAATGAGAACAAAAGGAAAGTCCCTGAATTGTCAATCTCAGGCAGGAAGGTCATTCTGTGTGGGCAGTATCCTTCCCCAGGCTGGCGCCACTGACGTTACGTCCCAGAGACTCGAGCAGCCCCAAAATGAAATCCTTCCATTCCTGCAGCCCTCCATCCCCACTGCTGCCAGCACGGACCAGATGTGAGCATTTAGTTCCCCTCCTTGTCTGCTCCCTCCTGCTGCTGGTCACTGTCACCGCTGCTGCACAGCTGACAAACTTCCTTACATTGGCGCTTCACCGGGCTGCCTCCTGACAGCCGCGGTACCTGCTAGCCACACACATTGTTTTGACTTCTTACGCCAAATCCACTTAATGCTAATGTGTCACACAACTGCTCTGATGGCTGTGGGTATTCAGGCTCCCTGCGCTGAGCCTATTGCTAAAACGTGAGTACCTGCGGGGCTTTTCAATAGTAAAACATCTATTTTTTAACTAATAGTTCTTCTTACAGCTACTCCACGTGTGGCATCCGTGGTAGCATCTGTAACATTTATGAATGTGGTTCGTGATAGAAGTTGGGAATACATGCTAGCTCACCACCAAGGCTGGATCAGCTTAGTGAACCTGAACGTGCTGCACACCTGCTCTCCTTGTGGGGTTTTTCCCCATTATGCCACCTTAGGGCTCCTCAGAGCCCCTTACGTGTCAAGGGGTAACTTTATGATAGAGTCACGTAATTATTGTAAGCGGAGTTATCAGTTGACAGATGATGGACAGCAGGGTTTTTCTGTGGGGAAAATCCTTACTTTCAAAGGGTTTATGAAAACCTAGTAGTTGAACTAGATGCTATCCTTTCGCCCCATCCTTTCTCCACCTAGTCCCTGTAGCCCTGCCTGCTTGTCTTCTTGTAGTTGCAGTGAACGTATCATGTTACTGCAGCTCCTACAAACCACATTTGGAATGATGACCCTATTGAATGGTTCCCTGTAGTAGTAGGAAGTAGTCTCTGCTTAAAAATGATCTATTTATACAGACAAAATAGATTGGGAGAAGTTGGAAGGAAGCATGCAGGCAAAACAAATAAAGTGATGATTTTTAGAAAGTAGATGAAAACTACCTTCATTTTCTGTTAGTTTTCTTCTTTTAAAAGGTGTTTTGGGAGAAGATGAGGGAAGGAGGGTATCTGTCTGTGGGGGGTAAAGAGAGATGAGGAGGTTGGAAGGGACTCAGGAAGAAGTAAAAGAAACTGTGAAGAAAATGGGTTTCGAGGAATGGTTCAGCAGGTTAGTGGTCAGTAGCAGAGGATGTTTGCAATAAGGCCATAGGAAGTGGCTGGTTACATCTTAATACTGTCACTGTGCCAGGGGCCCAGCTACAGCCGACGTGCTCTTCCTGAAGTAGCATCAGAAAGTGCTGACCATCAAAATGAGGCCAGTTTGCTGTCAAAATGCATGTATGTGTGATCTCAGCTTGCTCTGGGTCCTTACTGTAAGTCTTCTGCCTTTGGAGGAAAAGGTACAAAAAAAGAGGACAAAAGGAACAGGGCTAGAAGGTAAGGACAAGCTGAATTCACCCAGGAAAAAACAAACCAAGGCATTTCAAATAAAGAAAGGAATGAGAGGAGTAGATAAAAGTGAAGAACAGAGGAATATCCACTGGCTTTTTTTTTTTCAGGAATGTTTTTCTGCTCAGATTCACATAGATGAAGAAGAGCAAGGAAGATGATGTTGTACTTGTGCCTTAGGGAGATTGAAGCCATGGGTCTGAGGGTTGCTGGAATGTGTGGAATAAACAGTCTCAGTCTTTCTTCTTCCATCTGTAATGCAGCTATTTTCTGCTGTGTGAAGAGGAAGCTATAAGGTCTTATGCAGTGAAGATGACCAGTACTTATGCTCTCTCCTTATTGCAGTGAAGATGACCGGTACTTACATTCTCTCCTTTGCCAGCCTGCTCGGTGCCCTAGCTTACCATGGAGATTGACCAGTGCTGTCTTTTTTGTGACAAAACAAAATTAAGAAACCTTGCTAAAGACCCTGATATCCCACATTCAATATGTGCTTATGTTCACACCCTTGTTTTGATGGTTTCCCAGCACTCCTGAAGCCATACAGTGTGGTGAGCATGTCCAGAAGATAACCAAATCAGTTAGAAAGAGCTGGCAATATTCCTGTATAACAAATCCAGGTACAGCCCTGAAAACAGTTGCAGCATGAGGTGCTATATTTTAGGCAGGGGATCTGAGCCACCCTGACACATGAGCTGGAAGACAGTTTGTATTAGTGACATCCACTTGCAAGGTGAAAGAGGAGACCCCATGGCTGAAGAAAGGGGCAGGGTAGCAAGCACCCTAGCGTTACCTCTAGCTGTAAATAGGCAGCATGTCTGATTTAGGCAAATTAAGAAATCAGAGCAAACTCACTGAAGTCCACACAGGTCTTGTGGTTTTGACTTCAGAATTTTTATCCTCTGTCATTTGGGATGATATTGGTAACTTCCTTGGCATGGGGAACATTAGTCTGTCCTTCTACTGTTAGTGTAATTTGAAAACATGCCTTTAATAATAGTTCTTAATAGCACTACAATTTAAGGGTAGTGCATGCTAAAACTAGAAGGCTCCAGATGTATTTATGATGAGCCTGGGAAAGCTTTGCGTGGTTAAGATGAATACTTCTGTTATGGCCACTTGTTTTTACATGTATTACTGTGAAAGGGGTAAGCAAAGAAACCATGTAGACCAGTCAGTGCTCTCACTGCTAGCTCAATTTCCCTTTGGGAGGAAAAGGGAAAAGCCAGGATTCTTTTGCATTTGTTTTTGGAGCATTTGCATCCTCAAATAAGTAAAAAAGGAGTAATTTTCAAGTGCGGCCAAATTCCTGGCAGACCGTGACACTTTTACAATAATCATCACGTTGAGGGCTGGTGTCACATGGAGATTTTCTGGCAGTACTTGCACGGAGGCCTACTTCGGAAAGAAAAGCGGGCAGATTCCATTCCAGTTCCACTCTAAAGAGGGCATGAGAGGAAAATGACAATGAATTTGATGTTGCTTTCTTCGCTTCTCACAAAATGTGGGTGTCTCCTACAGCAGTACACAAAGGCTGCAAGAACTTGCACCTGTCACTGGGAAACCTGCCTCAAGATTTGATGCAATATATTACTTGAAAGATTTACACCATTTTCCCTTTCTCTGTTTTGTACATTGTTAGTGTTACTAATCTTCTATTATCAGGAATAGAGCAGGCTATTTGTTGCTCAAGTGTCCGTGATGATATGTGAGAAATTAATCTGAAGACAGTTGGAAGTTCTCCACCACATCGGCATTGATCGGGTGGAGGAACTGAAGATTATTAGTTTGCAGGAATGCCTGCTTTTTATCATAATGCCTAAATAAAAGCAGCATAATAAATGAGAGAGAGGGATAGAATGTGCAAAAAACAAAGCTCTGCCTTGAATGTGGCACAGCAGTCATTGCTCTTTTATTAATGGGAAATGAAAAATAGCTGTTGGTAACCTTACTGAGTCCTGCAAGTTTGTTTGTTAAACAGGAAGTGGTTGTGTTGTAGCCAGACACCTTTTTTCCTTTCTGTAACTTTTATTTTAAAGAATCATTTTCAAAGAATTCAAGAGCAGTCAAAACTCAGCCAAGGGTTTGGGCAAGAGGGCAGTAAAATAGCTGTGCTGTAACTCCCATGGAGCTCCATGCACTCCAGGGGGGAGGCAGGTGAAAATGGTGAACCTACCCCAGAGAATAAAGCAGGATATGTTGATCTGATCAAAATAAAGCTTGAATACTCAGCCATTGATGCTATATTGATATTTGCTCCCAGGAAAATAAACTTAGGGATCAAAGACCGTTTTTTGGGAAACTCTTAGCCGTTTCCACTGTGGATCCCATGGCAGGTGCCGGGTAGCCAAGGAGGGGTTGTCCTCCTTTGGAAGGGTTGGGTTTCCTTGTTGCCCTTGGAGTGTCAGAGCCTGCACAAGCCAAGACTAGCACTTTGCAGGTCCCAGTGAGCCTCCACTGAGCACCAAGCACACCAACCTGTGCTACTCTTCACCACAGCCAGTAATTATTTCATTGTTAAATGCAGGCAGTGCCCTTGTTAACTCCGCAAGGATGAGCAGTGACTTCATAAGAAGGATTTAGAGAGGGGTTTTGGTAATTAATTGTTTGCTGTAGCATTTTCTGATTCTCTATTTTCAGTAGCTGTATGAGCTAAAATTATATTGTGGGGGAAAAAAAACCAAATTAGTTTTCCTTTGCTCTCTTCTTACTAGCTATGCAGATCCTTGCACTCAGGTCTTCTATTTTGTGTGGAGTCATAAAAATTAGAAATGAGAGAGACCCAATAGTCCTCCTACTGAAGGATTGTTCTTTTCTTATAGACATCATTCTTTTTCTAGCTTAGTTTTATATGACTCAGTTGATAAGACCAATAATATGCAACAGGGTATTGTTTCTGATATATAATTTTAAAGGTGAGCATATATATGGTCTTAAGATCAAAACAGGTGTCATTCATTTGTCTTCCAAAGGTCACAGTACCAGCACTCTTCATTTAAATCCCGAAGTGGGTCTGAGTATGATGTATTTAGATGCCTCTAATGCATTTAGAAATATTTTTGTGCTGGTTTTGAAAGGGTCTTGGTTGAGGTGGACATCTCGGGTCCCTCACTACATCTGCTGGTGGTCCCTGAAATCTGTGGCTGTTGCAGGTCAGGGACTGCAACACAGAAGCTCCTTTTAGTACATGTTATTTAGTAATGTAATATCCTATACAAAAGCCAGTTATTCAAGCTGTAAATGGAAGAGCTGAATTGCCCCATAAATTTGAGTCTTATTGATGTGAGTTGCTTCTAATATTTCTATAGGGAAAAACCCACTTATTGATCACTTGGGGCACTGTCTTACTTCTGACATTAATTTAGTTGTAGATTAGGTTGGAATGTATTACTTTCATAAAGATCCTGAGTGAATGGAGTCATGCAGTGAAACCGAAGCACAAATACCAGCAGACTGTATGGCTCATGACACTGTCTGAAACAGCAAACGGCACCAGCAAACTGACACGCTTTCAGTTTGGTTTCCACTGAGAAGGCTTATTGCAATAACAAACAATAGATATGGCTTTAACGAAATAGATCTCTTACTCGAGCTGCTCAGAAATCATCCTCAAAAGTCTTCCTCTAGTTGCTTTGGAATGAGTAAGGAGGCTTCAGCAAAGGATTTGGACTAGTTTAGGTCCAGCACTCGAACAGATGTCACAAGGGATTAACAGAGCAAGTGCGTGAAGCCAACTATAATAATCTTGGTGGGTGTAGTGAGTTGACCCTGGCTGGACACCAGGTGCCCACCAAGCCCCTCTATCACTCCCTCCTCAGCGGGACAGGGGGAGAGAAAATATGAAAATATAACAAAAGGCTTGTAGGTTGAGGTAAGGACAGGGAGAGATCGCTTACCCATTACTGTCACAGGCCAAAACAGACTAGACTTGGAAATTAGCTTAATTTATTACCTATCAAATCAGAGTAGTATAATGAGGAGTAAACCCAAATCTTACAAACACCTTCCCCCCACCCCTCTCTTCTTCCTGGGCTCAACTTCACTCCCAAATTCTCTACTTCCTTCCCCCCAAGCAGTGCAGGGGGATGGGGAATGGGGGTTGTGGTCGCTCCATCACACGTTGTCGCTGCCGCTCCTGCCCCCTCAGGGGGGGCTCCTCGCACTCTGCCCCTGCTCCGGCGTGGGGTCCCTCCCGTGGGAGACGGTCCTGCACAAACTGCTCCAATGGCGAGTCCTTCCCATGGGCTGCAGTTCTTCCCGCGCTGCTCCAGCCTGGGTCCCGTCTGGTGTCTGCAGGGCTGTTGCTCTCACACAGTCTCACTCCTCAGCTACTGTTCCGCAGCAGGTCTTTTCCCTTCTTAAGTCCTTATCCCAGAGGCGCCAGCACCGTCACTGATGGGCTCGGCTTTGGCCGGTGGTGGGTTTGTCTTGGAGCTGGCTGGCATGGGCTCTGTCGGACACAGGGGAAGCTTCTAGCAGCTTCTCACAGAAGCCACCCTTGTAGCCCCCACTGTCAAAACCTTGCCATGCAAACCCAGTACAGTAGGGAATATTAGCATTGCCCAGAAATGGTACCAGTGGTGGGATAAATCTCCTGAGAGAGGTCAGGAAAGGACGGAATGAGATTCAGGGTATTTTGCTGCATTAGCTGGGAACTGTGGCCACGCTGGGGTGGCAGGAGTGGAGAGTGGAGTGCTGCTACATTTGATCAGACTTTCCTAAGTCTTTATGACAGAAGTGCTTTGCTAGTCCTATGAAAAAAATCTGGGAAGTGTCCTCAATGTAGCAGTGCGTGCACACATCCTCTTTTTTTTATTTCCTGTACTAGTTCTGGTTTACTGAGGAATGAGGCAGCATCTTCAGCTTAATCCATCCTGCCCATGCAAAGGAAGGGCAGATGTTCCGAAGTCCACTGCAGAGTGATGGATGGCACATATTCCCATTCCCCTCTGATGATGGAGGGTTCCTGTCTGCACAATTGTAAAGCATTACTTTCTGGTCTCTGGAGTAGGAGAGTCGATCGCATTAGCTCTGCTGTTCCTGATGGGAGTTTTTTGGGTCCTGCCAGAGCAGGATTGTGGACTTGAAGGCAATTGCACAGGCCTGTGTTCATCTTCTTTTGGCAGTACCTGAGTTTTTGGGATCTGTCTGGTTTGCAGATTGAAAAGATGCAACTGGCAGATAATAAATGGAGATGGCATTTAGGTGAAAAAGATACAAAGAAGTAAGATTCATTTCTGACGTTTGCCTTTCGGTGTGTATGGACTGAAGATTTTAAGTGCAATAAAGCTAGCTGTAACTATTGTAAACCCTGGGAATGCTCAGACTCTGAGTTGACATCTTTTCCTCAATACAGCTGACATCAAGAATGATAGCTGCCTACCTAGGTAAAGCAACAGGGTCCAGCCATGATCATCACCATGGGAATTGCTACATCTTCAGTGCTCTAATGCATCTAGACTGGATGGAGCCTGGTCTCTGAAAGTGACCGGCACCAGATGTTTCCAGCAAAGGGTGGAGAATGGTTAGGTGAGCGTCAGAATGGTCAGATGTGCCAGTCCTGCATTATGTCTGTCATGAATCTCCAGCTTTGCAGGCTGGCATATACTGTGAAGCACATATCTTTAAGCTTGAATTTCTTACTATTACAGCTGCAGTGACACTTAGAGAAAGTTGATACATTCTTTCCCTCAGGCGCTTCTTTCAGCACTGAGTTCCGCTTTCTAATTACATTTTTCGCAAAAAGCATTTGATTTTGTTGGTTTGAATCTACCACCTTCGGCTTTTGTTGTATGCCCTTACTTGTTGTTTTGAGAGTCAGAAAGAATGGACCCGCTGCCTTTTTACCATTTCCTGCTTTGGAAAAATGGTATCATGTCCTGTGCTAATAATTTTTCTTCCTTAAATTAAAAGGAAAAAACCAAAACCAACCCATTTTTTTTATGTCACTTTTCATTGGAGGGATTTTCCATGTTCTATTTTCATTGCCCTTCTTTGACCTACTTTTGCAAAGGGGAGTGAGTACTGTATACAGTCTTCAACAGGAGGCTGGAAGACATATATAAGTGTATTTCCGTTATACGTGTTCTCAGATTTCTTCTGCCTGCATCCTAGAATGTATGGACATCTTTCATTGTTAAAAGAAAAACATCATGCATATGAGGCAGGCAGTAATTGGCGAGTGGCTGTGTGTGACACAAGTGTCTATAATAGAACAGGGGCCTGTTAAAAGCAGAAATACATACCTTGGTGAAGTGGCATTAAAGGCAGATCCACAGCTGTTACAGAGCTTTGTGAACCCAAGTCTTCTGTTTTCTGTTTTACCATCATGACTGTACAGTGGTGTTCCCGTGGGGTGCCTGGCCTAGCATGCTACAGAACGTGGGATCCAGAACCACAAAGGCAAAATATCTATAAACTCTTTTAACTGTTCAGGCCACTATCCCATGCTGGTTCCTAACAAGGTGGCGGAAGGACCTCTGGAATATACAGAATGCATCCTCACTTGGTTGTAAGGGATTTAGTGTACTTTTAACCATTCCTGGTTTTAGTATTGGTATCGTATATGTAGGGATCCAGATCAGAGTCGGAGATGGTGTGAACATGTTAGGGAAAGATGGCCACTGTCTTTTTGACTCAAGCCCAGAAAATGAAGGCAATTCAGGATGAAGAGGAACATGATTGAGTTAATAGTTCATTCTCAACTTGTGCCAAAGCAATTCAGTTGTTCTCTTCCTGCTCCACCTTTCTGTCCCCCTCTTCCCCGGTGGTGCTGTTTAGGGACAGAGCTTCCAGCATCAACCCTGAAGTACCTTCCTTCAGGGTTTCAAGTAAAAGGTTGGATATTGCTTTAACATAGGTGGGTTTGTAGTTTAATTTATTTTGGTTGGTAAGGAATATTCATCACTCATTTAATTCAGAAGGTATCTATTGATTCTTTTCTCCTCATTTGGTATTTTCTGACATTTTATAGCACTTGCTATTGATTTATACAAAATCCGTAGTCCGAACGTCCCAAGGAGTGCTTTATTCACTTGTCATTTGCTGTTTTTCTTAACTAATAAATTTAACAGCTGTGTACATCCAGTCTGTTAAGATCTCGTGGCTCTACTTTCAGAGAGATGACAGTCTGGCACTAATAAATGAGTAATTCTTTCAGGCAGGAGCTTAAAAGTTGCAAGACAGGCAAGACGGAGAAACAAGCTCCTCCTTGACTGGTTAGCAAGACAAAGCAAGCTCCTCTACTCAAAGGACACTTAGGTTAAGGTAGGGAAGATACAGCTCTGCTTCAGCCTGTGGAATGTCGCACATTGTGTTGCTCTGATGGTAACTTTATTTATGGCTTGTCAACAGGTAATCGATTTAAATGGCACATGCAGCAATACATATGAGAGCAGGTATGTCTAAACTGCACGGATCTGCCATGCCGTCAGCTTGCCAGGTGCTACAGTTAGTTGTGCAGGGACTCCACCAGGAGGGTGATGCCTTCATGGTGTGTGTCAGCCTAAGGTGAGTACCTGGGCTAAGTCATATGACCTGTCTTCTGCAGGTGCCTTCCTTCTCTCTCCTTTACTAAAGGGACATGACTCAAGTATGGGCAGGTGACACTTATTTTCCACGAAGGAGGTGAGATGAGTGTCATCACCAGAAACTGCCCTTGCCTCACTGTGTTTGGGACATATCCTGAGTACAGCAAGTTTTACATCAGTTCCCTGTGGACAGCTCCTTCCCACCTCTGCCTTGTGGATACAGGCTCCTAAAGGGGAGCCTGGTTCAGGAATAAGAAGCATCGTGTGAATAGTTTTCACATAGACTGTGTAGGAAATTATCTAACTATGGCTTGGATTTGGTTCAGGGACAATGTAAATTTTACCCTCAATAACACTATAATTAAAAGTTAAAAGGTACTTCAGATTTTTCCCTTTCATGTATTATGATGCAGTGCTCCTTGATCTGGGTTGTACTTGAAGACATTTATAAGCTCTTCCTCTTAAGTCTTTGAGAAAGTGCTAGAGGGACCTTTTTTGGTATAAATTTCATGCCTTCATGAGTTAAGGTGCCAGCCACGAGTCTGGCACTGAAAACACGCTATGTGCTAAAGACTTGCAATCCAGGAGGCAGAAATGCATAAAGATGTTCTGCATGGAGAGATCCCAGAGATCTCATAGTGAGTTTGCTAGTTCACACCATCATCCTCTGATGAGAAAACTCAGAAACAAAGGTTATTGAGAGGCTCTGATGGGTACACACGGGCATAAAACAAAACTGTAGCAGGAATTTGATGTGTAACAGATACTAGACTTCAGTGGTTAATTCCTGTGGAACTGGGAATAGAGATTACAGTACAATGCTTCATTAGGGAGAAGGAAGTGAAGGGTGGACATATACATCTAGGACTGTTAGGAGAACACAAAGCTTTGAAAAAAATATGTTGAAACGTGACAGGCCCATGCTGTGGTGTGTCTGAGCTGCCCTCACCATAGCTTTTGATGGAGGTGGGGAAAGTAAAGTAGCTTTTATTTATTCTTGCATCCCTCCAACCACCATATCAGTTAGTCTGCTGGTATCCAGCATGATGCTGTGTCTCCTCAGGGTGGAGTTCAGTGCTCCCCTGAAGACCCTTCCTAGCTCTGAGGTCACCGGCAGGCTCCCAAACCCTTGCCTGCCTCGTCATTCCTGATCATGCCACTGGAGAGCAGATGGCAGATGAGAAGCTCCAGGCAGCCTTGCCAAGGTGGAGATGTATCCTGACCATATCCAATGTAGGTAACGCTACTGTGCTGGGGTGGATGGGCATGTGGGGGTTGCGTGAGTGTGAGAAGCCAGTCCTTACCGAGAAGGAGCACCCATTTCACAGTTCAAGTGTTTTGAAAAATCGGGATGTGCTTGGGTAGCAGTTCAGTATTCAAAAAACCCCTGTGTTTTTCTCACTTTGTTTCTTCACATTGCTGGCAGCTGTATGTTAGTATCATAATAATAAATTGTGGGTATATTAGAGAAAAAAATTAGCCTATTGTTACAGTTGAATCTGATCCTCAGGGTGGAATTCTGAAGCATCCTTGTTACCTTGTGCTGATAAATCTGTTCTCACACTAGCACTTTTCTCACTACTGGAGATGGAATCGCAGTGAAAGCCTTTTAGACTCATAGCTGCAGTATCCAGAGATGTTCTGTTTAGAGCAATGTAAAATCAAGTATGTTGTATGAACTTCAAGCAGGGTACATTTGAGCTGAGTACTGGATTACAGGGAATGATGTATGGAGCTTCTTTAACTGTGTGGAGTTAGATTTAATTCTTAGCAAATAAGTGACAGATTCATACGTAGGGGAAAATTGAAGTTCTCATCTATATATTGTTTTTATTATGTTTTCTTTGCTTCAGGCTCTAGCATATCAAAGACACTGTGGGTGAAAAAAAGTAGTTTGATTTCCATCAATAAATGTCTTCATATTCTTGCAGCTCATACACAATTTGGGCTGTTTCATGGTGGCGAAAAAGACAAGGGAAAGTCGCAAAATAATTCATTGCAATCCAGAGCAGCTTAGATTGGAAGCATTGCTAATATTTACAATTATCACCAAGCCCTTTCTGTGTGCTATCCATCTTAGATTTAGAATTATGCTCCTGGCCCAGTACGAATATGTCAGTATGTTGGTTTGCATCTGTCTTTGCCATATGCAGAGTAAGACAAGAATTCCTCCTGCTTTGTTTTTAAATTTTTTTATTGTACCCCTCCAAATTCAGACCAGCTGTTGCCTAGATGCTGCCTTTTGCAAATGACAGCGCTCTTAAAAAGCAAGCTTATCTCATCTCAAGGATTTGTCATCGGCATTGTTATATTTTGTTATCATCTGGGAGGTAGGATTCAGTATTGGCAGTACCACTGGCCCTTTGTCACCCTGCTAATGTGGTTCAGGCACTCCTTTGCTGCCAGCCAGTGGATGGGTAGCATTAGTGATGGGGTGCATTCCACCCAGCCAAGTCAGTGGCTTTGGATTACCTTTGCCTGCTGCTTCTGTTTGTTTCAGTAAAAAAAAAAAAAAAAAAAAGAAAACAAAAAGGTCACCTGGAAAGTGGAATTCAAGTAAGTAATTTCTGAACACAAAGTCCCTTTGCATCTCTTTTAGTTGCCAGCCTCATGTGCCCCTCTATTTTCGTGCAAGCATCTGGCTCCTTCTGGCATTTGTACTGCTTTACCTTGTGCTCCCTGAGTCTAAAAATAAAATATCCATATATGTAAGAGGAGCCAGTGTTCATGCACATTCCTAGTATGTAACGCAAGTCCTAAAGTCACACTGAAAACAGCAGAGACCTGCACAGCCCAAGCTCCTCTGATTATTTAACTAAAAGGAGAAAGGGGAGGAAAAAAACCCCACGGAGGAGAAATCCGGAGCTGCAGGAGGGAGGCTTATGATGTAGCCACGATGTGGAGTGGCTTACACTGAGTACCACTTTGGCACATGTAGTTTTATGGTGAGGACGTTGTCAAGCTGTGGAAGGCCCAAAATTTGTGACAGTAGGTGTTTGTGAAACCTGAGGAAAATGGAAATGTTTTCCATCAGTCTAGAAGAAGGGTGCAGTGGAAGGGACTTTTGTTTGTATTTCAGCAGCCCTGTGCAGAGATCTGACTAAGCCCAGGGAGGATGGCTGGGGGTCTGCAAATGAAAATCACCAGGAGAAAGAATGAACCTAAAAATTAATCTGGTTTTTTTTTTTTTTTTGTCTGCTTAGTAAATAAACAGTATGAATGGCAAATAGTGAACACTTTAAAAAAATATCTTATCCTAATAGTCATAAACTTTATGAATTTTAAAGATATCACAGTATAATATTTTTACAGGAAGGAGTTGTTTCAGCTAAAAGAATGCTTAAAAATGAATCTTCTGCGTTTGTACTGAAGCAGTACTTCCACACGAGTTTGTTCCTTATCGCTGCCTGAAACCGTGAAACCACCACTAAATGCAATGAGTTCAGCATTCTCAGCTAATCTGTGATAAATGTTATAATGAAGTAGCAGGCTAGACTTTGTCTGGTTTTTATTTTTTTTTAATTTGGTAAAAAAAGCCAGATGATATTTTAAAAGTTGATGGGGAGACTAAACTGTCTCTCAGCGGGATGAAGGATGGTGGTGTTCAGTTAAGGAGTGATAAAGAACATCATAAAGAAAGCCTGGCCATGCTCAGGGTATGTGGCAGGCATCTCTAGGTGCGATGCACAGAGAACAAGCTCAAGCAATTTTTTGTTCTGAATGTCTTACATCGGGACTAATTTTTTCTGGTTTGGGGTTGAAATACTTGTGTCCTGCTGAACCCATTTCTGCATTGCTGAACCTGAGCTCTGAAAGAGCTCAGCAGCGAGTATGGTAATGAACCCATTTCTATCAAAATGGCCTTTATTATTATTCATGTTTATTGGCTGCAGAGTGGTTCAGGAAGCACTTTTCAAACAGATACACTGAAATATTTTCTTTTAAACAGACCCAGCAGCTATTTGTATTTCCTTTGCTTGAATCCACACCCCTGACGCATTCTTAATTATAATGACACTAAATGAGACAATTATTGTCATATGTGAAAAAAACGCTTCTGGAAAAGGTGTATGAGAATACTTTGGATAGTATTAGCAGTTCTGCTATACTTTACATCTAATTAGGGCTGTTCCACAGTGTCACCAACCCTCTGTCGTTACCCTGCGAACTCCCTGGCTGCAACGATGCATTTGCTGGACCAGTGGGAACGCGTCAGACCGCAGTCACACTTCCCCAAATCTTTTCACGTGTGGATCCTTCGTGTCGACCCTTTCCTTCCCCTCCCTTCCCCTCTCCCCCCTCGCCTCCCCCCCCCCCCCCCTCCCCCCGTGGTGTGACATTTTCTTCATGACAGTCTGTCTCTGAACTGCACTTGCTGCTGCCTCGGTAAAGGCTTACAAAGAGAGTGTAACAGCCAGTGGCCAATCGAGTTTGTGCAAGCTCCATCAGCTATGGATGAAACATCCACGAGAGAGAATAAGGACTTAGAAGAAAACTGGATAAAAGGGCTGCGACGGGAGGCTAGCTGGCAGGTTAGTGATACAAAGACATATGCTTGCAAGCGGATTAAATCTCAGCGCTAAAAATCTCTGAACTTTTTAACCTAAGCATGGGTGAAACATATTTGTTTATTTGTAGCAATGCCTGAAAGCATATTCCTATGAGAGCAGTTATCATTATCTTATTTTCTTGGAAAGAATAGTTGGGAGATTCCAAAGCCATCTATTCCAAATTGTAGGACAAGTAAATAGTTTTATTATAAATCTGCAGACATTACTAAATGCACACTTGCTTAATTAAGGTCCTTGCAATAACAAGTTGCAGGTGCATGCTGTAATATCAAAGGAAATACGTGGCTCGTGTCTGTATGTATGCAAGTTTATTTCATTAGAAAATATAATACACCACCTGTCACCCTGTTACTTAATTGTGTCATAGTAACTATAACAAGGGATTTCTTTTAGCTTCTTTTAATGAGGCAACATCTTTAAATGCACAATGCTTGTTTTATTATGCTGGACTCACAATAGATGTGTATGCAATTCAATCCAAAGGCAGGCAGCTTTCATTAAAGTGTGCAGAGCAATAATGTTTACATTATGCAGTACCTTTCTGGAGTTTGCAGAATTAGATACCATTTCAGACCTGCTAAGCCCCACTGAGTGGTTGTGATTGCTCTTTACATTACATCCTAAGCATCGTCTATGCACTTTTTTCTGCTCTATTGCATTTTAATTAATCATTCAACAATATTCAAGAGATGTGTCACCAAATTATTTCTTTTTTCCACCTTCGCTGCTTCTTGCAAGAGATTTTTTTAAGATGATGATGATTATTATTTTTTTTTATTATTATTTTTTTTTTGTGATGGCATTATACAAAATTTAGTAAAGTGGTGATTTGATTTGTTCCTATGAGGTAAAGCTGTGCAAGAGTCCCAGCTTGGTAAGTGTTACTGCAGCAGTCTAAACGCTAGAAGGCATGCTCCCTTCCCCCAGAAGAATAGCTGGTTTAGTTTGGTCCCCTCCCCATAACTTTGCTCTAGAGAAGGAAATACAAATCTCTTTTCAGAGGAGAGTGATACTCCATGTAATACTGCTTGTGGCTTGTATCATGGTGCCTTTCTGATTTTCTGCCCATATCACTGACAAAATGAAGTATAAAATCGGGATGTCGTGAATATAGAAGCCAAATGATCCCTCCTCTCTTATGTCGCTGTGGAAGCAGGTGTGTGGAGGTGATGGAGAGGAGCTGGTCACTGTGCAGACACAGCGTGGGAGACCACCACTGCCCTGAAGAACTGGGCTCCACAAGTGGGTGAAGGAGTGGAAGACCTGGAGGAGATGAGGGAAAGACAGGAGGAGAGCTGGGGCTGTGGAGGCATCTGCAGCTAGTCTGTACACCAATTAAGTGACCTGGAAATCTGTTCTTCTGCTTCTGTGGTTTGTGCTGTTTCTGCCAGGTCAGATGAGTGAAGAGTAAGTTGGGAAAACACGGAAGCAATTTTCCTGTAGTACCTGGCTGGAAACCAAGCATGCCATGGCCAGAATTAATTTCGAGTCAGCAACTTCTGCCTCCTTTTTGGGTGAGGGAGTGTTGCACCCATACCGGATAGCAGTGGCAGTGTGGTGAGAGAAGAAGTCACATGTGCTGTAGGTGCCATACCTACAACCCCAATATGGATAAAGGTGGGACTTTTTATCTCTGAGGAGACAGTGTCCCCTGGTTAACCCTGCATGGGTCTGCTACTACCCTTCTCCTTCCCAGGCAGAAGTGCTAGCTCAGTTGGCTTCCTTGGCTAGAGCACAGGGATGGTGACTGTAGATGTTTTGCTCTGGGTCTGCAACCCTGTTAGATCTGAGTGAGATTTTCAGAGAAGCTGTTGGGAAAGGGTCATCCAGTTCTCACTCTGTAACTCATCATATTTCTTTGCACTGCAAGGTCTTTAGAAGTCCCAGGGTAGGGCAGAGCGTCAGTCTTGAAAGGAGCTGATTTAGCGTGAGCTCTGCAGAGCTAGAGCTCCTCTTCAGTCCTGTCTGCTGGGGAGCTCCAAGGTGATGGTGTACATCCTTTCTCCTTAAATGGGCCAAGTTTTTTTAGCACTAGGCCCTTATATCCATATTTAGCCTCCTAAATAAGTGTCCTGATTTTCCGAAGTGCTGAGTATCCTGGGAAGCCAACAGACATTTCACTTTTCTTTGGCTTTAACATGTGAGACCTGTGCCTCAGGCTGCATGGTGGTGGTGGGTACCTGTCGTGTGGTCCTGGGGTGGGAGGCAGGCTGTGGTGCTTTCTTGCAGCTGGAGGTTGTGACAGCTGAGAACTGCCTTTGAGAACTAACTAACGCACCTTGGAGCTGCTGTGTGGTCAGCACCTCTCCCCCACGTCAGCTCTATGGGGTCGGTGGGCTGTGGGACCTGCTGACCCGTGGTGGCACACACAGGGAGCCATGGAGCAGGAGAGTGGTCCCAGTGCCGTACAGCAAATGCAATGGAGTGGCCAGCTGTGCAAGTCTCCCTCTCGTAGTGAGGGACGTGGCAATTCTGACTTCGCACTTCAAAAAATCAGGCCGCTTATTTAGCAGGCTAAATATAGGTTAAGCAGCCAAGCTTGAGCATCCTGCTTTAAAAATTCTGGCGATAGTCATCATCTATCCTACCTTTCAGCCAGCGCACTTGTCATGCTGTGAGAGGTCTGTGCAGTAGCCCCATGCACATGAATAAACATCAGGTTGCAAGTAAAAGAAGAAAGAAGCTTACAGTATTTCCTTTAAGGGGATATACAGTTTGGAAAATGGATTGCATTTTTTCTCCAAAAGGAGTTGGTTTTCTATTAAGTAAAAAAAAAAAAAAAAGGCAGTGCTAAAATAATTATAATTCTGTTTTTATCACTTAGCTTTAACTTTTTATCTTCTATTCTTCTCATCATCTCAGACTTTGCTGTAGTGGTCTACATCTATTTTTGATTTTTCGTGAAGAACGGTGGGCTTCCTTGCTCCTCTTAGCAGACCTTCAGAACAGGTTTTCAAAACCTCCTATAATCCCTTTTCCTGATGTTTCCTTGGGAACAGCTTCTGACATCCGACAGATCTATAGCTGTCACAAAGCTGGCACAGTTTTACCACAGGCCAGGCACACATTTGGGTGACCGCGACTGTGCTGATAGACTAAAGGTTAGGAAATCTATAAGGGTGTGGGTGTCAATATTTAAAGAAAAAAGTCCTGCATATTTATAGATACAAATGGATTTTCCTTCGCATTTACACATCCAGGGAAAGTTGTGCTCTCAGAGACACCAGAGTAACTCCAGTTGATTTAAAAGGGAATTTTTCTTCTGCAAATGAGTGTAAATAGTAATCCAAAATGTCCTGAGAAAGGAGCAGTGCACCAATCCTAGCAACTTGTAGGAGCCGTGAATCCCTCTGCTGACATACTGAGATCTTGAAAGCCACAATTTTCTTCCTAATTGATGGCTCAATCAGAATACGGCCTCTGCCTCACGCTTACTTTAAGCTTTGTCCTTGATGTGCTGAGTTACTGTATAGCCCAAAATACACTGCCTGTATTGCAGGGGCAGGGGGGAAGGGGGAGGCGGTGGTGGTGGGTATACAGCAAGAAATGTTTTAAGTCATTCCAGAATCATCTGGGATCTTTCATCAAGACAGGCATGCGGTTGATGAAAAATAGGCATTTTGTCAGAGCCTTCAGCAGTTTGATGATCGTTTCCTACAGAATAATAAAAGCAGACATGTCTTGCCATTTCCATTTATTTTTCAATTCTCATATACATTTGTGGGGAGTGGGAGTAATTTGGCTGAAATGAGAGCTTATCAGGCTTCAATTAAGCTGGGAACACAGCAACACATGGTGTAAAGTGCAAGACATACAACAACCTATCTACTCCTTTACAGCATGGTTCCATTGAGTTAATATTAATTGGAAAAGAATATATATATATGGATTCTACATGCAGGCATGTATCCATCCATCTGTGTGGGCATGTGCATGCAGTGTGTTCACATCTTCAAGGTATGGTAGTGCTGAAAATAAAATGTTTTGGAAAGGGTGGTTTATAAAACCCTGCCTGATGTACTCTGTGAGATTTCAGTGTTACTTCTTCTTCTATCTAGAGTAGCCATTCTTAAACCTTGTAAAATTTCCAATTCCTACCTCAATAATTTAATAAAATAGCCCTTGTAAATCTACTAAAACAATGCAAAATCTTAAGCTTTTTTAAGTCAAAATTTTCAGATTTTGTTTCTTCCTCCTTTCATGAGGGCATGAATGCTATTCTGTGATTGTGGAATTGAAACTGAAAAAGCCTGCAGATTTATGTTTTAATAAGTATTTGTTTTGACTGATCACAGTGACAATGGCACTGTCCTTCTGTATTGGTGGTAGCCAAAACAGGACTATTAAAGACCTGGTGATCCAGGAATGGAATGTAATCTAATACTTACTCTATTATTCCACAAGTCTTCCCTGTGTTCCTCCATGATACTGGATGTGAAACTATTGGAAACTTTGACTTGTAGTATATCCAATAGCACCATTGTACTGCATTTACTGTGAACACTGAATTCCTTCAAATAGCAAAGTTGATGAAGTTTTATTCTCTTCTCTTTCTTTTTTCTTTTCTTGTTTTGTGTAAGGGAGGAACAGACACAATTCAGTTATCTTAGACTGATAACTTCTGGAAACGTTTTTTACTGTTCCCCCGAGTGTAGTACTTTCAAGACAATCATAAAAAGATCTAACACTGGATTAATTTTTAACTTTACAAACATATTTTGTTGCCAATTTCAATATTTAAGGTACAGTATGAGGTCCATGGCTGCAGGCTTCGTGGCCCTGCAGCAGGTTCCCCAGGTGTGGGCAGGCTGGCTGGACCACCATCCCCTGCGTCACTGTTACAAAGGAAATCCTGGAGGCTTCAGAAAATAATTGGTAACTGAGCAGAGGCATATCAAGTGAGAAATTCTTTACCAGTTCTGCCTACAGTTGCTGTTTTGACTGTTGATTTCGTAGAGTGAATAAATATACATGGTGCTTGAAAGCGTGATACTAACACAGGAAACTGTTATCTAGGAGTATTTGGGAGGAGATGCAGCTTATTCGTAGAGTGCAGGCTGTTAATGAATGGCAATGCAATTATATCTTGAGGTTCTTAGACTCCAGCGCTGGTGTTCAGCCATCTGTGGTGGTGTACGGACACTCTCTGACCTCTGTTCAGCTCTTCGCAGTGGAGCGCTGTTGGCACTGGCGCTCAGGAGGGATGTGCCGGTCAGAGTGCGGGCAGTGATTAGTCCGTCCTCGGGTTGGAGGGTTAGGCCCTGTACTGTGAGCACAAAACGCTGTGCCTTATTTTCATCATGCCTGAGGAAGCGTTCTCTCCTTCATGCTCCTCATCAAGTGCAGCAGAGGGGAATATTCCCTCACAAGGCAGAACAGTGTCAGTCCTTTTGATAGCTGGGATCAGGCCTGTAGCAGTAAGAAAAGAGACATAGATGCACCAGGATAGTACGAAGTGTCTTTTTGATAACAAAATACCTAATTAGTGTAAAGAGAAATAGGACCGATGTGTGATATTGTATGGACTGTAGTTTTAGAAATCAAACGTCTTCAGACTAAACCAAGGGAGAGGTTCTACCAACCTCAGTTATTTAATACCCTGTGAAATGTACTGTGCATGCTGTGCCTAGCTTGCTGCTGCTCAGTACTTTAAGCCTGTTCATAACCGTTCACAGCACTTAAGATCTAAAGATACACTCATCCTTTGATAGGACAAGGTCAATTATTCTCAATTTATTGCCAGTACCAAAGTGTTTATGCGGTTTTATTTATAAGCTGGGTTTATGTTTTTTCTAACATTAAAGACGTTTGATAGTAAAAAAGGGCATTTCATTTGAAGATTACTGGTTCTGTGACATATTTGTATTAAAAAATGTGCATGTGTGTATTCATATAAATGATATAAACTCTATCTTTTGGGTTCCTCAGGAGACTTCTTAGCTTCTTTTTAACCTGCTAAATTAATGTTGTGCTACCCTGAGTTAAGCGTATGGAGTGTACTGATGTGTGGACATCTGGATCTGAAAATAACATTATTTAGCTAGCCATCTTTTTTCATTGGGTAATAGGATCTGGTCTTATGATTGTTCAAACTTTGTGTTCCTCCACTACACTAGTCGAATGAGCACCCAAAGCCACCTTTAATGCTTTCATCCTTTAATACCAATACTGTTCTAGCACTGTCTATGGATGGGTGGCTGTGTTTCTGTAAAGCCTGGGCAGGCAGGAGGAAGTCCATCCCTGTGTAATGAACCACTTAAGTCTGTGCCTAAGAGAGCCTGTGTTAACTGTCTGGCCTGATAAAAACAGAGTAGACTTAGAATTAGAATAGAATAGAATACAATACAGTATTTCAGTTGGGAGGGACCTACAACGATCATCTGGTCCAACTGGCTGGCCAGTTCAGAGCTGACCAGATGTTAAAGCATGTTGTCAAGGGCATCGTCCAAATGCCTCTGAAACACTGACAGGCTTGGGGCATTGCCCACCTCTTTGGGGAGCCTGTTCCAGTGTCTGACCACCTTCTCAGTAAAGAAATCCTTCCTAATGTCCAGTCTTAACATCCCCTTGTGCAGCTTTGAACCACTCCCATGTGTCCTCTCCCTGGACCCCAGGGAGCAGAGCTCAGCACCTCCCTCTCCGCTTCCCCTCCTCAGCAAGCTGCAGAGAGCAATGAGCTACTGATTTGCTGATGGAAACCTGTGGGCTCCCTGGCTCATGGTCCGCTGGAGATTTCATTCGGTACCTACTCAGCTCTTCTAAAACTTTATATTTTTGGCAAAGGGCTTATTTGACAACTGACAGAAATAAGCAAATTACATTTTTGACTGTGCTGTGTGAATCGCTTCTCCTCATCTATTTATTATTCTCTCAAAATCTTTAAGGGGACATCTGGATAAAGAGGGTATTTCTCAGACGTAAATGTTTTACATTTAAAACGTATTTACTAGTTCATATGAAAGCACTGGTTGCCATCATGTACCCACCTCTCTCGTGTTATCACGATTCAAATGTTCCCCGAAGGTGTCACACCATGACTGGTCTGCTTAGAGTCACACTCAGGGCAATTATATTTCAGCTCTGGAGGCAGGTAGTTGGCACATTAAAAGAAATGTTCACCTCCCTCTGCCCAGGTTATCCCAGGCAGAGTTTAGCCTGTTTACATCTCTTTGCTGATTTAGTCCCTTGTTTGTATAGAAAATTGCTGTCAGGCATGCTTGAAAGAGGTGGACAAATTATTTTCAAACGAAAACACGTATTTTTAGTTGTATGACTGATCTTTAAAATATGTTCCAACATATTTCGGGTGGGGATGTGTGGCCAACATGTAGCTCAGAGTTCATGAAACTTCTGGAATTCATGCATGTTCTTACAAAAAGTGCTGCTGGGTTGTTGTTTTTTTTAAATACTTCTGACTGATGAATCATATGTCTCTCTCGATCCTATGTCCCACGACTGTATGGCACGGAATTCAGCACTCACCTTGCTGTGGGTATTGGCTTATCCTTTCTGTTATGCTGGGGGATTGTCACAAGCCCTGAATCTCACCCTGAGCTAGGAAGGAGAGCAGTTGGTCAGCAAAGTACCATTGGCATCTGCTCCTCCTTCCAGCAGATCCCAGTGTGCCACCAGCTGCACCCCCCAGCCCTCATCCACCCCCGGGGCTGGAGCTCCGGGGTGTAAAATGCCACCTGGCATGGCTCAGCCACCACCAAAGTGACAAGTAGCTGGGGACCCCTCCAGATGCCTCCACTTCATTCTTCCTTCTCCCCACCCACCTTTTGTCAGATACTAGAAAATGGTAAACTTAGCTTTTCTGATTCTGAGAAGAATCCTCTTTTCTAATACTACTGGAATTAGGAATGGTCACTGGTTGACACTGGAAATGACATGACTAAACTAAGATGTCCTGCTCAGCCCTTGGTCTTCAGTAGGAATGCTGCACAGCGGTTTTATGCAAGCTGTTGTAGATTTCCTTGATCACTTTAATTAGAGGACAGAAGGCCTTCAACATTTTAAATAACCAACAGGAGGATCTGTTCTCAACCCCTTCCCTCTAGCTGAACCTGTGATGTGTCAACCCCATCTCCAGGACACAGACAGTGATGTACTTTTGAACTTTTACCATATTATCCGCTCTGCTTTGCCCTAAGCTGGTTTTCTGCAAAATGAGATGGATTTTGCTTCTTGGCAGAGTAACTAGATAGAGCTGGAAAATCCAAATGAGCTGATACATCTTTTGTTAGAGCTATTTTATTACTGAGCTATTTTAATATATATATATATTTAATGCTTATAATGTAGGCACAGTTGTGTATTGTATCTGTTTGGTTTTTATGGTAAAGTCATCAAACAGTACATCTTTTAATATCTTGATTTAGAATTCATGCCAAAATAATGTAGTGAAGGAAGTGATACTTCATATTCCACATTTTGATTTTTTAATAGGAAATTAAAAATATTTGGGAAATGAATTTTTCAACTAATAACGGGAATTATAGAAGCTGATAAATGTGAGATTAATAACTAAGAAAGCAGTCATTTCAGATGGATAATTTAGATTTTTATCATTTATTAATCATAAAAAGTAAACCTGCTGTATAACTAATTTTAGTTTTATCAAGAAGATGAATTGTTCCAGCTAATGAATGTATAGATATTCTATGCCAAAGGCATTCGTAGGAATCTGTTAATCATTTAACTGTGTCATGGCATATGCTTTGTCTTCATAAACCAATTAAAACATATAACTTCCTTCACTGAAATGCACATTGGTCTTCAGTGCCTACAGCAAATTAGAGCAGCATTTGTCTTAAAATACACTTCAGTATTGCAGATACAAAAGTTTAATGGGGATAGTGTCTCCAGGTAGGGAACATTGCTAGGCTGCCTGTACCACTGCCTTGTGGAGGTGGTGCCGTTCGCAGCATTTCAGGGAGCTGATCCTAGAAATACTAGTCACGTATGCTACGCGAATGGTCTCATCCTCATCAGCCGGGAGTACCTTCCTGCTGAGGCTGAAGCATGGGCATAAACACGTGAAAATGTGGCTTAAGTCCAGAACTGTCTTGATGGAGAAAGCCCTTGGCAGTGGCGAACATCAGTGGTTATTTAGAGCAGGTCAAGGTGATCACCCTAGGTCTGGGGATGGTTGTGGTGGATGTCAGGAGAGATATGGCTCGTATTTTGGGGGGATGAACGGTAGCAATGGGAAGAAAGGTGCTTTGTTGGAAGGCACACTCCTGAGCAGTGCTAAAGCAGGGTTGGAAAGGGCACGCTGCAGGTCTGTTTTTCCTAAAAATACAGGAAACATTTTTCAGCATTCTGGCCTATTTCATGCCCGTCCTTATGACAGATTTGGTTTATTCTTTGCCGTGTTCCAAGAGTCGTTGATTTTCTTCTGATTTTGGACAGCCTGCAAATGCTGTTTTGGAGATCCTTCCTGTTCAATAGCATAGTGGCATCTTGGGCTTCCTAACCCCCGGCACAAGGGCACAAGCATGCCCTGCCACCTGCTGCTGGACACCACCTCATCTCCTCCCTTGCAGCCTGGGCTCCCTCGAAGGGCACGTCACGGCATACAGGATGGGGCAGCAGCCTCTGGGAGAGGTCGTCTGCTGAGAATCATAGAATGGTTTGGGTTGGAAGGGACCTTTAAAGACCATCCAGTCCAATGCCCCACCATGGGCACAGACACCTGTCACTAGACCAGGTTGCTCAAAGCCCCATCTAACCTGGCCTTAGTACTTCCAGGAATGGGGCATCCACAGCTTCTCTGGGCAATCTGTGCCAGTGTCTCATCACCTTCATTGAAAAAATGTTGTCCTTATGTCTAACCCTCTCTAAATTAGTTTTGGTCGTTTTTCCAGTCCTGCTTCTTTCAGCTGTGCGAGCATCCTGCTTTCACAGGGCTGCTGCTGACACTTTTAAGAAGAGGGGATTAAGCCATGACATCCAGCATGATTTCTACACGTTCTAACCTGGATTTTCACTGTGCCACATGTACCCGCCATGCCAATGAAGCTCCCCCATTCCCACCCCTTCATTGTCTGTCTCATATGTTTAGGACAATCTCTGTTCCATTTAAAATCTTTGAGGCAGGGACTATCTGTTACGTTAGACTTGTGTAAGAAATTACCTCACTGGGACCTAATCTTGGCAAGGGTTTAGAGATGCTCCTGTAACACAAATAACAGCACTGATTGCTGCTGGAGATTTTCCTGAGGACAGCATATGCAGTTGAACCGAAGCTAGAGGTTAGAGGGTAATAATTGCACTCATGGTTATTTTTAGTCCATCCTAGAAGAGACAGAGAATTTTTTTCAAATGGACTTTTATATTTAAGGAAATTACAGCTTTCTGGAAGAACTTCAGAGCTATGACAAAAAAATGAGAGGCAAGAGGATGTTTAAATTTGGGGGCTGGTTTTCTGTATTCTGGTCATTCAAAGCTGTTTGTTTCATCTTCGTTCTTCTTCCCTGTGAGGTGAATAAAATAAAAGAGTGAATGTGTTTAGGTTTTATTCACAGCATTATCGTAATGTCAAAGCAAATCCAGGTAGAGACAGACAGAAAACTGACGATGGGTAAATCAGAAGACAGCAGACACTGAAATAACCAGCTGTAGCTAATCCAACTCTAAACCCCATTTTGTTTTGCTGGTTAACAGCCTACATGTTGCTGTACCACCTATACTGTGTTATTTTATTTATATCTTTAATACGTTATCTGTAGGCGACATTATGGGTGAAGCACTGTTGCTACAAGAGAAGGAAAAATTATAGTTATTGCTATAATAAACAGCTTGAGAATATCTTTTTAAGAAGATTGCAGTAATACAAAAGGAAATAGCGTTAGATTGCAACATCAATTATTTAGAACAATGTCGTTATATTCATTTTTTACCCTATTTCTTTTCTTAGAGATAAAGTTCAGTCTTTTCAGCATCAGTTTTCTGGAGCCACAAAATGCCTGCTTGGGTCAAAAGTCCATAGCTTTCTGATGAACCAGGTCTTGAGACTCAGTGGGAGCGTGTCCTTGGACGGGTGAGGCAGAGGTCCTGCAGAGGCGGAGGTGAGGGGGTGCTTGGGCGCTCCCAGCATTGCTCGCGCGCAGCTCGTCCAGCTACAGCTCTGCTATAAGGGAGAGGTGCCGGTGGCCTTAGGTTTTCTGGGACTTTGAGGAAAATAGTAATTTTAGGCCATCTTGCCCTAGTTTTAGCAGGCTTTTGGGAATAAGAAAGGGAAAATGGATCTTTGTAAAGACTTAAAGAATGTTGCTGAGAGGGAGGGGGTGAAATCAGGTCCTTATGGAGCACTGAACCTGGTTTATAAATGGAGTGAGGAAATGTAAGTCATTGTGCACTTCTAAATTTGGGGCTTTTGTATGGATATTACTTACTTAACTGAAGAAAGAAACCTTCCCTGACAAAGAAAATGCAATTGTGCCAGGCAGGTGGGATCACTCAGGTTTCATCAGAAGCGAAGGCAAAGGCAATAAGTAATCAAAAGAATAAAAACATTTTCCTTTTCCTTCCCCCCCCCCCCCATTTTCTTTTTCCTTTTTTTTTCCCCCTTTCTTTTTAATTCTGTCCTCAAATAAGAATTACTTCATAAAATGAAGTAAGGATGTACTACTAAGCATGCGGGTTGAGAACATCACACTTCTTGGTTATATTAATGTTTGGAAACAATGTGAACAACCCACTCAGCAATAGTTTTCTCAGCACAAGTAAAATCTTCAGTGGCACAAACCTCGTAAAAATAAACGATGTTTTATATAAATGCTGAGTGAATACACATAAGCTGTGAATACAGTTAGGATAGCTGCCGCTGCTTAAAGGTCAGTAAAGCATAGCATTAAATGGCACATTTTGTGCTCCTAGACACATAACCCATGATAAATTTTATGCAGTACATTTCTGAAATATCTACAGACACATTTTCTTCAATAATTCACAATCCTTTAAAAGCTTTTTTTTTCCTTTTGACAATCAATAGCAGGACGTAGCATCTATAAAAGTTGCTGGTACTGGACTTCCACGGTCTGTTTAATTGGAGGACAGATGATGTTAAACTCTCGTAGCAGCTGATCTGTCCCCAAGCCCTTCCTTCCAGCTCGCAACATGCAAGCCCGGTCTGCAGGGTGCGTGCTGGACCTTTAGCCTAGTGCTCGGGCCATTTTGTCTGGGGGAGGTGTTTATTATTTTTTGTCTTCCTTTGCAAGGTGATGGGTTTCTAAAGCAAGCGTGGGAGGACTCAGAATACATATTAGTATGAGATATTTAGTGGGAAATGTCATCCCTACGACACTAGTTTTTCCTGCTTCTGTTTGCTAGTGTAAAGTCAGCAGAAGTAAATTAGCTGGCAGATTTCAATGGAGACTGTTACCGGCATCCTCTGCCAGATAGCGTGTGGAGTGCCAAATTAGAATTGATTTCTCAATAAAATTGAGTTCAGTCTCCTCAACATAATCTAAGACAGAATGACAAAATCTCTCTCACTCACTTTTTAATTTTATTATTTTTGGTCAGTTTTGTTCTTGGATATTTTTTCTGCCCTAATTGCTTGTTATTATCTTCTTCCTTGAATCTTTTCCCTTGTCCAGGAGAGCAAAACCTCATCTGCTTTTATAAGCAATTCAGGAGTAAAGTAAAAGGGAAAGGATGTCTATGCATCACCTGCCTCGCCCCTCCTCACACTCCTAAGACTCTTCTGGCAGCAGAGCCAGGAGTGCAAGTTCCCTCTCCGTGCTGTGACTCAGAGGCTGAGCGCACAACAAGCTGTTTACAGTCCCATCCTCATTTCTCCTTCCCACTCACAGCACGTTGCTTTGGGAACCACCAACCAACCTAATTAAAACAAA
Source organism: Falco peregrinus (assembly GCF_023634155.1). Classification (NCBI taxonomy): domain Eukaryota; kingdom Metazoa; phylum Chordata; class Aves; order Falconiformes; family Falconidae; genus Falco; species Falco peregrinus. The sequence goes on from NC_073722.1 coordinate 32,648,025, forward strand.
TTTTTCCTATTGCGGGAGCAATTCCCCAAATGCTCCGCCTCGCCAGAATCATACTGTGTCTGCTCAGTTCGCTACCTCCATCCAGCTCCCAAAGAGGCTCATCTTACTGTAAAGAAAATCAATGCCTTCTAATGTGGCTTTAATTCTTAAATTCAGTGCATTTATCACACGTACTTCTAGGGAACCTCTTTCACATGGAGGTGAAAAAAAAATGTATTCTTTTTAAAAGACGTGCACAGTAAGTGACTTCTGAAACGTTAGCAAAGCCAGTTACATGACCAGAGAAGAGAGCTATTCGGAGTTAAATAGAGCAGGATTTTAAGTGGGGAAGCGCAGGTGGAAACACAAGATGGCAGCACTGGAAGCACTGCAAAAGGTCTGGAACTGTAACCACTACCTGGAATTTGCTGGCTTGTTTTCTACTGCAGACAGGGCATTGTACCCAGTCGTTATGCCTAGCCCGGCCTTACAGACTTGCAAGTATAGCAGGATTTCAAGGTGTTGTAATGACTGTCCTTTTTCTTCAATGACTGGGACCTATTCCTCACCTGGCGTGAACTCCAGCAGCAGAGGTCAGTGAGGTTGGATGTCTGCGGCTGCTCGTACCAGTCTTCCAGAGCACTGAAATCTTCCATCTCTCAGCTCGTTCTCTGGAAATCAAAATATAACGTGGCTTCTGAAAGCACCTCCGGTGTTATTGGAAACCCCTGTGTTTGACAGTGTTCATCTGGTGCTGTCGCTTGTGTGCCTGTAGTTTCTAGGGTTAAATGGCATATGCTTATGCCAACCCTGTTTTAGCAAAGACAGTTTCTGAGGAGTGCTAAGCAACATGGTAGGTCAGTGGCATTCCTCGAAATACTTCCCTTTTTCAGCTGTTCAGCTTTTTTCCTCTGGCTTCTAGTTCCACCACTTTCTAGCTTTTTCCTTCCGTCAGCATACCTGGACCAGCCACCTCTACATTCCCTCTTTTGCCTATTTTTGAAGAGCTTCATGCACATTTTCTTTAGCTGTAGCAGTGAGAACATGACTCCAGCCTTTTCTTTTTTTTTTTCCTTTTTTTTAAACAAGACAAAAAACCCACAAAAAAAGTCTTTTTTAAAAAAGAAAAAAAACATTTTTGTTTTTTTCTTTTTCCATCTGAGATTGGCAGTACTTGGAGTGTTCAGTGTCCTTTCTGTTCTTTAATTCTGGAAACGAATCCTGGTATGTAGCTCTCTGCCATGCCAGGTTGTCCTTTCTTTCTCCATCTTTCCCTCTTCACTTGCTGTGGCTCCAGGTCTCTCTGTTCCTACCTGTGTTCTGCTTATTTCTCCCTGTGCATAACCAGGACCTAGAGCGTGGTTCCTGCTTTATAGATATTGACTACTAAATCTTTGAAAGACCTGGAAATACACAACACTTGCTGATACGGTTTTACTTATTTGTGAAACTGAGGCTTTTCTGGTAAGAGCCAGCAATGAACTCCATTGGCATCAGGTGGTGCAACGCAGGTATCAAGTCACCAAGTGGCTGCCAAAACCTATGGAGACAGTAAGTGCTCAGGCTATGAGCTTTTAGGTGTTTGAGAGCACTGGCAAACACTGGACCATATGCTTAACTTTAAGCCTGTAAGCAATCCAGTGGAGGTGGGTTGGACTAGTGATACACTTAATCTTCAGCACATTCTTAACTACCCTTAGGTTGGTGGAGCATTGGGGTTGCTTGCACTCCCAACCCAAAAGCTGTGATGGGGTAGGAAGTGGGATAACTGAAATATTGACTAACTAAATGCAAGACTTTTATTGGAGAGGAGGATTGTTGTTTCCAGCTGTTTCCAGCTGCAGAATATGGGAGTGAGAATTTTGTTCAAAGGGGTGGTTGTCTCTTCTGAGTGCATATGCAGACTGGCTGGTGGATCACATGGGTGAGCTGTGCTTTCTAGGGTTGGTGCTGCTCATGAACAAGATGATCATTTCAGGTGAAAGGGCTGAGATGTAAGAGTCCTCATCCACCTCTGGAGGATCCTGTCTGTAGCAGACATTTTTATGCTCCCAAGCTCCTAGCAGTTACCTTTTGTCCAAGATCTCCCTTAACCGCTTTAGTCAAAGGTAGGAAGGACCACGTGTTGGTGTAGTGTATCCATCAGCAGATGGTCCTCTCATCCCAATGGATTTGGTCCTGAGATCTCTCCCAAATACTGGCACAGGTTTGAGACTCGCCCTGCTTTCATTCTTTCCTCTGTGGCTAGAGAGAATAAGTGGATTAACTAACACTTCTGAGAGAAGCCTTCCTGGCAGTCGTGGAGTCTCAAAATGTTGATTCTCAAGGCTGTCTTCACAAGGGAGTTAGTCCTATCTTTTGCCAGCAGGTTGAATTTACCCTCTATGTTTATTTTATCAAAAAAGAAAAAGAACAAAAAAAAATCAGGAGAACAAGGATTTTTAAAGGTGGGGTTTGGTGACTGAGAGCTTATCCCATAGAGAGCGTATAGTGGGATGTACAGGGTACAGCAACAGAGAAAATGAAAAGTGCTAGGTCATCTTGTCCTCTTCTCAGGCATATGCATATCCCCTTGGTAGCGCAGGTTTATTTGCAGGAATGCTTTGTCCCTGAGTCACGCTGGTTGGGGAGAGGCTGTTACATATGCAAAAAGAAAAAGAAAATATACTTGGGTGCTTTGTCTTCTAGAATTTTCACTGTTTCCCCAAACTAGCTATTTTTGGTGAGTAGGTTTGAACGTGTCAAGCAGTATATACACCATGTGCTAAGCATTATTATTATTTAGTGGTTTATTTACTATTAATGTATTTTTTAGTAAGCATTGGGACTTTCAACCCTTCCTTTGGGAAGCTATTGTACATTCTCATAGATTTCACTGTCAGAGTTTTTACTGATAGCTTATATTTTCCTTTCCTTAATTGCTGCCTGTTACTTCTTCTTGTGTCCTCTTGTACCTAATTATAAATGTTACAACATCAATTTAGGAAAAATATCAGGGGAGGTTTCACAAGGGTCAGCGCTGATCACAGTATTGTTTAATACTTTCCTAAACAATATATACAGAGCAATACAATTTGCAGATGATGCCAAATTAAGAGGGATCATAAACACACTGGAAGGCAGAGAGAGCGAGATAACAAAAGGATATTGAGAGTTTAAGGAACTGTGCAAAAATTAACAAGATGAGATTTAATTTAGATAAAATACAAGGTCATACACTATGGGAGAAAAATACCAACTACAAAATGGAAGATGCTGGTTAGAAAACAGCAATAATGGTGATATATTTTACATTTATGTAGCTTCTTTCATCTTAGAGAGTCCCAAAGAGCTTTACAAATTAAATAAATTAATAGAGAAACTACACCATAAGGATTATTTTATTCTCCACAGAGATACCTCCTTTGTTGGTGCAGAATATGACAGCTATTCAACTGAACTCTGCAGTGGTATGCAACAGTTCAGGACAAAATATTACAGGTCCCCTTGAAATGGCAGTAAAAGTTAACGGAAGCCAGCATTTGTGCAGTAGGGCACTGCTTAAAACTGTTCCTCTGATGAAAACTGCCAGAGCATTTTTTTTTTTTTAAGCTGCAGATGATCAAGATCTCTGTTTTACGTCTGTCTTTACCTTTACTGCAGTAATGCAGAGATGAGCCCACTGACTCACAGTGGACACCGACTGTATGAGAGCTCTTTGTGTGCGACAGTTGTGTAAAGGGCTGTGAGTTCTTTTTTACTGGAATAGACAAATATATATGACCTATTCATTAAAAAGTATATTACATTATCTGTAGTTATTTGAGGGCTATTCATTTTTACATGGACAGGGAAGTTTAACTAGAGGGTGTATAAATCAGTAATAGAAAAGGAGGACACACGGTGCCGAACTGATGGTTGTGGAGTCTGACCAAAAGGTAGAGATGAAGAAGGTGGATGACAAAGGAAGGACAAGATGGGACAGGATAAATAATACAGGAAAGTCATCGACGTAGGAAAGGCTTGGGTTAGTTTTCATAACAACTCTGATGTTGCCCATCATGTCCACATTCTTTGGTGAATATATTTTAAATGGCAGCATTTCAGAAGGGCATAGCGGAATCAGGGGAGAATATTGGGTTTTATTTGTTATCTGTCATGCTAACTCTAGGCAATATTATGAGGGTGGACACAGTGTTTGAATTTACTTACTTATAGGTATACATGTGTCTCACGATGGAGGCACGTCGCAGGTTGTGTGTAGGGGCATCTTAGGTGGCTCCTTAGAAGCCAACACAGTGTTACTTTCCGAAGGTCCTTCTTGATCACAGAGTGGCCAGTAGCATGCTGTACCTGGTGTGATGGAAGGGTCTGCACTCTCAGTACTTGCCAGCCCTAAGTGTTTATGCTAAAGTGATCCCCAGACCGATAGATGCTGAGGAGAATGGGGCTTGAAGGTGGCTGTTGCATGAAGCTCGCTCACCTAGCCCTCCAGGGAACCAAAAGTCTTTGCAGTATCCAGGTCTGTTACCCCTGATGCAAACTGCATAAACTCAGGCCATTCCCCAGGTGTCAAGAGGTTGCATGTGTCTTGCCAAATGGATGTGTCTCTAATTAGGAATGAGTCAGCCATTTCAGGCACCGCCTTGGTGGTGGGTTGGGTCTGGCTGGATGCCAGATGCCCACCAAGCCCCTCTGTTCCTCCCCTGCAGCGAGGTAAGGACAGGGAGAGATCACTCACCAATTACCATCACGGCCAAAACAGACTTAATTTGGGGAAATCAGTTTAATTTATTATCAATCAAATCAGAGTAAGATAATAAGAAATAAACCCAAATCCTAAAACACCTTTCCCCCGACCCCTCCCATCTTCATAGTCTCAACTTCACTCCTGATTTTCTGTGCCTCTTTCCCCCCCAAGCAGTGCAGGGGGATGGGGAATGGGGGTTGTGGTCGCTCCATCACACGTTGTCGCTGCCGCTCCTGCCCCCTCAGGGGGGGCTCCTCGCACTCTGCCCCTGCTCCGGCGTGGGGTCCCTCCCGTGGGAGACGGTCCTGCACAAACTGCTCCAATGGCGAGTCCTTCCCATGGGCTGCAGTTCTTCCCGCGCTGCTCCAGCCTGGGTCCCGTCTGGTGTCTGCAGGGCTGTTGCTCTCACACAGTCTCACTCCTCAGCTACTGTTCCGCAGCAGGTCTTTTCCCTTCTTAAGTCCTTATCCCAGAGGCGCCAGCACCGTCACTGATGGGCTCGGCTTTGGCCGGTGGTGGGTTTGTCTTGGAGCTGGCTGGCATGGGCTCTGTCGGACACAGGGGAAGCTTCTAGCAGCTTCTCACAGAAGCCACCCTTGTAGCCCCCACTGCCAAAACCTTGCTACACAAACCCAGTATAACTTTAAAGCACTATTCACCCTACCAGGAGGGCTTTTTTGTTACCCATGTTCTCTGTGTGTGTGTGTGTGTGTGTCCTTCAGAATGTCAGTTTGGTGCTTTTACCTGCTGGGCCAAATCGAGGGTGCATCGGCCAGATTTACCTCTCTGCTCTCTTTCTTTCTGCAGTGTTACATGGTAATGTCTGGCTAAAAGCTAGAGGAATTAGAAGGGGCAATTTTCTGAGATTTTGTAGTACCTGTTTGAACTTGGGTGTCTTGAATCTGCTATTATTGATTTTTCTTTTCTGCTTGGCAAATAAAAAATTAGTGTTTTTCATATTCCTCCCCTCTCACCCCTTCAAATATTTTCTGTGCTTGTTTGGCAAGGGGAAGTTCCTACACTCACTTGACTATCTAGAGGTCCAGCTACATGCTTGGATGTGTAACTGCCTGTCCCATATGACCATGCAAAGTGAATTTAAGTTGACACTTCAGTTTTGGAGTTTTTTACATTTGGATCCCAGCAGTTGCTTAGTATCTTTGGTGAGCATCACCAGCGTGGTCTGATACATAGGGGCCAGCTGCTACCACAGACTTACCTAGAAAGCAGGATTCTCTGGGCCTGATATTTTCCACCACCCTGCCCCTTTGTGTCACTACTCACAGCTGTGCAGAATGCCACCATTGTTCTTCAGCAGCAGTTCCACATCCATTTTGTGTAGGGATGAGTAACTATACAGGATGCAAGCTGGTGGAAAATTCGCCTTGTGTTCTGTGCTCGCATCTTAACCAAGGCACGAACCAGCACCCTCATGGTCTGTTGACTGTAAATCTCTTACGTTTAGATGAGCTAAGAAGGAGCCTTGCCATGGCTAAGCTAGTGTGAATCACACTAAGCTTACTTCAGCTAAAATAAACTCCCCTTTTCCTTCTGAATGCAGCTGTCCTCCTTCCGTGTGGCTGGGTGTTCGGCTGTGTGCAGTCTGACGGCATCCCCATGCCACCGGGCTCCGCAAGTCTGGGAAAAAATTGTGCTTTGGGGTTACGGCTCCCAGCCACCACAACAATGCTGGCTTCAGGCAAAAAGAGTTCAAAACGGCGTGTTTCAAATCAGTGGTCTTGGGAAGAGGGGGCTAGGTACTAGTCTGTTACGCTTTTAAAGTGTATTAGCTCGGTATTCAAAATCCTTGCAACTATGCCTGTGCATGGAGTAGTTCAAGGTTTGTTCAGGAGAGAGCAAGCAATTAAAAACTAAAACCTGCTCTTGAAGATCTTTTGAGGGAGCTGTCAAGCCAGCATCTCATTTACTTTTTATTATGTCTGAGCTGTAGTTAAACTGGAAAGGGAAGGAATCAGGCAGCTGAAGGACAGACTTTCTCTCCCCCGGTGCCGGAGAAGTGCCTGCTTCAGTCTGCTGCCATTTTGCTTGAGAGAGCTGGAGCACTTCAGTTATGGTGACATCTATTAGAATTCAATTAGTGGTAGTTCACTGACCCAAATTAACATTCTTTGTTAAACTCAAGTCAGTGTATATGTATGCTATTTCCAGGCCAAACGGACCTGCATAGAAAAGAGGCTCCGAATCTCCGAGCTTGTTGGCAGTGTCTTAGTAACTGGATTCAGAGCACAAGCTTATCTAATGCCAGCACTTTAGGCTGCCTAATAGAATTGCACATGTCTATGGTTTGTAATTAAACTGTGCGGAGCTCTGGCTCGAGGTGAGTGAGGAGAAGGAAGACAGCGGAGGACATACCGGGGGCCTCCCTGCAGCCCCTCGGCTCCCAGCTCCGTCCTGGGGCAGAGGCTGGGATGTGTCGGAGGTGGTGGATCTCTGCTGGGAAAGGCATCCTGGCAGGAGGGGTAGGTTGAAATATTTCACCCTGACATTGCTTCTTATTTCAAGCCTTTCGCAGGCTCCTGATAGCATCAAATCTGACTAGGTCCCACATTGGACATCGTTGGCTTTGGTGTTGGGGCTACATTAACCCTTCTCATCCACTAAACTTTTCAGGTGCCCAATCCATGCGTTGCTGGGTTTGTCCGAGTGACTTTGGCAGTGCCTTGCACAGTCAGACGTGACTGTCATAGAAATCGTACCATTGCAGTCAGTAATGCTATCCAGCATCAGGGGAGGAAGCCAAAAGAAATTCCCACTTTGTTCCTTTACCATGGTCTATCTTTTTGGTGACTTGAAATACACTAGAGCTGTCTGTATGGTTCTAGTTTCCCTACAGTTTGTTAAAAAAACCCCCATGGCATGGTATTTACCGATGTCTGCAACTTGGTGTTTTGGGTTTGGGTTTTTTTATGTGCTTGTGTGGCTTTATCCCTCTAAGAATGAGGGAATTGCTGGCTATGACCAACTATGATTTCATTTGGAAAGGAAACATGACTTATTAGCAAACAGTTGTTAATGATTGATTTTTAAAGGGGGAAAAAAAATCTTTTTAAGATATTTTTTCACAGACTCTACTTCCATGCTGACATTTACACTAAGACAGTGGGCAGAGACGTGTTAGTCTGGATCTGTTCCCATGTGTCACTTCAACTAGTTTAAACTGTCACCGAGCATCTTAGAATAGTCAGCTTCATGTGTCTTGTGGATATCAGTCATTATATTTCACATTTCAATTTTAATGGCGACTGATGTAGATGTCAAGAACTGTTAAGGCATTTGGGCATTGAACTTATGTATATTTTTTATTATTTAGTAGGGTTTTGTCTCAAGATACAGTTAACTATTTGTTATGGGTTAACTCCAGCTGGCAACTAAGTACCACACAGCCACTTTGCTCACTCTCCCTACCACCCCCCACACACAGTGGGAAGGCGGGGAGACTCAGAAAAAAAGGTAAAACTCATGGGTGTAGACTGGAACAGTTCAATAATTGAAATATGATGATGATGATGATAGTAATTAATATGAACATGAAAAAGGGAGAGAGGAATAAAACCCAAGAAGAATGAGTGATGTACACAATACAATTGCTCCCCACCTGCTGACTGGTGCCCAGCCAGTTCCCAGGCAGCAATTGGTCCCTCCTGGCCAAGTCCCCCCAGTTTATATACTGAGGATGACGCTCTATGGTACGGAATATCCCTTTGGCTAGCTCGGGTCAGCTGTCCTGGCTGTGCTCCCTCCCAGCTTCTTGTGCACCCACTCACTGGCAGAGCAGTGAAACAGAGAATGGAAAAATCCTTAAGAGTAAGCACTACTTAGCAACAACTAAAACATCAGTGTCTTATCAACATTATTCTCATACTAAATCCAAAACACAGCACCGTACCAGTTATTAGGAAGAAAATTAACTCTATCCCAGCAGAAACCAGGACACTATTACAAGACTAAATTCACTCCTGGTGCAAGTGAATGCTTCCCATGTGTGTGGATTTGAATTTGACCCCTAGAAAGCAAGTGCTTTTTGGGATGCAGTGATTTCCCTTCATTATCTGTGCCTGTTTTCTGTTTGGTAGCTTAGATGTACACATTTTAAATTTAAATACACCAATCCCTATGAAAAAACAGCTAAATACATGTCAGCTTCCATAGAGAACATCTTTCTGATGCTGACTGTGCTCAGTACAAGGTAAAACTTCAGAAAATCTGTTTCCAATATACTTGAAGGCATTTACTTATCAGCAGCACAGATGGCACTTGAAATGCTGAATAATAATTGTTACGAGCCAAGGTAAACGATGGCACAAATGTAAAAGCGGACACAGGAATTATAGTCTGTGTGGATTGCACTACTTGTATAGACAAGTGATAAAATTTGCATGTGCAAACTGTGCTTTACTACTGAAATGATCAGCTAATGCGCTTATTTGCCTGCGCGGGTATTGGGAGCAGAGGGTAGGACAGCTGGTTGCAGAGGTGAGGGATGAGGTGTCCAGGACATACTATAAACTCCAATTCCTGCTGGCCCTGCTTGGAAGTGACAAGTAAAGGGGATATGCTTTGTAGCCATGGATGCTCCAGCCTTTAAGGCACTAAAATTTAACTATTTTTTGGTTGCCTCAAGCCTTAGCTGTACAGACTGCAAAATCTTTGTCTTCCTCACAACAGTTTCTTCAGCCTTCATAAGCCTTTTGCAGGTTCTGGTGGCGTGTTGCAATCTGGGGACAGCATGTCTTTGGTGGGAAAAACCACCCAGCCCAAAACAGTGTTGGCTTCAGCATCAGTTTAAATGACAACCCGACCAACCCCCTGCTTTTTTCTTTTTTTTTCTTTTTTTTTTTTTGGTTAATATATATGTGCATGCTTCCATAAAATATCTGCATCTGATTTCTCATAAAGCCATGCCTAAAATGTGGAAATACTGCAAGTGTGGCAAGTGCTGTGGTGTAGCTGTTGAGGAGACTCGCTGCAGCAGGTAGTGGAGGCTACATGGGAATCAGTGCTTGGCAGAGGTGCTGTGGGAGGTCTGCCCACCCACTCAGTCTCTCTGAGTTCCTCCTCGAGCTCCTGTTGGAGATTTGGGCTGCAGTCGTACTGAGGCACCCCAGGGACCAAATGCCTCTGTGGTCCTTGCTGCACACACATAAGCTCTGCAGGCAGCCTTTGTCCTGGGTAGCAGGAGGGGGCAAAAAGTGGAGGGGATGATACGGAAGCATGAGGAAGTTGTAAACAAGCAGGGAAGCAGTAAGCATGTTGGGAAGCAGTAAGGATGCTGGGAAGCATGATGGATGGTGGTTATCAGTTCACTAGCAGCTTAACTCCTGCCAGTTGTTTTGTAGGCATCATGGTAAAGGAGAGTTTAAAATGATAATGTTGTGCTGCCACTTGTCACAGACTGGATCTCTGCCGATGATGTGCACTGCATCAACCCAGAGAGCCATTCCAGAGAGCCTTTGCTGGAACCTTAACTGTGCAAAACCCCACAATGTTAATGACAAGCAATCTTTTTCCTCTTTTCTTTTCTTTTCTTTTCTTTTCTTTTCTTTTCTTTTCTTTTCTTTTCTTTTCTTTTCTTTTCTTTTCTTTTCTTTTCTTTTTTCTTTTCTTTTTTCTTTTCTTTTTTCTTTTCTCGTTTCTTTTCTCTTTTCTTTTCTCTTTTCTTTTCTTTTCTTTTCTTTTCTTTTCTTTTCTTTTCTTTTCTTTTCTTTTCTTTTCTTTTCTTTTCTTTTCTTTTCTTTTCTTTTCTTTTCTTTTCTTTTCTTTTCTTTTCTTTTCTTTTCCTTTCTTTTCCTTTCTTTTCTCTCTTCTTTTCTCTTCTCTCTTCTCTCTTCTCTCTTCTCTCTTCTCTCTTCTCCTCTTCTCTTCTCTTCTCTTCTCTTCTCTTCTCTTCTCTTCTCTTCTCTTCTCTTTCCTTTTCTTCTCTTTTCTCTTTTTTCTCTTTTTTTTTTTTTTTTTTTCTTTTTTTTCCCCTCTGGTATCAAATGGTCTTATTTCTTGCCACCTTATTAGGATTAAAGTAAAAATAGCTCTTGCTGCAAGGACAGCATCATTCAAAGACTGTAGCTGACCATTGCACTCAGCAGCACCATGTTAGCTCTCTCTACACATCTCTGTTTCTTCTAAGTTTGGCCAGTCGACCTCAAAAGCTGTGAAAGCCTCCTTCTCCTGTTTCAACTCTTTCCCAGCTGTTCACTGCTTTACTGCTGCCATCTGGTATGGGACCTTTTTCATTGTGGATTCCTCATCTCCTGATCAGCGCTAGCAGCCAAAATTCTTATCTGCACTTGGAGATTTTATTCCTCTGTCTGTCCTCCCTCCTCTTCTGAGATGAAGAGGGGTGGTACCTGGTAATGCTCTCTGCCATAGGTTTCTGTTGCTTGACCTGCACCTAGATCCTTGTCTAGTGGGATGGCTGTGGTGATATGACAGAACTTGACTGTAATATGAAGGCATTTGGAAAGTCTTGAAAATGTTTCTTTTAAAGAGTTTGTTTGTGAAGATTTTGGGTTTTGTCTTACGGTTGGATTAGGGGTGAAGTTTGCTTTCTTTACTTTTTAAATAAGACATCTCTGATATGCTTTTGTCTCCATTTCTCATACCTCTGCATATTCCCATCGACAGAGAAGGAAACGGACATGTGAATTAGTGGAATTCATGCTGTTTGCAAGACATTTATGCTCCTAGTTTCAGTCCAGTTTGGAATATGTGATAATAAAGCAAACGGACATTCTGTGGCAGAATATCTTTTTTTGTTGGATTTACATGTGATAATAAAAAAATCAGTGTCCATAGAGTAGATGAAATAACATTTTAGTACTCTGTTGGCTACATTCTTTTCAGGGGTCGATACAGAGTGGCATTTGCTCTGTGATGCAGAAAATAATCTGTTAAAGAAAAAAAGATATGTACATCTGTAACTACACTTAAAAAAAGCCTTTAGACTGGTGAAGAGCAATAGTATGTGACATTGAGACTGGAGAAGAGTTAATAAAATGTTGAGAAAGTTTTAAATTAGAAGTAAAATAAGGGAAAAGCAGTGAGCTTCCTTTATAATAAAAAACCCCAATGGTAATGGAATAGTTCGTGCATTTTGTTGCTTTATTTGGGTTCAGAGTTCTCTTCAGAATTTTGGTTTTGCACCAAAATTTGACAGTTTTGAGAGTGTATTAATGCCTTGTGTTGGCGTAATTGGTCTGCATTTTAAGTTTATTAGTGGACTGACTAATGTACTCTTGAAAGGCTTTATTTGGAAAAAAGTCAATATATGAAGCCAGTAGAGCTCTTGAGAGTGTGCCACATACACATTCTCACATAGAAAATCATGTTATCAATTTTCATTTGACTTTTAATCAATTACAGTGACAAAGAGATGATTTGAAGTCAATTTTCTGTTGGTGCTAAATTAGTGTTTGATCACAGATGTTTACTCTGGTGACTTCTTTCTTTTGCAAAAAGCCTTGTAGAACTAGGTTGCAGAGACTGATGCTTCTCATTTTCACGTGATTAGCAGGTTTTTCTCTGTTTTGCTGTTTTTAGCAACATGAGGGATGTGCTTCTGCTGGGATATGACTATGTGGGAACCTCTTAAGATAAACATGGAATTTAGTAATGAAGCCTGGCGTCGCCTTAGCATTGCCGTTCTTTGAATGGAGATGTTCCTTATCAGCGATCCAGCGCTAAAACAGTTCTCAGAACAAGAGATTCCTCCATCCCATCTGTTCAGATTTGTAAAATGCTAACAATAGCTTTTGACCGAAAGAACATTTTGATTCCTACTTATTTTTAAGGAACAAAAGAGCATTTTGCTGCTTACTTATGTTTAAGGAACAGAATCCAAAAGAAGAAAAAACTATAAAAATAAATGTGAAAAATAAGATATGAGGTTTCTTTGCAAGAGAGTCAAGAATCAACCCTGAAAGCATTTTTTTTATTATTATTATGCCCCTTCTTTATTTATCAGCTGTTTAAAATAGATGGGCCAAGACTTTTCATTCTCTATTCATAGGAGAGTGATGCCTGAGACCACATAGCAGGCACGTGTGGAAAACTACTCTGTCTTCTTTTGGATTCCCTGGATGGGATGCAGAATGTTGTTTTGATGCTTAAAAAAATCACATAAACCCAAGCTTAAGACCAGATTTTGAAGTAGTCTCTGCCCTCAAATGCAGCCAGATTTCCTAACAGCGCAATTCTTATTTAAATTCTAGTATGGGTTGCCAGAGAGCAGGTGCTAAATGCTGGGGGTTTTTATTTGTTTGAAATCTGTATGTCATACTAAGAGATGCAGGACACTGAACATTGCTGAATCCAGCCATAGAAAAATACTGCATAAAATGCAAACCATAACACACACAACCCAAACCCATCATATAAATCAGCCTAAATCATCAAAGCTATAGATCAAACAAATGCCTCAAAATTCAATTCTCTCTCTCCTGTCATTCTCCCCAAATGCTTTGCATAATACCCTGAAGATCAGCAAACAGATTTTGCCTGGTATGCAGTAAAGTGAGGAATGCATTTTATTGAGGACCATGGAATAAAAGGACCCACCAGAAAGAAGCCTTGGCTACACTAAGCTGAGGTTGTAAATACTGGTGCCACTGCAAAGGAAATATGCAGTGTTTCTTTCAGTTGGATTTTCATCATTTATTGTTCATTGTACTTAAGGCTCACTGATTTAACACAACCTCTTGCACTGATAATCCCTGAATCATGACTGTATAGGTTGAAAACCACAGGTTATATTTGGAGTCTGCAGCTGCCTGAAAATTGATAGATAGTTCTGATAAGTAAATTTGTAATGCCTCATAGAAAAACTTCATGAAAATATTGAAGGGTTAAGTCCCCGGAATTGCCAACCCCACAGAAAGTATTTTGGCTATTAGTAGGTTAGTCAGTCCACTAATCCAACCAGTTCTTTGGGATTTGCCTTCCCTTTCCCTCTCATCACGAAAAAAGTACTAAAGAAAATAGTAAACTAGGAAACAAAGTGGGAAAAGGGACAGTTAACTGCTCATTTCTTGATGCAAAGATAAAAGAATGCTACCCAACTGATAATTACTTGATTTTTATTAAGACAACATCCTCCTTTTAAAAATATTTACCAGAACTTTTCCATCAGTAATGCTGGGATTTGATACCAGACAAAGGCTGTGGTTTTCTGCTGAGCAGCTCACATGCCAAGGCAGCAAAACATCTGGTCGGTATATCCGACCCCACACGCTGCACTAGCTTCTTGGAAAGGAGATGGAGAACTGTGGGGAGTTAATGAAAAGTGTCAGGACTCCTCTGACTTGCTGTGTCCAAGAAGTGGGCAAACTCCACGCTGATGGTAGGGGGAAGGTTAATCCCCACTAAACCGAGTGCTCCCTGAGCTGCACTGGAGGAGTGTGGCCCCAGGAGCATCGCGGTGGAAGTGGTTAGTCTCGGTGGTGGAGGCGGTTGGTTTCAGTGGTGGCAACCTTGCAGCCCACGGCACCGCACACCAGGACTGGGGGAACGGGCTCTGTCTAACTTAAATCCCCTATTTTATTTTTTTTTAAATGTATTAAAGAAATTAATTTTGATCTCTGTGTGCTACATGACGAAAAGATGAAGGAAGGATTTAGCAGGGAGTCTATGGGGTCTGTAGCCCCCTCCTTTCCGTAAGGGCAGGTTTGGTGCTTGTGCTGGTGTGCCATGATGTGCCCCTGGCACTGGCTGTCTCACGTGGGCTGGGGCTTCATCCAGCATGAAGCATTTTGTGCAAGTAAACTACGTTAATGCCCTTACAAGAATAAATGTTGTGTCTCTTAATGACAGTGCCACACCTGCAGCTACAGCCCAGCCGTTTGTACCCTGACCAGTGCATAGACCCTCTTTGAAATTTCCCCCATGACCTCTACATTAGTATATGCCAATTATCTCATTGCATATGATCGGACTTTTTTCAGTCATTCATAAAAAGCCATCTCGGTGAATGATGATAGCAAAGTCCAGTATTTAAAAGACAGTGTCTTGAGACTGCAGTTGGGAAAACATTGCCTTGGCCATGCCTGTGCCTTGGTTGCTAAGGATAAAAACCGGGGAACTAATCAGATCTTTGTGCAATGCTGGTTTTATTTTACAAGCCTCCCTTTCAATGCAAGCCCAACACGCTATACTTACCTCTTCTATTATACTGTTTTCTTACAGCATTTTACTGAGTTTTCGCATTTAATGGGATAATCTTCCTCCATGACATGAATACCTCTCTTGATTTTTAATCTCACTTTCTATTAAAGGAAACAAGAATTATTTGTGTCTCGGGAGGATAATCAGAACCTGGATTGTTGGGGTTTTGGGGCTTTTTGGAAATACCATATGTGGCAACTCTATCTCCAATAACTGTTCAGTAGGAGACAACTCCTGTAGTACTAAATTGCAGTGTGCTTGTGGGCTGAGATTTTTCTGCAGGAGTGCATAAAATCTGCTTGCCTTATCTTACTTTCTTTCTTCTACCTTACTACAGGAGGGAGTGCTCCCAGTGATGTCCAGAAGGGCTCTTTTCCACCATCCTTTCTTCTGTTTTCCATTTGTCAGTTTCAGACTAGAACATGAAGAATGAATTACGCAGCTGGGGTGAATCTGCTCTATTGGGAAGGGCCTGGTTAAGTCTAGAGATAATGAAGGGTTTTGTCAAACTTTGAAAAAAAATGTCATTATGCATGAACCTATAAATCTGTAAGTATCAAGTGAGCTTTATATATAATATCACTTAGCTGGAGAAGAAAGGACATTTAAATACTGTCAGAAATTAATGATGAGGGATGCCTGGAAAGCTTCATGACAGAAAGGTATCACATTCTTTGCTGCTTTACCTTTGTATTGGAATAAATATTCAAACTAAATTTAGCTGGTGTGATTTAGAGGCAGTGTGGCTTCAGCATTTTCATCAGGATTAACCCTTGCCAGTTGGCCTTGTTGCTGGGATTGTTAGTGAGATGATGAGCCACTCGCTCCGTGCAGGAAGCCAACCAGGGACAAAGGGACAGAAGGATAACGCATGGAAAGGGGCTGGTCCCAGGTGTGACCGGGGTGGCCCAGAGCTCCTCCATAGCACAGCTCTGGATGTTTGTGTTTCCTCTATGGCTTGAGTGAATTCTCACCTGCCTTTCCCGTGGGCGGTGGTGGACCCTTCCTGGCAATCAGATTTGTAGCGAGGCTTCTGTCTGCCTGCCTTTCTTAGCAGTCTGGCACTTAAGAAGGGGATATTTAACTTGAAAAATGGTATATTTTATGGAAGTTCCAACCAGCATAATGTTTATTAAAACAGCCATAAAATTCCCTGCGTACCACATGAAATTCAGCTTGATAATGATAGTGCTGCTATTGTGATTATGTAAGCACACAGCAGCTGATTTAACAAAGAAATAAACTCAGATAACACATTCCCGACCTGCGGCTGTGCAAGAAATGCAGGTCTTGAAAGCTAGGACTGGAGTTGGTACGGGGACTGGGGACCAGCGACCAGCTGCACAAACTTTCAGCTTGAGGTTCCTCACTTGTGTTCAAGCTGAAACAATTACCATGATCCGATGGCTTTGTGGCCATTTGGATAAAACGAAGTAATGGTCTTAAGGCCGCTCCCTCCTGCGCCTGTAGCGCCAGCAGGGCAGCCTGCAGGGGAAGCCTCCTAAAGGAAGTGTAGTGTGGAAGGGGGATGGGGCTCAGCTTCCCCCCTTGCAGCAGGGATGTTGTTCCCAGCCACCTGAAGAGACTTCTGATCAGTGCTGCGTAGGCTCCCTGGGTGCATCTGGGCTGTGACACCTAGGGCTGCCATTCCCACGGGGAGCCAGAAAGCTGTGAGCCTGTGTGGGAAGGGTTGACAAGGCACTGGGGGTGATTACCGGTGAATTTTCAAAACACTGGGTGGTACAGCTAGTGATTGAGATTGGAGATATTAAATGCTTTAAAAATGACCATGTCACATTTTTTAGTGCCATTTTATTGTGTTTTCATTAGAAAAATAAAAGGTCAGTATCCTGGCAGGACATTACATTACCAGTCCTGAGCTCTTCAGGGCTCCATCTCTAGCTATTTATTGCTTTCAGTTTTATCTCCTGCTGAAATTCGTGTGAGAGAGAGCAAATAGACACATCCTGGGTAAAAGTTAGATGTAGCACATGCCACAGTGAATGGATGCCTTTAATTTTGGAGATTACATCAATCACATGAATGTTATTTGGACTAGCATGTGTGTTTGGAGCAAGCAGGCCATGAATATTTAAAAGAACAGACCACAGATGGCGAGCCTTCAGGAGGCTGACAGTCTAACAGGTATTTGCACGTATTACAACATTTCCGTAGAAAGACTGCAACTGAAGCAGTAGCCACTCCTGTAAGTCAAATTAGATGTGTTAGATTAGTTGTGGGCAAATATTATGCGGCCCTTGGTTCTTTGCTCTGGTTTATTAATGCTCTGCTCTGTTAATCCTCACTCCTATTCCGCTTTTAAACCTACTGTCTTCCCACCCTCCCAGGAGAAGGTCTGCCCAGGTGCAGACGCGGGGTGTACACATGGCTGAGGGGTGAGTGCAGAGCAGAACCTGCCTGCTTTGCCGTGTGAGGCTGGTCGCATCCCTTGAGGACCAGCCAACCCCCAGCTCTACTGCCACCATTTTTCTGAGGGACGTGCAAGTTGTACTGCAGTTGGCACAATTATCGGAAAGGAGTCTTACTGTGTCTTGGCACAAAAATCAGTGAGGCGTGTTTCTATACAGCCATGAGCAGAGGTTTGGCGCATCAAGGCACCGTGAAATAGCTGCGAGCTTGCAGCTGGAGGGCGCATGCCAGGGCTGTGCTATGAAGCTCAGACCTGGTTGCCAACCTCCGAGGTTGACCTTCGACGTTTAGACATAGCCTAAATAGTTAAGTCTAACCAAATCTTTGCTTGGACCGACAGCAAGAGCTGTGTGTGTCACCTTAAGCATCCTAATCCCAAGACTTCCTTTTTTTTTTTTAAGCATTTTGTGACTATTTAGTTTTGCTCTCCTTTGTTTTTGCTGAACCACTGCTTCAACTGCTACTTCATCCTGTACCATCTGCACTGTATTTTTCTTAGCTGCTTTGCCTGTAACTATGCACAGGAGAAAATATCCATCTGTTAAAGGCTGAGGCATTAGACACAGGGAGAGACAGTTTTAAATAGGTATTACAGGCACATCAAACTAAGTTAAACAGAGAAGATTAGACAAAAAATGTCCCAGGAAAATCTGGGTGGCATTTTATTGTCGTCAAAACATGAGAAATGATCAGAAGAGGGGTGGAAGGAAAAGGCTGTTTAATCTGAGAATCTCCAATTCTAGTTAGATTTCTGTTGTACTCCCAAAATATGATCATCTAACCATGACATGAAGATGATGATGTGCAATCGACTGTATCAACAGTTTCGCAGATGTTTATTTCAAGTTTAATGTTAATGAAATGCAGCGATGTGTCTTGTAGATTCTCTTTTACATTCTGTTTTGTTTTTTGTCGTTTTTTTTCCTCTCCTCAAGTCCCAGTTTTCACATTTGGTCTTTCTAATGGTGGGATTAATTTATTTCGTTTAGTACCTGAAAAACAAGTCTTCAGAAAGTGATTTCACAAGTGACCACAGTAGGGAGTCCTGTGTTTTAGGGGGGACCAGGACAGAACAAGTGGAGAGGTTAAAAATGAGTGAGCCTGTAGGACAAAAGATCTCTATTGGGGTCTATTGGAAAATCTTAGGCTGCAGCTTAAGGTTTAAACTCCCTTGTCACCAGGACTGATTTATCATTATTAAAAGTACTAAGTAACATGCCAATGCCTTTGTAGCTGTGAGAGATAATTGCAGGCTCCATACTTTAAGGAAACAAACTGAAGAAAAAGACTATTTACATACACTAGGAACATGCACAGATTAGCTTCAGCAGGCCTGTTTATACTGTCAGCCTGTATTATATTGGAGATTAGATAAATGTACATAAATGTTAGGCATAACAAATATTTGGCAGTGTTTCTCTGTCCTTGCATTATGCTCCATGTAGCCCATTACAGTACTTGCCTGGGAAGGTGGGGGACACAGAGGTGTTTAACTCCTTCAGGTCCCTTGGGGTAAGAGACCGCCCAAGCAAAGTGGTTTCTTAATTAAGACATTAAGCCACAACTTTTTGTTTATTATTTCCATCTAAATAGTCAGGTTAGAAACTGCTGCAGCTTAAAAAACATGGATCGGGGAAAGCATTATCAGGATATTATTCCATTATAGCTGTTGTTTTATTTGTAGTTATCAGTTTGCATTGCCAAGTTAAGACCCTTCGGTTACTTGTCTTTTTGCAAGTAACTGATCTATTTACACTGGGAACTAGGAACAATAAAACCTTAAAGATCTTAGTGGTCAGCTCTAACTATTTAAATATTTAGCATTATATTTTGTAATTTCCTTCTCTGTGTTTTTGTATTTAATTGTATTGATTTTTCTTCTTTTTTAATGACAACAGAAGGAAAAAAAGTAGAAATACAGAGTATGTTTGTCTCGGTGGCTGAGTATGAGAGCTGGGCAGCCTGGAGACAGCAGGGACAGATTCTTCTGTCTCTCCCTGGGAGTCGTGTGTCTCCCACTCAGAAGGAATATCCTCAGGGCCCTGGTGCAGTAAGGCACAGGTAAGCTAGAACACGGCTAGGAGGTTAGGGCATCCATCCTCTTTTTTTTTTGTTTCTCAGGGTTTCTCCTGTGTAAGGTGGTGATGATTGCTTATCGTGAAATACACAGTTTAAAATTTGGCATGTGTCTGGTTTTGCATCCATAGATTTCAAAACGGGTTACAAAAGTTGATGTATAATTCACTTATGCAAAGTAGTGCACAGAAAGCTAGACTTTGCTATTTAAAAAATGGCCTGTATTTTTGGCTTTCCAGTTGTAGACATCTGTTGCTTTTTCGGAGGCCCAAACGTGCCCCAGCTGCTATTGTTTCAACATTCAACACTTACAATAATAAATACTATTTTATCGGCCCAATACTTCGTCTGGCATCTGGTGCAACAAACGAATCCCAGGCTCTTAGAGCCAGTGCCATTAAACCCCTGTGTCCTGTGGGGAATTCTTTGGAGTCTGGGAGCACCAGCTTCATAGGTGCTGTGTTTGGACAGACTTGTTTGAGTATCTGCAAATCAAAATGAATGAGTAAACAAATGCGTGAATTTTAGGCCTTGATAGTTTTCAGGCATCCTTGGTATGAAGACCTGTGAAATACTTCTACTGGATGTATTAACATCTGTATAGAAAGCTTGAGACCACAACTAGTAGTCTCACTTTGGTAGTAATCTTGCTTAAACCCCTTAGAAATGGAGCTTGAGAGGGATCTGTGGACCACAGATTGGAAAGCAGTGTTTCAAGCACTCTGGCTAATTACAGAGCTGGCAACTGCTGGATCTCTAGAAATATTTCAAATTGGAAAACTTCAGATTGTCTAAATAAACAATGAATACATCTGAGCTTCACAAGGGTTTTCTTACGGGAGCTGTGGGGCTATCCTTGTTGCCGTAGACTATGAAAAGCTCAGTGGCTTTTTATTCGTTTACCTGGAAAGAGAGTTGATTTGAAAGTGGAGTGAAACCCTGTCCTTGATCCTGCATTCTGGACATGGCTGTCATCTGGCTGGTTGGTCTCCCTTGCTAGACCATGTGTTACATATCCCTCATCCATCCAGTTCCTCCCTCTGCTTCCCTTTTCATTTGTCTCCTTTCCTGACTCCCACTGTACCCAATGACTGTACAATGAGAAGAAAGCGGTATGATGTTCCATGATATAAATCGCCGCTTTTAACGTAATTTCCCTGTTGAGGCTTCTGTTGTTTGTTCGCTTGCACCGTGTCTGTATTGAGCATGTTCTTTCACCAGAGATTGTCCAAACAGATATTTTTTTCCTGGCTATTTATTAGAGATTTGTTGGACATTTTTTATATTTATTTTAAAGTGCAAGTCACGGAGCATACAGAGCTTTAACTGGAATTACCTCATCAGTAGTTGATTCTGAACCTTCAGAAAAGGGATATTTTGTCTTGTCATGTTAGCAGCTTGTCGCTGTAGATAGGGAGGATGACCCATGCCATGATCATACAAAAGAGATAATGGAAGGATCTTCTGAAGATGATATCAATGTCCCTGATGTTATTTTCATAGGGATTCCAAAATGGACAGTGTGATGTATTTCTCTGAATACAATTACACTTACACTATCCCAATACGAGGCAGAGAAACACATGCCCAAGCACATGTGTGCTCACCTACTGCTTCAGAGGGAGTATACGGGTAAGGCAACTGGTGACAGTGAAAAATTCAGTTACTGAGGCACAAAAGATCTGAAGGTAAATTCTGTTAGTGCTTGGAGCAGACTTTTGGGAATCATGACATGACAGACTATTTTCACTGCATCATAAACCCAGCAGAAGGACAGAGCTTGAAATGTGAGTGTCTGACATGTTTTTGTAGTATAGAGGGATATGCTGAACCTGGTAAATGGGATTTGGGAGGACAGAGAGTGCAGAATATTAAAATATAAGGTAAATAACACCTTCTACAGGTGTTTCCATTTGTACTGAACCTGTAAAATCCAGAAGCTCCCACTGACTGTAAAATTAATTATAGGCAAAGTCAGTGCTAAATGGCCTCAAGAAAAAAGGCACAAAAATCTTATAAAAAGTCAGGATCAATAGGATGCTTCTTGCAGTACAATATTGAGCCTTCTTTCCCCTTCCCCCAAAGTAACATTGTCAGTTATACAGCAAAGCTTTTACTTACTTCTGCTAATGGAAAACGGTGATAACGATCTTTGAATAATAGGGGTTTAGAAATAGCAGCTCCTGGGTCCTTATACCACCAGCTTTACCAGTCAATACTGTAGTTTTCAAGAGGTGGCAGTCCTGGAGGCTGAGAAGGAATTGGTGCCACCCAATGTATCTCGAAGGCTTTTTTTTTTTTTTTTTATCTCAGATGAATTATTAAATGCAAATTCAGCAATGCAAGGGAGGAAAAAACAGATTATTTTCCTTTTGAGTTTGCTGATCAGTCAGTTGCTTAGTTCATGGAGGATGCCACTTGTGTCAGGTTTCTGTATACTTTCATAGAACTGGAGCACGATACTTACTGTATCTCAAGTGAATGATTTTTCAATTAGCCTGCAGTTCCTTGGCTGTATTCCCTTTGCAGTCCTACGTGGGTGATGTAGAGCAAAGGTTTAAGAGGTTTTGGACAATTTATGATGTTTGGAGAGGCTATTTGTCAAGAAACAATATCTCCAACAACTTTTATGTTCAATTTTAGTCCTGGGTCTTTTGTTTATTTTTATGGCACTATTTTCTGAGGTGTTAAAGCTAACTTGAAGGTATTGTTTAAAATGGAGGGGGGGGGAGAGGAAAAAAAGACGGTGTTAAAAGATCAAGATATCAGGGGGCACACGACTGTTTCTGTGATGGAGCTGCAGATGGGAGGGCACTGCGAATTGGTTTACTCTGCCAGCCAAACTAGGGGAAAAAGGAAAGATCAGAAGCATTTGAAAATGAGATCATACGGCATGTGAACTATACAGACATCTCGCCCATGTTTTTTTTATGAGAAGTCTTACTGACATTTGAAAAGTAGGGACCTGTTCACTACTCTTAAAGTTGACTGACATTTAAGGGCAGCATAAGGCATGATTTCCTTCCCCTCTTTTTAAATTGAAGTTTTCATAAATCAGGGTGAGGGAGAAGCCTGGTTACATCTTGCAAAGCATTAAGATCTGTGTAGAAATATGAAAAAAGTAACCCGTGACATTTTAAACACTTTGCTGAGTCTTGTTTTGTTCTACATCTATAGAGGCATCGATACAGAGCTGTACTGCGATGGGGAGGGAGAGAACCTGAATATGGTTTAATTTCAGATACTTACCATGGCAGCTCAAACACAGTTGCACAATATTGTCAAAATCAGAACTCTGGGGTAGTCTAAAAGTATTGCTGAAGAAGCTGCTACTCTGTAAGACCAGGGCAGCATGTTTTATCATTGTCCAAAATACGAGCCCACAGCCAGGCTTGCAGCCAGGGACAGGCTGAAGTACAGCTGTACGTGCTGTCATGGGTAAACAGTACCAGCAGCAGCCAAGGGTGCTGGGTGGGTACCACGGAGATCCAGAGAGCAGGTGCCTGCCTTCCATCACCGAGCCAGTACTAGCACTTAGAAAACATTCACCTTCCTGTGTTTTTCTTCACTAATGTCTTTCATTGCTCGGAGTGGCTCAGGCCCTTCCCCTGGAAGGACAGCAGCAAGGGGCGGTTTATAAAGCTAGCCCCGTTTCCTAGTGTCTTTGCTGAGGCTGAGCATCAGTCGCGAAAAGCTTCAGTGGCTCCAACAGACTCAATGTAAAGTCTGTGTTTACCCCTCGGTTGCATTTCTTCCTTCCAGCAAAGTCTGAGCTGCAGTTTCAGGGCACTCTTAATTAAAGAAACCAAACCTGCTTCCTTGTGAGGTTTTAAAGCCATTCTCTTAAGTACTTTCTTTCTTTGACCCCCAAGCTAACTTAAACTAGTCATGTAAGAACAAAGGCCTTGATCTGAACAGCCTGGGTAATGAAAGGCAAGGTCCTGTGGAGTTGCTCAGGCTGGAAACTGGCACAATGTTCTGTGGCAGTTGGAAATAGGTTTCTGGGCGAGCAGCATCGCTCTGTAGCTGGTCCTGCTTTCATGGGTGATGAGGGCCAGATGTTGCAGTCAGGCACTGAAGCTGGTTTAGGACAATGGTTTTATAAAGGTTAATAAAGAGCATCAATGGGGGGACATTAATATGTAGGTGGGCTCCTGCTAAAACTATCTAAAGAGGAATGCTGTAAGTTACATAAAAATTCCCATATCTGAGTAGCATGGAAGAGTGACTAATGAACTGCATTGCTTTTGTAGCTAAACAGACTCAGGATAAGACCAGTTCTAACACATCCCCACTACACAAATATCATGGGAAGAATTTCTATCACTTTTTGTATTTCATTTGCAGTATCATATATTCCAGGCATGTATGTGTGAATACTGGCTTCTTGTGTGCTGCGGAACAAAAGCTAAGCAGTTCAGTTTAATATTAATTTTATGTATTTATCTCTTTCTAAGCTGGAAATCTTTCTACCTTTATGTTTAAAAAGCACCTGTTAACAAATTTGTAAGCCTTTTTTCACCAACACAAATGGTTTGTGTATTTCTGTTGCTATTACCTTTTAAAAATAAACACCAGAAGTACAGGGCAAGATTCTCTGCTGCTCCAGCATTAACCAGCACAGGGTGGGAGGACCATTGGGGAAGGTATTTATGACACTCTGCTTCTCAAGTGATTACTGCTCAGGACACCAAATAAATGGAAGTAGCTTCAGGGTTTCTCTGGTGTAAGGACAGCTGGCTGCGGTTTGCAAAATCCACCTTCCCCTCCCTCACCCCCATGATTTCCTTCTCCTTACTGCTCTCAGGTTTCATTCATCTTTCCATCATGTAGAAGCTTCCTCCTTTCTTTTGAAGCAGCTGAGGTTCACTTAGAGAGAAACACATGTTAGCCTGATATTGACTGTCCACTATACCTTTCATGTGCTTATTCATGGACATATTGTAAGTATCCTCTTGTAAATAACTCCATGGAGGATGCTCACAGCAGCACCCACAGTGAGCAGGAGTAAGTCCTGGCACAGCAGGACTGAGCTGTGGCAGTCTGGCCAGCTCCTGCATCTCCCAGCATGATAATGAATCCAGAGGATCAGGTGGCTCTGCGGTAGGTGACTCTCATCTCCATGCCATTTTTCAAGCATAGCATACGAGTTGGGGTTCCAGTCTGGAATTGTTTTCCAGGTTTCTAGTGAGTATTTAATGATGTTTGCCCATGTGGGACAGTATTGGTAAGAGTCTTGAGAGCAAGACACTTCCAGAGCCTTAGGGTGTGTGTTCAGAATGTAGCAAGCAGAGAAAAATGTTCTGGACCTCACATCTTTTTAGTGAGTGCTTTAAACCTTAAGCCCTTGACCTTGTCTTCTAGTGGAAGTTCTGTGAGCCTTCAGTTCCTCAAGGCAATCCTTTTCCCCCCTTTTCTTGTGCCCAGGTTGTAGGACTCTAAAATCTTTGCTTGTAGAAGGTTGCTTAGAAAAAGAATATTTTGTCCTGTGGAAATACAGCAACAGTGACAAGCAAATCTCTTAAGGCTTTTGCTAGACAAAAAGGACAGTGGGTAATCCAGTAATTGTTTGAAAGAGATTTATTCTGGAACTAACTCCAGTTGCAGAAGAAAGCATCCAGCTTCCTCCATCCACTTTGAGTTGTGAAAATGTAAAATGAAGGGAGGATTGAGGCCAGGGTGGCCATTCTTGCTGCCTGAGCATCACTCTCAGGTTTGCCACAGGCCCACAGGGCTGCCATGGTGCTGCAGAAGCTGTAGAAGAAAGGCTGTTGTGGTGGAGAGGTGAATCCCACCTCTGATATTCATCTGTCTCTTCCCCTGAGGTAGTTATTAAAACAGTTGTTTTCTTGCTTTAACGTGAGCACAGCTCTCACCTTCAGCTTAGAGAAGGTGGCTTCACCGGGCTTGGAAGGGAAGTCCTGGAGCAGTCCATGGATGAAGGTGGTGCCTGCAGAGCCATGTTTAGGTCTTCAGTTGGGAAGAGCTGCACTTTGCAGTGGGCTCTCCTGGTCTCAGAGGGTCCTTGGTTTGGGAGGGTGAGGCGAGGCCTCAGAGACGGGAATGAGGCACTGGGGTAAAAAGCAAGTGGATCAGCAAAACTTCCAGTGAAAATTCTGCCATGCTTACTTCCACTCTCCTTTTCTTGACTAAAGTTTGGGCTTATTTCTTCCATGCCATTACGCTGGTGGTACTGAGTTACGATGAGAAAAGACTTGGTCCATCACCAAGCACCAATTTTCAAATAATTAATACTTGGCACCAGAGTAGCACTTAACAACCATGACTGGAAGATGACTAACAAAAAAGTCCAGGCATGGCATCATCTAATTATTGTTTCTTTTCTACGTGCCAAGGACTTAATAGTTCATTACTTCTTCTAGGGAAGGGGAAGTGATTACAAGTTTCTTATGGGAAGCAGAGGTGCCCACTGGGCTACCATTAGCAGTGCCATGGGTATGAAGGGCAAATTAAGCTTGGTGATCCTGCCAGGCTTACATTCACCAAGGCCAGGCTCAGGATTTATAAATATTACTCTCTGGTGACAGACATAAGTGGCCCTCTTAACAACAAGCCTCTCTGTATTTTCTGCCCTTCTGTCCTTGTCCTTCACATCAGTTCTGTCTCTTAATATTTTTGCCAGGACTTCCTGGTAGCTCCAGAGCTCACCGAGTCCATTTCTTCCTTAATTTGTCTCCTTCTTGGTGTTCAACTCTTCCTTATTGCTCTTTCACCAGAAAGAAAAAGACTGCACACCAAGTGGGCTATCTCAGTCTCTCACTGCTCTAAATTTAATCCAGGTTTTTAATATAAATGAGCTATCTGGTCAGCTGGGGAAAACTGAGTGTGCGTGGCAGCGTGGCTCAATCACTGGCATTCTTGCCCCTAGGCCAGAAGGTTGTACTTTCATTAGTCACATGCCAGGATGTGGCTTATCCCCAGTGCTGCAACTGGGTGTCGTGCTACTTGAGCAGCTGCACTCTGTATGAAATGCTGCATTGAAGCACCTTGTCCTGGTGGCTGGTGGCCAGGTACAAGTGGAAAGATCCCAAAGATATTTTTTTTTTTTTCCCCAGGAGAAGAAGGTATAATCCTATTGTCCTGGTAGTATTTCCTCTTTAACCAGAGCAAGTACAAATGTCAGCGTCTGTGTGTAAGAGTCATGGGTGTGCACATAGTGGCTTCTCTGTTAAGGCAAACGGTCACTACCCTGACAGTTCAGTAAAAGGTATTTAGGGTGCCACATAGCTAAGAGGCAAATTATATAACCAAGCTGTATTCTTAAATATAAGAAATAGTAAGAAAGCACAGAAACAAAAAGCCAAGTACTGGGTTTCTTGCTGGATAGCTCATTAACTTAAAAACAGAGTACGAATGTAAATTATAACCCTTGTTATTACTCATAACTACAGTTCAGACGATAACTTGGCAGTTTGCCTACAACTCTTATAAACCAGTAACCTCCGGAATAAATTATACATCATACATAATACATAATTGTCCTTAAAAAGGCAATAATTGTTCTAAAAGGTACAGTTTGCAGCATGTTTCACATGAAATGTATGCCACAAAGCCAGCCCAGTTGCTCGAGCTCCAGGTGTGCTTAGAGTTTCAAGTTGTTGCCCCAAATCTGCGATGTCCCAGGGGCTATTTCACAAAAGCAATGATGTGCTGTCTTCTTGCGTTCTCCTGTGGCAGGGATCTCTGTGCTTTCTTCAACTTGGGCTATGGCAGATGCCCACACCTTCCTCTAATTTCTTCTGGATAAATCCTTATGTATGCAACGTGTCATCCTGGAAGGGCTGATATCCTAGGGTAATCGCTGGATTTAAAACAGAGTCTCATTTCTGTGCAGTCAAGCTAAATCCTTTGTTCTTGCAGGACAGGCCACTTGTACTCAGTTGTGCTCTGAAGGGGACATCAGGACAAAGCCAACAGCAGAAATACGCACCATGAGAAACATCCTCTCCCTACTCTCAACACCTCTTCATGTACACAAGATTCTGTGTACTCACGTACACAAGATTCTGTGTACACAAAGGCTCTTTCTTCTCTTGCTGTGATATTCAGGTGAAGAAGTAATACACCAAGGATACTGTACTAGGAGTAGTTTTGGTGTTTGTCTTGGTAATGGCCTACTTATCTATTCAGAGCTGCTCATTATTTTTATGGAGAATTGTATTATCTTAGTGCCAGTCAAATGTTTGTAATATTGCACATTTAGCAAAACACTCATGTATAGCATTTTGTGCCCCCTACACCCTACCCCAAATCTGTTTTGCAAAACATGCTTCACCATGTTTTTTCCTTCAGATTTTTTTGGTTTGAAGTTTTAGAATGTTAATGTTGGGTTGCCAGCACAAGGCTTTCTTTCTGTGATCAAACTTCCAATTAATTCTCTTTGCTCGCAGGTATTTTTGTAAGATAGACAGCAAGGAGGTTATGTGTACTTTGTCTTTTTTTTTTTTCCCTTGTGTTTATTTGTCTGCACAAGACACATTGCAGGAAACCTTTCACACGGGAGTTGCCATGTCACTGTAATAATTGATACCGGAAAGTTGTGTGAAGGTCTTATTGTGCTAAATAAACTAGCTTTTTCTCAGAATGAAAAGATAAATGGTGGGACCTAAAAAAGAAAAGCCTTTAAAAATGACCTATGGTATAAGATATATAAACTACAGGAAAAGTACCCTCATATTTTTATCATGGAAAGAAAGGTCGCTATTTTTCTACCACAGTAACAGAATAATAATATGTTCAGTTAGCAAAAACTTGTACAAGTGAATGTTAAGATGCTAATAGATGTTGCAAGCCAGAACTTGAACAGAGAATTCTGCTTTCCTAATGTGGGTTTGCTGCCCTTCAGATGATTAGATTCTGTCAATCAAAGACTGTTTTCACATATAAAGCTATTATAGTCTGATCTTCCTCATTTCTGAAGGGCAACCAAACTTGAATGCTCTTGGTGATAAAATACTGGTTGCTTTATGCCCTGATTTTATAGATGGGTGTTAAAACAAATTTAGTCTTAAACTTTCTGTGGAAATAATTTAAAATGCAATTTGCTATGCATGTATTCATCTCTGCTCTTGTTCTTCAGATTTTTCCACTGATATATTGATCATAGTGGATAAAAAAGGTTATCTCACACCATTTTCCACCGTGGCCCATCTCGCCATCTGGTCTTCCAGCTGAGCTTACTCTAAGCTATCTAAATGAAGAGTCTGCAAGAAAACACATCTTTGCTCCTGCGCTAGCAGCCTAAATATAGTGTAGGTAAGAGTGGTCTTGGAACTGCGTTACTCTGGCAGTGTAGGGCTTGTAGGCTGCTTGTGCCTGTAATGTCCTGCCCAGGTCTCCACGTGACGTGAAAGTCCAAACTCTTTGATGGTCGACACTACCTGCCCCATTCTGGCTCTGAGGTGACTAAGTCAGCTGGCTTTGCATTCATGGAAATTTCCTCACGGTAAGGGGAGACAGAGTGGGAGGGAACCTCAGGGACCAAATGCCATGGCAGCCAGCCCCACAGACAGTCCAGCTCCCCACAGCTGCCTGGGTGAGGGCTTTCACCAGGGATCACTGTGATGCAGCCACTGGGGGTGGCAGCAGAGGTGTAGTCCATGGAGAAAGCTGAAGAACTGCAATCAAAACACATGCAACCCCCAACCCTGAGATGGAATAATTTTAAGCAAACATTAGGTAAAATCTCAGTGTTTTCTGGTACACTGTTGTGTTTTTTTCTGTGTGAAACACTGGATGATAATAAGGTTCTTTTTTATTATTATTTTTTTATTTTATTTATTTAGAGAATTTTTTTATAAGGCACAAGCACAGAGACGCAAGTCTGGTTGAAGTATCTATTCAAGCTCTGCATTTCCTGCCTTTTTTAGCACTTGATTTCAACATCTGTGTTAGAACAACACGAACGGTATTTCTGGGAGTTGCATGTGGTTTTGACAGATAATTACAGGTACATCAGGCATTGCTCTTGCTCCCTCAGCCCCAAAACTCTTGTTGGCTTTGGTGGTGTAATGCTAAATGTTTCGTCTTTTTGGGCTAGGCCATATTTCAGAGTGGAAATAAGAGTTACCTGATGAAGTTATTGTAAAGTTTACATCCATAGTGATACAAATGTGATGGACTACTGCAGTCTAGTCACTTAAAACTTGATCTTTCTAAACACAACTGTCAAACTTGCCTGCTAAAATATCGCTGAAAAGGTATGAGAAAAGGTTGCAGACACGGCTAGATGAAGTCCATTTCTTCTTCAAAGTAATAATCGTGGCTTTTAGCTATGGTACTTGGTCTAAACAGCCTGCTTTTGTCACCAGTGGATGTCTGGGACTGTGTGCTGGGTTGTTGTCTGGGAGACTAGATTGGTCTTCTGACAGGATGGATGCAGGGCAGCCTTGTAGCCTACTCTTTACCTTACGTGAGTGCTAGAGAAATGGGCAAGACTTTCCTCCTGTATGCATCCTCCTCCTGCCCAGCCTAAGCCAACGTTGGATGGCTGGTGTGCACCTTGCAGAGGCATCTCACCCCTCCCAGTCCTGTGCTGGCTGGTTTGCCTTGCTGTCTCATTTATCTCAGCCCCCATATCCCCCCTGTGACACGTGGCTCCAGACAACTTTTTTATTTGGCCCACAAAGTTTTATCCTCTGTCTTCGCTCCTTCCTTCATGTCTCTTTTGCAAAGAACTGAGAATATCAGGGCTTCTTAACGTACAGTGTGGTGGGATGCTTAACTGCCTGCTCTGACGCAGTTCCCTTCCCAGAGGGACATCAGCAAGTGCCAGTTATCATGTCCTTTTCAGCCGGAGGGTGTCAAATAATAACTAGCTTTCACCCGTGCTGCACGGTGTTTCCCAAACAGGTGGGAGAAGTAATTAGAAACAACTTGGCTTTTCCTTGCTTCAGCTGTGTGATTTTGAGCTCACTCTGTGTTGTGGCAGAGCCGGGCTTTTCCAATGGTACCGCTCCCGTCAGGTTGTGATAGAGTTATGGTATCTCCTTCCCTTGTGTGGAGTGCCCCATGTTTGTGCACCACACGCTCATTAAAGGCTGACACCCAGCCGGAGTAGTTTACATTTCTTTAACAGCTTTTATGGTGGTGTCGCATGGAGTTAGGTCTGTCTGAAGACAGCCAGAGTTTAGAGCAGTTAAAGCTTTTGAAGGAGATTACCATAATTACAAGTGATCAACATTCAGTGCTTTCTCCCCTCCACCCTCTCTCCCTCCTCAGCCACTCCCCCACACAGCTTACCGCAGGGCAGGCTGCAGGGAGGCAGCTCGGAGAAAGTGGCTTGAAAGTGGCTTTACGGTGACAGTCACGTATGGACACCGGGATCAAAGGGTGCAGTAGCTGCCTGCCTGCAAGACCATCATGTTTCAGTTGTTGCAGTATTTCCACCAAAGGCAGCTGAGTCAGTGCTGTGCTTAGCAGTGCTGTTATTGATACTCCTTACCTTCATCTGTTTGTTTGAATTTTAATCGTGACCTCATCATTTACGTAATTGTGGTTCTTGTTTTGTTGAAGTGACAGTGCCATAGGATTGCTCAAGAATGCACCTACAGAAATCTTGCTTAGAAATATTCCCTCAATTACATCCCTTCCAGCACTTGCTGATGTTTTGAGGTAGTAGCCAAAAGTTGTGATAGAGAAAAAAGGGTTAAAAGCAAGAAACACAAGTACATCCTGGATAGATGAATCCATTTTTCTACTAATTAATAGCATACTTCTAACAATGGAAAGCTATTAAAACATGAAGATATGTTTTGTGAATCACATTTATCAACCACTATACATGCTGAAGTTCCATTATTTATTCTGTATTTTTAACGTAGCATATGGATTTTTTTCATTCAAATGTAGAAAGTAGCAACAGAAAACACTTTTTGCCTCCATTTAAGTATATATTCATGCAAAAACGAAAATGTAATAAGAACAGTACATTTTTATGTCAACAGTAACCTTTATATGGTGTTCTTTAGATAAAACTGTGAATACTGGAAAAGAAAAAAGAAAGATAAGTGGTTCCTGTATTCATCTTAGTCCGAAATCTATTTTACCCGCTGCTGGTTGCTGGCATTGTTTGATGATATGACACAGTAACGGAATATCAGATTATCAGAAAAGGAGATTCCCAATTTAATAGTTACTTGCAGAAATCAAAGTATTTTTTTTCCTTTATCTTAACATCTCAGAAATAAGTGCTGTTAAATTTCAGATCGTGTAGTCTTCCTGATTTATCATCATATCATGGATGCACTTGGCTGTCTAACATCAGGGAATCCAATAAGTCCCATCACATAAGAAGAAAAGACAAAATCCTATTGGATAATGGTTTGCGTTCTCCCCTACAGTGATTTATTTCTGTCACAAGACTTAATTTTATCACGAGGCAGATGCTCCATCTATATCAATGCAATACATTCCTTCATTCATTTGTTTCACACCAAAATTGTACCTGATCTATTTCCCGATGCATTTTGGCTTATTTAGTACACGGAGTGATTAGATGGTGTTTAATCACATGTGTAATTTCCAGTTTTCATAATTCTCAAGCATAATAAAGCGAGGCCCATGTGAAGAAGCATAATATTAAATTAAATTGCAGAGAGTAGCAGTTAGAGATGCAGCTGGTGTTAATGTTTTGATCTCCAGTGTGTCACAGCAGAGCACGTCAAGTGGAATAAGCTGAGCTTGCTCAGGTGATCAGGTGATCAGGCCAAGGAGACCGTGCCAAACTTTGCCTTGCATTAATTTTGCCCAGGCTATAATGAAAGAAATATTCATCGCACCTTCTCCTTTGAAATCTGCAGCTCCTCCAAAGTGCAGAAAGCCTATCCAGCATGTTTTAATGAGAAATGCGTGTCCTATCAACACTTCCCCCCACCCCTCCGTCTGCCGCTTAATACAGATTATACTCTCCTGAATAATCATCTTTATGCAGTGGGGCAGCTGAGGTCCACAGGTTGGGATACTCTGCCAAGTGTCATTACACCGTGGGAGTGGGCTGCAGCTGCTTAGCCGCCCTTATCCGCGCTGCTGCCGGCTGGGAGAGCCGCGCTGCCTCCATGGGACACCAGCAGTCCCGGGGAAAGGCTGTCAGACTGCTGAACTTCTCAATCAGCAGAGGAGAGATGTGATTCCTGTCTTGACATTCTGCCTGGAGGACCATCTATTGTCAGCTGCCATTGACAAGTGACAGCAGAGCTGTGACTTTCAGGAAGTTTATTTTCTTCTCCCTCCTCCTTGGCTTCCCTTCTCTTTTTCTAAATAAGCCTTGACCAGCCACCCCTTCCTTCAGTATGGAACGTGGACGAGTGAAGGTAGGAGCAAGGGAAAGTTTCCCAAATTTACAGTTTAGTGGTAGCGCTGCAAGGAAATGAATAGATGGGGAAAGAGACCGAGTTAATGACAATTCTCTAAACAGCTGTTGTACTATTCAGCTTCACTACTTCAGTTAATTAATCAGCACCTTGCTGGCAACTCTAGGGGAGATTCTCGTTAGATACTGGTAGCAAACAGACAATGCTTTCATATCAAATATGTTCAACAACATCTAATACAGCGATAACTTCCACAAAAGAGGGCAGGGAATACGGAGGCTTGTAAAGGCACTCACGAAGCAGCATTTAATATCCTGGTACACATGGATATGCTACATACGCTGCTCGCTGTGTTACTGCTCTCTGGCTTAAAACACTGTGGACTAACAAGTGCAAACTTTCATGTGTGTGCTAAGAGGTACTTCTTTAAGATAATATTCCTATATATATATAAGTACTGTGTATGAGTGCACACCATATATTGCTGCCTTTGTGAATGATTTCAGAGACCGTACGTTCTAAATGAAACTACTCTGTATTTTGCTGCAGGATGAAAAATGGGCAAACTTAAATCCTTCATGCAAATATATCTTGTTGAAAGTCAAAATGTGATTAAGATCAAAAAAACTCTGTTGGGAGAATGCTGAGTCTACACGCTAGGTTGGAAAATGGCTGTTGTCTCAGAGATTTCCCTCTTTCCTCTTCAGCTTAAAAAGGTGATACTTTGCATCCTACCTACGGAGTCGATAACAGCATTCATATTTTATGAGGAATAATGCACAGAAACCTTAAACCAATGAAATTACACCTCTACATTTGTAGTATATTTTATATTTTAGTACAGTCCTAAAATTGCCATTAATGAACGTTAGCTTCAAGTTCAAGACAAAACTGGCTTTAAAAAAAATGTTACAGCCCTGTTATGACAAAAATTTCCTTCTGCCGTGCTGATTTACTGGTAAATTGCGATTCAATGCGCTGTAGTTCCTTTTCTGAGACCTCTTCTCTTGCTTTATTCACTTTTCTGATTTAACCCTCTTATAGGGTAGGCAGTAAATTGCAATGAAAATGACAGCGCTTAAGAGACCGAAATGTATTTGCTGTCAAATGTTCCATACATGCTCAGTTTAATTTTTCAGTTGACTTTATTGATTTATTCAGAATGATAATAGCCTGCATATCGCTTCATATACATAATTGTCACATAAATCTTCCATATTACTGGCACGTAATCGTGTCCACTGTGGAATGTAGTGAATGGGTTTAAATGTTTAATGCAGTGTTGTTTGTGGAGTGTGGAGTTCAGCACCAGGTGGTTTTATGGGGTTTGGGGTTGTTTTGGGTCTGTCCAAAGCCCTGCAGAGAGCTGCAGGCAGTGGCATAACCTCAGGTGGGTCTCTGTGATGCAGTTGCAGGAGTCACCAGTGCTCTGGAACAGGGCTCAGAGTTGTATTAAGCAATTTATGTGGACAATTCATCCAGTCTGCCGCTACGTACTGATGTAGACAATTATAGCTCCAGCTCTTTAATGAAACGTACATTATGGTAGAAAGAATATCATAGCTTCTATTATACTCAGGGGAACTATAAAGAGAAATGTCCTTTTTTAAATTAGCTTTACAGCAGTGAAGCTTTTATGTATTTACATGCAAGTACACTATTAACCCAAACTACTTGTTTTGAACTCTCTCTCTGTTGTCAGCTCTGGGGAAGTGACACAGGCTGGTAGAAAAACTTCTGTGCCTACCTTTAAACATTGCTGGTCTTTCATGTTAATGGGGAGCCTGCTAAAACTTGCACTTTGCTGCAGTCGTTCGCATGACAGTGAGAGAAGGATACTGTCTTAATCCTCCCTAATCTGTACCAAAAACCTCAGATAAAAAAGGACTTTTGTCTAATCTGGCTTCTCAGGTATGGTTTACTTTAGATTTGAGCTATAAATACCTTTCTTTACTTTGTTTTTCTGAGAAGCAAACTGCACGCAGATTCATTCTTCAGCTGCCCATTCAAGAAAGAAAGACTATTTCTAATTTGAAAAAGAGAAGAACAGAGACAAGGCTTTTGGTGTGTGTCCTCTGGTTGGTGAATGCACTTGGGAGCAAACTGCTGAAGAGCTGCCTTGTTCCCTTATTAACCCCTGGGCAGCTGTGGGCATGGGGTGCCCAGCGCTGAGTGCTGCCGAGCATCAGGAAGGTTCAACCTATTTCCAAGGGCCAAAGACAGGGACATCTATACCTGAAAGAATTGTCTCCATAAACATTGGTTTTAACATTGAAGAAATGTGTTATTGCGTTCAAACTTATTCACTCTTAGATGCTAAAAATAAAAATCGCACTATGAAATTGAGAGATGGGGTGGGAGAGAGGCTGTATGCTTGGAAAGAAGTAAAATTAACAGTTTTGCCATTGAGTTCTGTCAACTCAATATTTCATCTGCATTTTCTCTATTTATATACTCCACATGTTGCAGGTATCCTTAAATCACAATTGTTCTTCAGTGGCAGGCCAGTCCAAACAGAAGTGAACTCAACAGATTGTTTTCCTTCATTGCCTGTAATGAAGCTATATCAAATAGCTGCTCCACTTCAGTCCAGTTTCTTGTCTGAGGACAAAATTTGGACAGGAGAAATAGTTTAAAAGTAAAGTAAATGCCTGAGAAATGAATTGGAATGACTTGATATAAGGGGGTGTAAAATTAATGGACTGTCTGAAGGTTTCCATTATTCCTGTTTTCTTTTGCAAACTTGGGGGGGTGTGGGGGGATTATAAATGGATATAAGAAAATTGCTGCTCAGAATTTACTTGATATCCAAAACCAGGCTTCAGCAGGACTTTTCATAAATCATTATTCCCTGGTAACAGCATTACGATCATCTCCATATCCAGATGAGGATGTCTGTGTAAGGTTGTCACTGAGCTAAAAAGAAAGTACATTTATGTCAACTACTTGTGTATGACTTTTGCATGTCATTTTCCACACAGCCTCAGATCTTCATCATAGCAATCCCTGGACATCTTTGTCTGGTCTGAATCAATGTTCCTTTCCTTCACCTTGAAAATCTACTGAAAAAAACTCCTTTTGAGCAAAAGAAAAAGTGTCAGTGCCCTGCAAACAGGATAATTCTGAAATCTAATGTTTTCCTTGTACTTAATGCAGGGGAAAGGTAAAGGGTGGATTTTATAATCCCTTGAAACCATGTGTGTATATCATAGATATAAAATGTATATAAAATTAGAGAGAAAAGGTTGAATTTGGATCTATAGTCATTCGGAGTCAGAGATTAACGATGACAATGTCATCTGGTAATGAGGGGCTAATGGGGCTAAACTTCATCAATTAAATCCTCTCTTTTTTATAGATTCATAGATTATAATGCCAGAAGGGAATACTGTGATAATCTAGTCTGACCTCATTTTATAACATATACTATCAAACTTTCCTGAAATAATTCTTGTTTGAACAAGAGTGTTTATTTCAGAAATAAAGCATGCAACCTTGATTTAAAATTGTTGTGATTGGAAATGCCTGAGAAACCTTGATAAATTGTTGGAATGGTTAATTATATCTCTCTGTTAAAGGGGCACACGCTCTCTCTCCTCTGAATTTTTCTTTCTTCAGGAGGACTTGGAGAAGCAGAATTTTTGTGTGCTGTGGATGTGGTATGGTGTAAGTTGTTCGGGGTTTTCTGATCCTCAAACAAGCAGTTCCACATTGTGGGGAGTTCGGGGGGTGAGCTGAAGCCTGCTAAGCTGGGTACAGGTGTGTGCCTCTCCCCGCATCCCAAGAGTAGAGGCAGCAGGTGTGGGCTTGGTCTGCACAGGGGCACTACCCATGGGCATCCTTGCAGCACTGTGCAATGGGAGGGATGTGGGCTTTCCCCG
The DNA here is from genome assembly GCF_023634155.1 of Falco peregrinus. Classification (NCBI taxonomy): domain Eukaryota; kingdom Metazoa; phylum Chordata; class Aves; order Falconiformes; family Falconidae; genus Falco; species Falco peregrinus. Next base: position 32,684,624 of record NC_073722.1, read on the forward strand.
TCAGCCGTCTGGAGCAGGGAGCAGTCTGTGTACCGTTTTGTAGCATCCTGAGACTTCCTGTGCCTTGGTAGGGAGCTACTCTAGTTCAAGCACATCTTTTATTTGGAGACATTGGCTATCCCTGAATATTGGGATGTGTTGCTGTCAACTAAGTTCCAGCCAGTGAATTGTTCATTGATGTAAAGGACACAACTTGCATTTTGGGACTTACCTGTGGCTTTATGGGCTTGCCAGTATTAGTTGGGGCAAAATTCTCTTGAAGCAGGTACTGTTCAGAGCTGCTTTACTTGACTGTCTTTCTCTCTCTTGCCGTACTCTCCTGCTTTTCCCTCTGCTTTGAAAACCAGTCTTGCAGTGGGAGATAGAGCAGGTATGGAGCAGAGAGATGCTGCCTGACTCCAGAGGGATTTGCTTGGTTGTGCTCCTTCCTTCCTATCCCACTCACTTCCTCACTGTTGCCTCCTTGTGCTTTGTCCCAGCAGTTTCCCAGCCAAGTGGCATCCTTAGGATGTGTCTGGGATCCAGTAAGCACTCCATAGTACTTAGCAAGGAGCACTGAGAAGAGAAGGAATGGGCAAACAAGCTCCACAACATGCTCGGCCCAGTCCTCAACTCAGCTCCTTCTGCTGGCTGCCTTTTTGGAGGAGGAAGGAACGAGATGTGTTTCAGAGTCCTGCTGGAAGCAGAGAAGGGCATGTCAGTGCAGGGAGTAAATCATGGATGTAGCAAAGCCTAGTCTTCCACCATAAGCCTTTCTCCTCAGCTCAGCTAGAGCCTGGGCAGGCCCCCGCCCCAGTACATTCCTGCTGTGGGGATGCAGTGCCCATTTAAAAAGAGCTGATCTAGAAAATGGAAGTAGAAAGATTTTCTGAGACACAAAAGAAAAATTACTGTATTAGAAATTAATGGTATTTGCACATGTCCATTTTTTTAATATGCAGGGTTTTGCATGCACTGGAAAGTCCTGTGCTACTGATTTAGATGTCTTGTAACTGAGGGACATAAAATAACAGGAATCACATGTGGGAATGTGAGATGCTGGGATGGAGAACCTGGGTCTCCAGATCAGGAAGCACATTTCTTACCAATATTACCTTCCTAGATTTTTGTGTGGCTCATGCCAGTGTCTTTCCATGTTCTGCACATTTTCTGCAAGGAGAAAATCTTTTTTATTGAGCAGAGTATTTTTCCTATAAAATTTCTTGAAAAACAGTTGTTACTTTTCCAGTAGTCGGGGAACTTCAGAGATAGATTTAATTAGCGGGCAGATAGCATTGTTGATGTACTCTCTGCGGGACTGAGATTCTCTCTTTCATGCAGTGAGAAATGAAGACCATGTTTGATGGCTGAAGATGCTCAGTTCAGTGTCCTGCAAGGGCTGGCCTGTGGCAACAGTCTGGCATTGCGTTTTTCCTGAGAACAGGAATTCTGAAGGAATAAGGATTACTTCTGGCCCTCAAAACTGGTCAAATGAGGATTTTCAGTTTACATTATAAGCCAAATGAATATTTATGTTGTTTTCTGTAAGCTGAAAAGCCTTGACTATCTCAGGAGGAGTTTATGGCCTTTTGTCATCTTCATTGATCAAGATTGGCGTTAATCACGTAAATTAATCAGAAAACACCTTTGCCTCTCACCATCACAAAGCAAAGGTCCTCTTGTTCTGTCCCGCAGCATCTTTATTAGGGTTTTTTTGACTTGAGAACAAAATCTAGAGAACCTAGAAGTGCCAGGCATCTGCAGCTCCCAGGTAAGACTGCACCTGCAGCAAATGTTTCCTGAAGAACTTCCCATGTCAGTGGTACCTACGCAGCTCCAAGGAGTCAGCACCACCAAAACACTGACCTGTGAACCTCTGCTGTTCCTGAAATGCCTGGTGCTGTTCCTCAGCAGGAGCTCTGTCTCCAGAGAGGGCAGCTGTGCTCCTGCTGCTCTGAAATGGCAGAGAAATCGAGTTCTTGAAGGCAGATGGCAGTTTCTTATGGATAATGTAGTATTCCAGTAATTACTGTAGGAAAATGATGTAACCTAATGTGTATTAGTTCTGCTACTATAATCTAAAATGTATTAATATTGTGGCAGTACTATTCTGTTTAATGGTTGCATTAATACATACGCTGTGGATATTACGGTACACTTGCATTTATATCGCATACTTTACTGCAATATTTACAATAGTATTACTTTCAAAATTATGGACAAAGTTGCCTGATTTCATGGGTGGGTCCTACCACAAACAGTAGACTTGATGGCTTGTTATAGATTATCAGGAATGTCATATGTGGGAATCATTTATATAGCTTAAGTAGTTATCAATACAAATTTTATGAACAATAAAAACAAACAACAGTCTCTCAGTAGTAAAGCTATTAGGATACATATTATAGTATCTGTATTGAGACTTCTGACTGCTTATTTTTTCCTAGGTATCAAGTTCAGTCGGTTATGAGAGCACTCAGATGATGGAAACTAGACTGGGTAGCATACATTTCACAGGGACCAGGGCAGGATTGCACAAGGACCTTCTTGCCAACAACAAAAACAGACCAAAACGTGAAAGAGTCCTTTTAAGTTATGTCCAAAAATACCATTATAAATCCATATTTAGTGTGTTGTACTTCTATATACTATAGGTACAGTATGTTCTTACAGCTCTCTGCCCAGCTCTCGGGGGAAATAAAGCAGTCCTAGGCTTCTCAGATCCTTGACTTACTTGTCACATGCCTGTAAGTCTTTGATTTCCAGTTCTTCAGCCACGAAGATACTCATTACACAGATTCCTGTGAGTGCTTCCCCACTAGCAACCACTCTAGATATGAGTGGTACTGAAGTAACCGTCCAGCCTGTGGTAGTGGTATGCCTCTATTTTGCTTACTTGCAATTTCAGAGGCATAAAATGAACTGCACTGGGAGGAAACATCCCTCCATAGTTCTTATTGCTATTTTCTGATCTCTCAGTTTATTTTCTGTTATCTAGAACTGTATTACATATTTTAGGCTATAACACTGGCACGATCTGTTTAAAGACAATTAAAATGCAAAATTTAAGGTTGCATGGGAGTATAATTTTATATGATTTACTGTCTGGCTTTTGCCAAGCACTCTACTGTCACCAGCATAACATTTGGTAAATAACTGAATTTAAGGAACGTGCTAGCCACAAGGTATTATCCACACCAATCTTTTTTTCTTTATCTGCTTTGAACAAGCTGTTTCATATATTGGAAAATTGTTAACAAACAGAATAAGGCTTATACAAAAGGACTTAGCATTTAACATTTTCACACGCTATTGAAATGTTAAACTTCAAAGATTTTGTCTTCTGATTGCTAAGCCTTAATTAAAGCAGATTGAAAAATATTAAGTGGACAGTGAAAGATTTGGAGGAGATGTTTGGAATGGGAACAACTCAGCAATGGTTTAGTTACATTTTCTTCTGACCTGAGCACAGAAGTTACCCCAGCTGAAGCACTGAGAGTAAATCCCGACAGCATTAAAGCCAGTAGCAAATTCACTCAATCTCTGGAAAATAGGCCCTACAATTACAGACTTAAGAAGTTCAATCTACTTACTTTGTCCAAGAGGAGGATGTGAGATGATGGGATGATGGTCTACAAGGTATTACGTGAAGACGATACCTTTAATAGCAGATAGGTCCTTAATATAGGCGAAAAAGGCAAGCTGAGATGCCAGGGTTAAAAGATGATCCCAACAAATTCAGAGGGGAAATTGGCCATGCTTTCTCAGGAGTCGGATCACTAGAGTTTCTGGCGACTTGCTTGGGAGCGGGATGCGTTCCCTGCTGGGAGCTTTTAAGTCAGATTACAGCTTCAGAACCCTGTTTCCCCAGGGGTGGAGGACCCTGCTGGGACCCCTGGTGCCAGGACCTGCACAAAGTCTCCCTGCACTAAGTGCAATCAGAAGTTCGCTCCCAAAGAGTTTTATCAGTTTGGGCCTTGCAGCTTACAGCCCCATCAAGCCTCCCCCAGGCAGTGCTGTTCCCATCAGCTGCACCATGGACATGTGGATATGTGTTGCACATGCTAGTGACTAGAGAAGTGACAGGGAGTAACCAGAAAATCAAACTCAAAAAGCCTGTGGGTGATGCCAACTTATCCCAGGCTGCCAAAAGCTTGATGCTCCCAACTACTGCCTGTCACAGAGTTATCAGCAGACAGCAGCTATCGCACTTTGCGGGGTGACACATCACTTCTGCAAGAAAAAAATTAAAATTTTCTCCAAAATTAGAATTTCCTCCCCAGACCTTGCTTGGAAGGGGTGTGTGTTAGTGCTTTCCATCCAGTCCTTCGCCATCTTTCCCTGCAGATTCCCTGGCCTGTGCCCCACCGGGCACGCGAGGGCCAGGCTCTCCATGCTGTTTCTACCATGTTACCCAGGGCTCAACATGGCTCACCAGGATTGCAGCAGGAGTGGGATAAGGGGAAGTTACTCTGGCATACAACCTCACTTGCAGTAAAAAATGGTTTTCTGTAATGACACAGGTTATTATTCAGAAGATACAGTGGAAGGAGGATTAAGATTTGGTCATAATTGTGTGTTTGGTAGTGTGTGCTGTACACAGGAGCATGATGTACCTAAATTATGTAGCCTCAAAGTCTCCCTGACAAATACTCCCTGAGAGCCTTCAAAAGAAAAAAAGAACCAAACCAAAAGCAACCAAACCCAGTGTCTTCTAAGCCTGCTATTAGAAGACCAATCCTGTAAGTGCTGTTTTGATAAAAATAGTTCCAGGGTATTTCATTGAGCCACGTTTTCTCGAGACCTTGGAGATCTTTGCAACAGGCTTTAATTCTGAGAGCTTAAGTCAAAAATTCATTGTATTTAAAGACTAATTGATGCAGATATCTATAAAGGAAACTGTTGAGAATACCCTTTTTTTCTTTCTTACCCGAGCTCTGTTCATCTCATGTAAATGTTTCAGAAGCATTTTTACTCTGCCTTGAGGCATTTCAATTAATGCTTAGATACATGCCGGTAAAAGCTTTACCTTATGGTTGCTTACTGTGAATTCCCTAGTATTCAGCAGCAGGTTTAGGACATCAATAGGTAGCAACGACTAACATGAAAAAGTGAATTAAATCTTTTCCTCTTGAGAGACCCTACATTTGCCACATTGTTTTAAGAAGGCTGTGCTCCTTCCTTACTGGCTGAGATAGGTCTCTCTTAAGGGGGCTCAACAGGGTTTCCCACAGGAATATTACCATGCCTGTAGCTTGACAGTGGTCATACCCAAAATGAAATCACATTTTAATGACATACTGATTATCATTAAATCTAGGGACAAGACTGTTCTTAACTCATCCTGATGCACCAAGGCATTGCAGCAATGTATATGATATGCAGGGGTATTTAGAAAGCGTCTGTGATACCCTGCGAGTGGAGTTTGCACCTGACAGCCCTGACCTGACAGATGTAAAGCTCCAGGTTAAAATAGTTTAAATAAGCTTTTACTTACTGCAATTATTCGGTGCTGAAGCTGTACAATTATTTCTAAATCCCTTGGATTACCTTCCTTCTCTAAAAGGGAACAAAAAAATTTTTCGTGGCCTTGTACGTTTCTGCTGTTTATTTTAACACTTAAAAGATCACTTTAAAATGACATGACATGCATTGATGGCTTTCGTGTGATATGAAAAGCTGGTTTTATCATTTATTCCTTTTAATATGTTAAGAGTAATATTTATCCAGTTTGCCTTTGTGGAGCCAAGTCTGTTACAGTTGATTGGAGAAGAGGCTTTGGGTGTGCAGCACTGTGGAGTTTAAATAATGTGTTTCCAGGCACAGGGAGAATTTTTGTAATACTTCTGTAATGTTGCAGTATTACTGTAACAGTGCTACTGTATATTTCTGAAATACTGGTATCTTCCCATAGATTCTTCCAATAATACCAGGGTCAGTCTTTGCCACAAGCTATCAAGTAGATTGACTAACACTTCTAAGCATGGGACAATCTGAAAAGGTTGGTGGTATTTAAAAGTAGATAAAAGAGTGTAAGAAAAACCTGAAGCCCAAGCAAACATAGTTTAATTTTCTGCAGTGGTTTCGCAATGTCTCAGTGTTCTCCAGTCGTCTTTTTTCTGCTTTCTAGTTTAGTGTGCTGCTTCTAGGCTGAAGTACATGTTACTGATTGGCATGTAGTATCATTTTATTAGTAGAATAATAATATACACATATATGTTGTATTGCTGAGCAGGACCTTGATCTGGTAATAATCATGAAACCTATGATAGAATGTTATGTGAACCTAAAGGAAAATATCTAGATTATATCTCACCCGCCTGATTTAGGCACAGAGTGAACCAGTCCTCTGGAAGTAAATATCTACATTGTGAATATAGAGAGATCTACATAATTTAGGTTCCTGATCCCTAATTAATTAGATCCCTAATCCAGACCTTCCTCTCTGCAGGCTTGCAAAGGCACCTACTGCTCTTTTTTGATTACTGAGGAAATTTCCACCATCATCTCCATAAACATGACAGAGTAGGCTGAGTAATAGTGGCAAGGAAAGCCTGGAAACTGGAGTGGCTGGGAGCAGTAGGGTAAAATGTCATTAAAAAATGGAGTGTGGAAATTATGCAGAAGTGTACGTGTACAGATTTATGATGGAAAGAGGAGAGGTTTTGGAAGCAAGGAAGAAGAAGAAAGGGAGCATTTCCACACTTGGATTGCATAAGGCTGTTCATAACCCTTGCTTATATAGCATTCACTTCAGTGGAGCTACCGCACGATAATTTTATCGTGATGCCTATTGTCAGTGGAAGTTTTAAGACCTAATCAGTGTTCCTGGACCACTGAAAGTTTAGAGGCAGAAAACTTTCTCAAAAAATGTCTGTACTAGAGCTGAGTTCTGCAGAACAGCAGTGGCTTCAAAACTTAACTCCAGAAGTCTGGTTCCTACATCAAACTGGGAATCCAGTTAACTAATAAAAAATGTGCAACATTTTCTCTTGCCTAAGTTACAGCAGCTATGTAAATGTCAAAATGTTATTCTGGGTAATGAAACAATGGGAAAGTTGTTTGTGTGTACTGCATTATTGTTAATTAATTTACATCCAGAAGTACTTCAAATGTATATGCAAACATACCTTAATCATGCTTTAAAGGTACTTGTGGTAAGAGCAAAGCTTGTAAAGAGTAGCCATGTAGATGCAGAAACTGTTAATGTTTCCGATGCCCTGTGGTAGGAAGAAATATATTAAAAATTGATTTTTGGTTTCTGCTTTTTTCTTGGTAACATTTACAATAAAGGATATAGCAGAAAGTAGCCTTTAAATTGATATTTCAAAGCTTTTTATGTTTGGGATATGTTTTTCCGTATTGTTAATGGGTTTATATAGCCGAGTAAAAAGGTCAGCTTCTGAATATGACGGTTTTATTCTTCTATTAAAAAAAGAGATGAGTTTAGCATTCATGAATTATTTAAATATCAACCAAAATATTTGGTACGCTGCTACAGTAAGCAGTATTCTTAAAACAAGGCTCAGAAAAGTGTTCTGTCCTTTGAATGTAACGTGAATGTAGTGCAAGAGGGTGTATGGCATTAACTCCCTCTCAGCTTGTAGTAAGGTGTTGCTGCTGTATCTGCACACTGTGCGGTGAGTGATGAGACATGTATTTATGACACTTTCACTGCCATGATTCAATCTTCACCCGTTTACACTTTTAGAATTGAAGAGCCTCTCTTCGTCCAAAAAAAGCGAACTATAATGCGTTTCATAACTTCACCCGATTCATAGCTACACTGTATTGAGCAAGCAGCTCTGTCAGATTGTTTTCTTTTAATAAGATGCTTTGGAAAATAGCAGTCCTTCCCAGGCTTTAAGGTACATCTGAAATGAGGCTCTGAGGAACCACAGCAGTATGGAGTTGCTGTAGACACAGTCTCATTAATCAAATGCTGGCTCTAATACTTAAAGAAAAAAAAATAAATTGCAAATAACATGCATTTTTTAACAATTTCATAAAAGTAGTGTTGTCAGGTAGTAAGATTTACAGCATTTTGTTCTAATTCAGCAGAACTCTTCAGGGATATGGTTCTGTATTTTTTTTACAAGTATTTTTTAAACCTTCAATACAGTCATAATGTTTTGAAGTGCTAATTGCCAAACCTCCTAAAGTGTATAAAGAATGACATTTCATGCAGCATCATTGATCATATTTTTAGGGAGTCCATTGATGGATTAATAAACCGTTGTAACCTTCTGTGCAAAAAAAATGTTGATAATAAATGGACTGTAATCTAAAAAGCCTACTGCTAAATGAAATAAAGTTGCAGCAGTAACTGAAAAACTGAATAATTATAATATCACGGTGATGAAGCCCTATTTAGGTTTAGGAAGTTTACTATCCCCGTTAAGTCTTTGTAAAGAGCTGCTCATGGAGGTTGGGAGCACGTTGTCCTCTGGCTGTCTCCACCACTTAACTTGCCAGTGGGGCAGTTGGGGTGGGTGGCAGTGGGTCTGGGCAGCCCATCTGACCTGGAAAAAGCCATTCTACAAATATTTACTGAAAACATGGTAACTGATGCCATTCAGTGCACTGTGGTAAAAAGTTTAGCGCCTTTTTAATGTTGGTATAGCAGCTGTAGTGTAATGCATGAAAAGTGAAAATTTACCACAGTAAGTGAAATAATGTATAAAGAGTAAGAAGTAGCTTAAAATTGGGCATTGAACGTAAAGGTGTCCTTTAGCACTGGTTTATGTTTTTACAAACTTAGAGCCTTGTTCCTTGAAGTTTGATGACCACAAAAACAGATGGATTCATTTTAACATATTTATTTGTGATGAAAGTAACTCATTCTTATTTGCATTTATATTTAATTAATGTAAGTCAGATAGCAGGTTGAAGACCAAGGGAAAGGATTACAATACAGGCTTTTAATGCATGCAGGCTAGGGTCGAGTCAACTTTCTCCTCAAGCCGTAATCCACTAGGAAATTCTGTCCCCTTTTACCTCCCAGCTTGTGTCTCATCAGCCGTGCAAGGGGTGTTTTTGGAAGGGGGTTCAAGTCATTGTTCTCACACAGGACATACATGACTGGTGGATTGTCTGTAAGGTGGTGTATCCCCATATTAAATGCCTCAAACACCCAGCCTTTCCATGACAGTTCTGCATCTGCCCTATTTTTCACACTTACTTTGCATGTTTTTAAAAAACATTACACTGTATTGCTAATGTAATTCAGTGTCAGCACATGACGCAGAATCGCCAGAATGACTGTGGACCCTTTATATATCTACGTCTATGCGTACACATGTGCATATACATATACATATTCATGTACATACATGTGCATATGAAGGTTTTGCATTCTGCTCCCCTCTGTAGTACGATCAGACAAGTGTACCCACCATATCTATGTCAGTCCCTTTTTACCATGCTGTGCTGTGGGAAAGGGCCAGATCCTGGAGATACCACTCTCCTGCTACACCGGTCTCCACAGCATGTCTCTCCTCCATCCTGCCACGTAGTATTTTGGACTGGCTGGGATGAATGTGGGTCAGCAGGATATGGCCTGCAGGTGACCTGTCACGGCTGATGGTACTGACCCATTCATGAATATACGTAGGGACTGCAGATACAGAGCAGTCTCTTTTGAACTAGGCTTCCCTGTGAAAGGAAGGACACAGGGCAAAGCGTGATTTTTACACCCTTTCTTTTATCGTAATTGATGTTTCCATCTTATTCTTCTGTTCCTCTAAGTTATGACATTGTGTCCAAAACGACATTATGATATTCCCTCAAAATGTCATGGCATGAATGAGTAATTTCTGGTGAGCGAATCCCCAGAGGGACAATTTGAACTCTCTCTGCTCCTGCTATTGAATCCCATTCAATTAAACGTGGAAATCCACAGTCAGTTAAATGTGGAAGAGGAAAGCTTCACGGGATCTTCCCTGAAAGGCAGCTGTTAGCAGTAGGAAAACATTGAAGTCAGCACTCTTTAGTAGTGTTTCTTTTGTGAGACGTACATTAAAAGAGCTGAAATCTCATGAGATGCTTCTGATAAGCACTGATATTAAATGCCATGGGCCTATCATGCTTCTTTAAAGGTGAGCGTTATTAATAAAGCACCGTGTCTTTCCATTGTGCTTAATTCTTTCAGTTTCTCTCAGTTACTTCGCTGACTGCTGCGTCGAATGTACCTATTTTCTGAAATCAAAGTTGCTATGTCTTGATGCAGAAGTAGCTCTCCCTTCTTCACTTAAAGCGAAAACAATTCTCCCACTTACATGTTAGGTGGCTTTAGTTACTTTATTATCTAGTCTGTATTAAAGAATTAATTCAGTAGTAGTGTTGTTGTTGTTACTATTATCACCATCATTATCATCCTGGGACCTGGTGGTGGCCAGCTGTACTGCAAGCCCTTTACCTTGGAACTTTTCTGGAAGGTGTCTGTGTATTGCTTTTCTGTGGCTGAAGCCTGTACATCTTTTCTGAGCTCTGCTTCATCTTTATCAAAGCTGACATAATCCCAGGCAGCCTTCATGCAAAGCATTCATACACACAATGTTCAAAACAATCCTCATTTTCAGACCCTCAGCATACTAAATAGGGAATTTTTGGGTGGTTTCTTCTGCTGCTCTTCCTCTAGAACTCTGCTCCAGCCACGGCAGTTCTCTGCTGTGCTCCAATTGCTCCAATGCAAGCCTTGCAAAGAGCACATAAAGGTTTGGTTGACAACCTTACTCAAGAGATTAAACGCTATCGATGGAAATATTGGTTCATTGTTCAGCATTTCCACAAACAGTCAATAATAGTTCTTGTTTTCAAACAAAACTGCAGAGTAACGCTGCCATTGTCTCATTTATAGTGGGCTCTGGAAAATCTGTAGTGAATTACACTTCAGCTTAAAAATTGAGATTATTAAAAGAACAGTATGTTTGGTGGACTATCGGTGGTAGTTGCCAACTTGTGTTTAGCCACAAACACTTCAAATGTCCATATATCCTGTTCTCATAAAGCATTACATGAAGTCTCTATATCAAGTAGATAAGTGCCAGTTTTATAATTCTGACCAATTATAATTTATCAAAAACTTTGGCTGAGAGAAACCTTCTTCAACCTTAGAATTTAGTTGTCCTAGAGCAGACCAAAGCAAGGGCCAGTGCTTCAGTTATTCAACTAAACCATCCTTCCTTCCCGTGGTAGCAGATGAAACGGTGGTGCTTTACAGCCATGGCGCACGCACTTTCTTTTGCCTGAGAGAGCGTGTGCTGAGGAAGGTTGCATTTACATTCAATTAAGGCAGAAATGTTTCGTGCTTACAGGTGAATATTTTCATCTGAGTGGAGTCTACTGAGTTATTGAATGTATGTGAAATTTTACTGTGTAGTGAGAATGCAGTTCTGTTCAACCAAAGAAAAGGGTGCATGAAATTTTAGTATAGACGGTTGGCTTTATCTTTAAGGAACATTAAAATAAGACATCAAAAAATACAGTAATGTAGCGGGTTTTTTTAAAAAAAAACAGCAAGGAGAAGCACGCGAATTTCTGTGACAACCAATTTCATAGCAAAAACTTCGCAAGAAAAAATTATGTATGTCCAATACTGATAAGACGTTGTGAGTGTACATTTTCAGATGTCGTTCTCTTAGTATTCCACCCATCCACGACAGCACTCCAAGAATAGTAAGCTCAGTCCCCAGCTTTCTCTCCATGAAAAGGGAATATATATAGGGCATGAAACAAAACTTCAGTACACAGAATTGCTGCTGCAGTGTTAAGGACCTGACATTGAAAAGAATTTGTAAAATTCCCTTCCTTGGCTCATCCCTCCACTGACAAGCTCTGTCCTGCTGCGTGCCATTTCTGTTTCCGACAGGGTATATATTCGCTGTCTCTTCTTTTTTAACACTAGACCTCAATGCACGAGCTGGCCAGAAGTGAGTAAAACTATATCTATCTAAAGCAGCCACTGACACCTACTCAGATTAATTTGTTGGGCACAGTGTATTTACATTTTAGCAAAGGTGCTTTTTTTATCACAGAGCTTTGAATTCCCTGCCTGAGACGCAGCTGTTGGCAAGGGGCAGCAGAAATACAAGTCAGGTGTATAGTCAGTTTGAAGGAGAGAAGAGCTGGGCCTCGGACTTGTTTCTGATGGCAGCACGTCCTGAGCAGCTGCAGTGTTTCGGCTGAGCTGTGGCCTGCCGTTATTCAGGGCTCCTTCCAACACCACCAGTTGGAGAGAAGTCATGGCAAAATATTAGCCCTCTGCATGGTTGTTGTTTTTTCCCCCGCAACAACAATCCTTGTTTTTTGCACAAGTTATTTCTCAAATCTTTCAAAGAGCAGCCCTTAATAACATGCATTTGCATGTAGGTAGACAGAGTGATTTTGAGAAGAGTTTTCCCAAGTGTTTATTTTAGACGTAGGCTTAGTTATGACATTCTTGTGTGACATTCCTGGAGGCTTGGTATTTGTGGTCTTCACATAGTAATAATGTTCACTGTGGTAGGTAAAACGTAGCTATAATAATTATACCTTACTGATGTTTGATGACAGAATGTTGTTTCTTTTTGTTTCCAAATAAAATCACGAAGGAAGAGTGGTACCCTGCTGCCAGAGAGGGAAGGAATGCCTGGCATGACCTGGGCTGGCTATGGCGAAGAGGCCAGCCCATGGCTGCTGCTTCTTTGCTGAGAATGGATTTTTGTGCTGAACATGCTGCCAAGGGCCTGCCAAAAAAACCCTGGGTGTCCCCATTTCTGTGGCATCGGGCCCTACATCTATAAAGCATACAACATGCAGACAGATGTAGGGATCGGTGACAGCATCATTCTTTTAACCGTCTTCATATGTGTAAAAAAAAGCAGGACAGAAAGCTAATTACTTTTTGTTTAATGCCTTCTTGGTGTTGGGGGGTTATAGGATCATAGAAGCAAAAAGTGTTAAAATCCCACGGACTGAATCCATCACTTCTTTATGCCCTGTCCTTTCATACCGAGCCCATTCAGAAATGTTATACACAAGTATATATATTCAGAGCCACCCCTCCCCTCCCCTCACACAAATATAATTTCATTTTATTGAGATGTAGATAAATGTGCTGGGGTAGAGTATTCTGTTTTTTCAGGCCCTTCCTTAATACTATTAAATAATAGTGTAATTAAAGGCTCCAGCAATTTGCCATCTCTTTTCACATAGAATTACTTCAGATGTCTGGCATACACACTCACCCTGTTGTTCAAAGCCATTACAGTCCGTACAGTCAATAATCTGCAAATTAAAAATTCAATAAGTAGACTCATTAAAAATTGCATGGTTCCAATTCAGTCCATACTCCCAATTCAGGCTGCTTAGTGCTGGAAGGCGGTTTCTGAGAAGCAGGAGATGGTGCCACCATTGCAGGATGCCTCAGCCCCTCCTCAGCGCACACCTAACCACATTGTAGCTGCAGAACGAGGGCTTGCTTGCAGACTGCAGTGAATCTGTAGCTGTTCTATGACAAATGGGTATACATGGCGATCTCTCCCCTAAAACCAAGCTATCCAAGTAGCTTGGCATGCTGGTAAGGTTGGTGCTGGTCCATGCATAAACCTAAGGGGAAGCGCCCATCTTCCTGAGTTACCAGTAGCCCAGCCTGGGTGTTTCAGAGCAGGCTTCCCTGCTCCAGCCCAGCCTCCCTCCCCCTCAGTCAGGAAGCAGTGTGGCTGAAAGCCATCCATCCCGAGAATCACTGGATGGGGATTATTGGAGGAGGCTGATGTAAAATCTCCACAGACTCTTTCCTGTGTGTTTGTTTGTTTGTTTGAATTCAGCCTGTTGCTATGGGTCGGGGGAGAGAGGTTGGAAGGTGGCAAACCATCACCCTTGATGTTCTTGCTTCCAGTTGTTTTAATGGTGTTTCAAGACCCAGTTTCTAGTGGGGGACTTTTGTATGAAAGCCCAAACCGTCAGCCTTGGAAATGCTGCTTTTCACTAAGTAGTACCCACTAGCAAGAGGCCACTATAATTCAAAACTTCCATTTTTAAAACATCTCCAAGCTTATCCCTGGTGGGAAAAGCTTGTTACCTTTGCGGCGGTTGGGTTGTTAACGCTCAGCACAGTGAAAGTAGTTTTCCCTTCAAACAAAATACATGAGTGGGAACTAGCTATTATGCCTTAGCTACACCCTGGAGGCTCCGCGTTGCGCGCAGTCTTTGGGAGCAGTTCTGTAGGCACGGGTTGCCTGCCCTCTTTTAAAGGACATTTAAAGCTGGCAAAATCATCGCTCCCCAAAAGCAGAAGAGCCTGTTTGTGAAGGGCCTTCTGTCTTTGCTAGTGTTCCTCTTCTACCCACCAGAAATGCTATTTTTCACAGCTTTATCCGTCCCCACCTTTTTCCCTGATGTGAAAGGAGTTTCTTCACTGCAGCAGTTGCGTCTCCTTTGAATCCCTGTCAGTCTATGCCTTTTACGCAAGAGATGCCATCAGACTGCACAGCATGCTTGGGAAGATGTAAAGCCCCAGATGGCTGTGCCCAGCACAGGCTTCACTTGACAGCAAAGGTAAAAAAAACACCAACCAACCAACACCAGAGCTACCAGATGACATTAGTTTTAATCATGAATGATCAATGCAAAAATATTTTAGACCTTTACTCACACATGATATTAAGGGCAGTTATATCTCTAATTCTGATTGATCAGCGCAGTGTTACACAAATGCTTTTTATGTCTCTTTCTTTTATCTCTGGTGAGACATTGATGGGGCGATTATTTTTTTTTTCCTCTGTCCATTGTGGTGAAAGGCAGAAAGACCACGAAACAGCAATTTCCTTCTGGATGTAGGGGGCAAGGGCAGCCACAAGCTCAGTGACAGAGGGGACTGTGCACCCTGTGCTTGGGGGGAACAGAGGCTCTGTGTGCTGTGCCTGTGTGCTGTGTTTCTGTCCCAGGGTTGGGGGAAGGATAGCGATGATGAATTTTAGCTTTGGTAGGTGTGAACCTGAGCAAACCTGATCTTTTGGAGGCTAAGAGATGTCAGATCTGATAAGGGTGTGCAACACTGGCACGATAGTGGTCCTGGGTTCCTCTCCCAAGTGCATTTAGCCAAGCAGAACTTAGACTGTTTATCCTAACAATTAAAATCTAGTCTTCTATTTAATTTTTACTAATAACACCATGCACTTACAGGGTCTTTCATCCAAGCACGTGACAGACCTTAATGGAATAAACCTCACAGCACTCTGGGGAGGGAAGTGAGTATCATTTTGTTTATCATGCTGAAATAGTAAGATGATGTAATTTTACCTCCCTTAGTTTATTTATTTCTTTTCTCCCCATTATCTGTCTGATAAAAAACACTAACTAGCAAAAATAATATGCCGTTTCAGAAATCCTTCTGGTAGTTTAACCATAATATAAGATTAGTAACCAATTTAGACAGGAGCATCATTAGTGTAAACGTTTCCAGTAACTCCCTCTGATGAATGCCACTGCATTTGGATATTCACTTGTAGGACATGAAGGTGAATAATAAAGGGGCTTTCTCTGCGCACAGTGTGTGAGCAGTGCCTGTGAATGGGAAAAGGTTTAACCGGGACTTTCTGAGCTTTCCCGAGACCAGCTGTTGGTGAGCAGAGGCAGAGCCACATCAAGTGTAGGTTGAGTGGGGCACCGAGAGCGCAGAAGGCGATGCCGTAGGGCCCAGCGAGAGGTGCTGCAGAAGATGAGAGCAGCACAGAGAGATCAAGCACTGGGTGGATGATGCCGAGGGCACCAAAACGTCATGCTATGGTTCTGATTGGGAAGATAAGGAGAGAGTAATGAGAAGGTTGTGCAGTGGGGAGATACCTATCAGGCACTTCTCATGTAGTCACCTTTAGGATTAATCCAGAAAATTGCTAAAAAAAGGCAGGAGGCACCTTGTACGGGGTGATGTATACTGTTGATGAGAATTGGGGCAGACAAAGAAAAATGGCAAGCCTTTCTCCGATATCAATACGTGCTGGGCTTTAGTTACAGGTTGGAAGTACTTACCATACCCACAAACTCTGTCATCTGCCCATGGCACTAACCATGCAATTGCTGGAATTAACATTGTGCTTTATGCAATTTAAAAAAATACTTGTTATTTTATATCAGGCTGGGACAGAACTTTAATAGTCCTAATTTGAAGGTAATGCACTAATGGCAGTATTTGTCAGATGGGTTTTTGCAATGTGAAAGCTGGTAGGAGCTCTGGGAAAACAATCCAGGATGATGATTTGGGCTTGTTTTCACATTCCAGCCCAGAGTGCCTTCTGATACAGCACAACAGCTGAAATGTATAAGGGAAACACATTTTACTTCTTCTGGCTCAGAACAGCAGCAGCAATTTGGCGAACAGGCCCACCATTCAAATCCTGGTGCATTTTAAATGACCAGGTGTCCACTCACTTGCCTGCCTTGTTTGTTGTCAAAAAAAGGAGCTTCTCGCTTGCTGTTCATTCTGAGTGACCGCATGGTGTGTGAAACGTCCCCTTCAATCAATGCAGTGGCATTATCATTGCCTCTCTGATCAGACAGTGAAGGGAGACTTCTTCATATTGCAAAGGATCCTGTTTTTTCTTCCAGTTGCTCTGCTCAACAGATACTGCCAATGTTGGGCCATGTGGTACAGCAATTTTGGGTTTTGGACAAATCCCTGCAACAGACTGGTTAGGTATCCTCTCATTAGAGGTCCTGAGATTTCTGTGCAACTCCTGTGCATCAAGATAAAAATATCTTTAGGTCTGCATTTCAACAGAAAAATCAGCTGTCTTTTAAAACATATTTTTAAATATCCACATATAAATGAAAGTATTACAGTAAAACATTACATCCTATAGAAAAATGTATTTTCTCCCCCCTTCTTTTTCTCTCTTTCTTACAAATGACTTTATCTGCTTCGGAGGGGAAAGCCTAACCAGCATGCTGGACTATCTGCTAATTACAGGGATTATGTTTGGACTGCTGCATTCAAGATGAACTAGAAATACAGATATATTTTCATGTGATAGAAATATATCAGTACTCTTAAAAATAGCTTTATAGAATTGAAACTTAATCACCTTAGTCTTTTGGTTCATTCTTAATAATGTATCTGAAATATTTGTTGAGATCCCTTTAACTTTAGTAGGCATTGGTTCAGACCCTAAATGAGGCAGCTTCAAGGATTTCTGCTTTTGTTGCATCACTATTTACATTATAATAATACTTACTAATCATAACAATAACAACAGTAGTTATAACAACTGTTAATCTAAGATACGCTTTAAAATACCACCCCTTGACATTAAAAAAATCAGTTTGATACATTTATTCCATCATAAGTAATTTTGATTAATTTTGAACACATTTCTAGTTGTATAAATCAGTTTTGTTTATTATTCACTGCAGATAAGAAAATGTATTTTCAAAGGTTTTCAGGTGTGAAAAAAGCAGCAATTCTTAAGAGAAACAAAAATGTTATCTAGCGTTTTCAATACCATTAGAAAGTATCAGCAAAAAATCCTAGCCTTGGATTTGTTTCCCATTTTGGATAATATATTACAAGTACTCCCTAATACATTTAGCGGTTGGAAATTGATTTATGCTGAACCACTGTGGTATTAACATTCTTGTTTTATAATTATGAGCAAAAGGAACATAACCTTTTCCTAATATATGGAAAAGAGAGATGTGATGTTTCAGGAAAAATCATATGTCACCATTTTTACTTTCTCTCTCATTAGCCATGCTCTCGGTTCTTCTGCTAACGCTGATGCACAGTGACACATAGTGAAAGTACCAAGACTGCAGCAAAACTCTGTGCTTCTCTCTCATTGTTGGGAATACAACGCATGGTCCTTTGGCACATTCCCTAGATACTGAAGTAGCCTACAAATCCTTGCAGGCTTCTGGGATCTTTATTAGTACAAAAATAACAAACCTCTTTGTACCCTCTGCTTTAAAACATTAACACAGCCAAATAAGGCCTGATTTTAAATTGCCTTGAGTAGCATTGGTGTCATGTCTGTCTTTGTTTTTCAGAATAATTTTCAACATGATAATTCTCACTATGAAAAATGCAGTATATTAAGATAAAGGGGGTTTACATTGCGTTATATCTGTGAAAGCTACAAAGTACATGCTATTGTTCTGCACTGGTTCTGATGCTGAGTAAACGTCAGATCAAATTTTTTTTTTTTCCTCTGTATCAGTGGTATCTCTTTACACTTTAAATTCCCATTAATGTAGTTAGAGGGGTTGACACTTAAATCCCCAAACAACCTACGCGCAGCTGTGCTCTTTATTTAAAGGGCAGCTCCTCTCCCTAGCTCTATCCAGCCTGCCTGGGCTGCCGAGGTCTGTGCAAGTGGAGCTGTGTAATGGAGCTGCTGTGTGGGATCAGGAAACAAAAGCTGCACAGGAAATAGTTTAGAGTTGTTACTCTGTCTTAAGGTGGGGAGAAAGAAAAAGAAGAAGAAGAAAAAAAAAAGAGGTTTGATGAGGTTTTTTATACTTCCAAGTCCTGAAAATCAGAGCATGGGTAAGGTTTTCCTCTTAATGGAAGAAGGGCTTTTTTTGCCTTTCCTTGGCAAAATACCACCTCCCCATCCCAAAATTATTGAAAACCATCAGGTACCAAACAATAAAGTGAGGGGCTTTTACAGAAGAATGTTTTTTGTCTGGAGAAAACGCGAGTTGAAGAGAGATTTCTGATCAATAAGTCTATTTCTTAAAAAAAGATTACTTTCTATCAATACATTTTTTAATAGGCTTTAAAAAAAATTCCACCCCGGTTCTCTAAGAGGTGCCCATCTCAGCATTGGAAAGCAGCTGCACTTCCCAAATGACGTTGAAAGAGATCTTTTCTTTATTTCACCTGGGTGCTGTATGAGGTCCTGGAAATGCCTACAGGTGCCTCACCCTCCATTCCCACCTCCCCTCTGCAGTTTGGGAGTCCCTGCGGAGACAGACTGTGCCATGCATAAGGGCTCAAATCAGAAGAGCGTTTAATTCAAGTGTCTGAATAATCCTATTGAAGTAATTTAAAGTAATCATATGCTTAAAAGTTAAGTATGTGCTTACAAGCTTTGCTAGGCTGGGGCATGGCCTGCCCCCTCCCCCAGACACCACACAAAATCAGATCTGTGGCCAGGAGATCTACAGCATCAAGCAGTCTTCTGAACTTGAATTACATCAGCTAGTTTATACAGTAGCTACTGGTATTTCTGCTACATGAAATACCCTAAATATTGAAGGGAAGGTTCTCAAGAGGTTAAAAAATATAAAATACGAAAGACATAGTAAGTGAAAATTGCAAGTATGGCACAATTGCTAAAAAAGTAATTAAAGAAATTATTAACGCTAAAACCAAGTATGTTTTGTGTTATACAAGCATATGCCTGGGACTTGCCTATTAACAAAACTGCAACACACAGAAACAGTGAAAATCCCTGTACGTTACTAAACTGCTAGAGTGGAAAAATTAGACGTGGGTTTGGTTTGTTTGTTTGGGTTTTTTTGCTGTCCACATTCGGTAGAGTCAGTTTGTTCTAAAGACCATTTCATTTTTTTGTTACAGTGTCCTGTGTTCCTTGGTTTTGTTTTTGATCATGATTTTTGACTAGGTAAATGTCCTGAATACAGTTTGACAGAACGTACTATCACTTAGATAATAAACATCACATTTACAAGCTGATAAAATGGATTTGGATTTCCCCTGCTCTGCTGCAGTGTGGATGATGCTTCAGAAAATATAACATAAAGGGACTTTCTATTTTTTTTATAATTTTAGGTATTTAAGACCACTATCAAAACCTGGTTTTGAATGAATGTATAGGTGTTAGAAACATGCGTGATATTAAATCCTTCTCTCTCTTCCCTGTACTGCAAGAGAAATAGGCTGCGTTATACCACAATGAACTGTAGTTTGTATTTTTGAAATGCTATTATTTGACTGGTTAATTCAGTTTTGACTGTTGATTCAATTTCAAAATATAAGTGAGTTCTGTTTACCCAGTTTCTTACTGGGTGGATGTGATATATGCTGAGTATATTTATGATTTAAAAGAATGATGATTCAGCAAACTTACTGCACAATAATCCTTACTTCATTGTTATATTGTAAGTGGTTAAAGCCAAGTGTACATGAATATATAATGTGTTCCTCCAGTTTTGTAGCATAGCAATACATTATACTGGTGAGCTACTGAGACATTTATTCTGAAGGAAATGCAGAAAGTGATTTAGAAATGCCAATAACAATAATGCAATTACAGTTGCAAAACATCTTAGTTGACCAAACAAATCTTTTCTAAATGCACCTAGAATATTTCTTTAGCACATTTAATTAAGTATATATTCAGCATATTTAGTTTAGGATCCAATTAAGCACCAAAAGCATGGAGGTATAAAATACGGCGCTTGCCTTCCAGGCATTCATTCCAGGGCTTAAATTCAGCAACAGTTGCATTTGGAGCTGTAATACTGCTGCAAAGATGGGAAAGACAATACAAGCACAAGAGGCCATATTGTAAACTGGCACTGGTATCTACAGTAATTATAGCAATCATTCAGATGTTCTAGCAGTCAATACAGCTGAACTTTAGACAGGTTGCTGCTCTTAATTTATTAATGCAATATATTTTCTTTATGTATTTCTCAAGTCAATCTCTTCCTTGTACGTATGTAATTAGTTGTGTTAGATTATCTTCAACTTTGTAGGAATGGATCTTAGTGCAGTATTTACAACCATCTTTGAGTCTCTGGTTTGTATATCAAGGTGTCAAGATGTCTCAGAGGCAAAGAGCAGAACACATGCAGTGAAAGTGACAGTGACATGAAGTTACATCGCTCCAAACAGTAAATCATGATGCCGAGGAAGCGGAAGACATTGACAATAAGGTCTAAACAGAAGGACTTTTTGACCTACAGCATAACACCAGATTAATGACTCGCTGATACTAACTGGCCCTATTTCCAATGGCCAATAAAAAGCTGCCATTGATGTTTGTCTGGCTCCTACCCTATGCAGTCTGGGTGCCGGGCAGGATGAGTCGTGGAGCAGCACTCAGCATGCCTGCCAGATGGCAGTGACTCTCACTGGGGTGGACCAGGGGCACCATCCAGCCTTCCTTCCAGCGAGGATCCCACACTCATGTGCTTTGCCAGCTACCAGGCAACGTTCATATGTTCCTACCAGTACTTTCTCAGGCGGTTTGCACATATGCCAGGAAATCACTTGTCTACTCCTATAAAGAAAAGTAGTGCTGCATGTGCCTGGCTGTATGTTTCTGTCTGGCTGCCCTTGCTCACGGTCCAGTAGAGCGGCTCCTCCAGCATGGGGATATTCACAGCTTCACCTTCCCCTTGCATAGCTGTGGCTAGTAAAGCTATCAGTTTTCTCATGCTGTCCTTGATCTGGTGTAAAGCTTTATATCAGGGTTAGAGAAGCAAGGTGCCTTTGTGGCAGGTGGTGCCTGCAAAGTTAAGTCCTTTCTAGTACTGATGGGAGGGCTATCGCTTGAGTTCATGAGCGGGTGCAAACACCTGTGGTATAGCCAACAGCAGTTGCAGATCCTGCAGTGGTATGTTGTATGAGTACTGAAATTTGTGTGTGTTTTCAGGATAGGCATATGTTACATCTCTGAGATTTTTTTCACTGCTGACTGATGGTTCCTGTTACAGCGACATGTCCTTAAACTCTGGTGTATGCTTGATGTTTAGGTTAGGCAAACAATGGAAAAATGCTAAAAGGAAAAAAAAAACCTCTGAATGTCTCGAAAAGGATTGCTTGCCCTTCAAGAATTGATAGGCTGTCATTTAACCTTGTGGTACCTCTTCAAGCTGTCAATCAGATACTGAACATTTGAGACTTGTGAAGTATGATATGGAGTAACAAAATGGTATCTGCTCATTCAGAATAGTGAGTATTGGATTAATCTCCTGAAGTATGTCGATAACAGATGGAATAGAAGATCACACGGCACAGCTCTCATAGGCTAAGGTTAACCCCAGTGTCCTGGTCAGTGTCTCTTTTCTTGTTTAATGCCACTGCTAATTAACTGGCATTAGTGTTAGCAGCCGTATGTGGGGTGTTGCTGAAAGCCTGCTGACTGTTGGCATACCCAGATGGAATCGCTACCTGTACGCACAGCTTGGTTTGGTTTGGTTTAGTTTAATTTTGTGCTGGGGGCCCTTAGCAATGGGCTCTTATATTTACCCATTGCCTATGGGTCACTGCATCTGCTTGCAAGTGGGGAGGTTCAGTTGCCTCATCAGAAAGTCAGTGAGCTGCTCTGCTTTTGGTCTTTGCGCCTGCTTCTCCGGCATCAGCAGAACTGGTCAGATCAAGCCGGAAAAGATACAGCAGCTAACAGGGAGATACTGGCCTTCTCCTCAAGTTTGCCTTTACATTTTGCACATCGTGCAGGTATTTATCATGGCTTGAAAGAAGAACCGCAGCACAGAGCCCACCCTTTGTTATAAACAGGAGGATGGTATTTCACGGGAGCACAGCTGTGGTTTAAGTTCCATAGGTTGCTTAGTAAAATTTTCCTCTGAAGTCACATTTAGGTTCAGGGTAAAATTATTTTTTCCATTGCAAAGTGAAAGAAAACCTTCCTGTATTTGTCTAAATATTTATATTTTCATATATTTATGTCTTTATTTTGAGTCAGTAAGTGCCAAGGACACTTACCATTCTATGTATCCAAGAATAACAGGATAGATTATGTCCCATTTATCTTCTACTTATGCTATTTCCATGGCATATTTAGTGATATGACCCCATCAAAAATACATTTTTGTACAATTCAGGTCATCTGTGTGCACAAATGATAAATTCAGTTTAGAATGGGTACCGAGAAGATCAGAGGAATGGAGAGCCTGTCTTGTGAGAGGAGACTTAAAGAGCTTGGCTTGGGTAGCCTAGCAAAACAAAGACAGAGAGAGGATCGGATGGCTTACCATAAATACTTCAGCGGGGTAAACACCAGGGAGGGGAAGGACTGTTCAAGCTACAAGACAGTGTTGCCACAATAATAATTGATATATTATTATATCAATAAAGGATAATTGATAATATTATAGGATAATATAGGATAATAAAGGATAATAATAAAGGATATAAACTATCCACGAGTAAAAGTAGACTGAAACTTAGAGGAAGAAGTTCATCAGACCATGAACAGGGTGAGGTTCTGGAAGAGCCTGCTGCTGAGGTTAGTGGGGGAGATCCCTTACAGAGGCTGGTGATTGCCTTCCAAGAGGATCTGCACCACATTGTAGCCTGTGACACCAGGGGCTTGGATTTGACGACTGAGAAGATGATTTTCATTCCCAGGTCCCTGTAGCCCTATTTGGTGCAAGGTTTGTCTTGTACAGATATGCTGGCAGCACTCCTTTCCCCCTCTTCCATCTAAGAGGGATGGATACCAGACTGTGACTTGCTTTTCTCTCTGAGCCACTGAGATTAGAATCAGGACTTAAAATAAGATGCAAGAGTAAGTAATGCTGTGATCTTTCAGAGGATGTTTTATTTTCATCTCTATTTCCTTCCTCACATGTCTGTGATACAGGGACATTTTCCTTCTTTGTACACCAATGTTATTTTTCTGTCAGCTTCCTGGCATGCAAAATTAGGAAAGAAATTGTCCTAGCATTAAACTGGAAGCCCAGGGACTAGGAAATACTTCTGCTCTCTCTGTGTAGCAGTACAAGGCTATTCTTCAACCTGAAGGGGCTATAGAAGGCAACACATTGTGTTGGCAATTGTTGCAGTGAACGCTGCATCGTCTGGCAAGAGGCTCAGCTTGATGTGGACAAAAAGTGAATTTCTCCTTTGTGCCTACATCCTTAGTTCCCTCATGATGAAAATAGAACCTGCTTTAATCTTCCCAAGGCTGACGGAAAGATATCTTGCAGACTGCAAGTCAGCAGTTGCCCACACAATTGTTTGGCAAAATCTATTTTTAAAAGTCCATAAATTCCCCAACTAGACAAATGGGGATCTAACAAAAAAATATCGTCACTAATGTACTATCCTTTTAAAGGAAGACAATACTCTCCCCTCTCCCCCTTTTCTCTTGTGAAGAGCCTCCTTATTTTAAAATGTGAATGCAGAGTGCCTCTGAAGAGTCAAGGCGGGCCGGCTGCTGCCCCTCCACTCTTGCTTCGGAAGTGCTTTGCGGCCCCTGCTGATGGCCAAGGGTCTGAGATGCTCCCTCCTGCTGGGAAGGGTGCGGGAACAGGGTGGCAGGCAATTGCCAGCGCTGAGGTCCCTGCAGCGACACCTCGGCAGATCACATGCAAGCGACCTTCTTGAGCGTGCGTCAGCAGGGCTGGAAATACAAACTAGGAAATCAGGTTAAGCCTCTTCTCGGCTGCCGTTCCCCTGCGCATACCCTTCTTTCCTGCTCACTGGAGTGCGCTATGTGGGAAGCTTTTGCTGACTGTGGAGTCCGCCTTGTAATTTTTTTCCACTTACTGAAGTTACAGACTCAGAATGAATTAAAATTGCCTGTCCCTACCACTGTTTAAAAAACTTGGAAGATGTAAGAACATACTGTGCACGAGTCACCTACACCAAGTACCCTTTTAAAATATAGCCCTGGGCTTTGATGTACAGGCTTGTATTATTTTTCCTATATTTTAAATCATTCACAAGTGGTTTTCAGGCTGACCTGCTGGTCTTTTGTGCAGAAAATTGTACAGATTACCTGAAGTGAATCTGTAGTGCAGAAGTTTATTTAACTGTCTAGCTTTATATGTAAGAATTTCATATATGAAAGGGTTATTTGTGCATGAATGAGCTTGCACTCCAAACAGAAATTGTTTATGTAAATACCCAAATCTTTTTCAGTGCGGAAGCCGCCTTTTTGAACTAGCATCTCCCACCCCCCAAATAAACCCTAAAACCAACAACCCAAAATAAGAAGTGATTATGATAGAATTATGGTTTTCAACACGTATTATTATATGTGCCTACATTTAGATTCCCAAAGGGACCAATTTACTAATATTAAATATTCTTGCAATAAATGGAATGTGGTAAAGAGAGCTGCATGTCTTTCCTTTTTTTTTTCTTTCTTTTTTTTTTAAAAAAAAATCTTAAGAGTTGAATTTCAAATTATTAGTAGTAGCACTGGAGTTCCAAACGAGTGGAACTTTTTCCTAAACCTCATATTAATTAGGAATTATCATAAGGCAAAATATCTGCATTAATTTGCCAAAGGGAGAATAAAGACTGGTGTATTGCAGTACTCACAAACTTAGTCTGGTGGTGCTGCAATGCACAAAACTGCTAATAAATTGGGGAAAATTATGAATTTGACAACAGACAATTAATGCTAATCTTTCCCTTTGCAGGGGCACATTCTATGCTGGTGTTGTAAGAGCAGAATTATTAGCTCTTCTACTTCTCTTTCAGCCATACTGCATGCAGCATTCTGTAGTATGTTGTAGTAGTCTGTAAAAAGCTTCCTCAAAAAAATGCTTGTGGCTCACAAACAGCAAAAAGCTGAATTTGGGAATGATCCTGTAGACAGCAGACAGAGTAAGACTGCTTGGCAACTTCTACCATCCCCTTTGTAAACTCCTTGTCTTCAGCAATGAGAAGATGCTTTCAGAATAGGTTGCATTGTAATCTTGAGCAGCTCATTGTTCTGAGCCTGAAATTTGGATGGATGTGATTCATTTACTAAGGAAAAGATCTAAACACTTAGTGAAGCAAATGGCAGTTTTTTATAAAGCTAATTATTCAAATTTTTCTTCATATATAATTAAAATCATGTTAAACTATTGCAGAAAAAAAAGCACCCTATAATTTCTTGTGGTTATGATGGTGCCTGGTTAGCAAACTCTTGTTCTTCTGAATACCCAGTGCATGTAATAGAGCATGGGACACATTCAGAGCATTTGTGAAAGTCTCAATGCACGGCTGACACATATCATAAAAATAAATAGCTTAATGTGTCTGTATGCATTGTGAGTGAGGATTTCATTTGTTAAAGTCCCTATTGTTCCTATTTTTAATTTCTGAGCTGTTTCATATTGGAATAGACCTAGGCACATGGGACACTATAATAATATTTAGGCATTCAATATTTGCAACTTTGGTTTAATTTCTATTGCCAGTTCATTTCAGTTGGCAGAAGAAAAGATATGCATACATAAGTATCAGATTTTTTTATCTTTTCCTTTCCCCTTCCCTTTCCCCTTCTCTTCCTTCCCTTTCCCTTCCCTTCCTTCCCCTTCCCCTTCCCCTTCCCCTTCCCCTTCCCCTTCCCCTTCCCCTTCCCCTTCCCCTTCCCCTTCCCCTTCCCCTTCCCCTTCCCCTTCCCCTTCCCCTTCCCCTTCCCCTTCCCCTTCCCCTTCCTTCCCCTTCCCCTTCCCCTTCCTCTTCCTCCCCTTCCCCTTTCCCCTTTCCTGTCTCTCTCTCCTTCCTTCCTCTGTCTCTCCATCTCCCCTTCTCTCTCTCTCCATCTCCCTATCACTCTCCCTCCTGCCCTCTCTCCGTCTCCTGCTTTCCCCCCATCCCTATCCCCCTTTCCCCACCATCTCCATCTCTCTTCACACCCCACACCCCCCAGCCCCTTTCTCCATTTTGACATGATTGAGGTACAAAGTATTTAGTAAACAAATACTATTTTTTTCTTTATGTATATGTAGTGCAATGTGCAAAAATACATAACTCCATGTAAGTTAACACATTGGTGCTGAGTGACAAACCCCAGTGCTTTTTGACCTGTGAGACACGCATGGGATTACCTGAAGAGAGTAGCCACATTGTTAGGAGAGAGGTTAAGGAGCTGTTTTAGCATTATTGTCATGCTCTGTCTTGAAATTAATTTCAAAACTAATTACAGTGCTTGCTTCTACTATTCTTTTTCTTACTTGTAAACCTAGTTGCATCTCTTGTGTGTGTTTATAGGTATGTATAAATTTATATATGCCTTTTTTCTTCTCCTGTCCCATCAAACTCTTCTACCAAAAGCCAGGTCCCCCTACACTAGATGGAAGTGTCAATATGGCAAAGGATGGTACTTGTGTATTACTTTCGTCTCTGGTTTCAATAGCAGAAACAGTATCTATCCACATTTTTTTGTGTGCAGTTTCATGTCTGACATGAAATGAATCGAGTGTTGCTCTGCTCCCATCACCCAGTGGTCACTGGACCATCCAGTGGGCACAGCAAATCATGTTCCTGGTCTAGCCCAAATACTTCAGCTGGGCCCAGGGGATCTTGGCACGGCCTTCGAGAAGAGGAAATTGCCTGGAGCAGGCTGGAGAGAAGGAAAAAGTCTAGATAAGATTTTGGATTGATTAGTTTCTGGAGTGCTTGCAGGTTTCTGAGTAAATACAAGAAAATACACAAGTTCTTGTGTGCTTACATGTACACACAAATGTCCTATGCATGTGTAGGTAATTTCCACCCTGTTCAAGACATCGGACTATATCTGCTGGTCTCAGCTATCATCCTGTTGGATTCTGATGTGTAAAGTCCGGTGGCAAGCTCCCTGTAGGCCCGTGACAGTTTCTACCGGGATGATGGGAGGCCGGAAGTGGTCCTTAGAAAGGAATCTGCTTGTAAGACCAAGTAGTCTTTTAGACCACAAACCTCTTGGAGGAATATTCTGGGCATGAGCTTTTCAGTGAGGGAATAGGAAAATTTTAAAGGTGTAAGAGGCAGACACAGCCCATTAGGTCTCCCTAGATGAGTAGCTCTCCTCACAGTACGCTGAAGTGACTGAGGGAGGAGAGTGGAGATTTCTGTAGCAAATCGGAGAGTTTCTCTGCCAGCAGCTAAATCCCATATGGGAGCATCAGCTGCACTTCCAGACAGGAGTGGAGTCCTGTGGCTGCTGGAGAGATAGTGTTAGTTCCAGCCTTGAGATTGCTGAAACTCCCCACAGGGCTTTCCAACCAAGAATAAATCTGTTATTCCCTGACACAAACTGCTGAAGCTGGGTCTTCCCCATCTGCACAGTGCCCCTTTTTCCCCTGAACAGAAATAAGGCATCTCTTGCCTTCCAGAACTCCTATGGTTCAAGCAGGAGCTGGTATTTTCCACTGGGTTAGGTTCTGTGAGCTTTGCATATTCTTTTTAATGTATTTTGCTCCGCAGAACTGCTCAGGAGATGGACATTCCTTCCACCTGGACTTTGCATACGTATGGTGGGGTAGGGTCCAGGACTGCTTGTTGAGTTTTCACCCGCAACGTTACTTTGCATTTGTTAGCACTCTAATTTGTGCTGCATCTTAAAAATCACTGCAGTGCTCGCTGTGAAGGTGCCCCATAGACGTTGATACTGCAATTTTTAAGGAGCAAAGATCATTACATTTTTAAATGTTCATTTAGGATTCTGATTTAAAGCCAGAAGAAAAACCTAAAAGAATTTAAGTTAAAGCAGGAATAGTACCATGCTAGAATAGCTGCAAATGGTAAATCATACACTTAGTTACGTTTGACTGAGAGAGTTTATTGCTCATGTGAGCAAAATGTCTAGCCCCAGGCACTGTGCGGGTAGTTACTGCACAAGCACACCACCTGCAGCCATGCCAGAATACCCTTTGGGTATACCCCTGACACCACAGTGTTCGCTGTCCTGAGTAGGAATCGGAGGTCATGCCAGGTTGCGTTGCGTTGCAGTGCAGTGGACTTGAATGAGGCCACCCACCTCATTTGCACTTGTGCCTTACAGTAATCGGTGCTTGAATGTCAGTGGGTGGTGATAAAAGGCTAATTTACTAACCCTCAGGGCTGTGCGCACCCCCTTTCTGCACGTGTGGTGGAGATCATAAAAGTCTGCAAGATTGCCCACTGTACTGAGGCCTCGATGTTACTTTTACATCTTTTTTTATTTTATTTAATCTTGTATGCTTCAGTTGAGCTACATTAATGGATTAGAATGCAGCATGATCTTAGGAGAATTCCACTACAATAGATAGATAGTTGGGTGGACGGACAGACAGATGCAACTTTAAAGCACAAGAGGATTTGCATATTTAGTTCTGCTTTACAGCCTCCTTTAGAGAGTGGGATTAATGATCTGCTAAATTATCACAGTTGAGAGTCTTCAGCATTAGTGTGAATGCGTATCCTGCTAGAGCTAGTTTTACAACTTTTCCAGAGACATTTACAAATCTTACTGGGGGCGAGGTGGGAAGGGGAGGGGGGTGTATCTGCTTGTTGATAAAGCAGCTGGTGACTAAAGGAGAAAGGAGAAGAATCAGAAAATCATCCCTTTTCTGGCAGGTCTAAGAGCCTTTCCATCACCCACTCCATGCATTTACAGTGAGAAAAGGAAGAGTGTTCTCCAAGGACTGTTTGCTTTTTGAGTACCCGAGATGCTATGTTAAGCAGTTACTGCAAGCTGGCTTAGAGGAATGTCTTCCAAAACCATTTCTGTGGAAAGGGGAAAAAACCTCATGAAGGCAAGGGAACTTAAGATGCCTAGCATACCTTTTGGTCCATGATTTTAAAGGTTTTAAAACTGTGTGCTTGAGCAAGGTGTGCTGCAGAGGGTCTGGGGTGAATGCCACTACTGACTGAGCCAGCACCAGCTTCATAAACTTCCCTTTGATCTAGCCATTAAAGGGAAGAATATTACTTGGCATATTTCTTGGTTACACATATTGCATTCTTTGGTCCCATTAAATAATAATGAATAATAAATGGCATAGTTTGGAACAGAATTCTGCACAGCTCTGTCAGAGAAGAGGGCTAACATGCCTTCTGCCTCTCATGGAGGGAGATGTGAGTGCATCCCAGAGCCCTGCCTAGGGTTAGAGGTCCTAAAAAAGCAGGGAGCTGTTTTCAGCCGTTTCACTGTTGTGTAACACTGGTTTTGATGTGTGTCAGTAGAAGAGAAAAACACACTCAGGCTGCAGTTAGGTAGGAGAAAAGGGTGCTGACTCTTGAGATGACACCGGGTAGTCTCCCCACAGTATCTGGATATATCCTGGAGGCGATTCTTCACAAGAGCAGTGCAGGAACAGGGGCCACCTAATTTTAGGAAATAAATTTGTGCTCCTAGATTTATCCTTAATTTAGGGACTTAAGAACATACTTGTTTTCTGTTCCCTTTGCAGTGAAGAAAATTACACAGATATGTCCATAAAGTGATTCAGGTTTCAACTGAGCCAAAGGGGTGCCAGTTTATGTCCATTGACTGTAGGCAACTCAGCAAAGCTCTGTATGTAATTCTTAACGTGAGCGCCCCTTTCCTCTCCTCCTTTAATGTAATACCCAAGAGATTCGCAAGTGCCAGGGAAGGAATGTCTTTCTGTCGTGCAGCTTTTCTCTCTTTGCTGAGGGTGTCTTGCTGAGTGAGAGACTGATCATCATTCTTGGCAAGCCGGGGCCTGATCCAGTCACCCCTCTCTGTTGTCCTCAGGACAACGTCTGGGTGAGCAGCCTCTGCAGCTGGCCCGAGCTGACTGCTGTCAGAAGGGTTGCAAACACTTGTCCTTTTTCCCCTTACATTTTGAATTCCCTGGCTTCACTGAGCCTGTTCAACACCATCCTTTTTTGGCTTAATGGGGGGCTAATATGGGGATATGTTAGGTGCCCAGTGGCAGTTGAATGTTACAGAGGTTAATGTTAGCCAGACTCTTAGCAGCAAGATTCAAAATCCAGATCTCCTCCTCAGGGGGCAAAACCTGCTGTTTTAGGAGGTACAGATGAAGAGTGGTGCAGTTTATGAGAACAGAGATAATTCAAGAAAAATAAAGCAAAATAAATTTTGTTGCTGTTTTTCAATTTTCTTTTAACTTCTCTCTAATGCTATGTTTCCCTTCCATGTTTTTCGCCTTTGTTTCACTTATTTTCCATTTAATTCCCTTCCTTTACACAGTAGTCCCTTTCGACATTTCCTTTTCCTCTCCTTGCCCTCTCCTACTCTGCACTAGCCTTGCACAGTTCTTCTCATTTCTTGGCGGTCCAGTTGTCCCTCTTGCCTTCTCTAGAGAGCTGCTGTGCACTGTGCGGCCAGGCTGGCAGCTGCCGGAGCTTTGCCTTACTGATGAGGCACACACTAGCGGAGCCCAAGAGCAGAGCTGTAGGACATGTACCGCTGGAGCCCTGGCCGGGTAACATGTATCATGTTACTTGTCAAGGATGTCTGTTACAGCTCTTCCTTCACCTCTTGTTTAAGCAGGGCATTTGTACCATTTCCCCGGTTTGCTCAGCACCAGCTCATAGCCTGCTGCTGGACTGGGCTTGGTGTAACTAATTATTTGTATTTATTTAGCATCCTGGAACGCCAAGGCATCATTGTGCTGGAAGCTTTACACTCACAAACAAAAAGAGAAAGCAGTGCTCGCCTGAAAAAGAAAACGGCAGACAACTATATGGGGAGATCCCATTAACTCCCCCTGAGCTGACCTGGCCTCTTAAGTGGTAGGTACAAGCTGTGGTTCATAGGGTACAGAGGAGGTTGTTCCCTGTCCCTGGGGTTGGCCATGGGCACCTTGTGAGTGGGTTCAGAATAGCCTAGGCATCTGTAGCTAGAGCTCTTCACTTCTCTTACATTTTCATTGTTTTCAGCATCACCCTGTCCCTTTCTTATGTAGCTCAATTACTCACACCAATTTTTCGGTTTCTAATACTTCTTTTCCTTCTTTTGACCACTGCAATTTGCCCCTTTCCTTTTTGCCCTCCCTGCCACAGAGCCTCCCAGCTCTGCTGCCTTTCCTCATGCCACCTGCTCCCCTCCATGTACCTCTCCTTGGCCCTTGCTCCCCCTCCTGCTCCCTAGCTAAGGTCTCTCCTCCTGCCTTGCCTCTCCTCTGCCTCTCTGCTCCTCTGTTTAGCCCAGGGAAGCTCACACCTCGCTGCAGCACCAAAAGCAGGGGAGAGCCAGGAAGCACTGATCAAAAATTAAGTCACCCCACGTGCCCCCTGCCAGAATTGCTTCCCTCAGCCTGGAGCCAGTTTATAAAAAATGGAGGGGGATGTCCAGAGGGTCCCTCCAGTAGCCAAACCTCCCCTCTGCAGAACACAGGCAGCTGGGTGCTTTACGGGGCAGGCTTTCCACCGCAGGTGCAGGGAAACAGCCTGCAACACCAGCGTACCTCGTGCTAGTGTAAAACTATCCAAGCCAAAGTTCAGGTGAAGGGCAGCCATGTAGCCAGAAAGTCATGTGGCTCTCATGTTGGTTAGTATGTCACTTTGAACAGCTCTTATCTGATATTATTATGACTAACCCAGTGCTGACAGCATGGAACAGATTACAGGAGCCATGTGATGATTATTTAAGGCATGGGTGAGTGTAACACGTGGCTAATGTTAACCCACTCTTTCCAGGGCAGCTCTGTCTCTTTGTGAGCGACACCCCCAGCCGGTGTCCTGCCCTGCCCTGCCTGGGAGCGCTCTGTCACCGAGCTTACCTTGGGTGCCATACTTCAGACAAGACTATTTTTTAATCATTCCTCTGTTTTAATGTGGCCTTACAGTTCGGAGCAGTTCTGCAGGCTGTGATTGATTTTTTTTTTATTTTGCTTGGGGTTTTTTCTCCTTTTTTTTTTTTTTTTTTTTTTAATGAAGGGTCAGTTGTGACAGGTGCCTGTATTTCGTATTTCCTGTGGCAGCGCGTGGTAATAAAATTCAGAAGCCTTTTTGTTTTGTTATGGTTGGTCTTTAAAGTTACTGAGAATGGTGCTGAAGTCATAGCTGGCAAAATAGACCTCACTGTTCAACATAAATGTCAGCAGCACCAAGGCTATACTTCCCAAGAGGTAACAATTCACACGCTGGTGGGGAAGGCGAGGCGAGCACACATACTGTACCCTTTAAACAGGCTGACACCTGCATGGGGCATTTCAAAAACAATGCCAGAAATGTGGTGTTATATAAAGCGTGACAGTGGCCCTGACTGTTAAACGACTTTGACAGATGTGTTAAATGCTATGTGTGAGGACGGGGGGCGAAAAAGCTTGGGCTGCTGGTGAAGTGCGGCGTGCCAGCCCCAGGGCTGCGGCCTTGGGCAGGCTGAGGGGGCCAGGGCCACCGTGTCTCTTCCTCACGAGGTATCAAAGGTGTGAAGAATTTAAATTTCACACCAGGAAACTCTGCTCACATGAGCAGCCTTAACTTGTGCGGTATCCCGGAGGGCAACGCTACACCAGCGACCTCCGGAGCAAAAAGTGAGAGGCTGGCGGGATGAGGGCGGTGGCGCGGCTCCTCACGGCCCGCCCGCCGGCTGGGCGGGAAGCGCTCGCTGCCCCGCCAGGGCCTGCCTGCGCCCCCCCGTGCCGCCCCGCGGCCGCGCCTGAGGGCAGGGAGCAGGGCGGCAGAGCCCTTAGGCGTCGCGATGGGTTTCCCTGTGCCCAAAGGGAAGATGAGGAAGTATGAAATCAGCTTGTCGGGGCTGTGAAAGTCTTTCCCAGGGGCTGTGAAGCCAGACGGGGTTTGGCTGCTGGCTTGGTCAGGAACTGGGAGGAAGCCCAACAGAGAAGTGTTGTGCGAAGGAGAAATCGTGCCCCTCCCCAGCCTTACATGCGCGACCATATTTCTGTTCCTCTTATGTCTGAAAAACCTCAGCCTCAGGGAAAAAAGATGAAAGGCTGAGAAAGACTGGAGCAGGAACATGTGTTTGGTACCAATCCTTCCCTACTTTTTAAATTCTGGGCCAAACCGAACTGCAATCACAAGGATTAAGGACTACAAAACATGGCTGAGACTAATTACAAGAGAGACTCGAAAGCCCCAAAAGCTTTTGGAAGAGGGCTCAAAAATCCCTCACATGGGCTCCTGAGCACTCTTTGTCTAAATTAAAAAAAAAAAAAAAAAAAAAAAAAGGGGGGGGGGGGGGGGCTTGGTTCTACAAGCGAGTGTGTTGGCACGTGGAATTTGTATTGTTTCGGGGCAGGGGCTGCAAAAATGTCAGTGCTGGTGTGAGGCTGTGCTTCCTACTCCAGTAAAACTGTTAAAAGGTAGAGCCACCGGGGCAGGAAACAAGATAAAAACTCAAGTGTGCAATAGTAGTAATAGTTGTAGTAACATTGGTAGTACTAATCTAATTCCCTGTGGGTTTTGTTCAGTACTTGAGCCCAGGTCTCAAGGTGCTCAGGCATGCTGGTCAGTTCACCCTGCCTATGTGTATCATAGATGGTCCGTAAAACATGTAAAGTCATGTAAAACATGACTGATAAATTGATAAAGCACAGATTTGTGATGAGCTCAGATCATTAATATTTTGCATTGCTTGGAGATCCTTTATTATTAGAAAGTACACGGAAGGCTAAGCCATTACTTTCTTCTTTTCTTGAGCTGAATTACTTATGTTTGGAAAAACCTATTTTCTGAGAGGCTTTGTGAAATGTTTGTCCTAATACTCATTTATCGTGAGTGGCACTGATGGGTGCTGGTGTGAAGCAGATGTATCTGTGTAATAGTTTACTTTGATGGCTCCTTTAAGAGCCTTCATAATCTTTATATTTCACCATTGGGTTTGGAATTTTATGCTCTTTTAACAGGTGTATTACCTTGATCAGATGTTTTCATTTTAAACTATTGACTTACGAGCACATGGCCTGCAGGGATTGATGTGCAGCAAATAGATTCCTTTTAAAAGATTTATTCTTATATTCTTTTTTTTTATTTAGTGTGGGAGTTCGCTAGAAAACATAAATGATTGATAATGACAGTTCATGAGTAAAAATGGAAGTGTCCTGCAATTAAAACCTTTGTTTCCCTTAGTTTAAAAGCACATCTGTAGCAAGAAATCATTAAGGATGGGAATAAATGTAGAAAAATCCAGTCTAACCTCAGAGTTTAGTTTTCTGGGTTAACATTTAACAAAACCATTTTTTTAACATTTCTTCTCCTCTCACAGCCACTATTGTTTTTGCACTCTTTTTATTGTTCAAAGAGTTCCAACTATTTGAAAAGGATGCGTACAAAGATTACCTTAAAATGACTCATTATAAAAGCTCCCTACCTGATGAATTTGTCCTATTGGAACAAACATCCGTTTTAACAGAATCCACTAAAAAAGCTCAATCTTTTCAGCCTGTGAGATGGAATGCAGCACCAGAGTCCTGCCATTGAAAATAGCTTGTGTAATCAGTAGAATATAAATGGCAACAGCATCTCGTACTCCCTTTTATGATGGTGGAAAGAGAAGGAATTCACTGGGCAGCCATATGACCAGGTCCTGCATGACTGAGAAGCTCACATTTTTGCATTGTGCTGTGGCACAAGATCTCATGTGTCCAAGAGGAGGTAGATTGTTCCCATGCCTTGTGACCAGAATCTGAGTCTGGAGGAAGAAGCAGAATAAAGGGCTGTTATTTTAGCAAAGGCATTAGAAATCTGTGTGACTTCTGGAAGCATTGATTAACAAAATATTTTCTCATAATGGCTAGCATCCTTCTGAAAAAAAGAGTTGGGAAGCTGCTTGAAATAAAAAACTGCATATGTGTCTGGGCAGCTTATAGTTTTAAAGCACTGCCAATGCCAACAGAAGAGGCAAGGACATGGCAATTACTGAAGGTTTAATACAAGAATAAATTTAAAGCAACTTTATTCTGCATATGAGCCTCCTACATGAATGCATGATTTGTGTTGATGCCAACGTGGGTGGCATTAGTTGGACTCTGGTTGGAGTCCAGTCTGTGTTGCTGCATGAAATGAGTGTGATGGGTTCAGGTCAGTCCTCTCTGAATGATAATCCACATCATAAAGCTACTGTAAATGATTCAGCAGCATTTAGTATTATTTTCAGCCAGTGCCCAGGAGAGGCCAGGACTGAGCTAGCATTAAGAATGAATTGTCCGTGCTTCCCACTCTTAAATAACTGTGGGTTCAGGTCACAGAGAAGTATGTCAGGAAAATGAATGCAGCCTCCTTCCACAATGTAGATTACTTGTCTTCCTCAAGCAAAGGTTGTGAACCAGGGTGGAGGGATTGGACATGGGCTACAAATGTCTTTGGTTTTCAGAAGGCACCTCAGAGCTTCCCAGAGAAACTGAATTACGACCCTGGAAGTTGCCAGGGTACTTTTAGGAAAGTTGCTGAATACCTTCTACTTCCATAGTGACCCAGGACATTTCCCCCATTTTTGTAAACATTTGGCATGTTGAGTTTGCACCTTTAATATCTAAGTGGATATACTGTGTTAACTTAAAGCAAACAATTCAGCTGCAGACAGGTTATTGCTGCAGTTGCTGGCCATTGTGATTTTTTTACTGCTTGGTTCTGCTTTAATCTCTTACTAAGGTACCTTTGCAACATTACTTTCATTAAACTGTTGTTCGAGGTCATACCAAATCACCATTTTCTTCAATTGTCATCCTCAAAAGAGTGAATAAGTTATTGATGTAGATACCTAGGTAGTTTTTTAGGTGATTGTAGAAGACTACAAAAAGACAGGCTTGGATGCAGGACCAGAAGAAAAGAGAGGAAAGTTACAAAATGCAGAAACTGTAATTGCTAATTCTCTAAACTTGATTTGGTAGCAGCTACATTTAGGCTGGACTGATGGCTGTATGACTGTTCTGTTTCATTGCGTAAAAACCATGAATATTGTGGAGTTTTACTTATGTACCAGGAAAAAAATAAAACAGAGCTCTGTGTGCTTCAGACTCAGCTAGCGAGTCCAGCCAAGAACAGATGGAAACTCTGCCAAGCACTTTCCATTGAAGAGTTTTCTTGAAGCTTTAAGAGGGGAAGATCAGAGCATTGCAAAAATTGCTGACTCCTGCTCAGGGCACTACTCTCTTCCCTGCACTTAGGACCATCCTGCAAACATGGGCTGGATGTCTGGCAAACCCAGGCTGCGTTCAGTGGCTGTGCTTGTGCGTGCTACCCATGCACAAGAACCATTTGACTTGGGACTGAGATAAGCAGGATCTGCTGGATTTTGTTCATGTATTTTTAGGATTTTTAAAACCTTGACATTTTGCGATGCTGCAGATGGACAGTTTCAGCCTGCCCCTGGGTGGTAGGAGATTCCATGTGGAAGGCTCTGTGGTGTTCATGTTACCATCTCGTGATGGAGCTTACGCTATCAGCTATAATGACGTAGTAGCAGTGCAGGCCCCACACTTGGGCTCTTCTTGCCTTACAGAAATGTCAGTATCTTATTTTTCCTAGTTCTTCAGCAGTTACATTCTCCTTCTAAGTACAAAAGTGCTCCTTTACTTACATGTTTTTCTTTCCTTTAGGACTGTACAATCCCATTATTTCAGAGGGGACTGTGTCCTAAAAGAGTAGAAAAAATGTTTGTTTCTGGTGTGGGTCTTTTTCACTCTTATATATAAGAAATGCCATGAAAAACCCATGGAGATGGAGTTCATTATGTTAATCCCATCTCTAAAAACGCTGCTGTGCTGCGGGCCTTTGTTGTCAATAAAATGTCAAGCAGTGGCATGTACAGCATGTTGTGCAGACTTCGAAATGCCGCAGCTGTAGGACTGTGCTGTGTTTTTTACACAAGAGCTGAGAAATATGGGAGGGATTAGTATCGGGTGCAAACCCAAATGTTAATATCGAAAACCAAAGCAACAAAAACCTTACAAAGAGTTTTCTAAAGTGTATTTGTAAAAATTGGTTGTCATTCTTCATACTTTGAAAGACATCTGTTCACATTTCATAGTTTACCCCTAGTTTACCCAGGAAAGCTGGTGTACTAGTTTACTTTCTCAAAGGGACAATATCTTTCTGAGTGTTAATGCCAGTGTACAGCCTAGTAATTTGAAAGAAGGGCAAAATCTAAAAGATTGGAACCTTTCAATGCTATAACATAGTTATAGCCATTAATTTATCACGCTTGTGATAATATGGGGCCAGGTAAAATACCAGAAAGCAAATTGCCCTTTTAATACCAAGAAAAGGGATTTTTCTTCAGCACTGACCCATTTTATGAAATTGTGGATTTTGTGTTGAAAAGGACCTGATGCTTTTTTAGCACAACTGTGACTGGTTTGGAGGTCTCCCCTCCTGTTGTGGCCACACCTGACTCCAGGAAGGGGAGCCAAATGCATTAATAATATGACTGTCACCAGCAGAAAGCAATAGGGAAAATACTACTTTCCTGGAGATGTGCTTTTATAGGTGTAGTATAGGCATAAAGGACAGCACCATTTTTCATTTCCTAGAGCATTAAAACAGGAAACTTTGCCAGAATCTGGGCATTGGAGTAAGGAGGGTAATGACTGTGAGCAGGTACACTACTACTGCCCTAACTCTGAAATGAATATCACACTTTGTTTCTCAGACCTAGCCTTCTGAAAATTTTCCTATTTTATTGGAGGAGTGTCTCCACCTCTTCTTTTCATACAGCAGTGAGACAGTGCTAGCCACTGGTGTGCATTAGTACCAGGCCTACATTATGGACACAGCTTGTACTGATTTTCAAGAAAAACTAAATTTGTTGGAATGGTGACTGGCCATACTATGCTAGTAAAACTTTAAAGAACAGTGACTTAGTCTAGGACATAAGAGGGATGAGGGTTGTCGTGTGGAAGTAGGACGGATGAAGGATGATGGTTGCCATGTCAGGTCATGTAGGAAGCTCTAGCCTAATCCATGACCATAGCATTTTCAACTCCATGCCACTGCCATGCTGATTTCAGTGACTGGATGGGAGAGGGAAGAGACATATTACTATTATTATTTGATACGTGTGAGCCCCTGTGTCCTTCCCACTGTACTCGCCCAGGTCAAGCTTTGCCATCTGCATGGGGGGCCGGGCACCCTGCTGTGCAACTCCATCCACCTCTCCCTGCAGCAGCATTGTTAGGTTTCATATAATTACAGTTGATGTCTCTCAAAAAATATTGCATGTTATGTTTTACCTTCCTTTTTGACACCTTGTGATAGGGTTTATTTCAACAAATCACCATGTGCAAAATGTGGAAGGATTGGAGCTGTACAATTAATTTCATTTGTATTTAGCCAGGTGTAGGTATTAAGAGACAACCAAAATCTGACATCATAAATCCTCTTCCAAAAAACAGTAATAATAATAATAAAAAAGTTAGTATCTGCATGCAGAATATGTCTTGTCTTTCAGGCTCTTTTTTGGTGTTTCACTGAACATGCTGGTGCTGACAGGTTCCTTACAGCCGTTCTCATTTCGTCTGCTGCTGGTTTGTGTGCTGATTCAGTAACCACGATAGTGTACCCACTCTCCTTTCCTCCTTCCCTCCTTTCTTCCCTTCCTTCTCCTCTTTCTCCAATATGGGGGGAGACAACCTGAAAAATACTTTCATCTATACATAGAAAGGTTACACTTGCAACCAACTCTGCATCTAGTGATTCTGTGACAATGTACTTCATCAAACCTGATTTTTCTCGGTGTGGGGGCATCTCTTTTTTATGTGTAATATTATCAAATGTGCTCTCTTTATGTATGGTTTGGGGGTGTTACAGGTACCTCCAAAACAACCTGCACCTCCGGAAACCTAATTTGCTACTTAGAGGAGGATCTGGGTTTAGCACAGGGGGCCAGGGCTGTTGTCAGGGCTCTGGCGAAGTGGTGTGGTCTGCTGGGCTACGTTAAGTAGCAGTGCTGGACTTTCTAAGAGTAGGTATGAGAATGAAGAGGTGCTACATTTGCACAAAGTCCTTGTGACTCTACTGACATTTCTACTTGGAAGAATCCCTTTTTTAAGGGTGAGAAATAGTTTGGTTTGTCTGCTTGGCCCTCTGTGATATGTTCCTACCTCACACTAATGCCAGTCGTATCAGATCGTTCTAATTATAAATATGACAGCTCTTAGAATTTGGATTTTCAAATCCTGGGGTTTTTTCATATGATATGTTGCAACTCCGAACCAGAAAAAGTTACTAGTAGACGTAACGAGGTTAGAAAGCAGTGCTCTGGCCACAAAAGCACCTAGTCTGCACCTGGATTTGGGCCATGGAGTACATCTGCTATGTTTCTCATACAGAAAAACGAAAGTATCCTATGCCGTGAGATTGGTATCAGCAGGGTCCCCTGTTTCCAACCATGCACATTTGCTCTAAGTCATGAAATTAATTAATGGAGAAAATTTCTTGTAAAATAGAGCAGCAGTTCTGATTTACATGACTTCTGTGCATTTGCAAGTATTTTTTCCCCCTATGGCTAGAGCTGTATTAACAGGTTTTGTTTCAATAAATGAACTAGCACGCATGTATTAAGCAGGGATCTCAGGGATCCAGTCTCTGCAACAACTTTGGCCTTCCCTTCTGTTCATTTGCACCCACCCAGATGCTGTCTCTCTCCCCCCCAGTTTAGCTACTAAGCAACCTCTTCAGTAGCTGCAGTGAATCAGCACTTCTGGCAGGCTCATCCCTCCTATGCACTGCTTCCAAGAACGACGCCGGTGTAGTGCACAGACCCCTCTTGGTCCCTCGTTCACCGCTGAAAGAGCAGGCTTGGCCCTTAAGGCAGAAGTTTTCTTGCAGTTTTACAAAACAGCAAATAGTGGCTCAAAAAGTTGTGCTGGCTTTTTTTCCTCTTAGGAGGAGCAGCTTTTTGTTGATGGTGATCCAGGGGATATTTACAGCTTTGTTTAAAGCACTGTGTGGGCATTCAGATGTTTGTAGTAATAAGTGTAGTGTATAATATAAGCGTGCTAGGAAATAAAAGAAATTGGAACTAGACACATTGCACTTGGACAAGATGGACCTTATAAGATTCACAGATCTTTGAAATTTTTGAGAAACTCTGAGATGCTGCAGAAAATAAAGAAAAATCTGATAAACACTCAAGCTCACTTCCCTCTTCAAGCTTGTTTGCAAATCCTTTTTTAGGTCGTGCTACCTACAAAAGAAAGTATTTATACTTCCTTACAAGGAAGATTTTCAAACCCAAGGAGGTCCCTCACTCCAGATAAAACCCTCCGGAAGATACTCAGTCTCTCTCTGGGACTTTGGAAATGTGCCCCAAATTATTCCTATCTTCTTTGGTCTGGCAATACAGAGCAAGAGGATGTTTGTAGACCCTTTGCTTGGAATGAATAATACTTGAAACCACTGCTAATCTCGCTGAGCTAGTTGGTGAATAAAGTGTTACTGAGTTAAAGGCTCAGAGCCCAGCCCACAGGAAAGGAAAATCCTGCTTCACTGGAATCTGTGGTAAGACTGTTGTTGATGGGGTTGCAGAAGGGCATGATCACGCTCTGTGTTTTGCTTTGAATGCATTTTTTGTAAATGGTAAGGGAAATGAAAATAATTTGCTTCCAAAAATTTTTCTCATAGCCAGTATGGTTGCACTATGTAGCAGGATTCAGAGGTCCTGAGCTGTACTGTCATCATTTTATCGTTTAATAGTTTTTTCTCCTCTTACCTTCATATCTGAACTCAAACCTTGGCTCAGATCTTTCATGTGTGTTTTCACATGTGGTTCTGTAGCATTGTTTCCCTTAACTTCCATTGATGTAAACAGTTAAATAACTGAGGGAACTGGAACTGTCTGGTATTACTCCTCTTCATCAGATAATTGGCGCTTTGCAGGCCTAATATGCAATATGTTGATGAGTGCTTTTGTTATATTAAGGAGTTTTACTTTTACCATATGCCAAATCTACTGTGGATTAGTCTCCTGTATGCCATTCATTAGATGTCTTGGATGTAGTTTTCAAAGTGATGTCAGCCTTGCTTTTGCTGGGGGTCTCAGTCCTACAGAAAGTCACAATACAATATACGCATGCAATGCCTGTTATCTCGAGTGAGACACTTGGGACCTACGGAATCCAAAACATGAGCTTCCAGTGCTGGCTCTGAAGTGCCAAAGCTCCCTGGATAGTCTCAACCAGACTCACCTCCTCCTGTAGGCTGTGCACAGAGAGTGCCCCACAACATACACTGATCAGCAGAGTGCTGCACATCTCAGGTGGCATTTGTGTGCCTCCGTTCCGTACCTCGTGTGCTGAAACATTCTCACATCGCCTGTGCAGTGAGTTGTATGAAAGAATGCATGCAGGTGTTGGCCCACAGAGGGATGTGTGAATATAAATGGAGTCTGTATTTTCAAAAGTGGTCCATTGTCTTGGGGATTAATGGGAAACTTGATCATCCGGTTATTGCCTGCAACTGCATACCCTGCAAATAGGTTAAGTATGCCACATCTAGTGGTATGGTGTTGCAGCACTCTCCAAACTATTAAGCTGTAACAAGGTCTTTTACCATTTCATACCAACATACTCTTCATGCCAGTCCCTCTGCTGCCTTCTCCTCACCAAGAGCATGCATTCTTTCTTCTCTCTGCTTCTTTCCCCTCTCTTCCCCGGCTGCTGCCTCTTCGTTGGCTCTCAACCACTTAACAGAACCAGCCACAGCTGCACCTTATCTACATCAGCCAACCCGCCGCCCCTGAAGCCAGCCCACAGTTGTATATTATCAATGCTAATT
Source organism: Falco peregrinus (assembly GCF_023634155.1). NCBI lineage: Eukaryota > Metazoa > Chordata > Aves > Falconiformes > Falconidae > Falco > Falco peregrinus. The sequence goes on from NC_073722.1 coordinate 32,726,928, forward strand.
AACCCAGCTTCATGCCTCTACAGTATGGGTTTGTGTTTTTTAAGGTGGTGGCTGTGGAGAGGATTTTTTTTTCTGTTTACTTTATTTTGCCAATTAGAAATGTTCAAGACTAGGAGGTGTTTTTCAAGTCTTACGATCCCATTAGTTAAACAACAGAGGGATAAGTGAAGAAAGAAAAGAGACTACAGAATAAGCTGTGTAAATAAAATACAGTAACAAACTTTTGGTCTGGTAACATCTTGCTGAGCAGTCTGATTATTGACTACCCAGCCAGTTCTGCTGATATGACCAACATAAATTCATCTCTTCTGCTTTTTTACCAATGCTAATGCCAAAGAACCGGTGGAGCCCTAGGAAAGGAGAGTTGGATTCAATTCTGGTTCATGAATCACATACTGAATTGTCAGGAAAGGAACAAATTCTGCCCCAATTGCCACTATAACTATGATAGGTTGTACTCATGTGCCTCAGGGCAGAATATGGTCTGAAATGAAATAGATGAGATCAAAATCTGTTTTCATTGATCACAGAGAAGGCAGTGAAGCTGTAGAGGCAAATGTGACAGCAAAATATTGTCAGCAAGGCCATTCCTCATGCCAGCGATGCATCATGGCAAAAAGAAGGTTGTTTGATTTTCAACCACCATGATGTGTTGGTTAGGTTGATAAAAACAATAATATTTCTGTAAGCAAGCAAATTGAACTGAAAGTAAGACACAATGATTTACACTGTGTTGCAAGATGCCATTTATATAAAGTCTTTTTGCATGGGAAAAAAAAGGGACATTTTGGTTCTGTTGGGGAAAGCATTTTTTTTTTTTTTTCACATATGGTTTAAGGATCTTGCAAAAGGAAGACCAGGAATGTGATTCCAGGAATAATCTTCTTTTATTCCATCATATATTCTGCAGCCCATTCCATAAAGATGACAATAATAAAAAAGCAAGGGACGCAATATGAGAAACAGCTTTCTTTCTGTTAGGGCGGATGGCTTTATAGAATAGATACTGAAGCGGCAAAGAACTGAAAGTGGTTTCTGAGAAGTGTTGACCTCCTTTCGTGCCACTTACTGTGAATTAAAGCTGTGAGTGAGAACTAGTTTGGGCATGTGGTACAGCACTTACAGCAACTGCTGCCAAGGAACAAGATTTGTGTTTCTAAGGAAATGCAACAAAAGAAAATAGGCAGTGGCTGTCACTGTGTAAAAAAGTATCTATGTACAGATAGAAAAGAAAGTCCGAATTGGGTTATTCTATATGCATGCTAGTGTATATGTGAATTCCTGTAATGTGAGATTCAGAATCAAACCACCGTGGACTGTGCAGGGTTTAGCGTATCTCACCCTGTTAAGAGTTTACAAAGTTAAGCTAGCTAAAAGCAGTTGTGACCTGCTCTGTGCCTATGATTGACTGTTGTTTGTCATTCTTAACGGGCATTATTAGGAACAGTGACCTGCCATAGGAAAGGGATACATTTAGAGCAAGGAAACCGGGTTTTTGTGGCTTCTTGCAACTCCTTTCTTAGCAAACCAAAAGGCAAAAATCTTAAGCACTTCTAAACCAAGGCTGCCAAACGGTATCACTTACCACTACCTTTAGGGTTATATATATCTTAGGACGTGACATCCACTCGCTGATTTGTAGCAAAGATGTTATGAGAATTGTTCATGCACTGAAGTTTCATTAAAGGATGTAAACCATAGCAAAACACCAAGGGAAAAATATCGCTATATTTACACAGTGTCTTAACTCCTTCCCCGCCCCTGGGTTAGAAAGGGAACCACCTGTCTCCTTTGCTGATGTCAGACTGCTCCCTGGAGACACAGTCCTATTGGAAAGCACATGATGCTGTACATATTTACACCAGGCTCATATCTGATTGAGGTTGGGCTACGAGACCCGTGAGTTCACAAGTTTCTTCATCATACTCTCATGCATTAAACATGTGTTTGAACTCTGGCTTGAAAGCCGTGTGATCTTATGATAGACGTATTTATGTAATAGTTAAATGAATGATCATGCGCTCTCCAGCTCCTTTTCCATGCAAATGCAGAGGAAATTGAATATTATAATATTTCAGTGAGATGTCCTCAATAACAAATTACTGTTTAAAATAACCAATATTTGTATGTATATCAATTGCCTAGCAGTTATTTTTGTCTGCTATTTGCATGATATGGAAAAGAGTTTTTCTAGCAAACGTTTTAAGCTACTTGGTGCTGCTTTCCTTTTGGAATGATCACAAGGGTGCACATTTAGGGACGAATTTTCCATCTGTTTTTTTGAAGCTGGCAAAGCACATAATTTGGAATAGAGAAGAAGAAGTCTGAAAGTACCCATTTTTGAATTGGTATGTGTTTGAGCCATTCTAGGAATTCTTGTTCTGTAGCAGTTGGTAACAAGTGAAGGACTATATTGTGCCCTTGGATGCAGTATACAGGCGGTGCTCAAGGCCAGTGGGAGCCCTGCATAAATGCCTAGGGGCACGCTAGGGCCCCTGAGAGCTCTACTGCTCTGTTACTGGCACAGAACCTGAAATGATCAGGAGGGCTTTGTGAACCCCAGACGCTCGATGCAGTTCTGGGGTGTGCAGGTTTGTTTGAGATGGGGTAGGGTGCTTTTGCAAAGTCCTGGGCTTGTGCATCGTTTCATACAGCTTTGAGTGGTGTGCCTGCCGAATGGACCCACTGAGTCTTCTGTGTCGTCCAGTGGTGGGCATGGGGCTGCCAGTGCAACCAGGCTGTAGGCTTGCTCAAAAGTCCCTGTGACTTTTGCCAGAACATGGGATCTTTGTAAGCCAAAGTCAAGCTTTGCTACAGCTGTATGACCCGTATACAGCTTGAGGCCTGAGCTTCCATGCAGAGCAGTGCTAGCATAATGGTGTCTCTTTTAGGAGCGAGCCTCTTCACCGGGTGAGTCACAGCTCACCCATGCTTCCTTTGCTCGTTCACAAATATCACCTTAACTCCTCAAGCCAGTTTACGCTTTTGATGGGACTGCTTATTGTATGTGGTGAATAAGAATGACAGAATCTGGCCCTACTGCTCTGGCAGTGGTTGGATTCAGCTGGGCATGGTTCAGTGCAATAATTTCTTGTAGGTGGGCATTTTGAAAGCACCAGAATACCTGGGGACGCTAGTGCTCCTGGGAATCAATGGGACTGCCAGCAGCTGGGGAAAAAAAGGCTCTAAGAAATGTAAACTGCCCTTGAACCTTTCTGCAAAGCCTCTCTAACTGTGTGGGGTACATCAGATTTTGAGGCTTTGGATTAGTAGTATGCCTGGAGTCTCGGCTTGCCTAAATTAAGCCCTGAGAAAAGAACTGCATTTCTTTTTGCCGTGTTCCAGGATAGGATGGCCACACCACACTTGTTGAGCTGCTTATGTCTCCTGAGCAGTTCAGGTGTAACTCCGGAGCTGTGGATATGCACTTTCACTAACAATTGGATTTTTTTTCACTGGGGCTGGTATGTCCCAGTGGAAAAACCATCCCAGTGGGTGTTGCTGAAGACAGCACTGTTGGGTCACCACGGGATCTAACTTCTTGCCAGTGCACACCCAACTTATGGTGGTACAGAGGAAGTTAGCGGTATCTCATGCTCCAAGATCTCCTTCCTCTCATTTTTTTTAGGATATTTTAGGTATTTAGTGTAGTTCTGGGCTGTATATTATGGATTTTTTTAAATTAACATTGAAGGGTAAGGAAAAACTGGCCATCCCTATCCTAGAGGCAGAGAAGTTACAGCTAGAAATGAATTCTTGGGTCATCTATTTCATCCTCATGTGCTAGTGCTGTGGTGGTGGGTTTTTTTGTAAACTAAACCACACAGTGTTGTAATATATGATTGATATTAATTAGGTTTCTGCAAAGTACTGCACTCCTCAACTTGAACTGAACCAGAAATAAATATATTGCCATATATTAACATTTTATTAGTTGAGAAGAAGAATAGGATGAAGGCACCTATGTGAAATCCAAAATATGAGCTTCAGATTGAATTAATGCCAGCAGCGCCTTGAGATTAATTTGGTTACTATGGGTACAGAATAAGAAATAGTATACCATAATGTAACTGTGTTTACTGATTCATTTCTGGCATTAAAAAACTAAAACCACATTATATATGCAACAACAGTCTTTTCTTCCTTGGAAGAAGAAGGTGGGTACATTTTAGTAATTAAAGTGAATGTAGCCCTCTAGAAAAGTGCCAGTACTCTACTGGAAAAAGAGCTGCTATTCTTTTACATGATCTGCCCCATCACAAGCTGCAGAGCTGTAATATACCCAAAAAAGACCTAAAACCCGAATACTACCACCCCAGGAAACTTCCAGTCTTCTACAGCTTCTTATTAAATATCTCATGTAACGTGTTTCATGTACCATTCAACTGTACTGGTCAAATGTCAATTTTCTATCCTTCTGCTACTTTGTATCTCATCAGTATGTAGGAAAGGGAACAAGTTTTGAATCTGAAGATGTTGAAAGCTGGGTAATAATAAAATAATGCAATGGAAATACCATATATTCAGAAAGCAATTATTTTAAGGGGTTTCAGTTTTGACATGGCTAGATTAAGTATGAAGCTTTCTGGTTTTTATACTTGCTGTCAAGAATGTTGTTAAATACTGATACCACCTCCTTAGAGAACAACTTTTAAATACCACAATGAAAAGGATAAGCATTAAATATTTTGGTAGATATATTGTGCCATAATGTCTACTGCCTTGTTCTTAATACAAAGCACAGTAGGGCTTAATTAAAAAATGATTGTACGATCTATCACAAACCTGCGTTAGGGATATGGATGCCAAGAAAATTAAGTTGAATAGGTGGCGATAATGAAATTGATATTTTATTGAATAGTTTTTATTCCTCTGCCTTTGTTTTGCTATTCTTGCCTCCCTGTCAGCAGGTAAGACATTTTCCATCCAAAATTCTTTGAAAGAACTCATTTAGTCTGTTGCTGTTCTGTTTCATTGTTTGATCAGTATAAGTTATTTTGTTTATTTTTTTACAGAGTAAAATGCCTTGATAAACTTTTGACTCTGCCGGTGCAGAGCATGACAGTCAACAAAGAAAAGCAAGCCCTTTCAAGCTCGTTCCTGCTAGGAGTAGCTAGCTAACAACTGGTACAAAGGTGATTTTCTATTTCGTGTAAGCAAAAGTCACAGTCACTCAAAGCCTCCAGGGCAGCCCCACAACCTGGTTCAGTACAGATTTCTCCTGTTCCAGCTCCCGGTGTGGCTTCAGGACCTGCTAAGCGACGTGTTTAGCAGTAGAGAACATGAAAATACATTCACTGAAGCATAATACCCAGTGAAGAATATGTACAATAAAAGTAAGCATTACTACAGCCTGGGTCAAAATCACCCTTGTTATAACTTCATCAACTTAAATGTTATTGATTTTTCAGGTACCACTGACCTGAAGTTGCTGGGATTGTGCTTGGGATGAATTTGACCTATACTGTTAAGGCCAAGCAGAATCACAATTTAGAAAGTGCAATGCAAAGAAAGAGTTACCAGGTATTCTGCTGTCTTGTAATTTCACACCAGTCACTCAGAGTTCAGTGCAGTGTTGGAAAGTCTCATCTTAAACCGGTACAAGTGTGTCTGCAAGCCTTCAAACAGTAAGACAAAGGAGCTTATTGTTCCCCATCATATTTTTAAGAGTGGTATGTTGCAAACCAGACAGCTTGCTTTTTCTGAGCAGAGCTGCTGGGTCAGCTGGCACAGATTCATTTTCACATCCCCACTTACTAGGTTCAGTGTTGCTGGTGTCCTTTTTGTGGCAAACTGAAACAGCCAAAAGGGAAGGCTGGCTCTGATGATCTTGCTGCATGTCCTGAATGAACGCCTATCACATATTGCAATGCACTGCACATTGCAACTTGCAGCTTGTCTTGTGCTTGGGCACAATATGCAACATGGGATGGAGTGCTAGAGGAGAGGACAGGCACAGCACAAGGCTCTGAAAGCTGTGAGAGGCACTGAAAGCTTGTGTTTCTGGTATGCAGCAGTATAGATATTTGAAAGGTTAGGTTCGGTCTATTTTTAGGTAGCCTTCACATTGGGACTGATCTAAAAATGAAGGTGATATAAAAATTAAACGTGTCTCTCCTGATTTGTCAGAGATTTTTGACAAAATGCATTAGAAAGGCTGTTCTCTGAATTGGAGATGGTTGTTTTTTTTCTGAAGTAAAGCTGTGCCTCTTATTTAGAAGAGGAGCCTATGTTCTTGATTAAAATGCCAGTGCTGTCTATTTCATTCCAAGATCAGCATTTTCAGATTTTAGCAAAGTTAAAGAAATATGACTTTCCCACTTATTGTTTGGGAAGATTTATTCACTTGTGTAAATGAATTTTAAAAAATTGGCAAGGCCTTTTATCTCATATAAAATAAATCTGAAGATAAATGATCTTTTCCGCTAACATCACCTATCATTAAAGTGGCTAAATGAAAATCAAAATGTGTTGCTATTTAGTGCCTGCTCGCCTTTTTACAGGAGATGAAATTGAGCATGTTTACTGGGCAGGAATTGTCAGCGATGCTTCGATTTATAGCATTGTCCAGGATATAAATTAACAACTGCCGTGCGTTACCACCTCTCCCTGGAAGATGGTAGCCCTCTCTCCCCAAAGCACGCATCTTCAGCTTGCTGTGCCCACTCCTAACCCTGCCTTAAAGAAAACCTGCAAACAATGTAAAATTACGTTGCATTGAACTGAAGCACAAACATTTTTCCACGTCTTTGTAAACAGGACTGCATGTGAGAATGAAACAGCTGGAGGTCTACCTCCAGAAAACCCTGGGGATGTGTCACACTCATTTCTCCAGTCTATGCAATCTCAGTTTAATAAATTGGTAATAATATTATGATGAAGTGCTCTTTGGTGTTGGTTTGCTGTTTTTTTCAGAGGGTTTTTTTGCATAGTAACTTGCTACATAAATTAAAATAATCTTCTGTTCAGGCAGTTTCCTATTTTTACTTGGTGCTTTGTTCCTCAGAGAGGAAAGGGGAGCCTGCAACAGGCAAAAGGGAAAGGTGCACTCCAGCAAAGTCTTTATTTCAGTGTGAATCCTACACAGTCCTTTCAATGTTTTTAGTTAAACGCGTTACCCTGGCTTGCTGTTCTGCATGTGGAGTTCAACAGAGCAGAGACAACAAATAATGTTTAATTGTCAGATGTCAGGGAATTTTACAATGGTAGAGCTCTGTTAGGGACGAACATGAAAGTAGCAAACTTGTCTTCTCTGTTGATTGGCATGAAGAAGTAATGAAAGTATAGTCATAGCCCTTTTTGGGAGGAGGTATGAATCTTCACTGGTACCCACTTACAAAATAATTATGAGACTAACCAGTGCCCCAGGGCAAAGGATGTTCAGCCAAATACTAAATTTCTTGGGAACAAAGATATCCAAAATGGTGATAGCTGATGCAATCTCAGCACTTTTATCGCTGTTCCATTCACAGGGGAAAGCTAGGGATGCCTGAGTAGTACGAAAATAAAAAAAAGGTGGAAATGTATAGAGGAGTTTCTGCTTTGAACTGTCTCGGTCCCATCTTCTGTGATAAGGTCTGATTCAAAGCCTGCCTAAATCCATTTAAAAATTCCCATTCCTTTCCAAAAGATTTAGAGCAGTCACCCCTTCCAGCCACTTTTAACTCCCCTTTTACTGTACTGCATTTTCTTGTACAGGTATTGCAGGAAAATGATTTGGTACGATAAAATAAAATAACAATAAAAGAGTAGCTCAGCCCAAACCCGGCTAGCAGTTCTCCTGTTCTATCTCTGCACTAGTTTGTTTGGCTCTGAGTCAATGGTGTAAGTACTGACAAATTTCTCCTCTAAAGCATCGCTGGAGGAGGGTCAGCCTCCAAAGGTTTACAGCTGCACTTTGTACAGCTAATAACCCCTGGGCTAAATGCTTATCTTCCTTTATTTCAGTTATCTGAATTGGGGATGGAGGGAGGATGACATCTCTTGCCATTTGTGCAACTTTTTTAGATGAATATTGCAGCTCCAAGAAAAATGAATAATTGGACTTTTGAGCAGAGAGTGGAACCACAAAACCCATAGGGATTCCTCTAGCACTAGTCACTAGTTTGCATATTGCAAGTTAACTGCAATTCATGAAGGGTTCTGGCTAAAAATAACTTCAGGGCTTAATTTTGGCTGGCAGGAACTACTAGTTAAGAGGTCAAGCGAAGCTGATCCTTCAGGAGCGTGTCTGTGTGAGACTGCATTGGCTGTTGCGGTGAGATGACCCCATCTCCTCTTGGCCTGTCCTTGGCTGACTCAGGAAAACGGGGTGCAGGCGCTGTGGGCAGCTGGGGAAGGGGACATTTTGCAGCAGTCCGGGACCATCAGAGGCCAAGCAGTGAGTGCTGGCTGCTGCCCACGTGAAGCTCTGCTGCCCACCGACAGCAGTCTCTGCAGGAGCTTGCCCTCCTCTGCAGCCAGGCATAACCCTATAAAGGGTGACTTGGAGCATAAGCAGATTAAAAAAAAGACCCACAAAACAACAACTCAGGTTCTTTTGTGTGATACCTTCATTTTATTTTGTTTGTCTAAATTTGTAGCACAGCAAATCTGTGGTCTGTGTTGCTAATATCCCATCAGATTACTACAGTTCAGAATTATTTCCACATTATACGTTGTTTTAATATGAAAAATGCCAAAAGCTAGGCCCAAGAAAAAAAGCTGACTCAGTTCCACAGAGCTCTGTCTGAAGAAAGTCTTATTTGAAGATGAGAGATGTGTTGGTAAGGCTGTCTGTCATCTCTAGTTTATTAAAAAAAATTGCTAGGAGGCACTAAAGCTGTCCACTGCCTTTCCCTCTGTTCCTTCACTCAGAGGTGTTTCATTCACATCGACTTTACCATAGCGGTTTTGTGTAAAACAAGATTTGATTTTAAAGTATTTAAAGGTTACTCTTCTCGCCAGTGCTGCGCTGCAGACTTGTGTGTGCTCCACTGCAATCGCCTTCCCAGCCATTTTAGAGAGCAGTTAGGCTAGGTTATGGAGATTATAGATTTTTTTTTTTTCTTCCACTAGCTACTGTGAGCCTTGGCGTGGATCTGGCAGGCAGCGTGTTCTCCTGCGCTGCTGTGGCAGCCTGGGCACGACAGCTTCCCTCCAAGCTGGGAGGTCATGGCTTGGTGGCTAAACAGCCAGGTGGCAAGGCAAGTCCCACATGCAGTGTGACAGCCGATGGCAGCCTCAGAAAAGAATGGTAGCTTTGGAACAGCCTTGGCTCCCACCAAATTGCTTACAGTTGCATCAGGGAATCTGTTCTGTGCCTTAAGTTATTGAATCCATGGTGTTTTTTCCTGGGATCATCTTCTTCAGATCCCTCTCAGGAAAAGTCGATAAAAATTAGATTGGTATTAATTATGAATGAGTTGGGAAACAAGGGCTCCAGGGTAATACTCTAGGTGCCCCAGGGAAGATGGTGCAAGGTGGATGGTAATAGGGGTAACGAGAAGGATCTGGGCGGGGTTTTCCAGAGCCCTGCAGAGAGTTACAAGTACAAGGTGCATCCCTGAAGCTTCCCCACGTTCCAATCTCTGCAGCTGAGGCTGGAGAAGACAATTGCCCATCCCCAGAAGGGGTGTGAGCATCGCAGCAAGGCTGTGAGGGGGAGAGGAAGGGCACAGCTTGAGTGTGGTGAGGGATGCCCCCAGCTGCTGAACCAGAAGCTATTCCCTAGGTCTAATAATCTCAGACATGAGCAAGTTTTGGTCTCTCTCCAGGGACTTGAATGTGTGGAAGGGTAAGGGGGGAGAGGAGGAGGAGGGAAGAACTTTTATGATTTCTTTTGTTCCAAGGAGCTATCAGCAGTGAGGTGAGTAAAGGAGAGATGATGATGATCTGCAACGGTCTGTGATTTTGATGTGGTTCTGTCTGCTCTGCCAATGTGCAAGAAGTTGCAAAACAGGAATCTGTTTCCTTGGTTTGCCTGGGCATCTGTGCTCAAACAACACTAAAGCCTCCCCATGAAAATGATGTGTTCACATGGTATGGTTTCTGAAACATATAGGGGTCATAAATTTAAATGTAGATGCTCTTTTACAGATTAGTCTCTCTGCGAACCCGAGTGAAAGACATTGTTCATGCTGCTTTTAACAGGCCTGACAAGCTGGATTTTCCTGCAAATCATAGCAAATGTGGGTCCTGGAGAACATATGCTCCAAATGTTGGGGGGAAACAAGTGACAAATGTATTTTTTTATGTAACCAGCTGGAGTGACTTTGCTTTCCTGCTTTAATAATGAGTAAGTGAAATATGCTTGTGAAGAGGGAGATGTTCAGGGAGGTATGAGGAAAATTTAGGAAGATTTCTTGTAGCGGGTACCTGTACTCCTGCTTCACTTAAGCACTCTTACAAGCTTTTACAACAAGCACGGAGTTACAAAGCGTGTTGCATGTCTGTGAGCCTGGTTAACACTGATAATCAGCTAATCTGCACTAATAGTGAATATTCACAGTCAGGTCCATTTGCATGTGAACAAGGAAGCCATTTCCCCTGGCATTCTGTGCTGCTTATTTGAGCCCTCAGTCTGCGGAGGCAGGTGTGGCAGAATTCAGCCTGGTGTCAGTAATGTCAGTAATGCGTCACTGTTCGGAGAAAGTTATTTTGGACTCTAATATACAGCTCCTCAGACAGCAGCCTGCGGCCCAGAGCTGGGCCAGGAATTAATTTGGCCCAGATCTCTTGAGTTTTTTCGAGAGCTAGTACAGAGCACCATTGTGGTTTTTCTCTGTTAAAAACCCCAAAATCTTAGTTCATAACTGCCCTGGCAAAATTGAAGAGGGCACACTGCTTTATTCCATTGTAGAATTGCTGCACCAATGAACCCAGAAGTTCAAGGAGTTTGACTCACTGGCTTATGCTATTGAGGGTGTATTCTGGGTAGGATGAACTGGATAAATAAGGAAAAGAAGCTGAGAAGGAAAAACAAAATCAGCAAACAAATAGGATATACACGGAACAGAGAGAATGGACTGGAAAACAAATACAGGGCTGTGCAAAAAATAAGAGTAAAGATGCAGAGAAAGAAGATTTCTAATAAAAAATTAATAGGGTACATATACTTTATATAGAACACCATTCACGCTAACACACCTTTGGAGTGCAGCTGGCTCTTCCATATACAGCAGTCGGCTGATCTGCTGCTGTAAGGCTGTTCAGTCTTGGAGGGCTGAGCAGAAGGGGTTGAACTGGTATAAGAACTGGTTTGCAAACCTCAGCTTGCTGAAACTCCAGCACTATTTTTTATATATGAGTTTGGTTGTCTTTACTCCATGGGAAAAGTAGCAAACTTTGCTGAAAATCAGCACATACCATACACAGTCTTGGGGGCAAGGAAAAAAATTCCTTCCTCTGTGCCGTGGTGAAGGGACTAGGTTTTGGATTTCAAAATCATGGGGGCTCCAAAATCAGTAGCTTCTTTGAGAAATTGAAATCACAGGGGAAAAAACCATGACCGCAGTTAGAAAATGTGGGTGAAAAAAGAGGAGGAAGAGATAAAATGAACGTTGAATCCAGGAAAAAGTCAAGAACGGAGGACTTGAAGGCTTCAGTCTTTGAATTCTATTCCCTGTTGTTGCAGGCAGCCATACCTTCCAGCCCTGTTAAAAGATGTGTTCGGATTTGGGAATTTGTGCCCAAATGGTGTTGGAAGGCTTGCTGGAACTTTCTTGAATTATGGCCCTTGAGGAAGAAAAGGCAAAATTTGGGAATCGCTGAGACTAGGTACAAAGTACCCTGAAAACAGAGGAAGTGCAGTGATGGGGGAAGTGGTCTGATGGCGGACATTTCAGCGGGGCAGATTGGGTCAAACGGACCCACAGACTTTACCGGCTGAAAGAGGGTTTTCTTTGTGTGTGTTTGTTGTGGAACCAAATAACGTGTGTGCGCGCTCAGATACTGCCCCACAAAAGATGTTTGTGCAATTCTTTTGTGTTGTCAAAACACGAGGGGAGATCATTGCTAAAGCTACTAGGGAATGTTCAGAAGACAAGGTTTCCTTTGAGAAGAGCAGCCTAGGTGCTGGCTGGGTTTCACAGGCTTCATTTACATATGCTGAGGCTGCACCATTTCCAAACTACACCACCGCTGCAACTGCCTGCCTTCCTCACTTTCCTCCTCTTACAGGCACTGCGCTCAAAAAAACACATTAAAACATGTGAAAGAAAGATCCTAGTGAGTAAATTTATACAATGTCTGGGGTTAGGCACTTTGATTTAAAAAAAAGAAAAAAAGAAATACTTGCCAAGCAATGGGGAACCCTTGTTGAAACCTTGCAGTCTTTTGTAGTTGAAATCGTGCTTGGCATCCCTTCCAGGTCACGCTGGAACTGCCAGCAAAGTTCAAGCCATAATGTGGACAGGGCCATAGAAAAGCTCTGGGGGACTTAGTTATTATTACCTATTGCTTGCACTGTCTGTAGCGCACTAAGACAGTTCTCCAATCTCTAGAGCTTGTATGGTGAGAGCACCACTAAGGTCACAGTTTATATTTATCAGTTAACTTGCTAATTTGAAGGGAAAGCAGTGAAGTGGAAATGTAGAAAATAGAAACAACATGAGCAGGTCAAAATACCCAAAACAGCAATATGAAATGTTCCAGTGTAAATACATTTCTATAAAAGGTGTGAATGAAACTTCAAAAAAAAGAGATGATGGATTCGGCACAGTCAATGAACACAATTATAAGTAGGTATTGAAGGAGAATATTCCACCAACCATGGATCCACAGATAATAATTAATAAGAACCGACACTACTCCAGGCAGGCAGGTGCCCAGCATTATTTCACAGTTGACTGTTCGGGGGGCAGAGGTACTCATCTTTGCCCCAGATCTTAATAATTTGCTGAAGTTTTATCATTAAATCAGCATATAATTGGGAAGGAAATGAGTTTTTTTTTGTCATGAGAGCGAAGCAATACCGTTAATTTAATCATTTGTAGGAAAGGCTTTCTGTAGTCATTTGGTTTTTTGCTGTGGGTTTTTTTTTTAATTAAGTAAAGTAAAAACAATGCCATTTTTGTCATCTATGCTTGCTGAAAATATGACAGTGCGATGTGATTTGCAACTTAAGCACAAGCTGGGAAAACTACATTTTATCAGAACTTGAAATAATGAATTACAAGGGAACGCAAATAAGCTAAGGATGTATCTGAGACCTCCTACCATTTCTGAAGATTCCAATGTCTGCAGGAAAAAGGCTATTTCAAGAATTGTACTTCTTTTTATTTATCTTTTCTCTCACCAAATCACCATAGCCTTGTATAGTAATTGAATTCATTTAGCCTTTAGAATACTCAAGTTTGCAAATAACAATGAGAATGAATATTTCATGACAAGAAGGATGATCAATTATAGTTTTGTGACTTTGACTGGTAGCCCAGTGCAGTGGAGCCAGCGCTTACATTTCACTAGACTTTTTTGCACCCAGTTAATTAAAAAACCCTGCAACTTAAGACAATAAGCAGGCAGGTGGGGACAGTTAAACAAGACCTTTATTTGTGGGGCTTTTGCCTGTTGTGGGCAATGTTCTGCAGCTCAGTTTGGTACCTGGAGTTTGTTGTGTATGCAGTGCAAAGGGGCATCATAAACTGGTTGCACCTGCAGTAGCCCCAGTTGCCTGGGAAGAGCTTCAGCAAGGAGACACTTCTGTTAAGAGTCTGGCCGGTTTTCACACGACAAGAGTTTTTTTCTTACATTCAACGAGAATATGCAGGGTCCAGGTCAGGGGGGTTGGTCCATGGTGTTTATACACAAGGCACCCCGAGGCAATGGTGCCGGCAGGAAAAGGCGGTGGGGGTCTGAGCACTTGTGGGCAGGACTGTGGCAGTTGCTTGTAACAACCCTTGTTTCTAGGGGGAATACACAGAGTCAGAGAAGTGGTTAAAGAGCAGCTGAGAAATACTGTAATCTAGCTCGGAAGGGGATCAGGCTCCCTCCTTGTAGCAGGTGAGATAACTGTATGAATGTTTTTTTATAGTTGTTTACTCCATTCCAGAGAAATGCCTGGGGGGTGTTTTGCTGCTGCTTTTGGGGTGGAAAAACTAACCTGAGTTACAATTATCCATGAGAAACCTTTAACCTAACCAAAATACTTGGCGAGGTACAAAATCTCAGAGTGGGGAAAGAAAAAAAAAAAAAAATGTTGGAAGGTGGTATAACTTTTGCCAAACTCTGGGATAGCCTCTCCAAAGGAAGGAGTGCTGGGGAGCCGGTGAGGGCACTGCAAAGGTTAGGCTGGGGCTCCTCGGAGCACGCAGGCTGTAGCTCGGCTTGGAGTTACTTCACGTTTTCTTTATAATAAGCACAGCTCTGCCTGTTGTTTGCTGGGGGGGTGGGGGTTGGGGGGGGTATAAAAAGAAAACAAGCCAAGAAATTAAAAAGGATGGGGAGGGATAGGAGCTACGCTACGGCAGGAGCAGAGTTTCGGGGGTGTGGCGTGGAAATCTGCTTTGAATCGCAGCGTGGTGCCGCGGCCGCCGAGGTCTGAGCGGGTTTTGCAAAGATTTACTTCACTTCAGGCTGGGTCTGCCCCTGGGTGACGTCACGGGCTGGAGCAGCGGCACTAGAAGGCTGGATGAGTGACAGCCCAGCCTACTTTTTAATAGCTTTGTCATGTGACGGGGAACAGTAGTAAGACAGGTGCCTTCGGTTCACTCTCAGAGAGGGTCTCGTTGCCTGCATGAGTGTCTGCTGCCTGCCTGCCTCTGGACTGTAGTTTGCCAGCTTTCCTGCCGTCGCTCCGCAGCTGGATGGCGTGGGACATGTGCAACCAGGACTCTGTATGGAGTGATCTCGAGGTGAGGGGTGGGCGGCGCATGGGGTGCAGGCGGCCGGCGGGGACGGTGGGCTTGTCAGGGGACCGGCAGGACGGCCGAGGCGGCATACTTTGCAAACAAGTCCGAATCTTATCTTAACTCCAGTAAGTTTGCTATTTTAAGGTTACTCTGCGATGCCTTGAGCAAATCAAAGCTGAGCTGCTGTCATCAGTATCTCCTGCAGTTGGAAACTATTTTCATGTGCCTCTGGCTCGCTTTCCCGTC
The DNA here is from genome assembly GCF_023634155.1 of Falco peregrinus. NCBI lineage: Eukaryota > Metazoa > Chordata > Aves > Falconiformes > Falconidae > Falco > Falco peregrinus. The sequence goes on from NC_073722.1 coordinate 32,742,002, forward strand.
ATATGCAATATTTATGCTTAAGGTATTGATATGAATCGGTGTCTGAAGTCTTTCCAGTGGTGTTTAGTGGCCTGGTTGGAAAAATGCCATGTTTATTTAGAATAAGATTAGCATTATATATATATATATATATATATAAAAGAAGTTTAAATTAACCAGTGGCTTCATCTTTTAATTGCTTGTTTCACTGTACTCTGTCAAAAGGTTTATCAGCTGCAGAATTCAAACACGCACACAAGAACGAATACCCTGTTGTTTGGCTTTAGATGCTTTTAAAAGAGATTTCTGGAAGGAGACGTTTCCCTGCTTCTTGTGGTATTGGAATAATGACGTTGTAGCTAATGTCCCATAGAGCAGGGTTCGCAGTCAATCCGAGTAGTCCAACAAATGGTTAAATCCCACTGTACAGCAGAGACAACAGGATGAACCATGAGAATAGAGTTTATGCAGGACTCTGTGAACTGCTGCTGCTGCTGTCGCTGCTGCTGCTGCTTGTGTAAAAATAGACGGCAATACATCAAATCCACAGCTTCTGCTGGCTACGATTCATAAAGGGAAAAAAAAAAAAATAAAAGGCAAGCAGCTCCCTGGTAATCTCTGGAGTATAAAGTGAGGTTTGAGGATTTCTGCATGTTTGCATTCAGCAAAATGGAGCGTTACCTGAAAGTTCGGGCAACTTGTGAAGCGAGGCAAACTTTCTTTGGACCCCATGGAGAGGAATCCCAAATACAGACCTGCTCAAAGGAACTAATCCTCTGGCTGCGAGCTTGGAATAAGTGCTTAAAACGCTCCCCTCGGGCAATGGGGGAGGGAAAAACAGGTTACAGGCGATGCTTTTTAAATAAGATGTTCGTGCAGTAGAGAGCTACCCATCTAAAGCAAAAACGTTACTGTGTTCTCCAGTATATTTTTCCTGTCTGGTGGAGCATGAGTTGGGATTCTCAAGTCTTTTTGTTGTGTTTTAAATATTTGCAGCTTACCATTGTATCCACTGATTTCTGTTTGCATATTGTAATTGCTCTTATCTTGTTTTGATTTCTTGGTAAAGTGAAATAGATATGGATAATTCATATGTCCTGTAGCTATTATGAGTCAAGGCTGTAAGTGGATGACTTTCTGGCTCCAAAGTCCTAATTGTTTCTGAGTAGCTGGAGTATCCTGTGGGTTGTTGTCTGGCTTGTAGCATGGGTCTCAGCTGCCGTCGCTTCATTTTTCCATCATGTATTATTCCTAATGCTGCTAGGAGCTGATTGAGGAACCAGCTTATATGGAAATACTGAAGATTTATTTTAATCACTAGAGTTCCTGCAGTAATTTCAAGCTAGTAACAGAATAGATAATTTATGTCAATGACTTTTTCATAGTGCAGAGGAAAAAAAAGAGGTTTGATCTTAATATTAATTGTGTGGTGGATGGATTAACTGTGGGTAGGATTTTACCAGTGTGCTCCGGCATTGCACTTCCTGTAGCAATACTAGCATCTGCGTGCTGCTTTGGCTCAGGGGATCACCTTTACCGATCTAAAATACCGCAGGCGGCAGGTACTGGAGGCAGCTTTCATTTTTTGAATCATTAATGTTTTCTGTCAACGTAAAAGGTATTATAGTCATGCTCACATAATGACAGAATGGCATGTTGCTTAATAAAGGCCTGTATCACTGTAGCTGATCAGCGTCCCCAGTGCTTCACAGCTTAATGAAGGTGATGTACAGTAAGGTTGCAAAGACTGATAGAGAGAATCCACATGACACACGTTCTGTCAAGTCTCTCTTTCTTTCCTGAGTTCACCCCCTTGGCTGTTCGAAAAACTTGTTAAAAATAAAACACAGATTATATTTTCATTAATATAATTAATATGGCACAAGTCCAGTCATCTTTTTTTTGTTGTTGTTTATTTTGTTTTAATTTACCTTCAAAGGCACTAAAACATCCAAAAGGTTAATGGAGAATTATACTTAATTATAATGATTCATTATCATCGGTGCAGTTAAGCTAATTTATTGTTTGTGCCTGAACTAAGAGAAAAAAACTCTGTTGGAGTGAAATAACGCACAGTAATTAGCCTTTTGTGTTTAGTGACTGCTTTATCCTCCTAAATGTTACTGTAAAATTAAGGCTATACTTATGGAATAACTATCATATCAAATAACAGTGGGAAGACAGTAAAATGTGTGCTAGCAATGCAGGTGCACCTGTTACAGATGTATAGGCAAACAGTAAATATCAGCATGTCAGATGAGGACAGTTTTAGGACGTGGAGTGTTAAATCTGGCATCATCCAAAGGCCAAATATAAATTAATAACAGGAACACTTGCTACTAATGTGTCTCAGATTAGAAGCATAATGTCATATTCAGAAACATTGATTTTATTATCATGTCAACATTGGCAAGAGCATATATACTTCATTTCAGCAATTACATTTTTTTTAGGTGACATTGCAGTCGCTATAGGCAAATGAAAACTGCAGTGAGCAGGATATTTTTTTTTTAATACCATTGTTTATGTTGTTTCAAAAGCCCACTGTAGGAACTTAAAAATGCAGATTACCAAAAGTAAACATGTTTAAGTAGGTGGTTCACAGAGTGAAGCTATTTTTACAAACGAAAGCAGTAACAGATCAGCAGGATACTTCAGAAGTCTATGGCATCAGTTATAAGCTACTGACCTCCACAACACAAACTGAGAGTGATGCTGAGAATCTACCTTTTCAGTCAAAAACTAGATTATCCTTTAATAAGATCAGAGATTTCGGCCAAGCATCAAAAAAGGTCATCTCTGCATTATAAGATTGCTGCCGGAACGTTGTCTCTCGCACTAAAAAAGAGGGAACTCTCTAATTTTTTTCCTGTTTGGTTTTTCTTTTTTTTTTTTTTTTTTGTCCCCTGTGCCCAAAATAATGGTAAAAAATTGTGCGCAGTGAAAATTACTTAAGTGGGGTTTTGACTTCTTAAAGTTCTGCAGCCCCTTAAATAATAGGAAGAAAAGCAACTGCTATTTCAGAGCCTCATTTTGCAGCCTCTCAGCTCCCTTGCCCCTTGGCCTATTCCGTGATTATCTCTTGGTGTCCTGGTAGATGTAGAAGTTGCCTGGTAAATTATAGCTCACACCAGCTGCACCGAGTCTTTGTGCCAACAGACAAAATCTTTGCTCATGGCTGTGCTGCTGCATCCAGCCTGCACACTGCAGACGCGCCGAGATTCCCAGGGACAAAAACCTCAATGAAATGCACCTTCAGCAGCCCTCGCTTGCATTATTGTGAAAGGCGGTCCTTGGGAGAGTGACATAGCCGGTACTGAGCAATTCACATCTGTGGGCACTGTGTTAGCGCACTACAGACACCTGTCTTCAGAAAGTGGCATTTTCTGGGTTGACTTCAGTCCAAACAGAAGTTGGGAAATCTTTCAGGCCACCCAGTCAACTGACAGGAGTTGAGGAGGACCTGCTGTTGGCCATCCTTAACACAGTGTTAGATAGGGTGGCAGCCCTTAGACTCAGTTGATTTTAAGTGGCTTTTAACCATTCACGGCCTGGTGCCTTTGCAGCTTTTGTGTGCGTTTTGCAATGTACCCGTATCAACGTAGATGTATGAAGACGAGTTACAAAGGTATGTGGTACAGAGCAGGAGGAATTGCTTGATCGAGCAGCATTGACGTACGGGACTCTGGTATTTGCCAAGCTGTTACTACGTGTTTTCCATAATTAGGAAATGGTTTTGGTGGATACTCTAACATTTCAATTGCTGCGCTAAAGTGGATGTGTGCTATTAATTTTTTCTTGATTAGTAGGTCAGTCAATATCCTATCTAGCTTCATGCTAGCATATAAAAGGACACTTACTCCAGGTTTATTGGTATTTATCACTACTCTTCTCGTAAGTCGTGGAGACAAAAACATTTTGCGCTGCTGCAGAGGATCCATGCAGACTAGACTTTGTTTACTGCCTCAGCCAAAATGTTTCACAGACACTCTACATTAGGATTACTGAATCAGAGGCTGCCAGAAGAGGAAAACCCATTTGGGTCACTCACTGCAGCCGCTGTCTGGGGACATTTAGGAAACTGGCTGGGACAATACATGCGCTTTACACCAAGAGGGTCAAAGGCTGTGTGAACTAACTATGCTTGTCATGCAAATGGTGAATATAGGGATATTTCAGAATGCACTTCTGTTGCCAGGACCCTAACGTGTAACTGGGTGGCTGTGGTCTGTGCATCAGGTGCATCGGGGAAGAGCACAGCAGCAGCACTGACCCGTACTTTTTTAGGCCCATATGGTAGCCACCATCATGACTGACCTCAAGGATTACAGTGAGGATCTGTAGAAGTGAAAGTGTGACTATCTCCAGCTTGAGCTAGCCTCCAGGGCTGAAGGCTGTAACAGGCTGTGCCTCTGTAACCTGAATGCATCAGGAAATGCGTGACAGACCTTGCCCAGAGGTATTCATCTGTAACTTCTACCTGCACTGGTTCTCTCTGAAACAGGAGAATAAGGGCATGCTTTGGCCTCTGCTATTGGATGTAATAAAGCTTTGAACATGATCTTTATCAAAGAGTATACGGAGAGCGAAACTTGTTGCCCCTGGACAGGGATGTGATAGAGAAGGCAGCTTATGCCCTCCTGTTTCCTCCTCCCCTTTGCATACCTGTATAGAGCTAACAATGTTCTAATACTTAGTGGGGTTTTCTTCCAGAAAACAAAGTCAATTCTAGTGACCCTGTGCTATAGCTTAATAGAGGCTTAATTCTTATCACATGATATTAAAGTTAATAGATTCCTTGTAATTAATGGAACTATTTCTGTGTTGCTGTTTCCTGCAGTGTGCTGCTTTGGTTGGCGAAGACCAGCCGCTTTGCCCAGATCTCCCAGAACTTGACCTCTCTGAACTAGATGTGAACGACCTGGACGCAGACAGCTTTCTGGGGGGACTGAAGTGGTACAGCGACCAGTCAGAGATCATCTCTAATCAGTACAGCAACGAACCCGCCAATATATTCGAGGTAAGGCAAGGAGATGCAAGTGCACATTGCAAAGCCCTTGCTTGCTTTTTTTCCAATTTTTTGTAGCCGGGTGGACAACAGTTTTACTATTTTTCCCCTGTTCAGAGACAACAAATGTGGTGATGTGTGTTACAGGTTCAGACTGGCGCCCTTCATCCTCATGATCAAAACCAGGCCTGCGATCTGGAGAGAGCAGGGGGGAAAAGCTTTGAAAGGAATTAAACGGACCTTTTGATTTTTGAAAGGAAACAGCTAAAGAGTGCCTAGAGCACACTGCCCTGTGGCGTCACAGCAAGGAGTTGCACAGTTGTCAGCTACAAAGACAAACAAAAGTTGAAACGTGTTTGTTGTCTTCTGCTTGCATTCCCCGGCAAGAAGTGGAGTGCAGCACAGCAGCAAGCTGATGAGTAGCTGTAGCATTTCTAGTAAAGCTTTTTACCACTCAGAGCCTTACAAGGCACTTGCACACAAATTGAGAGGTCCTTGTAGTTGATGTATAGGGGAGAAGAAGGGTTGATGTGGCAGAGAAGGCAGCAAAGGCTGTCAGTAGCTCAGGAACCAGCACATCATTTGGGATGTTTCATCGATCTCCTGGTGGAGAGCAGTCTTAAAGTAAAAGTTGAAGGGTGGTAGGAGAGATTTAAATGTTTTCTTTACAATTCTGCTGTGAGGATCAGGGTGTACGAGAGGAGGGTTACTGTCGCTTTATCTCCAGTCTCATTTTTTGTGTAAAGCTTCACGATTCTCTGCCTTGTGGTTACTGGACAGCCATGCTCCTCCTGAACCCTAACCTCCTTCCCTCCTTGATGATTGGAGATGCTATAGATCATCCGCTGACTGGGAAGTTGGACAGTTAGCTGGCAGGAAGACCTTGTGCAACAGCAAGCTATGGGTACTACCTCTCACAGGGCAGGTACTGCAGGTCCAGGAAGTACAGCTGCCCGCTGGCTTGGGGAAGCCCCGAATTATCACGGTGGAGTTTAAAAGCTGGAAAAGATTAACTGAATCAGTATAGTAAAACTGGTTGCCTAAGATGTCCTGAACAAAAATAAACGTTTTTATATACAGGTCTAAACCCACAGTGATCTCCCTGATGCAGATTAAGTTATTCTGGATTTATACTGGTGTAACTGATAGCAGAAACCAGTCCTCTCTATTCAGTTTCTATAATTTACACCCAAGTAACTTGGAATTAATTTTATTCAAATCAAAATGAAATTAGCCTTGCAAAGCTATGTACTTAGACCCTCTATTTTCACAAGTTGTGTAATGTTCTGTGCCTTGTTTTACAAAGTTTCCAAACTCCATCTTGTTCTTGAATTGCAGTTGTACTGCCTCGGGCAGAGTAGGACGTGTTGGTGTGTAGGTTTGGATGGTAAGTAGCAGGGAGGCAGGGGGGCAGGGGACACATTTGCAGCTAGTGTGGTAGAGAGTGGCTTTACCTTTTTTATAACTGAGGAGATTTCTTTTTCCCGGCTCATCAAAAGCCAAATGCAAAGGCATTTTCCTTTTGGAAAAAAAATTTGAAGATGCAGACTTTCAAAGTGTAAGTTCCAGATAAGTAGTATAATTAAGCATCTACTGACTCTAAGCACATAGGTCATTCCAGTAAAACGAGTGGAACTTGATCACAGGCTCATTGCTTGCCCTGCGCATAACTGCCTGGCTGCACTGGTGGCCACAGCTGCCGAGTACCAAATTGTCTTGGATAGGTAGTGACAATTCGCCTACACACCTTGTATAGGAATTGTCACTTCCTATATGAGACAATTCCCATTCTGAAAATCAAAGCATGTGGCAAACAGCAAGACAACCAGATAGTCTTGTATTTAACCTTACTGGGAGATGGTGACATGGTCATTATGTGACCTCTCAGAGGCATATCTGGGTGCATCTGAGGATGAGCAGCCCCAGTGTGAAGAAATAGGTGGTATGCAGCTTGGAGAATGCATCTAGGCAGCAACTAATAGGTCAGAAATAATAACTGGGAATTGAAATATGCTGCTGCTTTCCTAACAGACAGATTCTCTTGTCCTCTTTGCAAATGCTTGGATTTCCTCGCGCTCATCAGCTTCAGTTGCAGGGTGCATCACTGTCTCTGACAGCACAGCTTGGCCCACACTTACCTGTAGGGACAAATTGTGCTCTAATAGCACTTTGCAATACTGCAGTACAAAATTAGACTATTTTCAGCTTCATAGTTTGTTATATTTACATTTCTTGGTTGCTTGGCTTAGGAACATGGGAATGAAACAGTTATTCTCTCCTCCCATACATTAACCCTGTCCCCATTCTTCATTGTGCAGCTGGATACCTTGCACGGTTTTTCACCTCTGCTGCTCTGTAATGTGACGACTGGGGGTGCTCAAGAACAGAAGAAGTTGTCTTCTTCCTCCAGAGACTGTCTTACATACTCTGTGAGGAACTATTTGTTTTAGCTGAGAGAATGGAAGTTTTGTGTAGTTTCCTATTTGGTAATCTCTAGATTTTTCCATATTGATCTGCATTGGCTTTTCTTTTTAAAGAAAGTAACTTTTTTCCCCTCCCCCCCCCTCCCATTTTGTCATCGTAGGAGTCATATGTTTTATCTTTCATCTAACTTAAGCTTCCAGATGAGGCCTTGTCATACAGAAATAGAAATACGGTCTGTTTTGGGGTGGAAGGGAAAGAACCAGAATGGCAAGCAAATGCCGAGATGTACCAGAGCAGCATTAATTGCACAAGCTGTATGATGTTAATTGACGGACCTAACCTTGAATGAAGCACACTCACTCCCCTTTGAGGTAGTGGCATTGTCTAGGTGAGGGCCAGTGTTCAAAAGCCCTTTACAAAGTTCCTGGGTGTCTCTGGTGCATTTTTGTAAAGAAGAGCTTGTGTTTGAGAGAGTGAATTTTCAACCTTTCTGCAAATCACATTCCTGGAAGCTCATTTGAGCTGAGTACCCACAAGCTTAGACACTTCCAGTGGCACTGGGAGTCTCACGGACTAGAAATTATTAATAGCGATGGTAGCAACAGGAGCCAAGTGAGATAAAGGTCCAATTAGTCTAGATAGTATGTAACTGTTGAGTATAAATCCCTGCTTTCATCCGCTTAGGTGTGATGAGATACTGGCTTTCACCCTAGTATTAAAACACACCAGTATTTTGTAGATGCACCTAATTCATCACTGTGTTAGTTTACTCCCATGCCAATGTTACCGATACTAGTCCTGAATCAAGCAGGTGCTGTCTGCCCCATCGCGGATGCTCTTCTTACCAATGTGTGTATGTGCGCATATTATGAATTGGTTGATTTCTTTCTATTCACAGCTTGGTCACTTCTGTTTTTCACCTAGTTTTCTTTGCCTGTTGTTCTGAGTACTGGAAAGATAAAACGAAGGAGTTCTTGCCCCTCAGGGCACTGTCTTGACAGAAGTTCATGCAAGTAAATAGTTAACAAGTCACCCAGGACCAGTTATTTAGATGGCTCACTACATCATTCACTTTCATGATTTGCATTTGTGAAGAACTAGACTTTAAAAAATTGTATATCTAAAAAATCGATTTGGCTGCTTTTCGAAAATCAGAATTACTTGTTTTTCATTCTCAAAGCCAACGCTACATGAAAACATGAACAACCATACAGCTTAACGTGGCACAAGTGAAAAGACTTTTTGTGCATGAAAACTGTTGTCCCCTGAGGCTTCTTCAAATATACCATACCTTATCATGTAAGGTTAGTAATTTTTAAAATTATTTATGACCCGTGCCTAGCATTATGAAGAAAGAAGATGCCTATGGTGGATAGAGCTCTTTGTTGGCACTGCTTACAAATAGCTCAACTGATGCTAAGAGAAAATGTAGCCCACAGGTAGGCAATAACCTGTTAAAGTATAATGAATGTTTGTAAAATCATAAAGATTCATCTGGTATTCTCATACTTGACTTTTTTTAACCTTCAAAAACTTTTTTGAACCTAAAAAGGCTTCAGAAACCCCACATTTCTTGCCCTTCTGTGGATGTCATTTATTTTCATAATTCTGTATTGCAGAGAGATGCTCACCATATTTGATGACTTTATTTTTAATTGTTTTGCGTAGGTGTAGCCCAGGTTACTTTTCAAGACTGTGCTATGTGCCACATATTTGGAAAGCCTAAGTAGGCTACTATGTTTTATTGTAGGCTGCCAAACCCCGCTGTATTACAAGCAATGAGAATGTGGGAAGAGAAAGAGACGAACAATGAAATGCGTACTATCTTGCCCCTGGCAGCAGGGAAATTCGTGGAGATAAATGATTTCTTATTTATTTGGAAAGGTTTGCATCAGGAAGATGGTGAGGATAGAGGGGAGCCTTAAACATCACCAGGGTAATTTGTAATGGTTCAGATTATAAAATCCCTCATGTTCTGTGGTGCTGCCAGTCTCTTTCAGCATTTCAGGTTATTCATTCAAGGTTTGCAGCCAGATTGATTAATGAATTACCAGATCTTGCGTAAAATGACTTGGCCTGACTTTTAAACAACCACCAATGTTTTCTTTGCCAGTCTTGTGACTGGTGTTAATGGGTTTCCAGAGAGCTGAGCCTATACAGACTTTCTGTACTGGCTTCCCTAACATTTTTTCCACTTTTTAATTTTCTCCAAAACTAGTAGCCCAGGGCAGGCAGTTCAAGGAGATACAATCTCAGGGAAAAAAAGACATAGTAGTCAAATCCTTGATGGCTGATGCCCTTCAGTGCCAAATCAGCATGATTTATCATAGCCATCTATTCAGCACAACAGAGGCTGGAGGTGAGCTGCATGGTGTACCTCACACAATATGCATAACTAGAGCTCTGAACTTTGAAGGAAAGCCTCAGAGCTATTTGCAAAGTGCTGGTGCTTAGTGAATACTAAATTACATTTAGGAAATAGTCTACTGCTACCAGTTATACTTCATTTTTATTCTTGACACAGACACCTAAATCAGAGAACAGTAACATTTCAGAGATTATGGTAGCAGTTTGGGTATGTTCCAACACTATAATAGGATCAGAATTTTAAGGCCTTTTTTATTATTACCAATAGTCACTTAGTTTCTACTGCAGCGTACTTTGTAGGGAATTACAGCTTTTACTAAAAAGATTAAAATGCTATTATGCAAATGATTGCAGTATGTTATTATGTTTACAAATTAACATCCATGGCTCAACACACAAATTAACTAACTATTCCATCTATATTATTAAGGATTTAATAAAGTAACTGTTGATAAAAATGAGGAGCTTGGAACAGTTAATAGGAACTGATTGTGATTTAACATACAACTTAAACATTGTGTTTAATGTTCTAGATGGTATAATGGCAGAATAAAGCTTATCAAAGTGCTTAAAAGAACTGAGATTGTGTGAATGGCATAGCAGCATGTCTGAGGACTCTGAGAGCACAAGCTAAATAGCTCTGGGCAGTAACGTAGAGCAGGCAGCATATTGGTGAATCCAAAGCTAGCACTGGACCGTCTCGTATCAACATGTAGTTTCCAGCTCTAATAAGCAGGTTTTTTGAAATTCAGATTCATAAACATTGAATGTTTTACATGATAAGCACACGTAGGGTACTTGGGAACTTGTCCCTCTAAAATGCATCCTGTAATGAAATGCTTCTATGGCAAATGGGATTTCACTGCAGAGTATCACTGTATGGCAAAAAGGGGGAAGGCTGAGTTCAGGCTGAGATGACTTTACAAACAGCGCTGCAAATTGCTATTCCTAGCAGTTCATAAGAGATCATAAAAGCAAACAGATAAGAGTTACTGAGGTCCTAGAGAAATGAATGTACAGTATGTGGTTACAGGATAGATTTAGTAGGGAAACAGACAACATTGTGCGTTTAATACAACAATAAACATAAAAGGCAAAAGATGCAGATTCGGGATGGGAAACTTTATAAGAACAATAAAAGGTAGTAATGTGTTATAAAAAGCACTTGTGAGAGGGGGAGAAAGACCCTAAGTTTCAGGGGAAGAAAATACCAGAGGATGGGTGAAAGTGGCAGAATTTTTATATTCCTAATGGAGCAATGTCACATTTCTTGTGTGTTTGAATGCATTACCTTTTCCAGTGTCTCTGGCCTGACTCAGGTTTCTGCATCTACTAAATAGGAGACCGGTGCAATAACATCACATCTATGGGTATACGATGTATGTAAACTATCATCTATGACTAGCTATGCTGACATTTAAAAGGGCTCTAGCAGTAAGTGGAATTTATTTTACTCAAAGCGGCTGCTATGTAATTGGTAAGAGTGTATGCAAATGCTCTGTATCTAGTGTTAGCAAGGTGTGCTGCTGCTCCCTTTACTTTCCTGCCTAGGCAAACTACAAACTGTATAAACACGTCTCTGTTTTAATGCGGGAACCTTGCATGTTGGTTGAAACCTTCAGGCAGGAAAGAAGTCCCAAATGAGCGAAACCCAATTGCTTTGAGGGTTTATTGTTTGATATATGAGGCCACCAAGACCATTCCCCAGGCACACAATCAAGAAAATGCAACTGATCCCCTTCACAGTCCCATTAAGGAGATATTTCACCTGAAGCAGCCATGGCTTGAGATACTGTGGCTGTGCTCTGCAGAGTGCCTGTCCTTTTTGCAAGAGGGAAGACTAACACTCACTAGAAGAGTAGTAGGCTAATTAGGTCATTAGACAAATGTCTTGGCCCACGTTAAAACCAGCCCTTGAGGACACCATGTTACACTGTGTTCCCACTGGCTACGTATCTAAATACAAACTGGTGTCAGCTGCCATACAGACAAAAATGTAATAGCCTCCTTCCACAGAGGTCATCTTAAATCCACTTTGGTCACAGTCACACTCCACATCTGTTTTAGTGAGATGCAGCTTCTTAAGGTGGCATTTGGACTTCATAAGCACACAAACAACTGAGCTATAAATTGCTACTGCTGGAGTTATTTTGAATAAGTGTATACTGTTTCATATTTATAATGGTGAGGCTTCATAATATTCGCAGTGAATATATAACACAGATCAGTTCAACAAGCATGAAATTGTATGTTGTCAACTTGTCACATAAATAGAGCCATATTCTAGCTTACGATAATGTTGAACTAAATATTTTCTCCCTAGAACTGCAGAGAGGGTCACAAAAAAGTGGGACAGTGGCTCTGGCTTTTGTTAGAAAAACACTCCCAGAGTCATTGCTAGTGGGAAGTAAATATTTCTGATAAGATTATTCTGTTTTTTTCTTTCCCGTTTGCTTAACAACAGCAACCGAAAGTTTGCCTTTCTTAGACAAATGCTAATTGGCTAAACTGTTAAATTTATTTCCCTTAATGGTTTTATTTCTAGTGTAACCTTTTTTTTTTTTTTATTGTTGCTATTTTTGCACTGTGCATCATTGCTAATTGCTACTAAACGCTCCATCTTAACCCTGGCATGCTCTTCCCCTGCTGCCCCATCCCACTTAACATTAACTCGGGTCCGTGCCATTACAGAAGTATAAAATCATAGCAGGGCTTAATTTAGGAATTGTTTTTTCATAGTGTGGCTAACCTATTGTGCATGTATAGGTCAGGAGGAGGAAATTGCACAGAGCAAATTTGTTGCAGGGAGAAAGTTGTGGTATTGAATAGTTTGGGTTTTTTCCCATGAACAGGAAAAAACATAAGGAAGAGCGTGTGTATGTTTATCTGTAAAAACTTATCCACTGTAGCTCTTGCTATACTACCATGCTTAATACTCAGATGCACCAGAAATTTGCATCCTTTCTGGAGAAGTGTCCCCTACCCCCTACCAGCTTTTGGGGACTTTTTTTTTCTCCAGCGTCTCTTTTTTATTTCAATAGTTTTGTGCAAGTGCATACGGGATCTTGGTGCCTGTGTTTGCAAATGCCAGACTGCATCCTTGGCACACACAGCGATCTGACTGTGTATGCCTGCATGCTCAGCTGTGGAGGCTGGTTTCAGATCTCGGTGGAAATCAGCCCCCTTTGCAATGAGTAGCTGGTGGCTTTGGCCGAGTTTTCCATTCTGACACAACAGAGCAACAGCGTTGCTTCATAATGATTGAGACATTAATTAGCACTTTGTGGTGGTGATGAGTCTAAAGGCCCATGATTGGAGTTTCCTTTTTACCACATGCAGTAATCACGGGGTTTTGTTTATGAAAGCACAAAACCAAAACCTATTGAGATTTTGGTGTTGTCGTGAAGCCTGAGCTGTGTAATGCACTGGAATAATACTTCCATTTCCTCACACACATCTGTGCTTTTGTGCTTTACTGTGAGTAACACAATGGGGTGCTGGTCCATAATGGGTTCTTCTAATCACTAAGACGGTAATCAGAAGAACAGAGTATTTTCTGTGAGAAGCCATGGTGGCAGCCTTGGGCAAGTGTTGTTGACTTGTTGATTTATGACAGCTTTGAGTTGCCTGAACTGGTCACAGCCATCTAGCTCATCGCACAAAGTTCAAAAGGATCAGCCCTTCCAAGCACGTTACAGGGTTAGAGGTGTCAAACAGGCAGAGAGAACTTCCTACATCTCTACTCTTCTCTCTGCTGCCACATCTGATCCTTGAGGGCTCAGCAATATTAAATCTTTATAGGGATTTGGAGGGGTAGTCCATCAAGTGGTCTGACAGACTGCAAATCTCTCCTACAGGAGACACGCTTGTGTGAAAATAGAGAAATTGGGTGGAAAACGTGTTTCTCACCCAAGAGATTCCTTGCAAGGAGGTGGTGATAATGGTTATCTGGAGGATTGGTTTGGTCAGAGGAAAATTCCGCTTCCCTGTGAGCTGCTAGAAGAAACAATGGGAGTTTTCTTCTGGAATGGTAGTTCTCCTGGAGGGAACTCAAAATTGTTTCTGAAAGGATTTCTAAACCTTCGTTAAAAAAATGACAACAATTATTGTTCTCCCAAATTGCTGTTCAAACTGTGACATAATGATTCAGGAGCTGCATCAGAGAGTGCAGGTAATAAACATTATGGAAGTGAGACTTCTCACTGGGATTTTGACTTTGGTGAGAATGCTGTGGGCTTGCACATTTCCACAGAGCAGTCAGTGGCCCGAAGTGAAAAGCAGGTATGATAAGAGTCTTAAAAATCTTGTAGTATTCAGGATATTTTTTTTTTAATTAAATCTGCATCAGTTGACTAGCTGCATCTAACTATAACGTGCTCCACTCTTCCAGGCCCTGTGGCTTGAGAGTGAGCGAAGAGGACCTTGGGTCTATTGTCCACACTTGAGGAGGGCTTGTTGGTGAGGTGTGGGCAGCCGGGTAGTGCAGGTAACAGTGTGGCTGGTAAAGGGTGAAAAACGAACTTGGAGCGGAGGAAGGCTTCACAGAATCACAGAATGGTTGAAGTGGGAAGGGACCTCAGGAAGCTATTTGGTCCAACCTCACCTGCTTAGGCAGGGCTAATTACAACAGAAGTTGAGGAATTATTTCTGTGTTCCTCTGCTGCTGCTTCTCCCCCCTTAAAATGACACTGTATTAGAATGGGTAATGAGTTCCTGATTTGGAAAATCTTAACTGGAGTCTTAAGCAACCATGGAATCTCCAGGAGTGTCTGTGTATAGCAAGAAGCCCATCATGGCCAAATGCCAGTTTTCAGAGGAAGACGGGTGGCAGTCAAGAGTGTTCTCAGTCTAGCCTCAGTTTTCATGTCAAATTTTCATATAAGGAAACCTACCTCTTGGGCTAGTCTTAACTTCCACAGGTCCTTAGCTTGTTCATTTTCATAGGCTGTTGTTGGACTAGTAAAATCTTAAAGTTGTCAGGTTAAAAGGGATACATACGCAATTATATTAATAAACAAAAACCTAAGTGCATGCTTATTGACATCTGGTTGGATGTGCCCTGTACAGCATTTGACACTCCAGGCATGCACAAAGGGAGCAATAGGCTTTTATTTCTACCTATCTGGGGGAAAGTGATGCACATTTGAAATTCTTTATCTGGTTTTGTGTTTGCTTTACTTTTTCCCCCCTTCCGGGACTAGTGTGGATTTTCTTGATTGTATTTACTGTCCTTAAAAGCCCAACCAGCACTCTTCACACTAGTATGAAGATACCAGCCAAAACATTACCAATTGTCACCTCAGCTGCACCTGGAGAAAAGCCAGAAAAAACTTGTGGGTATTTTTTCTAAGGCATAAGAAAAAATTGCATGGTTCTTAACACTACAGAGACATTCATCCATTTCCAGTGAAAAGGTGTCAAACTGCTTCTGCTTGTATGTGATGGGAATGTTGCCATCCCTTGTCATTTTCTTTGCTGTTGATCCCACTCTCATATAGGAAGGGTCAGGTCAGATGCCTCTCTGGAGACCGAGCCTCCCATTTGCAACAGGAAATCTCTTGGGCAGAGAGGATAACATTACAAAACAGAGGCTAACATTACAAAACGGCTCTGCTGCCTCTGGCACAGTCTAGAGCATCATAGACCAATAACTCCTATCATGTCAGTCTTGCAGCACCTTATTGTCTATGGTATTTTGTAAATCTGATCTGAGAATGTCATTACCAGTTTCAGGTAGGTGAACACCATCTGGGTAAATAACCATGTGTCAGTTGATGGGCTGGAGGGGGCTCTTGTTAGTTAATCATCCCTACCTTCCCTTTGATGAGTTAATTTGTCTGTTGAGCCATGGAGGGGTCCCCAAGAGCTCCCAGGAGCCCCTTGTTAAAATTCTGCCAACAAATGGGAAGATAGGGATGATTTCACTCTTTTTTGCTGGAGCCTGTGCTATCTACGGTATTGCTGAATCATCCATAATGCATAACTTTCTATGCAATCTTTTTGTCACAGTTCTGGCGGCACATTACTTCCTTGTGCATTTACTTTATAAATATTGTCACTGGATATCTAACCCTCCTGAAAATCTCATCCCATGAGTTAATTGCAGTACTTCCATGTGGCCTTTTAGTAGCTGGTATGCCTGGTTCCTTGTCTCCATATCTGTGTTATGGTGTGCACTTTGGAGTCCTTGGAAGGAGCACAGGTGGTGAAAGAAGAAAAGAGCTGGTCCTTGGGGCTTGTGAGTGAAGAGAAGTTATTCTTCCTTCAGAGTCCTGGGAACACTGCTGTCTAACCAGCCTCCTCTTCCTCCCAGCCAGCTCGAGATGGTTACAGACTGCTGAGCTTGCCCAGCCCAGGGAATAAAGTTCTAACCTACCACACAGCTAGGAGATGCTAGCTTGAAGTTGCAGCTGCGTCAACGTGATTTAGAACTACCAAACCTGGGGAGAAGCTGCCTTAAGTAGTATCCCAGCATGAAGACTTGGTTATCTCCAGACCTAAGCAGAAGAATTAAATTTACAACATAAAAAAACAACCCCCAGAAGACTAGGAAGCTAAGGAATACTGTAACTGGGAAGATGCTCTGCTCCCTTTTTAACCAGTCAGATAGGGCTTGTTAGCTCTGATACAGTGCTCTTACTGCCAGATCAGGCAGAGCTCTTGCAAGGCCGTAAGTGTGCCTCTGCATAGTGCTGATGGGTGCTGGGGTGGATTTATTGGCTTTCACTCAATATTGATGTTTCTGCTAGGCTCTGTTCTGAGAGAGAGCGAACCTTTCCTGCAGGATCACAGAGAAAGTGATGGAGGGACCTGGAGTAAATCTGGAAGAGCTGGGATCCTACCGGGCTATGAGCTCTGGCTAGAGGTGACGGTAATGTACCAAGCAGGTTCCTGCGGAGTTAGGTGATGTCTCTGTATTATGTTTTCAGATCTGAGTTGGGAAGTATTATTTGGCTGTCCCCTGTACAGACCCAAATGGTGTCCAGGAATCTGCGCTCTGCTGTGGCTGCCTGGGGAACTTCCCCACGGTATTAGGGAGCAGGAATCATGTCAGGGTCTCCACACCAAGTCAGTTCAAATCCGGTATGGTCAGAGCTAATAGGCCATGGAGGCCTAATTCTCCCATCAGCACCACCATGCACTCCACTCTCAGCACTTGCAGCTTTGTGAACACAGTCCAGATGCACTTGAACTGTCTCTCTGTGGACCCCATCTGGACACAAAAGAGCTTGTTAGGGGCAGCCCTGTGCTGCACAGAGGTGGTTGTTCTCTTTCTGGATCTCTCACAAGATCAGACTCGTGAAACTTTGATTTTTAGACCCTTTAGAAGGTAAAAGACCTATCCCTAAACTTCAGCTTATGATAGTTCCTATTTCCTAATTCGTGTTTGTGAAACATGTGTATGTATGTCTGCCGTGGCCCAGCAAGCATGCCACAAACTTTTCCCAGCATGGCTTTTGTGGATTCAGGGCTTTTCTGTCAGTCTTAACTTGAGAGAACCAGGAATGCTGCCTTGTCGAGCCTGTTATTCCAAGTTGCACCACACACATAGCAGGAACCTCAAACTGGACCCTTCCACTTGATCTCCCGTTACTCTGTCCTACGCAATCACTCCAGCTTGCCCTCCACCACTGTAATGTTAGCTGTTTGCCACAGCTTCTGTCAGCTTGCTTTTTTCCCCAACCCAAATTCAAAGGATGAACAAAACCCCAGTCATGTCTCTTGTCCTTCCCTACACCTGCTTCTGGGAGTGCAGTGACAGATACCAGTTTTGTTGTGTGCCAGTGTTACCGCTATGTTTACAGCAGATTTAAGAGTTTACATTAGGCCACAGTGTTATCTTCCAGTTTTCCTAATTCTATCTGCTGGCAATCCCAGCTATGTGGTTGGGGTGGCTGCCCCTGTCCTAAAGGAATTTGTGTCAATTTCTGCAGGGACAAATCCTCCCTGCACTAAACCGCTTTGCAGTATTTGCTCAAACTGAAATTTTGACAAAGATGTTCTGTCCACATCCACCAGAAGAGATTGCCTTTTTTTTTTCAGATGCACTTGGAGGTAGATGCGTTGGAAGCTGCCTGTACCTGGCTGATAACTGAGACTAAGCATCTATGTAGCACGATCCATGCCCTTTTCTAATTTGTCTTTGAATGACAAATGTGTCTTCACTGAGTCAGCAAAAGAAGAGATCCTATAGTAGAATTCATTGCCCTTTTAACAGAGAGGCTAGGTTTTCCCAATTCCTCCCTAAAATCAGTCTTTAAAAGAGCTCTTATAAAGATGTCCCTCAAATGTATTGTCCAGACTGCATTATATTCTCTAGTCATTTCTGATCAAGACTAGCCATATACTGTTACTTCTTTAAAATTCCTCCCTAGCAATAGTGGTATATTCCCTAATTTAAAAAAAAAAAAAAAAAAAAAAAAAGAGTATTTATTTTTTTTTAAATCATTGTGAAAAGCAAAGTTGCAGGGATTTGGAGATAGTCGACGTTAGTCCTCATCACTGTTGCCCCCTAGAGAATCAAATCTAAGAGCTGAGCATGGATGACCTCAAAAAAGAAAAACAGATTTCACGGCAAACTTCTGTATTTCATGCAAGAGCCATGCACAAGTTAGCCAAGCTTCTCTTGAGAGGCTTTAAGATGAGAAATCGGTCAAATTTTGCATGGCTTCAGTTTTCATTCCAAGTGCTCTATTCGGTTCTAAAATGGTATCTTTTTTAACTTTGAAACTAATAACTTGTTAGCCAAAACTTTCCATGGGAGAGGCCTTAGCAAGTTAGCTTTGTATGCAGGAAGATGGCAGGGCAATAGTGTGGCATAATAACATGCTTGTTTTCAATAGCAAAGGAGTCAAAACACTCATAGACTTGGAATGAAAACCTAGAAGATATTGATGACTGCTATTTAAATGTCTGAATCCATCCGAATTGTTTATCTTCAAAGAAAATGCATCTCCTAGTGCCAAATTTGTACACTCCAAAATTCCTGGAGATGTCTACCTCCTAATTCTTGAATACTTATACCTTTGGATACATGCAGGTGTCATTTCTGGTCCTGAGAGCTACTCAACTAATGAAGGATCAGGGCCCCTTCTCCTGATGATCTCCCTCTCTGGAATCCAATACTTGTTTTGCATCAGGGCATAATTTTGCCTATAGGTATTAGACACACCTGCTAATTCAGGCACTGTAACTCTTGAGTATCTTTCCAAATATCATTCCATGATTTGGTTAGATTATATCTTATCGCTAACCTTCGTGCTTCAATAAACACACAGTATCTAGCCTGTCTTCTCCCACCTTATACACAAGGAAAATCATCAGGACTTAATCTGTTGCTGTCTTTAATGGCACGATCCCTCATCCTAATTCCAATTCACTCTGCCTGATATCCCACAAATGTCTTTGAGAAAGTATTTTATCCCTGAGCCTGTGCCAAAGACACTTTCTTCCTCCATCACTGCTGTCTTGACTTCCTACAGACTTTGTAATGACCTTTGCAGGCTGTGGTAGATGACACAGTCTTACATATGAAAGTCTGCAAACGAGTGCCACATCTCAGGCTGTCACTTCAGCTCAGAAGGTCGCTAACAGCAGATCCCTGATCTTGAGCTATTACTATAGCTAGGAAGTGTAGTCTTTTCACTAGCAAAGAAAAGAACAGAAAACGTATACAGTAGGAATGGGGGGCAGCAACACAACAGCTTTTTTTCTCTTTTTTTTTTTCTGCTTGGCAGGTGGTTGGACACTGCAGACGCCCCGTGCATTGCCCTCCCATGGGCTCTGCTCCTTGGGGCCTATGAGCAATAAAGCTGCCAGCATGGCAGCCTGATGGAGACCAGCAGGGGTTGCTTTTGTGAATATTTTTTTTTCCAAGTACCATCCAAATTCTGAAGTAAAATGTTTTCCTACTTGTTTTATACTAATCTGGGAATCTTTGAGATGAAGCTTCAGTTCACTTTCTCCTGCTTATCTTTCCTTGGGGCAATGTGTGACTATCTGTACAGGTAATGACTTACCCGCACAGCTTTGGATGCTTTCTGGTTTTTATCTTTTGAAAGTTATGCAAAGAGAGGGCCGCACTCAAACAGTATGTGTTGTGGACTTTGTTTTTCCAAGATGCTTGCTGAGTTGTTGTTATATTATACCTGGTGGCCCAGCCTGTCACGTTAAGCCAAATGGCCTCAGTGCTCACCTTTGAACTTGGTCATGACTGTGTTCCTTCCCACTGGTCCAAACTTGTCTGTTTTGGTGTAGTGCACTGACATTCTCCCTAACATCTGCCACATCGTACAGGTATCCTGTGGCTTTCTGGTATGGAGGTACATCTGACACACCAGCCTGTGTGTCCCTGTTCATTACTGTCTCTGTGTTAACTTTTCTCTGGAAGACTCCATTCTGGAATGCCAGTAATAAGTAAGCAAATATGATGGGGATGACTTCTGTACAAAAAAATGCCAAAATCACCAAGTTCCATGAATGCATAAAGTGAACCTCCTGTTAGTAACATTGCTGTGACCCCAGAACACTTGACAAACATTGTTCAGTTCTCTTCTGTCAACTGGAAGTTCAGCCGCAAGTGCTTTGGGACAAGGACTGTGTGCACTGTTGGCACTGGTGAAATGTGGTCTCCTGCTTGGAAGAGGAGGCTGGTGTTTGTTGGAGCCCAGCACTCCACCATGCCCATGGGCACTCTCTGTCCTGGAGAAGCTGATTAATCTCTGCGCATCAAATCCTCTGTTATAAAGCAGGGATTATAGTCCTCCTTTTTTGGTCTTGTCTTTTTGATGTGTGCGTACCTGCTACAGGTACTTTCCCCTTATGCTGTGACTAGAGTCATTCAGTGCAATAGGGCTGTTGTCTTGGTAGTGCTAGACTAACACTTCACCAGGAGAAATTTAAATTGCAGGAAGTGGGTAGTAATGTTAATCATCATAATGAAGATGGAGCATTAATTTTTGCTGCGTGACTGGAAGGAAGGGCTGAGAAATAGATGGCCAAAATCACAGAGTGCCTATTTTCAAAGACAGGGCTTGCTCAGCAGCCAGATGACAACAGACATGTTGTTTATTTGACAGAGAGGCTGTGAACTTAACTCCTGACTCAAAAAGAAAACTTGCTTCCCAAATGAAGACATATGGAGGGTTTTAATGGCAGTCACAAGACATGTGGCTAGGTTATGCCACTATGCATGAGCTTTTAAAAGCACTGGGTATGTGTCCGCTGAGGGAATTTGTGAATTCCACCATTATTTAAGAGTGAAAACGTTTCTCACCCTGAAAAGAGGGTCAAGTAAAAATTGTGTCTGAAAGGACAGGCTCTGCCAGCTCCAGAGCAGTCGGATATGACGCCTGCCCAATAAGAGGAGGAACTTATCTTCAGCGGCATGACTGTGTTTTAGCTTGACTTTGCCCAGCATTTGTATCTAATGTTGGCCTTACTCAAGGTGGATTTTTTAAACGTGACATACAAAAAAAGTTGCAGTAAAACCAGGGCAGGAAAAATACTAGAAGGCATGCTAAAATACCTGCCTGAATCAGTTTCCATTTGCTACTCTTGTTAGGGCAATCATCCAGGTGTCAAAACTGGTGTAGTACTTAGGACATCGTGTGGAAGGCAGCGGGCAGGAATCAGTGTGAGAAGGCACTTGCTGCTTACACGCTGTGACATTCCTGATCTGAGCTCATACAGCAAGTACCCACGATGGTGGTGTCTGCAGAAGAGCAGAGAGCTGAGGCAACAACAGCAGCAGGGATGTTACACCACATAACTGATTTCTGGGGTGATGTCTTTCTGACTGACTGTAGCACAAGTGAAAAGTATGTGAGGACAGAGAACATTTTTGCTTTGCTTTGGAGTTTCTTTGTTTTGATATCTTCTCATGGTTTTCAGTGAGGAGCAGATGAACGGGTATCCTGCTTAAGACCACTTAAAAGTAAATACTTGTAGCCTCATAAAGAAAAAAAAAAAAAAAAAAGCTCATTTTGTATGTTTCAAAGGTGAGGGAGCTTCATTAAAGACTGTAGGGTCTTAACAGTTTTACCCCAAAGAAACCACTGATAGCTCCACAGTTCAGCTGGCAAGGGGACCGTGTCAGACCATGGAGCCTTGCCCATATGTGCAAGTCTTCTTATGGTACCAAAAATCATTTGTTTTTCTTCTAAAGTCCCATGCGGTTAGCTAAAAATGGCTTGCTTGGATACGCATTTTGGAATTTCAGAATTAAATGTAATAAAGCAGATTTTTATTTTTACTGTCTTTTGATGAGACATGCAATGAGAGAGTGAGGACGCTGCGTTAGAGTATCTTTTGATTTGCTATTTGCTGTGTGTTAAACATTTCTATTTCAAAGAAGCGTTTGTACCTATACCGGGTGTTTGGCAAATCCAACAGCTCATTAGATGTTAACAATAGCAACACTGCTAAATACAAAGGATTCATAGGCAAAGTACCCCTCAGGCTATATCTCTGAGAGGAAAAGTGGCAAATAGAATCAGAAACTAATTAAATAGTCAGCTAAAGCGAGCATAACTTTAAAAAGCTCTAAAACTACCAAAAATGGAAACATATTACAGTTATCTGCATTCACAGTGCAGAACAAGTTTGGTAGTATTTAAGATAATTCTCTAGTGCCTGCTATTTTTAGTCCAAGGGTAAGCTTCTGTAAGAGCCTTTCAGCGTTGCATCCCTTTAACCTGGCCTAACAAGCTAAGCCAGTAAGCTGTCTGATTTCCGTCTTACAGGAGGCAGAGAGATAGCTAAAACAAACCATTTGTGGTGCAAAGCTCAGCCTATCTTGTCTTAAGAGCTTTCTTCATATAGATTTTTTTTTTTTCTTCAAATGTCCCACTATTAAGCGTTGCTTGTCAGAGACCAAAATGTCAGGCTTTGCTGTTTGGAAATCGTAGAAGTGCAGAGTGAAAGGAGGATTTTTATAGACCCAGCCTAATGGAAATATTTCTGCGTTGCCACTGGTGAAACCCAATCGGGGCAGTTTAGGCTATTGCTATCAATGCGTCTGAGGGAGAAGGAACATACTTGGTTTATCTCAGGGAAGAAAGGGCAGACATAAAAGGCCTGATTTGCTTCTCACTTACACTTAATCTGTCCTGGTTTAACTCCATTGACTTTGCTGCGTGACGCTTGGTGCTGCTCTAATCCAAGGGAAGTCAGGCTGGGGTCAGTGTTACGCGTTCGGGGTTTGGGGCTCCCTTTGCTGGCGAAACAGGGGGCATGGCCATATGCAGCTGTAAAATACTGCAGTGCTCATTGCACACTGGTGGCTTGTGCTTCAGCTGGATAAAACTTTGCAATGTTATGTACTTATGGATAGCTTTTTTTTTACTGGAAATACTGTATGGTTCCCCCCTTGAATGTATAGAATGAAGAGCAACTGTGTTTACTTTCTTCTCTCTCCCCGCTTCCCATTCCTTTCTCCTTTCCTTCCCCTCCCTTTCTGTCTGGTGGTGTGTGTGTAATCTTTACGTAGGTTTACAAAACAGGATTTTATTGCTACCTAAACACGAGTGGTCCCACCCACTCCTCTCAGCTAGCTGAGCAAGACCTGGGTGCAGTATCCTGTCCTCTAAAATAGGCAGGATGAGAGGTCGTGCTGCCTGGAGTAAAGGTAGCTCCAGCCTTCTGCCCCACAAGTGTGTCACTTAAAACAGGGTTTCCCTTCCCAGCCCGCTGGATCAGGAGTGCAGCTCTTCTGTCTTGGGCTGTTTCCAGTCACACAGCTCCCTCTCTTCCCCCTCATTCTGGGTGCCATAGAGCAGGGCAGAACACCTCTGTATAAAGGGAGGCCATCTGAGCCAGGAAAACGTGGGCTGTGTTGAAGCCAGTGATCTGCAGGGTCCCACCTCTGGCTCAGTATTCAAACGGCTGCAATTTACTTCTTATTCCTGGGGTTAGGTACACCCTGTGGGGTTTTGGCTATGCATCTGGCACCTGCATAGGCTGAAATTATAACTTGTGTTAACTTCAGTGGGGATAACTTTTAAATTGAAGAAGTGCTTGACATGAACAAATACATCAGTGCATTTCCAGTGGGGAGGTAGGCAAGATGAACCCAAGCCACTTCTAAACTCATGTTCTTAGTCATAGCAATGTGGTGCTCAGCTGTAAAACTCACTTGATAAGGAGAAAGAGTCAGCCCTTACTGGCCTCTGGCTGGACTGCTGTTAGGCCTGGGACAGGTTGGTACAGATACAGTAGATAGACTCTCAGATTCAGCAGCAACAGACCCAAAGAGCAGAGGACCAGGTCCTCAGCTACTGTAAATCTGCATAGCTACATTAAAACCTGTGGAGAGGCCTTGATTTACAGCAGCTGAACATCTGGGCCCAGGTTCTTTTTCTTTTGGTTACTAGCAGGATTAAGTTGAAATACCCTACATTATTTATTACAGGTGCTGTGGCAGCATCTCAACGCCCAGTTGTAAATCAGGACACCTTTTGGAAAGGGGTTCTGTGAACACATAACAAAAAGACAGTTCCTGCCTTAAAGGAACTTATGGCCTGATTATATTTAGTGCATTGGTAAGTACAGCTGGACTTGACTGCCAGTTATGGGTCATTCTTAAAGAGGGCAAAAAAAAAAAGCCCAAGTTGACTTTCAACATTTAGAATGAAAAAGGGACTGGTTAACATCAGTGCTTTGCAAAGGGAAATGTAATTTTTTTACATCATACAGATGGAGAGCTGGTGGTCAGGAACACACACTTTTAAAAGACTAGCAGAGAATGAGCAATATGTTTAGTTTTGACTAAGAAATAAATAGAAGAGAGGCAATTGCAGTGTGCACCACAGTATGCCTGCACTATGTAACTCTGCTAGGCTGAGGGTAAGTGAACAGGGTAGCCTTAGTGTAAACTAGTAAATTAGTTCTACATTTTACTGTCAACCCTGTTTTATCAACATTATCTGAGAAGACTAGTGAGTTCCAGGAAACAGAAACAAACCAACAGTAGACATGCTCTAGAGACTGCTTTGAAACAAATAGTTTTTCTGTAATCTTTATTTTTTTTATTATTGTTTTCTGTTTTAAAATCACCATCTCTAGTTTAGGATTCTATTCACATACACAAAATTGCATTGAAAGAACATTAAAGTCTTAGTACCTAGTGACAAATCAAGGAAATACACAGTTAAGGGTATTATGACAGATCTAGACAAATACAGATGATTAACCAGCAGAAAATTCAGACACATTCCTCATCCTGAAGAGTGTCCTCAGTGGTTGTAGGGGTTTACCAGGATGCACTATTCAATTGCTGCTTTTTGAGGTGAGGGCTTATTTGCCTGCTGGGACAAGCTTATTTTTTGTTTTCAGGGGACTGTAGAAGCGAACTGAAAAGCCTGGCAAAATGCACCTGTGATCATTGCTATACCTACCTATACCTCTTAGCACCTTCCTTACTGTGGCATGTCCACATTCTCACCTGGTGCTTCCTTTTAAAGTAGCCTTTCATGGCTTTCATCCTAGGATGCTCACAGTACAGGTACCTGTGGTGTTCTCGCAGCTTAGCATCTTCTTAGATATGGGAACACCACTGAGGTTTTTTGAAACTGTTTTAACCTGCTAAGAGTAGAGTGCACTTATCTAAAGGGGGGGGGGGGGGGGGGGGGGGGGGGTTGCCTCTTCACGGTGAGTTCCTCAGGTTTTTTAGGGTTGATGTCTACTATCTTTCTTTATTTTTCTCCAGCTAAACCATTTATGGTATGTGTGTCACTCAACACTTCTGTTGGCACATACCAGGAGGATGTTGGAGCCATTTCTTTGACACTTAAAGACAGGAGTATACAGCATAGGTAAAACATAGAGTAAATGAATCTAGTCTTGTAAACAAGTTTTTGTGTTGTGTCTGAGTAAACTCTTTTAGCCAGCTTAGACCAGATGGCAGCCATCCAGTTAAATCACAATAAAAATTGATGGGAAGCCCAGATGTATTAATGATGTACTGATCCATTCATGCTGCAGGTCTGAGGAAAACCAGTGTTTTTCTTCCTGTGAGACATGACTTGGGTTTTGTTGTACCTGTTCAGCAGGCATGGTGGTACGTTTGATGAAGCTGAACACACTGAAAAATTAAAACGTCATAAAAAGCATTTAATGAAGTTGATACTTTACAAATGCTAATTTCCTGGTCAAATTAAATTCCAATTTTCTAGTAGTAAAAGCACCAGATAGAAGTGTCTTATTTTGAGGTTTAAAAAGGAATTTGTGTGTGTGTGTTCCATTTGCACAAAAACCAGTCTCCACATAATTGAACAAAATTAAAAAAATGTATGTGGACTCCTCTCTGCTCTATTGTATATAATTTTACCTGAAATTTATATTTGTGTAGAGTCATATATCTCTAGAAAGAAGTAGGGATTATGATAGACATCCTGACACATCCAATATAATTAAAACTAAAGCAAATGCAACACTGAAATAGAGAATGAGCAAAACCAACAAGATTATGCTTCATAGGAAAGGAAGGGTCTATACTACCATGCAAGTGCATTTCTTGGAGATGTCTGTCATAATCAAGAGGAGAAAGATGTTTTTGCATCAATTACATGTGTGAAATAATCACTGCAAAATAGATGTGGCTCTTTTTTTTTTTTTTTTTTTTTTTTCCCCCAGAACATGCCATGCTGCCTAACAAAGGTATATGAATGTTGAAAAATTCTATGTTGGTGTATAGAGAGATTAGTGTGGGCATGTACCATAAATCAAGTAAATAAATAAATCTGAGCAAGCAGTGGTTGAATATTTGGACTGAAATACTGCTGACATTGTCAATGAACGCTGTGCCATAGGGAGAGTCCCAAATGTCTCCCCTACGTTATTCTGCAGCCTTCCCCCCCGCCCTTCCCCTCTTTCTGCGATACCCATTCCCTGTCAGAGCTTGTCTGGGTTGAGACTCTTGGTCAGGAGCTGTGACTCTCTACCCTCCTGTATATTTTAGGTGCATAATAATAATTAAAAATCTCTGTCTGGTTGTTGCTCAGGCCCTTATCACACGCATGGACTATTGCCTGTAAACTGAGAAGGGAGGATGGGTAAGAGGCACCGTGTGCTGTTCCGGGGGGTGGAGGCAGGGGGGTGGGGGGAAGCTGCTGGCTGCTGGGTTTGGAAGGCAGCCTGCTTAACCTCACACGCAGGGCATTGAGCTACTCCTGTGGGTCGGGCTGCCTGTCCTGTGTGCCCCCTCCCCAGCAGCAGCTCACTTGCTCCTCTGCTTACCTGTGCTTCCCCATCAGTGCTGCTGGCAAGCAAACTTCACCTTCCCCTTTGCTTCTCTTCCCATCTTGCACAGCGAAGGAAAACTCCAGCCTTTCTTTTTTCTGTGGCACTTCATCAGGTTTGTCCTCCCCTTTGCACTTCTGGCCCTTCCTTGCTCATGTTTTTCCCCACCAGAGACAGAGGTGGAGTTGTGTGCTTTGATGTAGAGCTCTGCCCAAACTTAGCCCACCGTAGACTGGACAAGACACGCCAGGTCTTCTCCTGCTGCAGTCCTCCACCAGTGAAGACTGTTTGGTCTCCCCTGGCACTGGGCAGGACAGAATGATCGTATGGCCATGGCATGCTTCAGTGTTGCAGATGTGCAGCTTCTGGTAATGCATTTACAGCGTCAGGTCCCGTACAAGTTGAAAAGCCCCTCTGGTGAGCTAATGCAGTCTAAAACATAGGTAATGCATTTAGTAATCAGCAAATTAGCCTATGTAGTCATTAAATGTTGAGGCCCAAACTGCTGATAAGATGATTTGCTTTCAGGTGTTTTCTCAATATTGTGCTCAGCATCAAGTATAAATTGAATAGAGTGACCTTTTGATACTGAGTCAAATTGACTGCATTTCCAAAAATTCGGTGGTTTCAATTATCATAAATTCTTGATACTGGGTCTACCACCAGTGCACTGATTCCAGCACAATATTGTATCGTTGGTCCCCTTAACACAGTCAATGTCACGATAGTGTGCTCTCAGATGTTTCTTTGTTTTGTGTTTTCCCCAGAATCAAAGATTACTAACATAGAGGGGAAGGATGCAGTTTACACAAATGAAGTTGGAATGGCTTGCAAAACATGAATGAATTTTGGTCAGAAGATGTAAAACGGGTTACAGGTTGCTAGCTGGTTGCCTTGGTTTGTGAGATGAGTAAGTCAATTAATAGCTCTTCAGTTTATTAGAAACTTAATTGCCAGGCTGTAATGGAAGCTTCTGAACTGCAGCAACTCGTTAGAAGCAATAAAAAAAGTGACTTTGTGGTAGAAGAATATTTAGTAGGCTCTTTTAAACTGACATGTTTAGCTTAGAGCAGAAAGGTTACATTTTTACCTGAAAAGACAGTCCATCTCGCAGGAGCTCTGGCAGCATTGCTTAGCATGGTTAAGGGCACAATCTTAAAGATTTTTAAATTTTTAAATAAACCTGTTTGCAGATGGTCCTTGCTGTGGTTTTGTGTTGTGATGCTTTAATCCCAGTAACTCAACAGAAGTTTTACAATGTCTGGTGAGTGTGTCTGTCTTTCAGAAAGTAACCTAAGTTCAGTTACCAAGATTAAATGAGAACTTTTTGAGATCAGAAATATACACCATGTTGGGTATATGAATAGTAATAAATATTGTTACTTTCATGTTGTTATAACCTGGAGGAGGGAGCGGGGAAAGGGATTCTGCAGGTGCTCCTGTCTCCTTCAGCCTGCAGACCTTATGCAGGTCTTTTCTGCAGTGCTGTAATGTCCCTAGGAGTGATGCTGGGAGTCTGTTCAGCTCCAGAGATGTAGCTCTGGAAGTTTAAGCATTGCAGTACCTGCATTTTGTATAATTATGCTATTTATTTAACATCATTTTGGGGGTGAGTGGGATGGCAGAGCATACTGCTTCAGGGCTGCACAGTATCTCCAGAAATCCAGCGAGTGAAGCTTTTACATAAATACAGACACGTGGCTGATCCTACAGATGAGATATATATGTAGTCCATGTGTTGGGCAATGGGACTACTCAAATCAGAAGGCAAGCTCCAGATTCAAGTAGACTTTGCCTAGAGGTACGTTTGAGGAGGATGACTATAGCTGTCTCCTTCAAGAAGATAAGGTCTCTAGTTTCCTTTCCATACCCTAAAGGCATTTTCACAGGGGTGGTGATAATTAATCCCCATATTTCCACTACATATAAAGAAACCTGGCTGTAATTTTCTCCTAGTGGGACTCCATTTTGTTTTTAAAGATAATTGATAGCTCTGGACTTAAGCATTTCAATTATGGGAGTGTCTCTTGGGGACCAGACTAACAGACCTTGGAAAAATGTTCTAATGCAAATGCATCATGTGGATTTTTATTGTAAGACAGCCCAGGACGCCTAAGGATTTGCAAAGCAGTTGAACAGTAAAATAAAGGCTGAAATGCTTCTCAAAATACATAATGGGATGGGTTGTGAGCAGGTAGAGTAGAACAAGTGGTTCTCCACTTGAACCACTGATTCCTCTTTGGCCCTGGGAGAAAATACTGCCAGTTACAACCAGCACTGAGTTGAGGAGAAGGAGGAACTTGCCTTGGACAGCACATTGAGAAGGCAGCAAAATCACCATGACAGCACTGTCTGTGCCAGTGCCGTGGCAGGCAGCTCCTTCTGCTCCAGAAGAGGGAAAATTGGGGCTGTAATTCTTCCCTTTCACCATCCCTGACCTCAGCTCTCATTTTTCACTGGCAGGAGCAGGAAGACCAGCCTGTATCCTGGTTCCTTCCTTCCTCCTGCCTTCCCTGTGCTTCTGCCCAGCCTGTGGCTCCTTGTCCTGAGGTGGCAAAGCTTGGTTTGTGGGGCCAGGGCTGAGCTGCCATCTGCCCCTACTGTGTGTCTGTTGGCAGGAGGTGCTCAGGGCTGGGGTGGTGTTGGTGAGCAGGTGCCTCTGCATCCCTGTGTGCAAAAAGGGGCAGATCTGTACCCCTCATTTCTCCTAGTGGTATGAATCTTAAGAATGTTTTTATTCCAAAATGTATCATTAAGGAATTAAATCCTGTTGGAAGTCCCAGATGTGCTTACAAGTCATTCTTGTGCTTTTGAAAGTAGTGCCATAATGTATTAGTATTTTTAGATCACTCAGATATTTTCAGCTAGAGGAAAATCTTTTATTTTCTTGCTAATTGTGCTATGAATAGCTCTTAGGCTACTGAGGAGAAATGAGTCAATATGTGAAAATGGTGATCCCTCGTGAGTTCAGGTGTACACCTGGCTGCTCTGAATTGCTTACCAAGCTGGGCTGCTGGAGCGGTGACAGCTTCTACCAGCTGTGGATCTGTCCCAAAGTTTCCTGGGCTTTTTACAAAGATGTGGCAAGCTGCCACTGCTACCAGTTTCGTGGGGCTGTGGATTAATACTGCAGTCAGACCCGAATCTTTCAGTATGAATCACAACAGGGCCCTGCACTGTTCAAATTATCAGTAAAGAAAGTTTAAAGCATCATCATTCATTAGCTGATTTCACTCCTAGAGATACAGTAAGCAAAAGCTGTGCATGTATTAATTGCAAATGAAAGGCAGAAGGGAATCAACCAGAGGGAAGACATCAGCGATGCTATTAAGGTTTGGAAAACATTTTCTGAATGATGGGCTTGACACTTTGCCGTAGTGAATCAGCATACCCATGCTGACTGTGGGAGAGCCGCAAGAGAGTCCCAAGTCAGGACATTTGCACGCTATCTGCAAGGTTTTCAAGAAGGGATTGGTGACAGTAATAAAGGTGATTTCAAAATTTGGCATGACTTTTAAAGGGAGCAAATTCCATGGTAAAATCACAACATTGCTCAATGTATGCACCCTAAAGGAACGCGTGTGAAAGACAAGGTGCCTGAATCTCCATTACAGCTCAGTCTTTGACCTCTGTAATGGGATTGCTGACAAGTAACAGGTATTACAGACATAAAATGCTAAACACGAGGTGAACCTGGCTCCATCAATAGGCAGAACAAGCAAAAGAGAAAGAATTATCAGGGGTAGAGGATTTAAATACCTTTGTGTGGGTAAATTATCAACTCATTTCATATAGCTTTTCACTGGCCAAAGAGAGAATACCTCTGGAGATATTTTACTGAAGGCAGAAACCCAATTAGAATAAGATTGTTACACAACTAATAAAGTGTTTGCAGACAGAGAATTATTTTTAGTGCTGTAGAAATATTAAAGCATTAGAGCAAAACATGTAAAAGCAGAGAAGAGCATAGTTAGAAACTTATCATGGTCTTTAGGATCCTAGAGCACTCATTTCTGAGGATTGGTTGGTGTTCTGGTAGTTCACAGCACGAGTCAGCTTTCCCTGATGTGTTTTCCCATGCACAGTGACACCAATGCCAAATCTTATTTCCTTTCAAAGCTAATGCAATTCTGGATACGCTAGAAATTTTTGCTGTCAGAATTGTGGGAGCGTATGTGTTCAGTGACATACTTGGGTTCCTTGCCTCCTTCAGCTGGTTGAAAATGTACAGGCGTCAAAAAAAGCCCTCTGGCCCTGATGTCTTGATGTTAAACTAAAAAACAAGGATGTTAAGAAGTTCATTCAGTGTGGCCAGGAAGTGACGCGTAACTGCTTCTGCATTAAGAAGACCTGTTAGTAAGCAAGATGCAGTCATTACGAATTGTTTTTGTAAGTGTTTAATAATTGCATGTATTTGCTGTATGGCTTTACGTTTGAGACTATCCTCTATCCCTTTTTCTTACACACTGTAGTTCATTTAGGTGGTCTAAATACTTAGGATCTCCACACCTTTAGATGGAAGCAAACCCTTTCAATGTGACCTGCTTGGAAGTTAGGGACACAGTAGATTGAGTTGCGGAGAGCACATGGCGCATCCTTCTGACCTCGGCGGAGACTGAAGGTGCTTAGCTCCTCCTGATTCACCGAGCCTGTGCAATGAGCAGGTTGGATGCTAGTCTGAAATGTGAACTTCTGCGGTGACAGTGCTGAAACCGTGAAACTCTGCATTTGGCCATGGCGTTGCTTCTCCCCAGTGCTGTCAACACCAAGACTCAGGTTGCAATAGCAAAGCAGAAAGCTGCTGCTTCAGTGATTATTGCTGCGACGCTGATGTACGCGACCATCCCTCCCTCCACATCTCCCCTCAGCACCATTTCTGCTGTATCTAATAATTGTGTTTCTTTATAAACAGTAATTTAGAACAATTATGAGCAATAGCATAGTTAAACCTTTAAAAGGTTATCTAGCAATGTCATTTTCTTGACTAATGTGTTCCTGCTGCCATGTCGTTTGTGAATAGACATGTGTTAGCCAGCTAGTGTGCTTCATCTGTGGTGACTTTGATTTATTTGCTCTGTAAATTGGGACTGAAGCAATAATGGAAAGTGACATTAATTGTTTAACAGAGTCCTCTTTGTCACATCCTCTGCTTTCTCTGGGGTGTTTGAATGTTGAAACTTGTACAAAACTAATTGAAATTGCTGTGATGAGGACCGGTGTCCACTCAACTTTCTCTTCCTGAATGTCAGCGCACTTGAATGTCTGTTTAAAGCACAAGAGCTGAGCAGCTAACAGCAAATATCAGGGTTTCTTCTGGCATGCTATTATTAAAGAAGGCATTCCCCATTAGAAATACTAACACTTCCAGCTTTCTTGTCAGCTTTGTAAGCTGCAAGGCTCAGTGGTGCACCCTACCAGCTAGACCTGCTGGAAGAGTTCCTGGTATGTGGCTGGGGGTCAGGCAGCCAGACTCCACCATGACCGCCCTGGGGCTGAGGGCTAGCTCTCGCCACTATTTATCCTAACACCCACAAGGGGCTTGAAATGCCATTTGAAAAAAAAGTTCGTGCTTTGTTACATTGCAAAGTGCTTTTTTTTTTGCCCAATAATGCTTTTTTGTACTTTTCTACAAGTGACCTGTAATTTTCCTGTTTTCCTCTCAATAACTGGCTGTGAAAAGCTGGATTTGGAGCATGGTTTTATTCATGATGTGGCTCCCCTCTGCTTATTTCTCTCCTCTGCACACTGAGTTATCATGGCACTGTGCACGTGTCTGCTTGGTGTGGTGGAAATCACCAGGTACCAGAACTTAGACTCGTTTTCTCAGTGGCTAAGCCCCTTTTGGCCTTTTAAGTAAATGCTTCTCCTTAGCATTAGCTTTGCCTGAGTGTTTGTTTCTTGGGGATGATGCTGTAAGCACCAGAACAGTTTACGCTCTGCTGTAGCTTCCTAGCTTGCAGACAGTTTTTCTGTAAGAAGCTGTGAGGTGTGATTTGGCAGAGAGGCCTGGCAGGAGCAATTATCTGTGTGGTTTATGAGCATCTCTGTTCGAATTCTGGTAGGTAAAAGTTATTACTGAAAAAAGTCATGCTAAGGGGATGCCCAGATTCGCTTGGTTTTATGGTGTTTTGTGGGGGTTTTTTTGTGAGGTGTAACTGGCAGTGTTTTGTTGTTGACTCTTTAAACTTCTTTTTTGTTTGTTTGTTTGTCTTACTGGTGTATTCCTTGCTGGTTCCCTTCTAAATTGTGAGGTTTGAACTTAGCTGATATCTCTTCACAGTGTGAGCCTGCAGCGTGATGAGCCACTGTGAAGCTGGTGGAAAAACTCCAATTTGATATCCCTAGAATCAGTGAAGGGCTTTTCATTTACTTTAATAGCACTAGGATCAGCCTAGGAATCCTAGATAATTGATCTGTCAAGATCAATTTCCAATCTTTCTGAAAAATAAATATAATGATTTTTACATAATTCTATTCCTCAGAACTCTCAGTACTCCAAAAAAATCTGTACCTTAATATACAGTAGGGACTATATTTCATTAAAAAATCGTAAGGCATTTAAATTTACTCAATTTGACAAAAAGAAGTCTTGTTGCTGAAATAAGATATCTAATATAAATTAACATTACACCCACATCTGATTAGGAATTAATCTACTTTTTATAATTGCGGTTTGAATTAGATAAATGCGTATACAATAGTCGTGTTGAGCACTCAAACGACATAGCTCGAAAGGACAACTTCAAAGGCAGTCTACCTAATACATTTATTTAAAAGAAACCCAAAGAGCCTGCCATTTACAGTATGAGTCCTGATGGCTAGTCTTACGCCAAAATGCTCAGGAATGAGGAGTTGTTCATTTGGGTTTGGAGCAAGGTTTTCCAGAAATATGGGAGGGAAACCCTTCCTTGCTTACAGCGGGCTGCGTAGGTGAGCAAGGTTTTCCAGGTTTCACTGGTGATTCGTATTGCTCTTCTGATTAGCTGTCTTATTCTCTGAGTCTTGTAGTTTTGTCAGGTCAATTAGGTGGTGTTCAGTGTTGAAAAGGGAAAGAAAGAGACAGCCTGGTCTGACACCCTCATTAGGTGTCAGCATCTTAGGCACATCCTGTAATACAATTCCTATGTGATTACTTATCGTTGTTAACACTTGATTAAAAAAAAAATGTGGAAGAAAAGTAAACTAGAGCAATACGCTGCAAGTGCACAGAGATTTCACTGCAGAGAATCATGGATTGTTTTATTGCACTTGGGTACATCTGAGATTCTCTTGCAGGTTACTGTTTCAAGGGCTGCTGTAACTATGTTTGGACTGCTTTTTCGCATACAGAGGCATCATTTTGTTCCTTTTCTCTTCTTACCTGGTTCCACTTTTTGCTTTGTCCCCTCCCGCAGAAGATAGATGAAGAGAGTGAGGCAAACTTGCTAGCCGTTCTCACTGAAACACTGGACAGCATCCCTGTGGATGAGGATGGATTGCCTTCATTTGATGCGCTGACAGATGGAGATGTGACCAACGAAAATGCCGCTAGCCCTTCCCCAGTGCCCGACGGCACCCCTCCAACTCAGGAGGCAGAAGAGCCGTCTCTAGTAAGAACCCTTCCTACTGTTTAACAGGAATTGGATGTGCCTCTGGCTACCCGCTGCATGGGTATGATGTAGTCACAGTAAGGTCTGGACTTTTCATTTAGACTAGAAAGGAAAACTAAGTAAAGAACTGAAAATTAAGGGGGGGGGGGGGAAAAACGCAACCAATAGGATGACTAATAAGCCGATTTATTAAAAAGTGTGTTGAAGAGATTGTTCTTGAGATTCTTGTGCTAGTGGATGACACTTTTGCTTATCGTTCCATACAAATAAGTCAGGGTAATGGTTTTAAATTCATATTTCATTTCTCAGGGCTCTTTTTGTAAGTATATTTAGATATCTGTCACTTTTGGTGATTATAAGAAAGGCCCATTGAGTGTGGTGGGATATGAGGCTAATTTTGTGCCTTTAACATTGACCAGTAAGCACCATCTTCGTGCTAATTAGGACAAGACTGAACCTTGGGTGAGGATGTGGGTGAAACCTTTTATGCATTTTTCTCAGTAAAACCATTCTAAGATGTGATTCTGTTTCTGCTGAAAGCCCCTTATCACTGGCTTCAACAGGAGCAGAGCCAGATACCCGCATCTTGACACTGTATCCATTAGTCTGTTAACTTTAACAGCTCTGTTTAGTTCAGAGGCCTCTTCTGTCAAACAGATCGCCACAAATTTCATATCCCATGGATTCAGAAATCCAAGACCCCTGTCATTTCTGCTTGTCCTGCAGTATACTGCAGTAAAGGGAACAGAATACACTGCCAAGCCAGAAGAAAATGAAATCTGTTTGCTCTGGGGAGTATCGACCTCTTCTTTCTGTTTTATTGTACTTTTCTTGCTGAAATTGATGTAGCTAACTTTATGTAACTATGCAAAAATGTAGGTAAGTCATTTTAATCCATAAAGATGCATAACTTTACTCTTTTCCTTCCACCTCCCTTCCCCTGGTATGTTTGTAGCTTAAGAAGCTCTTGCTGGCTCCAGCCAACACTCAGCTGAATTACAATGAATGCAGTGGTCTCAGCACACAGAACCATGCAAACACTAATCACAGGATCAGAACAAGCCCTGTGGTTGTTAAGGTACAAACTTCATCTTTGTAATAAGTAAAAAAAGAAAAATTGTAACAAGATCTTTTATGGTTTCAGCAACCAAGCAAGCAGTGGATCTGTATGTGTTGTGTTAATCTGCCTGCTATCTTGCAACTTTTTTTTTTTAAAAAACAGATTATAGACTGAGTTCAGAAAATCACCTGAGCTCCTTTATGCTCTGAATATTT
The DNA here is from genome assembly GCF_023634155.1 of Falco peregrinus. Lineage (NCBI taxonomy): Eukaryota > Metazoa > Chordata > Aves > Falconiformes > Falconidae > Falco > Falco peregrinus. The sequence goes on from NC_073722.1 coordinate 32,777,882, forward strand.
AATTTGTGCTTTTTCTCTTGGCAGAGTTCAGTTGCAGTCCCACCGTCTGTTGCTCTCGCTTACTTTATTGATACACAGAGTAGTAGGGGGTCCAATAAAATTTGCTGATGGGCTGGTGTTGTTTGTGAGTGACTCCAGGATGCAGGACTGTCATTTTACCAGCTGTCTGAGCTAAGAAAAATGACACTGGGTTCTTGGCAAAAGTTGTATATTAGCCATTAATTGGATAGAATGGGGGCTCTGGCATAATTCTGTTAGCAGACAGTATTAAACAATGTTTGTCTTGCCGTTCACTGTAACTGAAAACGGAGCGTTTAGGGGTACTTAAGAGAGTTGTGAATACTGGGCTCAAGCAATCAGCAGCAAATTAAGGTTTAAACCAGCTTATATTTCTGTTCACAGTAAAGGCGCTGTAGGGTCTTGTTAGTTACATGTTGCTGAGTGAGAACATTGAAATGTAGGAGAAATGAAATAAAAAGCTGCATAAATGTAATTTAGGAATTTTAAATGTAATTTTCTTTCCTTGTTCTGCAAACAATTATTCACAGCTCATAGATCTAGTACACTTAGACTGAACACTTCATTGAAAATCTCATCTCTTCAGAAAACCTGTATCCATTCTGATAAGGTTCAGCTCACTAATTTTAGCTTTATTTTGTTTTATTTTATTTTATTTTATTACACCCTGATTTTAAGGCTGAGAATTCATGGAGCAATAAAGCGAAGAGCATTTGTCAACAGCAAAAGCCTCAAAGACGTCCCTGCTCTGAACTTCTCAAGTATCTGACTACAAATGATGACCCTCCTCAGACCAAACCAGCAGAGAACAGGAACAGCAGCAAAGAGAAATGCACCTCCAAAAGGAAGCTCCATCTGCAGTCTCAGACAAATCATCTGCAAGGTAGGTGTGCGACCGCAGAACACAGCTTTGGTACCAGCAGTAACACAGGGAAGCTGAAATACTGCAGCTGTGATACCTTGATACCTCGTCTGTTCTGTGGATTACTGTTGTAAATCCAGCATCTTTTCTGTGTAGGGAGAATAATGAAGTTAGAATTAGTTAGCTAGATTTAGCTTTTTAAAAAATTTAATCCTGTCTCTGTTGCCCCAAGCCTCAGAAAAAGAATCTCGGGGAAAAATATGTTTAACAAATTCCACATGTTAATATACCAAGCTAGCTGGAGATACTTATTCACAGAGTACTGTACCACTAAGAAATCATTATTCCCTTAAATAAGCTGGGCAGGCCAGTTCATTAGTGAGCTTCTTTCTTTTTTGCTAGCGTAAAACTGAAGGCATTGTTAACCTGCCACATAGTCCTTAAGAGACAATAAATAGTGCTCTCACTGCTACAGAGAAAGCAATAAATGTGTCATTCCTGTTAAAGCTGGGATGCTGGTTTGTAATTTTGTTTTGTAAATAGTTGAAAGTTTAGCTGCCATCCTGATCTTTCTCTCTCTTTTTAGATTCTTTATGGCCAAAACTAAACACTTGTGTTGACTTTTAGTATCCCCCAATGCATAAAGAACTGGTCTATATTACAAGTACCTTCTGTGACAGAAATGCAAGAGCTTAAAGCCCCCCCCCCCCCCACTTTCTGTCCCTCTCTTCCCCTGCCTGTTTTTCCAACGTAAAGGAAAGCTGTAAAAGCTTATGAGCCCAAAGGGAGCTTTTTTCAAAGTTCCTGTTACTTTAAAATACATCTATGTATGTACATTGGCCTGGCATCTAGCAGGCCAGGTGCCTATCTCAGTCACACATAGTGCGTATCCTGGATGGCTCTGCTTAAGTCAATGGAAGTTATCTGGCTGCAACAGAGATCAGGATGTGACCCTAAATGTGGTGTTCTGGTATTTTTGAAGCAACAACTGTAAACTGTATATGTGGGTTTTTTTTCTTTTCCACTCCCCCTTCCCTGCATTTTCAGCCCCCATCAGATCTAATTTTTCACTCTTCACTAGGAAGTATAAGCAAATTTAACAAAAATAATCTTCCCTTCCCACCGCTAAATACCCTTCTTGCTGCTATACATTCTGACATCCTAAGTATAGTTTTCCCCATTATGGTCTCAGAGTCTCTGAACAATGTCTCTTGTAAGAAAGAAATCCGGCTGCCCCTAGAGCTTCTTGGATGTCAGCTGCCACTCTTTCTGGATGGCTGGATGGCTTCAGCAGCCTGCTTCACAAAAAAAATCCAGACTGAATGTGCGCTTGTAAAACTTGGGTCTCTTACTGCAATGGTACTGATATGTAGACCTGCCAGAAGTTACAGGGGGCTTTATTAACACTGTTGGGTGTTAAGGTGATACATGATAAGGTATATCATGTATACATGCTGTATGCACATGCTTGTTCTATACAGACTTAGGTTCATTTGCACACACATAAATACAGATTATAAAATCTTCCTATTCGGATCAGAGCTGCATTTTGCCGCCAGCTGAGGCAATTGTGTAGATTCTGTGCAAAAAAGCAGGGCACAGAAGGAGAGGTTAGGAAAGTCCAAAGGGACGTAAAGCTAACTTACCAGTGTTTAGCAGATGACTGTGACTTCAGTGGTGTTGCAGGTGAAATTTCAGGCAGGGAGAAATTACTCTCTTCTTTAATTCCTGCAGTTTAATTTACAGACTTCTGAAATGTTTTTTCATCAAATTTGCCTCATACACCAATATATGACTTCAATATCAATGGATTTGCATATAATACAAATACAGGAATATAATGCTTTCAGCTTGGACAGTCAATTCATGCAGAATCAACCTTGCAGATTTAACTGATATTTGCAGACCTGCAGACATTTGTTCATACATTTAATAAGAAGTACAAGAAAATTGGCTCCATCTGTTTTAAAAAATAATCAGGATCTAATACTTTCTTTCAAAGTTAAGGAGAGCTCACAAAGGATTAGTCAAATGGTATTTTCCTTTAGGGTTACTGTTGCAAACATATTGCAAACCCATGGGACTGTCCATAAACCCATTCATGCCAAAGATCATCTGTGGTTTTGCACTGAAATTTGCCTGTGAGGAAACTTGGTTCTTTTGAACCTGAATGTTTTCAATTTACAGGGACAAGCAACTTCATGTGAACCCTTTTTAATAAGAAAAAAACACACCGCAGTAGACCTTAAAACTCTAATAAACAGGCACCGTGGAAAATCATAGTGTCTTGGCTAAATATTTACACTTCCAATAGCTGTATGTGAGACAAAATCCTTCGCAGGAATACTGTTTGGTCAAGCCCTTGCCTAGCAATAAGAAAACTGATGGGTGTTTTGGTATGCGAATTTCTCAGTGGGAGAGCTCAGTGATATCTGCCTAAAATGAATACGTACGGGTGTGAGATAGCACCTTGGTTCTGTGCCCATGTCTGGCAGATTTGCAGTGTGCCTCAGTGCTTCAGAATTTTATATATACATTCTTATGTGGGACTATTCTGTGGGACTAATGAGAGCTAGAATGAGACTTTTTAGAGGCTTAAATAGCTCTTACACATTCAGCTTCCTTAGAAAGCCTAAATTGGTTAAGAGCATATAGATTTTTATCCTTAAAAAAAAAAAAAAAAAAAAAAAAAGTGGAAGCCTCTGCATAAAATTTTATTCCAGAGCCTTGCTGTAAGGTCCAGGGTCTTTTAAAGCCAGTTTTACCTCTAGGTAGCCACTGGCAAACAGTATACCTAGATATATGTATAATACACACAAAGATATGTCAGGTTACCGTCGGTCTCACCGCACCTGGTTTATGCGCAAATCAGCGGCAGTGCTGGATCAGACAAATAACCCTTTGAGGTGCATCTCCTCACTCCGACGGTGACTTCTGAGGAAGGTGAACCCGAGGTGAACACCTGAGCTTCCAATTCTAACTTTCATATGGAGAGGAGGCGAAACAATATGCAGCTCTTGAGAATTGAGTTAATTTTTTTTTAAAAGTAATATTACTTCGGTAATGCTCTAGAGCTTATAAAAGTAATCAATTTGCATATAAAATCCTTTAATGTTGATGGGAGCTCCAAGCCTGGAATGAATACGAAATACGCAGTAGTGACACTCTGGACAAAAGATCTGCAGTGCAGGAGTGTTCAAGGGGAACATTTTGTCTTAAGTAATTAATCTGCAGAAGAGATCCCCTGCTGTTGTTCTTGGTACAATGCTCTCTGCGTTTAAACATCAATCTAACTTCTGAAAAGTAAAATTTGCAAGTAATATTATTTTTAATTTTTAAACATTTTACTGGCAATTAAAAGAACCTTAGTTGTATTACAGTATCCTAGTTCTTGGCTTGCTTTGGGAAAAAGCAAGTTTGCGTGAATAAAAGCTACAAAGACTTGTAGTTTTATAGCTAGAGCTTTGTTTTTTGTGTATGTTGGGATTGTGGTGCTGAGAATTTCAACTCCATTTTTACCATCTGTGACTTTGTCCATGGCTTGTCATAGTTTACAGGATAATTTGCAGAAATTTGGACTATAACTGGTTGGACTGTGGCCTCGTAGAAACAACCTATTCTCAGTGCTACATATAAAATTGTATATTGTAGAAGTAAAATTAACTGAATATTCATAACGTTCTGTTACTTTGTAGTTACTCTGCTGCTTCTGTTTCCAAATAAAACGTGAACTGTAGTCTAAATTAACTCTAAGAGAAATAACATTTTCACAGAGAATCCTGTAGAGTTCTCCATTGATTTTGAACATGTACCAGTTTTCTGAAAGGTTCTTGGCATTTGGGTTGTATACTGTATTTCAGAGGTACAGTGATTGATGTAAATCATTGTTGAAATTTAGGTGCCCTTTTGGTACCAGTAATAAGGAATCAGGATGAGTCTCCTTATTTATCTATTGAAGATACACTGCAATGGCTATTGAACTATCAGAGCTCAGCCCTAACTGGCTAACATGGGGTTCCAGCACCAAAATAAAAAATGTTTTTAGTATATGTTATGCAGTGTTTAAATATTCTGTAATTGTTTTCTTTTCCCCTTTAGCCAAACCAACAAGTTTATCACTTCCATTGACGCCCGAGTCACCAAAGTAAGTACTAAAAAGTGCAAACATTTATAAAAGGGAGGGGGGTTCAATAGATTTTGGCTACAGCAACTCCATTTCAGCTTGTTTTTATAAATGTGCCCTGTCTTCCAGTGATCCCAAGGGTTCCCCATTTGAGAACAAGACTATTGAACAAACCTTAAGTGTGGAACTCTCTGGAACTGCAGGTGAGAAATGGGGAGTGCTGGTTCTTCCTTTAAGCATGGCTTGTGTGTGTGTTTGTTCATTTTAATATACCACATGTGCACCAAGGTCTCACAGAGGTCTCCAGCAGGTTAACTTCAGTGCAGTTTAGCATTGACTTTTTATCCAGTTACCTGAGAAGGAATGTGTTTGAAAATATGGCTCCAAACCTACACAAGAAAGCATAATTTCTGGGAAAATATGAATGAAACCATTTATCTGTTATACTTCCCCATTTCCCCACAGATTTGTGTACTGCTGAGCACCATCTTTCAAAGACAAACCCCACAGCACAGTGTAATAGATGTTACAGATGGAAAAGTTATGTCATCTAGTCTGTCTCCAGGCCGGTCTAGGGCTGTACGTGACTGCATGTTTCAGTGCTTTGTCAATTCTAGATTAATATGTCACAAATAACAGCTTTCTCCTCTACCACTGAAAAACTATTCCATAGCTTAGAGGTAATTTTTAAAATTGGTGTTCGTTTTATATTCTTGCTTTCTCTTTATTTCTTCTGTTAGCACACTTCACACAACCTCCCTTTATCCTCCTCCTCCTTCGTCCAGATCCCCGGTGGTTGTACCTTTTAAAGATTTGTAGATTTTTTTATCAAGTGTTGGTTTAGTTCATGCATCACCCATTGCACTCATTTAATTTGTCTGCTCTTCTTTCCGCTAAAGTCAATTCCTTCAGACTCAGATCTGGTTTATTGCTTTCCTCTGAACTCTGTTTTGCCTCTGTTTTCCTGAAGTGTCCAGAACTGAGCACAAGAGCACACGTTGAGCTCCACCTGAGCTATTGCCAAGACTGTTTTCTTTCTCCATTGTGTAATACTGAAAAACAAGAGATGTACTTGGCATGTGTTTCTCTCGGGGTAACAGCGGATTGTAAATTATGTGATCTCTAGTGTTTTGGGGGGCATTGCAAAGTATGTCTTCCAGTACCATAAATCAGCTTGCCGCCCCTAAACCCAGTGGCAGCTTTACACAAGGGCATGCTCAAGTGTATGTACTTTGGACTTTCACCTCCCTACAACCATCATTTCACTTTTTTCAGAAACTTCTTCATTAGTTCAGCATTAAAACACGCACCCTTTTCTCTGACACACCCTGAAAACCTGCAATCTTTATAATTCTTCTCATGACAAAAGGATGCACCTTCCAATGCACCTGCTTGAAAAACCAGAACAAACACGGCAAAATTCAGTCTGTGCAGCAGGATAATCCTGTTCAGTGCCAGCAGGCCTGCAGCACGGAGAAGCCTCTTTTATCGTTACTGGAGAGCAGATCTGTATGAGGGTGCCCATTTGTAAGCACACTGGTAAGTCAGTGCTTAGTGCTGCCAACAGAAAGGGGTAGATGAGGTGACTACAGCAGAGTGGTACAAGCAGCCGTTGAAATCACTGAAGGGAACAGTGTTTTATCCCAGCCAGAAAGTCAGCAGCCTGCTCTTCCCATTAGCTGACTAGACAGAAACGGGTAGTCAGTCTGACCCCTGGATGGTCCTCTAGTGTTGCCTCCATAATGGCAACAGGAATGGCCTTGGTATTACCAAATTTATTCCACTCCATCAGCGTGCACAGAGGACACAAAACAACTCTGTAGTTGTCTTAGGCAATATAACCAGGAGAACTAGTGCATTAAAAAATGCATCAGAAGCTGTGAAACAGCACAACTGGACAAATATGTGGACATGAACCTTCTACTATGAAATCATGATATTTTTCCTTCTGAAAGTAAGTAGAGTCTAGTTCTAGCTAGAAAATAAACTGATAATAATCAGGAAGAATAAGAGTTGGTGAAGCATGTGTGGCCAGGGAGTTGGGGCACTGTTACCAAGCAGCGTACATGATGGTGGATCTCGGACTTTATGTTGTACTTGCTCTGGTCTTCACAGTGCCTGGTGGGGAGGTTTCAGGGGATTGTATTTCATCACTTGGCGGCTGTATTAATCTCGGCCTTCACATACACGTAGATTTTATTTTTATTTTCATATATATATATATATATAAATCTATAACAACATGACTGATTGTGCATGTCTTTTTAACTCATTTGTATTGTAGTAGTGTCTTGTGTCGTGAGTTTGTTTGTGCTGGAAGCAGGCAGGTACATAACAGAAACAACCTGGAGTACTGAAGAACTTACAGCATATGTGAGTAAATCATGGCAGAATCGGAACCCGCTTCAGTTAAAAAAAAAAAAAAAAAAAGTGGAAAAAAAATAGTGGCAATAGTGATTAATAATACCTTGGAGTTCTTTAGTGAGACCCTGGCAACTCCAAATTATATCCAGATAACCACATTGCTCATTGTCCTTATATAGGGCAGCTTGCACTGTACAAGCACTATTTATTATAATTTAAATAGGAGTTGCCTTGATCTCACTGCTGAATTGAAAAGACCATTAGCAGTGCTGCTCGCACTATCGAAGCACAAAGTATTTTAATATAAATAGCATCTCCCTTGATCTCTCTGCTGAAAACAACATTGGTTCCCTCACTGATGAATTAACTATAGAGCAGGAAAATAAATAAATAAATAAAAGCATTTCCCACATGAGCCATCAATCTTCGTCACACTCACATTTTGGATTCATGTATCTAAAGTCAAACTGAAACCGTTCACTTGCCGATGCTGTATCTTGCTTTACAACGGATTTGTTAGTAGTTGTGATCGTAACTGTGTCCTCCCTAAAACTGTCAAAACATTGATTTGTCAAATTACAAGGAACAAATATTTATTTGGAAGTGTTTCCAAGCCACACAACACTTTGCCATGCACTTTAAGTAAGTGGCCTGTGATAGAGGGATAAGTCCATTGCTATCTAAAATCCCAACTCCTGCAGCTGATTTCTAGTGCTATTCTAGGAAAAATGGACCAGAACATCATGATATGGAGGGAGTCCTAGGTGATGATAACGTAGTGGATGAAATTTCTGTGTAAGGAGAGTCTCATTCTGTGTAAAAGGCTAGCAAGAGGTCCTTCTGCCTTTGTTTCCACAGCTAGCAGCATTACCAGCACCTTGCTAAGAGGCCATGGGCTTGGGTGTCTCTAATGTCTTCCAGGAACATGGGATGCTTCTGTGTCACTGGAAGGCCTCTTTCCTCTTCGTTACCAGTCAGGCTGAGGGGGCACCTGCAGGCACAGGCACTAGGAAGATAACTCACCCTCTGTAGGTGGCTGTTTCTCTTGGTGATTGAGGGCGCTTCAGTGATTGTCTTAGACTTTCTGCTGAACTTCTACATGCCAGAAATAAGATGGCATGGCTCCTAAATGTTTGAAATTCAGCACGCTCTGTTCTCTCGGTGTCTTTTTAAACCTTCACTCCTAAATAGCCAAAGCCATCATGTAAGCGCATGAAGTGAGTTTACACGCTTAAGGCTCAGTCAGTAACTGGAAGGTTATTTCCACCCTCTTATCTACGACTAACTTGGTAGAAAGTCTCTCATTTGCACATAGATCCCGGTAATTTACCTAAGTGTAAAACTCCTCACCGGTCTTTCTTGGGTTCAAAATTTGATTCCTCCAAAAAGATGACAGAAAAGGCTGTATGAACACGATCAGCTTGAATAATGATTTGGAATTCATGAGCATCCTTGAGGATACTTATACCCTGCTATTTGCCCACCTCTAGATCTGGGTTACCTCTTAGTTGTCAGAACTAATACTTAAAATCTGTGATGTAAGAACTTGTTTGACCTCAGAATGATTTCTGATAAAATGAGATGTGAGATGGAGTTGTCCAGAGGGAATACAATCTAGTAAATTATTTGATATTTTCAGGCGTCTGTGTTTATTCTCTGCAGCACTGACAACAGGATTAAACTGAATACTCAACAAGCCTGTAGTTGTTTATTATATGATGGCTATTTAATTTTATTATATTTTCCTGGCTTCTGCAATCTTGTGCCACACAAAAGCTCTTCTGATTCTTTTACTGAATTGAGCTCTTATCTTGTGTTCAGTGTTTTAAGTGGCCTTAAATAATGTTTCCCTTGACAATCCATTTTTAAACTTAAAAGGTATAAAAGAATTCATTTTCAATGCCTCTCAAAAGCCCAGTGTACATGTAGAAAGGTTCCAGAGCTGCGTTCCCCAAAAGGCACTAATTCTCAGCCCCCTCAAAGCACAGCAAATGTCATCAAACATTTAAATGCAAACGGTAACGGTAGAGTTTTAGGAAGATCTGTGTCTATGTAAAACAGCATTGCAAATCAGTCCTAAAAAGTCAAGATGTCACATTTTATGCAAAGGCACTCCCCTAATTTCTGCTTATCAATCTAGCTGAGCTAAATGAGTTACTAAGGGTTTGGTTTTTTTTTAGTGGAGTTCTGGAATGTATCAAAAGTAGTTTCACTCTCTCTTGAAAGAAGTCGCTCAGCCAAGGTGGCAGAGACGGCACACATGCAAACACCTCTTGTTGCACAGACATGGGGAGTGTGGTGCTGCTTCGGCAGCAGTGCTGGCAAATTGTTGTACGCTATTTTGAAACCGAAGATCACTGAGTGAGTTCTTAGTATATAGACAGAGCAAGGCAAAGTGCAAACGTACCATTTACCGAAGCCATTCAATTAAAGAAAAGTCCCTACAAAGAAAATGGTTTTATAGCATGTCATGAAAAAATACTTGGCTTTTACTTTAAAAAGAAAAAAGACTGTTTAAGGGGAATGATTGCAGAGTATGTACCACTTCTAACAGATTTGCTGTGCAGAAGTACATAAGTGTGAGTGATGTAGAGGTACTTGTTTATTATAGAGCACATTTCAATGCAGTAATCATAAATATTGCTAAGGTTGTGCTCTGTTGAAATATGACCTACATACTCTTGATTGTTTGTGTTACGTGATTTGTCTGACACCCATTACATTCTGGGTAATGGCAGCCATTTGTTGCTGTGCACAGCAGGCTCTTTTGACAAAAGAAAATAGGCAGCAATAAAAAAGCTATAGTCTGAATTACATTCTGCACAGCGCTGCACTGCTGAGAGTTTGTGCAAGTGTGTTAACAATGCTCTGAACTGCCTCTTGTCAGCCTTCAGCCCGTAATGGCCATCTGTCCTTCCATAAATCTGTCAAAACCTGCTAAGTTCAAGAGAGAGCACAGAATATACCTTGTACTGTCAACGTTAAAATGTACACATTGGTGGAGAAACCAGCACGTATGAAATAATCCAATGGTTATAGATTACTGTAACGCTGTTGATGTGGGATCATGGCCCTCAGTGAAGATTACCAGGGATTAGTGTGAAGATGAGCATGTGTGCAGCCAACTGGTTTTCTCAAAGTTCATGGTTTGGAGATTGGTCATGGGACATGCTGAAGGTGGACTCCGCAGTGGTGACATGAATTCAAAACTTTGCTCCCTCCTCCATCCCCCGGTGGAGGTTTGTTCAAAAGTTAAATGAACATTTTCCAACTTTTATCTGTTTCTACTTGCCTGTGCACTTCCTGCTTCTGCTGAAAACCAGGAAAAAAGCCAAAATGCCACGAGGAAGCCCTTTCTTAGGCTGTCCCCAGCACAGTTCTGCCAGCAGAAGAAGTGCCAGTAAATTTAGCTCAGTCTGTACTTTTGCACGGGGGTTTTTTTGGTAGGGTTTTTTTTCCCCTCCTCTAAAGATTGTTGGACTCCTTCTCAGGCTTCTGGGAATCATTGTGCTCAGTGTTTAGCTTGCTTCCTGCTGGGGCTAGCTTGAAAAAAGTGGAAATGGAAACAGTATTTTATTTTGAATACTGGATTATCTCTGGGGGGGGGGGTTGCCTGAAATTCTTAAATATGCATTTTCATTGTGGTGTGGTTGTATTTCTGGTACATTCTTTCGTAACAACTACATCCAAAAAATCAGTAACTACCACCAAAGCTTCTCATGGGCTGTGTAATTTCTAGAGTAAAAGTGACAGTTACAAAATTTTTTATCTAGAAAACAGTCTTTGCTTACTGACATCTCTGCTGAATCTGAGCCTGAAGTTTTAGCCTGGAAATTATTACCGCAGAATTTGAAGAGGGCTGTTCTCTTAATTTTGCCAAAAGTTCATTTGCTATTCAAAAATACTTGTTGGGGAGCAGGTAGATAAGGTGTGAAACACATACTGCTGACTCAAGTGAATTTTTGGGAAGGAAGAAAAGAATTGCAGACGCAAATTAAAGGAAATAGTTTAACAGTGATGACTTTGCACAAAACATTTTCACTATTATTTTCAGATTTGAGGTAACTAGAGTAGGTATCATTATCTTTGCCTCAGTTTCCCTGACTTTTGTGGCATTAGGTAAAGTTTTCACATAGCCCCCTGTAGCTCATAACCATTTTTTCCAATCGTTCAGACAAAATCAAGCTTCTCTCTCATGTCAAGTATTCATGCCTTGGTACTCCTATCTTATTTTTTTCTGGAACAAATTCATTGCAGCTAATGCAATGGGACTCCCAGTCTCCATTTATGCTCCTTAGGGAGCACTATGCATTGATGGACACTTTTTGTTCTTTACAGCAAAACACTATAAAACATGTTCCATTTGCATTGATCTGCTGAGCTCTGTTGCATGGTTAAAAATACAAAACAAAACTCTGTAGTCATGTTTGAAATACACATTTCCTGTAAGTGTGTCTGCCCTCTCTTTTCATTCTTGCTATGGAAGTAATGGAAAGCTCATTGCTTGGACTAGAAGAAATCTGGGGCAGCATCAGGCTCTGGAGTGCTTAAGGAAGGTCTGGATTATCTAGGAGAGCTCCCTAATCTCCATCTAATTTATTAATTTTTAAGCATATATACTTATAAATTACACTGGGGTCAACTGAATGGAAACAAATTTTTCAAACATAGCATACTAAGTACCTTCCTGAAGAGTAATTATTTCCTGAACAGTGGCTGATGTTTGCTGTTACTGTGCCTGGATGTCCTGGGTTATCCTTTTGTAAAGTCTAAAGAAATTCTATGATTTCTACAGAAAATATTAAGAGTTATATTCTAACCTTATAAAAATAATTGGAAGATGCTGCTTCAGTTCCCCATGCTGGAATGGGCTGTAGTCCATCCAGCAATTTTGTCTCACCATAGTGATAGAATCTATTGCAGTTAAGTGAACAATTCTGGTAGTTAGTGTTAATCTTAGAATACTGTCTGTTTCGTTTTGACTCCCTGCTTCGTGACTCTCGCTAATACTTAGTACCAAATGCAGTGGTTCATTACAGTTGCAGTTGCCCTATTGTTCACTTGAGTTTCAGTTGCAGAAACACATTTCAGGCAAAATGTATTAGTTATGCTTACAAGAATGTATAATACATACATTAGCAATGGTTTACTAAGTTAATGAACTGTGGAGACAAAAAGTCATTGCGGTCGAGTTGTAGGGTTGCTGTACTTCCTTGCATTGAAGTTCTGCATCCTACCGAGGTTCCTTTGGTGGCACTCATTTATTTTTCTTGGGCTTGCTTTTATTCAGGTTTTTGTCTGCTAATTTCCTCGTGTTTTTGACGGTGCCAGACTTTTGATTTTTATATCAAAGTCTTTTTGATTTTTAACAAAAAAGTCTTTTGTTTTTTATCTCTTGATCTTTTCTATCAAAATCTACAGAGAGAGAGGCAGATGTCATGGAGGAAGGGGAGGGGCAGAAACGATGCTGAAGATTAATGGCAGTGCGTTAGTATTGTTGCTGTTGTTGTTACCAGACCTTCGGTGTCTTGCACCCTAAATACTCTTTATTCCTGATATTAGTAGTGTTAGATTGAAGTGACATAGAACGGGTCTTGCTTTGTATTTCTTTCAAAGAAGCACATGAGCTGCTTTTTATAAACGTTGTGTGTGTGCTTAAAAATACTCTGTTCCTCCTTTTTTTTTCCCCTTAGGCCTAACTCCACCTACGACCCCTCCTCATAAAGCCAACCAGGATAATCCTTTTAGGACTTCACCTAAGCCAAAGTCATCATGCAAGACTGTTGTACCACTTTCAAAAAAGCCCCGCTATAGTGAGTCTTACAGTTCTCAAGGAAATAACCCAATCAAGAAGGGTCCAGAACAGTCTGAGCTGTATGCACAGCTTAGCAAGACTACAGTACTGTCCAGTGGACATGAGGAAAGAAAGACAAAACGGCCCAGTTTGCGGCTGTTTGGTGACCATGACTACTGTCAATCTGTGAATTCAAAATCGGAAATACACATTAAAATATCCCAGGAACTTCAGGACTCCAGACAACTAGAATTTAAGGATTCTTCACCTGGGTGGCAGTGTCAGATTTGTTCTTCTTTAGAACAAGACCAGTATTTCAAGAAAGAGACTTTACAGACAAGTAAGCAGGGATCCCATGGTAATAACAGAAAACAGCTCCAAGACCAGGAAATTCGGGCTGAACTGAATAAGCATTTTGGTCACCCCAGCCAAGCTGTTTTTGATGAAGAAGCAGATAAGACCAGAGAACTAAGGGACAGTGATTACAGTAACGAACAATTCTCCAAACTACCTATGTTTATAAATTCAGGACTAGCAATGGATGGTCTCTTTGATGACAGTGAAGATGAAAGTGATAAACTATGCTACCCTTGGGATGGGACACAAGCCTATTCATTATTTGATGTATCGCCTTCTTGCTCTTCTTTTAACTCTCCATGCAGAGATTCAGTGTCTCCACCCAAATCCTTATTTTCTCAAAGATCCCAAAGGACACGCTCTAGATCAAGGTCCTTTCCTCAACACAGGTCTTGTTCCCGTTCTCCATATTCCCGATCGAGATCAAGGTCGCCCTGTAGTAGATCCTCTTCAAGGTATGGTACAGCAAATTCATGTGTCATCGTCATGGTTAGTAAAACGGAAAACAGCAAAAACATGAAGCAGCTTAAAGGAAAGATAGAAAACCCCAAGAAATAACTTCATCCAGTACAACTCATTCCATTGCCCCTGAGCTGATTAACTCTGAAGGTTACGGGGTTGCAACAGAAACACTTGTTGCCGTTATCCTTTAAATTTGCCAAGCTTACACTTTCTGAGTCCAGTCAGGTCAGCCTGCAGCAGAGCAATTGGTGAGAGATGTACACAACTAACCTTTCCCATTATCTGCGAGCTGCCTGGTGCCAATCTAGCTGCGGTCCCTATCAGATGAGGTTGACAGTGGCTGACTCTCTGCTCTGTGTTAGCTTCAATAAGGAACGTTACAAAAGGGCATGGGGGAAAATCACTTGAGGTCCCTTAGTTGACTAGGAGATCGCAAACTGTCACTGGAAAATCTCACTGGTAGCTTAGAAGAAATTGTAAGTTCGGGGAAGAGGTAAAAAATGGTGCAAGTAGATTCAAACTGAATGACAGAGGTGAATGTGTTTCTTCCTGCAGATCTTGTTGCTATTACGAGTCCAGCCACTGTAGACACCGAGCATACAGAAGTTCTCCCTTAGGTGCAAGATCACGATCCAGATCACCGTACAGTCGCAGACCCAGGTAGTGTGTTTCGCCTGCATTTGATTTGCTTTGCAGCTGGTTCTCAAGAGATAATGAAGCATTCTAGAAATTGTATTACTAATTTTACATTCACAAATGCAGGTGCTTGATTTAATGACTAAGTTATGTTTCCTAGATATGACAGCTATGAGGAATATCAGCATGAAAGGCTGAAGAGGGAAGAATACCGCAAAGAGTATGAAAAACGGGAATCTGAAAGGGCCAAACAAAGGGAGAGACAGAGGCAGAAAGCAATTGTAAGCACTGTGAAGATAACTTTCATTTTGAAAGATTTCTGTTTCTTTTCATAGATTTCTACAGCTAGATCTCAGACTTTTATTTTCTTTTATAAAATTAAAAACAAAAGACTGCTTACATGTGTTTCTTAGTATTTAGAATTTTAGGCAAATATGTGTTTTCATAACAATTTGTGGGTTTATATTACAATTCTAATTTTTTCAGTTTCTATAAATTGCAACTCTTCAAGTTTTTCATAGTGAAAAGATACAAAGGGCTTACTAGAAGAAGGTTTCATCTCGGACAATTAAAAGTGAACCAGTCTATTTCCTACACAGATCTATCAGTGAACCTGCATTTTATACTGTATATCACCTACCAGAGTGCCAATAATCAATGTCCCTTTTCTATATTCCTGTTTTTTTTACATAAGCAATGTAAGGAGTCAGCTTACATACCCATCACAGGACTTTCATAGTAGCTGTAACTGTCTATACAGAGGGTGCAGATAACAGAATTCAAAACTGGGATCCAAAAGCATGAGTTTAATTTTTTTTTTCTCTGCCTATGACTTGGTTAATTTTTAAGTTATTTTTAGCAAAATAAATAGTCTGAAGACATGATGCAATATAAAAATGTGACTTAACACTGGCCCTTTTGTAATGAATATGTATTACTTAATTATTTTGTTCATCAGTGTTCTGTGTGAAACACCTGAGGTGAAGGAAATACCCATGTGGGGATGAGCAACTCACTTGGCTGTTGTAGCAGTATGACAGAAGAATGGCTATTCAACAGACAGGCAGCTTTTGCACCTTTTTAGCTCACTGTTGACAACTGTGCGATAGTTTTGATAAGTTGGGAGCTGCTATGAATCTGGACTTCTCTTGTAGTTGCTAAGCCCGTTTGGTGGCTCACCTTAACACTTCCCACTTGGTTTTCTGTGTATTTCAATTTTACCTTCACTGCTGTTCTGGCTGTGCTCTGGCTCTTGCATGAACTGGTGCAGACTGGGACATTTCATCTTCGTTTCCAGATTTTGCTTTAGTGCTCTGTCCAGGCCTCACCAAAATGAATAGATCTTTTTTTCCACTGCCTTTAGTGGACTTTGTAGTAAAAGGTGATTTGTCTCAGACTCGGCAGCATTTCTCCTAATACTTACACCTATAGAACTGGGAGTAGACTGGTGTAGTCTACAGCAATGAAAAGTTCTGGGAGGGAATAGACACCTTTATTTTCTGATTTTTGTCTCTGCTGCTGTTATTCGTAGTAAGCTTTGTCAAATCATTTAACTTTTCTCTGCTTCAGGTACCCGATCTACAAAGTGTGGGTGATAGGTGTATTTTGTAAAAGCATGAGATTTAGAGCTATAACATGCTCTGCTGTGCTGATCTGAAATTCAGTGAAGGCAACGGAATGATTCTGCTTGGCTTCAGACAGGGCTATATTTAAGTCAATTGTTGCAGTTTGTTTTAAAATATCTGGCTTCCATATGCTTAGAGATGAACACTACCTTCCAGCAATCATAACTTACACTGACTGTTCTCTCTCAGATCTAACACAAATTAGGGATTCAAGTAGACCTCTGTCATGGGTGTATCTTGCTACTTCTCAATTACTGTACCTTACCAGTATAAATAAACATGAGTCCTGCTGAGGAGGTAGAAAATTGGATTTAGTTTAAAACAAACAAATATTTGGCAAGTAGCTAATCAAGAGAAAAAGAGAAAGGAAATAAAAGAAACTGAAAACACTCCAGATATGCTGCATTATAACTTCCTACATAAAAAATGTTAGGCGTTTCAAAGCCAAGGTTGAATTTATTTTCTTTCTAAAGTGAGCATTGTCATGTTAATTAACTTCATTAATGAAATCATTTATTAATAAACATACATAAACCAGAACTAAAAAATAAATAACAATAAACAGAACATAGCAAAAACTTAAAATCCGGTCACCTATGTAAGAGCTGCAGGAAATGTAGATGAAATCCTATTAACTCCTGTATCCAAAGTTTATCAGCACTTTAAAGATTTGTATTGAATCATGCCAGTGTATTCCCTGTGCAAATAATTAGGGGTTAGGGGTTAGGGGACAGCAGAGAAGGGGAAGCCCTGATCGCATGAGGTCAGTGATAAAACGTGTATTATTTCTAGCATTTTCTGCTCCTTTTCTTACCCCTTTTGGCTTATGGGTCTCTTCTGTGTTACTCCTTTCTTGATGGACTCAGCTCATTTATTGTTCAGCCACAAGAATCTCCTCTCTTTCCTTGAACTCTTTCTACAGTCCCATAAATTTAGATTTCTTTGCTCTCTGCATTGGGGAGTTTTTTAGTTTCTTTCCAGACCATTCTCATGCTGCCAGAACTGATTCATGGCCACGTACCTCCAGATACTGTTAAAAAGAATACCCCAAAGACTGGGCAGTTACTAATGGCTCAGGTGTTACACAGGGCAGGTGGCTTTTCCTCATTAGAAGCACCGCGTTACGATCTCAGGAGGTAGTTGTAGAAAGGATGCATATTGGAAAGGGAACGGGAGTTATGACTAAGCTAAAAGCCATCAAGTATTATAGGTTCAATATCTAGAACTGGCCTCCATGTGACAACAAAAGTGGGAAACCTAGGAAAAAGAAATGAGAAAAAAATCGCACGTATTTTAATCTGTCAAAACCATATGTGAAGAAATGCTCTCTCATTGTGCAGGCAGCTTGTATTTTGGCAGATGTGAAGACATACTGGCAGAATGCTGAGGAGGCTTGTTTTAGAAGCCTGTGCTCACGCTGTGTAGCAGAGGCGTGTTTAAATGGCTGGCCCTTCAGTCTTGCACACAGTGTGCACCTTCTCTGCAGTAGCTTCAGAGCAGCTAGAAGCCTGGGCTAGCATTTCCCTGTATGGATTCCTGAATTCCTATCCAGACTTACAGCTTTATCAAGGTGGCTTGACTTGAAAAGGTACTGTGATATTCTTCTCATCCTTTTCTTCTTTTCCCCTTTCCAGTTACTGGAGATTCAGTGCCTTTTTTTTGTGGATTGGGGTCTTAATTTTGAGCAGTCACGCTTGAAAAATATGGGCTGAGCCCACAAGATACTTTTCAGTTGGAGAGTTACTTGTCATTCATTCATTCATTTATTTATACTCTTGATCATGATGCCTTTGCTAACTGGGCAATTGTTAGCATAGTTTAGTTTGATCTTGACTTGATTTATTTCACTGGCTCCCCATTTTGCTTTAGAATGGGTCCTCACTGAATGTAAGGATGGTCTGCCACTGAGACTTACTTAACTTTATAATGCCAACCAGATCATAGCAGTAACAATTCATCATGAAACTGGAGGAGCAACTGCAGGACAGGATCTGATGAGGGCTTTGTAGAAGTTGGGGTCCTACCCCCAACCAACGTAGATCCCAATGAACTGCCAGGAAGACTGAGAACCCCTTTTTCCTTCTGATACACCCCAGAAAATTTCAGTTATGTGGGCTTTTATTCCAGCAGCTCATTAGACCCTGTGGCAAATACTTTCCAAGGCATGGTGTCAGAAATACAGTTCGCACATTTCAACTCTGGAGTCACCTGTTCATGGTTCACCATTGACGCGGTGCACCAGGGCTGGGAGGTTAAACTGTCTGTGTTCTGGATCTCTTGCTACTCTGCCGCTCTGGCCATGATGCTGACTGACTGTCACATCCTCTCTGCAGCTCACTTACCGTGTGCACTGGCTGCTGCCAGCAGGTATAACAAGCTTTTGTACCCGAGTATAACATTACTGTTAATATTACTACTTTTCATTTTTAAGTGCTGACAGCCTCCATGAGACAAGTATCAAGAGTTCCTGTCCCATAGAGCTTACAGACGTAAGAAGATGAATGTGCTGTGAGGCCACTGCAGCGGAAAGAAATGCATGGTTTCAGAGAAAATAAATTGTTCTACAACAGGAAGGCAGGAGAAAGGTGGTTTCATAAGTGAGTGCCTGGCTTCTCTAAAGTCTAAAACCAGAGTCAGCCTATAATGGAGTGCATTTCCACTAATGAAGGGTCCAGTGCACGTTGTATATTTAGTCTGGATTGTTTTGCCGTTGTTCGTCGTGATGGCCTTGATCCTAGACACTCTAACTTTGCTGTATGAGTTGCTGAAAATGGATCAAATGGATTACCTAAATCTTGAGGTTTACTGGTCCACCATTTTTCTAGCGGTCACCATGGAGTGTGGCTGAACTGTTCTTCAGATGGCTGCACAGCAGCATTTGACAATTTTGTGTGATGTTCTTTCTTTCTTTTTTTTTTTTTTTTCAGTTTTGCCATGCATACTTGCTGACAGGTCATACTTACTTACTCTTCTTTAATACAGAATCTGAAGAAAAATTTTCTTATTATTATTACGTCGGAATATTAAGCTGTAATGGCTTTTTCCATCCATAGCATTTCTATTTTTGAAACTCTGTCTAGCCATTCCCATTGCACTTTCACAATGGTATGTCGCCTCCAGCTCTAAGGATAAAAGTCTTCATGGCTTTCTACTGGAAGAGGAAAGAAGTCACTTGCCATGGAAGGCAACACAGGCACAGGGCTTGCACCCAACCATCTGCCTGTGCTGGTGGAAGCAGAAGAAACTTTGACAAGTCCATGGCAGACCCCACCTTTAAAGTACCCCGGATTTCTTCTCTCAGCTTCACATGAAATGTTACCTGGCTTTTAGAGAACCAGGTATGCACCACAGATGTTCAGACAGAAAGTGGTAGGTGTAACGAGGGCAGCAGCACTATGCGGTGTCACCTCTGGAGTGGCTGCCTTCAGTTCCCACAGACCCTGCTTAGCAGCACCACGGGCAGGCAAAGAAACAGGTGTTGGGTGAAGAAGCCTAGTACAAAAAACCATATGAAAACTAATAAAGCTGTTCATCTGTGCTTTAGTTCCTTGTGAAATACAGGATGGGAAAACAAAGTGTGGGGGGGGTTCAAGACAGAAAGATCCTTAGCATCAGTGAATGTTTTGTTTTGCAGGATGAGCGATACCTTTATTGACCCTTAGATGTGTAAGGCATATCCTGGTTTTGTTATCTCAAGTTTTGGCATTCTAATGCTTTAGTATTTTCGTTTGAAACTTGAAATATTGTTTTACAGTCTGAGATTTTCTGCCACATCTGCTTATTCAAATGTTTTTACTACAAGGAAGAAAAAGCAAGATTATGAAGAAGGAGCTTTAGATAAACTGAAAGAAGACAGACATGTTGGGCCTGAGGGAGCTGGCTGGACTCTTCTTTCTTCATTTTTTTACCTGGCAAAGCAATAAACTACACTTAAAGCTTATGATGTAAAATAAATCTTCTGTACTTTTGGGAGGGAAGTATGAACAGTATCTTCAGGAATTTCCTTCAGGTTCCCTCTGCCCACATTAAATTGAAAACAAAAGCTTTTCTCTGCCATTCTGTAGGTTTGCAAGTCATATATCATCTCCTCTAACAAGTGCAGTAAAAAGCATACTTAATATGCACATATGGACTTATGCATGTAACTTATTATAAAATAAAGGTCTTTAACATTTAGAGGTATGTTGTAATCTTGTTAGGCTTGTATAGCTTTTATTATTGATGGGAATAAAAAGCAGGTGTCCCTGTGAATACAAATACATTCTTCATAGTTGCTTTAAATAAACCAAAGCTAACCAGGAAACCAGGACGAAGGCAATGCTGTATGAAACCTGTGTTCTCCAGTATCTTACACCATCATGGCACTGCTTGAAAGCAATATTTGAACACATCTCCTCATGCGTGCACACTGGAGGACATATGGTGCATTTCAGCTTTAAATTTGAATTCCCTTAATTTTGCAGGTTTAACTTATTCCCTTAATGATAGTTTAACAGCCTTTTTTTTTTTATTGTTCATTTTTGTTTTATTACAGTTATCTTAAAGGCATATTAGAGATATAAAGGTTATTAGAGGGATAGAAGAAGGAAAAATTGTGAAGGCATGCACACAGGCTTACGGAAGAGCATGCAATAGTTATTTCCCTCACACTGTAATATAACAATCTCCATGTCAGCGAGTGAAACATTATGTTTTTTCAGTCGAGATGTATTATCTCAGCTAAAGTGTATTAGACAGTCTGCTATGTTATGTTCTGCTCCATCTGGTCAGTCATTTAGGTTCAATAGCAAGTATCAATGGAATTGTTTCTTATAAGTGTTTCAGTGCGGTTAAATCCTTGATTTGGTAAAGCAGTCAGAAAAAGTAATTACTTTGCATATGCAGATTTTCCTGGTTTTGAAGTTTATGGCACCCAACCATACTGACAGTAAGCAGAATTAGAATGGGGAAAATGGAAGAAATGCAGATTTCTGTTGCTTGCACTCTGCAGTCCCTGGTTTGCAGAAGCCCTACCCAAACTCCTCTGTCAAGAGGGTCAGAGCTTTACACTGGGACACAGTAGAGACAGAGATAAAAAGCAGCAGCTGTCTGTAAAGTACCCCTCTTCACGAAATTTATGGCCCCCCATGAGCACAATTGTCCTTCTTTTAGCCATGCTGACTTCTCCAAACTGCACTGCTATGGCAGAGAGCAAGAGCAGCTTTTGGACCACATGCTTTGGAAGGCATAACATTTAAAAATTAAAGTGTCTGTCCCAGCAGGGTTATAGAGGACTACCAAGGCAGTCACCTTGGTTCTCTATATAATCAAAAGAGGCAGTAGTTTCAAGTGTCTAAATGAGATACCTGATCCCATTGTTTAAGGAGAGCACATACAGACCTTGGTAGAGCAATCAGGGACTCAGCTGGGCTGACCAGGGAGCTATAAGGGACTCAGGTGATTCCAGTGGTCACTTCTTATGCCATACCTTAGTGGGTAGGGCTTTTGGGTAGGAGTGTTTGATTACTGGATCTCTGTTTTCAGGAGCTTTAAACTCACTTTCATTTCTCAGGAGCTTAGATTAACTGGGTCTGAGCCCCTGAGATTTATGAGGCCAGGAAGGGTCAATGAAAATAGTTGACTGAGCATGCTATTGAGAAGGCGTTTCTGTTGGGAGGCAGATATATATAATTTCAGGGTTTTGCTGAATTTTTATTTTGCATTAAACAGTTCCAGGGAGCAGAGTGCTTTCCTGGGATCAGGGAGCTAAGATTTTGGACCCCATAAGTAGGTGTTCTGATGGTCCCTTTGCCTCAAATGAATGCTCAAGCAAGTAGAAAAGAGGCATCAGCATCATTTCTGTTTCTGCATGTGTTTTGGCCTGATCTCAGTCCTATTGTCCATGAATGACTATTGCCTTATGCCTCTGTGGGGACTTACGGAAAAGATGCATTTTGTGCTGTATCTGAATCGTAACACTATAAGCTACCTGTCTCTTCAGGCTAGGGTGTTTCTGAGCAGGAATGCAAGTCTATATTTAGGTCTCTAGAGCCTTCTGCATCGCGCAGTTGAGGTGCCATTAGCCTTTAGGCACCTTCAGGTTACCATAGTCATGAATTCTCAGCAGTCAGTATAGCTCCTTTGGCATTTGGGACCTAAATCCTGTGCAAGTCTCAGGTGCCAAAGCTGATGGTTTAAACTGACATTGCTCCACTGACTGACAGATTTACCCCAGCTGAGAATGTGGCGGTGCTAGTTTGATTTATGGGACAAGTGTGCGGGTGTGTAAGGAATGAGCAGGACGGCCGGTAGTGCCAGGGTTCTTCAGGCTGGAGGCAATCTGAGACAGGAAGGCTGAGCACCCAAGCCATGTGCACCTGGTGCTTCTTTTGCCCTGATTACCTTAAGGTCAGTGTTTTGAAGATCTCCTTTTGCCTTTTGCTTTGCTTGTAGCTCACTAAATGGCTCTACCCTTGATAAAGCGTTCAGCCAAAAATTCATAAAGTGACTCTCCCAGGGTTTCCTAGTCCGTCTGTCATTCTGCTGAGTGTTTCCACTCAGGAAGGAAGGATTATGACCATGACTTGATCGTTTTAAAACTATCTTTGATGCTTTGCTCAAGTGTCAAATGAACATGCAAATGACAAGCTAGCCTGTAAAATCAAGGGACTTCAGTCACTTTTTTTTTTTTCCCCCGAGGAAACCGAAAGGTAATAGTGACCACAGGATTTATTTTATTGTCCTGCTTCCCCCCAGAAATATTTATTTTAATAAAAGTCATCTTCTGGACCCCTAACAGTTTTCCTTCTATTTTAAGGTATGGATTATGGTCAACAGCTGATTGCAGGATGAATCAGCTCCTGAGTTATCTGAGTTTATAATGCTATGTTTGTAATACATTTTGTTATGCCTATGGTAACATTTATGGAATTACTGTGTTACTTTATACTACTCCACAACTAAGATGGGTTTTGCCCAGTATTGTATAGATGCCAAGAGAAAGGGAGCTCCTGGCTGGGAAGTTTACAGTCTTGAAGGGGAAGTGGCAGACAGCGTGAAAGGGAAGAAGGTGCAGTAGGATACAAAGGGAGCTGTCTGCCACAGTGTGCAGCACAACAGTGACAGCAAGCAGGGAAACTTTCCAGGAGCACACCACCTGACAAATGTAGCATCATATAAATACTTCAGATGCTTTCCGGAGAGAACTATTTCACTTACTAGCAAGATGCAGTAGGTCTTCCACGAGAGACTATTCCTGTAATTATGCATCCTCTGCACATCCATGTGTGTGTATTTGCATGCATATATGTATAGGTTCATCTGTGTTACACATTTCTTAAAAATATGCCTTCCCTGTTGCTGTTTCTAAACAGGAAGAACGTCGTGTGATTTATTTGGGTAAAATAAGACCTGACACAACCCGAACAGAACTGAGGGACCGGTTTGAAGTTTTTGGTGAAATTGAGGAGTGCACAGTAAATTTGCGGGATGATGGGTAAGAACTTTTGAGACTACTTCTTGTTTGGGAGCTGCTGTATGTAAAAAAATATGGCAGCAAGATCACTGGTATGTGCGTTACCAGTGTAAGTGCTGTGACAGATGACATGCTGAATTCAAAACCTTATTTATTTTCTTTCATCCTTATTTATTAATCTTGCTAGTTGAGATTTCCTGTCCCAGAAATAAGTATTTAGCTGCATGACAGGACAATCATGCTGATAAATGGATGCGGTACTTCTGGCATTTCCACTGCTGGATCTCCTGCAAGTTTTTGCTTTCAGGAAGGGGTTACACTAATGTGCGTTAACTCTTCTCGGCTCTTGTCCACAACTGTATTTTTCAATTGCAGAGACAACTATGGTTTCATCACCTACCGCTATACTTGTGATGCCTTTGCTGCTCTTGAAAATGGATACACTTTACGCAGGTCAAATGAACCTGACTTTGAACTGTACTTCTGTGGACGCAAGCAATTTTGCAAGTCTAACTATGCAGACCTAGGTAGGTATTTTACTTTATGCGAATTAAAGTACATAACTGGAACCTTGTAACTTAGGAGAATTCAGGGTTTGCTTCTTTTTTGTTTGCTGTTTATATTATTTAAATGATTGGAGGGGTTAAAGGAAGTGTTTTTCACTTGAAAGAAATTTAAAAGTCTACTGATCTGAGCTCTAACCTGAGCTGGCTTCTTTCAGGCATTTCAGACTCTGAAAATTCTTTTAAAGCCCATTTACATCATTAGAAAAAATAAGTGCCTTCTAGTCAATAATACATTTCCATATTGAAATGATAGCACCACAGAAACCTCCTGCATGCTTTACCATTCATTGCTATGCTATGACTGTTTGGTTCTAATAACCTGATCTGTTTATATGAGTGGTGAACAAAGTAGATACCCCAAAAAATTCATTATGTTTCTTATTTCCTATGAGTTGTGCTGCAGATGTGTGAACTTGCTAGAGACACTCCTTAAACACAATTAATAGTTTCTCATGTTTGAAAGCCAGAAGGGCTTGTGACCAGATCTGACCTTTAGTATAGCAAACGGCCACAGATCTCCAACTGGTGGTTCTCAAATTGCGCATAAGCATCTATGTATGAAGGTGTGCCCTTGCAGGGACTTCCAGTCGTGATGTAAGAGGCTCCAGCCTGTGAAGTTAGCAAATGTCTTGGTGTTTGCTGTCCCACTGATGTGGAGCACTATACATACCAGTCTCCAGACCCCAGTATGCTCTGGTAACTCCAGTCTCAAGCGTGCATGTGATACTGGCTTCAATAACACATCTGGGTCTGTCCTAGTCCTGTCTAGGCAAAAATGTGGGGTTCTGTCCCGTGCTCTGGGTCAGTGTGGTGCTTCCTCTTGAAAGGATGTTTGGAGGTTTTTGAAGTCTTACAGCAGGAACACTGATGTTAAGTATGTGCATAAAGAGACCATTCAGACTACCAAAACATCCTCTGTAATATTATAATATATTATAAACTCACCTCTTATTTAATTACCTTTTAAAATGTAAAGTATTCATTAAATGTTAAACCTTTCTTAATACCTGTATAAATAGACTAAAGGTATGGGAGATACTCTTTTCTGAATAACATAGCAAGGGACATTTTGCTGTTGAATCTATATTAATCAGATATTGTGGTTTTTTATGAATAAATGACCACAGTCATTAAAATCTCTCATAACCCCGTAACACAGTGCTAATGAAATCTTGTATGTGCTGCCCTCGGCTTTGTACAATGCAGGAAGTGAATACAGATATATTTTTTCTAACCAATTGATGTCTTTTCAGAATAAATGATAAAGATGATACGCATTGTTCACAATGAATATGCTATAATTCACTTCAGTGGCTAAACAGATAATGTAAAGCTAAGAAAAGGCAATTGATTGCTGAAGAGATACAGGGTTGATGTTGAAAATATAAAAGGTAGCAAGGCATTTGAAGAAATGTAGGCGGATAAAAACAGTAAAAACAGATTGAAGTCTTGACTTGATTTGACTTATCTTCAGCAGTAGAAGCCAAGGTCATCTCTGTATCTCAGAAGATCTGGGTTTAAAATAAGTTGTCTGAAGGGAACCCTCTTGAACATTATTCATCACTGGGAGTATTCCCTGGCAGGTCTCTCTATACTGAGTGGGATTCCCAGAGTATCTGTGAACAGACTATTTTCACTTTGTCCTGCTGACAGCTTGAGCTTCTGTACTTTAGACTGAATTCCCTGTATTTTGCAAAGTATCTGATAGAGCTACATAAGGAAATGGCAGGATGAACTTTAAAATTCATGAGCTAGTACAAGGACAGAGAGAATTAATCAGCCTTGGGTTGAGTACAGAAGAAAGAAAACACTTGAAAATAGTAGTCAGAAGTTTAACACCTCTCCTCTGTGAGAAGATATTGTCTTAACAGAACTTGTAATGAACATTTAATGCACAGTGTGTCTTATACTGGTAGATGGGGAGTTCTGATTAATTCAACACAAGAAATGGCAAGAAAAGGGCACTCTCATAAAGGAGTTGTGACACAGGAGCCAGGGAGAGTCAGCGCTAAGCAGGGATGACTCCAAAAGGAAATTCAGTGCTTGCAGCCATGTCAATAATTGCCGTACTGGAGCTGTATGGCCACAGATGAGCAATCCCTCCTCTGCACTAGGAACAGACTGACGGCCGTGTCTGGGCAACTAGCAAAGCCAGAGCAGGTATCGCATGTCACAGACGCTGGACCGTTATTGCTGCTATGACTTGTCAGATATGCTGCAAAAAGCTGAGGAGCCCACCTGAGACTGCCTGTACGGCAGTGCAGAGGCCCTGCCCGGAATTGCTCACACTCTAAACAAGCAAGCCCCCTCAAAATCAGAGAGGAAGCTAAAAGAGATTCCAGGAGGTGTAGTGACTCATACAAGACCCCAGAGCAGGGCAGACAGAAGTAGCAGTGTCCCCTGCGAGCTGCCTACAGGCTGCCCTGGCTTTCTGCAGAACCGTCCCCCTGTTACCTTTCTCAGGAGCAGTAAGTCTTGGATATTGCATGTTGCAAAACAATGGTGGAGTTTTGTGTAAAGCATCTGTCAAGGTTATCTGGACTACTTCGAAACCTATACATAGCAGTATGTCAGTGCCCAAGTCCTTGGAGGAACTCTTTTGAGTTTACCGGGGCTGTATGTATATGCACTTTATGGTTCTCCCCCACTGCTGATGGTGTGTACTGCTTTTGTTAAGTCCTGCTTCTTACCAGAAAATTCTTACCTATACCTAAAGCTTCTCTGATGACCATTTCTGGGCTTTTATCATCCCATAAAGTTGTAATTGTAAGTGGATTGTGTCTTTAGTTCTTTGTTCGTACTGTTGTAGAGAAAATAATGTAAGTACTGACTAGTGTTTCTTGCCTCTTATTTAAATATGCATCCTTTGGGTTTCAGATTCAAACTCAGATGATTTTGATCCTGCTTCCACTAAAAGCAAGTATGACTCCATGGATTTTGATAGTTTACTTAAAGAGGCACAGCGGAGCCTGCGCAGGTAACATGCATCACACCCGAGGAAAATGGAGGGATGGCGAATACCTCACGGACATCGTGTCCTTCAATAATGGACAATTAAAAAGTCATACTTAGGGACTTCTCCTACTTTACACTCTCTGTTCAAAACCATGGTTTACATGAACACAGCTGCTCGACAAGTGGAGGGGCAGGATGGCTGTCCAGTAAGCACACGCGTATCCGTGGGTGTCAGCTTTGCTTTCGCGGGTGATCGGTGGCGGGGGAGCCGGGCATTCCTTGTGAGTTCAATGCAAATCACGAGACATGGCAGCAGTTCCACAGAGATACACCTACAACGATGAACTGCAAAATCTGTACATATTGCATTTTAACAAAAAAAGAACAAAACAAAAAAAAAACCAAAACCAAACTTGAGAACTATGGCTGCTGATGTCTGGGAAACAGACACTGCATTATTATTTTTTTGTTTAAACAAAGCTTCTTCTTGCAGCACAGTCATAATACGACAATCCAGAAGCAACCACAGGTCCCAGAAGCCTACAATCTGTTTTAGCTTTGTTTTAAGATTTTTCTTTTCTTTGGGATTTTTTTGTGGGGTTTGTTTTTTTTTTGGTCCTTGCAGAAGAGAAAATGAAAGGTTCAAGCTTCCCTAACATTTTGAAGTTTCATCTTTTAATTCTGACACCCATGTAAATGTCTACAACGTTGATCTTCCACAGAAAAATTTTCAAAGCCTTGTTAATGGTCAAATGTGCAGCTTGTTCAGCGATCTATTCTAATGAGCGGACGTGGTGTTACATTATTAATGAGAGTTGGATATAACTATCTGGGTGTGTGCACAGATAGTTCATTTGCTACATTCTCTAAAGTAGTTGAGTATTTAAAAATGTTAAATGGAGTATTTTTATTTATGTACATACTGTATGACGATGTTCTTTTTTGTTACAGCTATGCACTGTAAATGCAGCCTTCTTTTCAAAAACTGCTGAATTTTTCTTAATCAAGAATACTCAAATGTAATTATATGAGGTGAAACAACTATTGTACACTAACATATGTAGAAAGCTGAAGTTACGCTTATATATATTTGATTGTAAAAAAAAAAGAGAGAAAAGCGTGTGGGTGAGGGTGTGCATGTGTATATGTGTGTGCGTGTGTGTCTGAGTGCAAAAATGCTTTACACACATTCATCCCTTCTTTGATGAGCTTATATAAGAATTTTGTCAAGAATTATCCTAGCCCAAAAGGTATTAACCACTTCTGCAGTATTTTTCCACATTTTTCTCATTGCTTGATTTTCTTTTGCAGTTTTATACACTGAATTTGTTAGGGGAATGAAATTTTCTCATCTAAATTTTTCTAGGAGATACCATAATTTTATGTAAAGTCTCTCAAATGGGTAATCATTAAGAAATGTTTTTATTTTATGTATCAACAGTAGTTTTGGAACTAGAGGTCAAAAATCTTTTTAAAATGCTGTTTTGTTTTAATTTTTGTGATTTTAATTTGATAAAAATATGCTGAGGTACTAAGTACAGTATGATTTTTACAGTAATTCTGTGTCTAAACACTGTTCTTGAAGCCAGTAATCTTTTCATTGGCAGAGTTTAATGATGGTATTTATCTATATTTTTTACAGTTATGCATCCTGTATAAATACCAATCCTTCATTCCTTTGTTTACTAAAGAGACATATTTATCAGTTACAATTATCCTATTTATTATAAATTATGAGATGACTAAAATAATAAAAAGGCCAGTGGAAATTTTATACCTAGGATGCATGACGGTTGTCAGTTTGGAGTAAGTGCTTCGTTTGGAAATTCAGCTTTTGCAGAAGCATTGGGTTGTTTCGGTTTTTTTCTTTTTTTACTATGCACTAGCATGGCCTCAGATGTGCCCATGACATTGTTGCTGATGACATTGCTTCTGCTAAATTAAATAGAAACTTCAGGAAAGAAAAAACCACAAGAGTAAACTACTGCTATTCTGAGCATCAGAATTTCATCTGAACTCAGAGTCTCTAGACTGAATCAGCAAAGTTTGGAATTTGCTTGTGAATGTATAGATTTGGTATTCTATTACTGTTTGGCATTCATGACTCCTTTTAAAGGTATGGCACACCTAACTATTTAATCTCCTTTCCCGCTCCCAATCTTAGAAAACTGATTCTACCCCCATGCCAGTGCAGTTGATTTTGATGGCTGCATTCATTTTATCACCAGCATATTGTGTTCTGAGAGATTCCACTGTCTGTCCTGTCAGATGCTTGCTTGATTTTTTGGCTTCTTATTTCTCAGTAGATAGATAGCAATAATAATAATAAAAAAAAAAAAGGAAAAAAAAAAAGAAAAAGAACTTTTTCGGAGGTTCTGTGTTACAACTGTAACATTCTTTAATCTGCATAATTCTTGTTGTTGCTCTGTAGGTTAAAAATGCAGGTATTTTAACTTTGTGTGAATGCCAAACTAAAAGTTTACAATTTTCCTTTCTGGATTTTGAGTATCTTCTGTTGTAAAGAAAAATATTAAAAGCAATAAATTATTTTTAAGAAATCAATATTTAGTATATCATATTATGTGTTCAAGGACCAGATGCATTGCCTATTTTGCCTTTAAATTTCTGTGATTAAATTTTAAATACATTCTCTTTTGCCCTAGATTGCTGACATGAATAAATTGGTGTGGGGCTTGGGGGGTGGGTGGGGGGAATTATTTATTTTTCACTAAGCAGGCATAATGACATCAGTAATTTTTTTTTTTCACTGGCCTGACAAACATTCTCATCTTGAAGATGGCTTTCCTTTGTGGATTTACAAATTACATATGAAATTAATAGAACTAAGGTTGCTGAATAAAGCTATTTGTATCCTTTGTAGACACTGTAGTAGGTAACCCATCAAAATATAAACTCGATGTTTCCTTTCCTTCTTTTCTCCCCCAAGAACATTTCAAATTAGCACATGTACCACATTGTCACCGGAGGCAAATTGCAGCATAGGTCTGTGTGTCTTTTAGATGAGGATTGTACTGTTGCTTTCATGCTGTGGTAAGTACCACATCCGCAATACAGGTAACAGAACTGGTACTTAGAAACTATGGTCTTTCCTAGAGCTGTAACAAAGTAATTCCTATAGGATGTAAAATCCAAATCCAAATTCTAATGGAGGGAGCCTAAAATTGAAGAAAAATACCTGTGCTAAACTACTCTGAGAAGCTGTTGGGCTGCTACCACCATGAGCAGCACTGAGAGGAAAGTTTGTGCCTCTGGGGTATAATACTTGGGTCAGTTGAAAAAAAAAAACCAACAACAAAAAAACCCCAAAACAAACCCAAAAACTAACCACACCTTTTCATCCCTTTAGATGTAAGCTTACAGTAGGTAATGATTATGTGTCCTTTTTGATGGCTGTAATGAGAACTTCAATCACTGTAGCATAAGATCTGATCTATAAATGACCTAGAATAGCCATGTAATATAATGTGATGATTCTAAATTTGTACCTATGTGACAGACATTTTCAATAATGTGAACCACTGACCTGATGGAGCTACTGTAAGATTTGTACAGTAGGTGAACATGTAAAGCTATTGGTTGGACTATGCTGAACAGGGAAAGGTAGATATTAGTTAAGCCCAAGCTGGGCTATTTTCCACCTGCCAATTCTACATGTACTTTTGTGGTTTAATTCATTGTATGAAAATTCCTGTGATTTATTTTTTTTTTTAATGTGCAGTACACATCAGCCTCACTGAGCAAATAAAGGGAAACGAATGTTTCAAATCCATTTCTGTTTCTCTTTTTTATCACAAGTGACAGGTTTCCCCCCGTCTGCCACTGGTTGTGTACTGGGTTTTCTATTACTCTTTCTAATGGTTGTAATCGATTTCAGATAGTAGTCCAGAGCACGCATGCGTTACTGCACTTTGGGCAGGGGGCAGAACCACTAGTTTTAATATATTTAATGGTAGAATGGTACTGTCTGCCTTTCTGCCATGAGTACCCAAGGCTGGTGAAGGGCCAACATAAACCTTGTAGGAAAAATTTTGAAAAATGCTCAGTGGAGTTTTAAGAGTTGCTGGCTTGAGTTAGGAGGGGGTGGGGAATATAAGTGCTTTCATACGTGGCCATGCTTGGATCCAAATTGTGCACGTGCTAGGGACTGGCAAATCCCCAATATGGTTGGTGTCTTCCATCCTAAGATGATAAATACCTGTACTAGGACAAAGCACCATCATGAGAGTCCTTCACCAGCCTCTCTGTCTCGGCAGACAGGCAAGGAAGATCAGACAGGTAGGAAGCTGGACCAGCATGGGTTTTCTGAATCCTTCCTGGACAGTACAGGGTGAAGCATGGTGGGCTTCCACACCGGCGTTGCCACTGGGCAGGCGACAGGTAGGCAAAGGGCTGGCAAAGGGTGTACATAGCCCTCTCCTTCACATGAGGGAAGGAATTGCTTTTCTTTGGGTTGCCCAGGGTTCGTTCACAGGTAGCCAGCATACAGCTCTACACCTATCCTGATGTGTCAACAACCTTCTCTGGGGGTTAACAGCACAATGCTGTTTGACTTGAGAGTCTTCTCGTCTTGATGTGTGCCTCAGGTACCCGAGGCGTGATGCGAGGAGCACCATAGGACAGCCTGGTTGTCATCTTTGAGCAGAGAACTACTGAATTCACTTGAAAAAATGGCCTTTCTCAAGATGACTAGCCTCCATCTCATCTGTGTTCTTAACGTTGCTGTTTATTTTATAGTCTATAATGATATTTTTTTTACTTGCAAAAATGTTTAGCTTTTGCATTTCTACCAGCCACTATCCAAACTGTTGGGCTTGACACTTGCAGTGGTGGTAAAGCAAAGTCCGCTACACGGGATTTACGTTGTTAATTCACGGCTCCTGATCAAATTAATGCTCAAAAGGTAGTAGCCAAATCCATCTCTGGTATACTTCATCAGTTGCTGCTTTTCCACAAGGCATGAGTTTTGCCTGATATTTCTCCAGTTACTACGCTTTTTAATTTGGTTTATTCATTTCGTATTTTTTGCATTGCACTTTGATGCTTGCAAAAAAACTCTCTCATTTGATGTCTAGGAAAGTATTGCTTTTTGACCCCCATCCCCTTATTTTGTGTTATTAAGGTGTATTGCATAAAATAAGGATCTCATTTATTAAGAAATCATCCCTTCCACTGCCTGTTCTCCTGGGCTACCATTTTCCCCACGGTGAACGCTGCCAGCCGAGCACCTGAAATCAGATTCAGGCGCCTCAATGAGTGGCCTGATTTTCAGAAATGCTGAGCATCTCGTAGCTCCCATCGACTTCAATTAGACCTGCTGGCTCTCAGCACTTTTAAAATCAAGCCACATATTTAGAGCCCCAATTCAGCACAGCATTTACATTTGTGCTTAAGTCTGTCCTGATTCAGCAAGGCACTTAAGCGCAAGTGGTTTTAGATCCATTGAAGTCAAGTGCTCGGCTGCTTTGAATAAAAATAGACTCCTGGATTGGGGCCTAAGAATCCAAATACAGACACCAAAGCCTAATTTTAGGCTCATTTGGAAAACTTTGGCCTTGCCTGCCACCTTTAACCTTTAAGGCTTACAGAAAACACAGAAACACCCGTCAGGTCAGGTCATAAGTGGAAGAGGGGGAGGTTTAGAGAAGAGAGGTGGAAGCAATGGACAAATTTCTTCCTTGCAGAAAATGTTTTGAAAACTTTAATTCCAGTTCTTGCAAGATGCCTTAGCTCATCAGTATTATTTCATGTTACACTTCCAGAATCTCATTCAAGATTAATGTGCAGTTATTCTATTGTCCTTCACCATTAGTTAATAAACTGCTATACTGAACTTTAAGCAATGCCAACTTTCTCCGATTTTCCGTGAATCACGCTCTCACCATTGATATTCCATGTTCACAAGCAAACTAAACTATAAATCAATTTTCTCTACTTTATCAAACAGCAGAAAGTAATAAAGAAGGTCACAAATAGTACAGTAGTTCCTTGGAGGTTTGTAACATCATAATTTAAAGCTCAGAAAGATTGAATCAAAAGTTGAATTAATCCCTAAGGGAAAAGATTCTATATAGATTCTATTGATAGACATAGGGCAGCCTGTCTTCATTGGAAGCTGGTATATTTGTTAATACTTCGGGGCAAAGGAGACTAGTCTTCTCTGCAAAGAAGAAAATGAAATCCTCCACGAAAGGAAGTGAATATATCCTCTGCGCTTCCCATTGCTGTGCTCTCCTTGCACCACTCTGCTGAAAAAAAGAGAAAGCCAACTCATCTCTTGCTGCACGATGTGCTCTGCTGAATGGCTGGTGTCTGTGCAATGCAATTAGGGTAACTGCAGCTGGATGGAATATGTACAGAAACTGTAAATGTTGCACTTGATCGGTGTTCATTCCTCAACTCATGCTTTTTTAGTGAAATGACCTTAACCCAAAAATCTTAGCAGGCTATGAATCCAAAGCAAAATGAGAGTTTGCTTTTTTTCAGTGACAAATTTTGGTGAAGTTACAAATATTTATTCTGCAGCTGAAAACATTCCTCCAAACACGTTTAGCTTTTGAGGTTCCTCTGAATTACTGCAGCTTCCTTTCAACACGCTTCTGAAATCATAGTTTTACAAAGGCATTTCTGATTCTCTTTTATAAAAAAAATCTATAACCGTAACGATGTGACTGGACCTGACTTCCATTCAAATGGAATGAAGGGGGGGAGGGGGAAACCTCCCGTATCAAGGAAAACAATTAAAAATAAAATTCACTAATGGCCTCATTTGGAAAAGTTACACACACAGGTGTGGTACGCGGTGAGATCTGAGATGAAAGGTACCGGTTTGGAATGCATGCATGGTGAAGTACAAAATGATCGAAGGGTTTGTGCTTGCATACTGACTATTTTCTTATGGTATTTGCTAGTAGAGAGGAACTGAGCTGCTCTGTGATAAAGGCAGCTGAACAGAAAACAGGTACAATTCCAGCCTCTCCAGGATCGGGGACAAAACTCCAGCCCTCTTCAGCCTTTTGCATTAACCCTGGCTTGTGTAAATAGTGGACAGTGATCGAATGTAAATAATCTCATTTGCCATATTTGCATCATGATAGTCAGCGAGATGTAATGTAAATGAAAGCCAAAGCTAAGTGTGCAGAAAACCATGTCCTAAAGACCCCACTATGTAAATTACTATTAGGACTCTTAATCAAATGAAATACTTGCTACAATTTATTTTTGACAATGTGCATTCCATCCTCTATTAAATTAGTGCTTGATAAAGTAATAAAATTACCACAGCCATAAAGTTACTGTGCTATACCTTCAGGACAAGGCATTCGAGAGATCTTCTCGTTGTCCTCGGATTATTGACTTTGGCATTATGAGAAACGCACATTGGTACCTTAGACTAATTCTTTCCTACTGCACTTGCAACTCGGGCCTGTGCTTACTCATGCAATGTGTTGGCAGTAAATTTATTTAAAAAAAATAATTAGCCACACACTTGAAAACTAAGAGAGTGCTTTCTTTTTAACTATTTATTGGAACAATACCACAGCTAACTGTTTTCTGTTGCATGAATAATGTATTGTCATAGCTAGGCATGCCCTCGGTTATACACTCCTGCCAGCAAGTAGTGGAGTGGTGAGTGCTGTTGCTGAATAATGATTAATTACTCGCCCTTCTGAAGGAGCCCGGTTTTGTAAACTGGTCACACAGCGTGTTACGTGGATTGTGTCTGCTACACAAAAGGTTACTTGCAATCACATAATGAGACATAATGATGCACATCACAATTCTTTGGTACAAATCTGCACACAATGGAATTCAGATAGAAGCCCATCTATTTACGTATCCTGTTTGTCAGAGGGTAAAAAACT
Organism: Falco peregrinus; assembly: GCF_023634155.1. Classification (NCBI taxonomy): domain Eukaryota; kingdom Metazoa; phylum Chordata; class Aves; order Falconiformes; family Falconidae; genus Falco; species Falco peregrinus. Next base: position 32,812,980 of record NC_073722.1, read on the forward strand.
TCCCTGCAGTGCTGCAGTGCTGCCATTGCTCCTTCTGCAATGCTGACATTTTGGGTGAAAACAGTGTGACGGCTTCCTCAGGAACCTCCAGCCATAGCTTCACAGAATTGCCCTGTGACAGCCTGCTGACAAACCCTGGGTGGGATTTGGCTCCCACCGCGGGACAGCTGTGTGAGTGGGATGCTTTGCTGTTGCCTGTCCAAACTCTTGGTGAGAATCTGGGATGCAGTTCCTCGCTGCGAGGTGAGGGGTTCACTTGTAGTATGGGCTGAACCTACCTGCAGGTGCTCTGCGCTTTCTGGCTGGGAAGGGTGAGCAGGGAATCCACGTTTTGCAATGGATTATACTTTGTTGTGTGGTCAAAGGAAGAAAGGTGTGTGGTACGGTTGTAAAACCTGGAGCCACAGCCTTTCTGAACCGTAAGGGAAAAAAGATCTAGTTGTTCTTGGCTCCTGCTCTCTGGAAAACAAGTTCTTGGCCAAGGCTGTCCCAGAGCTGCTGGGACCACTGCTGGCAGCACCAATGGCAGAGCAGTGACATCTAGTCCTGCCTGGTCTCAGCAGGAGGGATTTGATGGTCCAGGCAGGATCTGTGCACTGCTTTGAAGTTGCTTGTGTGCTACTATGGCCCTGTTGGTCAAGCTTGTCAACCAAGCTGCAGAAGTTTGAGTTGCTGGAGATGTGTCGTGGGGCGTGGTAGACGATGTGCATTCTCATGCTCTGGAGAGGATGGGGAGGCCTGAATATGCATCTCTGTCCTACAACATCACGGCAGAGCTAGCGGCAGCAGCCCCTGCCGTCCTCTTTCCTTGTGCAGTGACCTGGATCACCCAGCAGCCCCACAAAAGCATTTTCCTAATCTGTCAGATAGGATGGTTTGGACACAGGGGCTGCATTTGAATAGGTGAGGATGTGTGTGGTTTGAGAACCACACTTCAGATACTCCTGCACTGCTGCCGTGTGTCTCAGCATTCAGGAACGTCTTGGCATCTTTCAAACTGCTCGTTTTGACAAATGTTGTCTCAAGCAGGACAAAATGTTGTGGTATGGTTTGTATATCAGCATGACTGTGGTAGAAGACACCCTATGAAACTTCTTGTTTTCCTATAAATGAGGTGGACTTACATGGTACGAGTTTCTGCTCCATATACGTGGCAATGAATAAGCTGCCTTCTATGGCTAGATCATTAGCAGTCTCTAATGCAATTATGTACTTACATGGAGCTAGAGAAGGTTGTTGGGGGTAAAAGCAGCAAATGGCACTGTGCGACAACCAATGCAGCTGATATTTCTACTGACATTTCCCAGACCCTTCAGCTTTGCCCCACTAGCAATGTCACAGCTGCAGCCACCGCTTCGCCCTCCCGTACATGACAGCTATGCAAACCATGACAGAGAGCTATGCGCCTTTTCAGTGAGCGCAAGGCAGCCGTGAGACACTTTGTGGGGTGCCAGGGGCCTGGTGGGGTGCACCGGCCCCCGGGTGGGAGGGTGGCCATAGCGCTGCATGTAACAGCTGCCGTACGCCAACTCAACAGCTGGCATAATTCTGCAGCTAACAAATACCATTTTTCTTCCGCAAATAGTTCCTTGAGCAGTAGATCATGCACGGGCTGATTTACTGCAGCACTGTCCTGTGCAGACTGGCTGGTTGGTAATGATCTCCCCACGGCGGGTCTGCAGCCTTTCCCTCCGCAGCAGCGGCCATGGGGACTGTCTCTGCCTCCACCTCTCCCCCTGGTTCCATGAAAAACACGCGGTATGCTAGATGGCAGCGTGCTGACGGCTTCCACCGTGCTACCAGATTTCGCCGAAATGGACCAACATGGTCAGAAGTTACTGGGGAATGGGAGCCAGGAGGAAACAACGCAGGCAGGAGGAGCGTGCAGGTAACGGGAACGTGGGGTGGAAACAACACGGGCAGCAGGCAGAAGTGCCTGAGTCTCATCCCCTCAGGAAATGAGGGGGAAAAAGACCCAGGGGAATCCTCCGCTTGGATGGCTCCTGGTACTATTTCCTAGCTATCCAGACGTTCACAGTATGGTGAAACTAGTAAGTTTCAGATTCAGACCTTTGCGTATTTACAGCTGGACAACCGTAGTGAGATTTTTGTGGAAACCTTAATGAGAGTGGACAGGGAATGGACATGAAGCGTCGAGCATGAAGCCTCATAGCTCTGAAGCTGCTTATCAGACATATATCACAATCCCACCAGCTCTTGCTTGTGCTGTTACTAAGCTGCTGACATTGTATGAAAGCTGATACGTAGCTGAAAAACCTACGTATTCATTTAGCAATGGAAAAGGCATAGCAATAATATGACTGCTCCATAGCGAGCCTCCTAGGATGTCCCTTCCTAGCAGAAGAAGCTTTGCAGGTAGCTATTTATGCTTTTACTCCAAATCTCGTGGCACTGGCCTTGCTCTACAACGTTGGGTCTGATAAGATCGGATGAGGTTAAGCTGCCACGAATAGCTGCTGACTGGCAGTTTATTCCCTCACTTGCTCAACAACGCCAGACCTACTATATGTCTGGGAGGCAAAGAATACAGTTAGGCTAGACAAATGGAATAGGAACCAACAACAAAGTGAATCCTGTGCTGTCATATGCATTTTTTATTCACATTGCACATAAATCTCATCTAAGCTCATGGGAGAACTTTAGCATCCCCTTAAACTCCCATTTATTCTCCATCCTTCTCATTCTTTGCACTATTAAGAAACAGATTTATTTTCTGAAAACTACTCTTAATCATTGTGCAAATAGCAATGGAACATTTATACTCAAAGCAATAAATAGATGATTCGCATCTTAATATGAGACTGGAGATTATTCTGACTTGTTTGTGTTTATTGCATCTAACACACAGATGCTATCTTCACTCTGTAATAGACATGTTAATTATGGGATTTCGTTATTCTTATTTAGATTTAGGGTTGTTTTTTTCTGTGCCACATTGTGCATGGGATGGTGCTACAAGACATGAAATGAAGATGTTCAGCACTCCAAAATGCTAAAGATAGAGAAAAAGAAAATCAGGTTTAACTGGACAGGGCAATAATCTGAAGATCTATGAAAAATGCAGAGTAATAGAGAGCATGTAAATCCATTTGCTGTTATGCTGGTTAGTGGTAAATCTCTAGAAGAATCAGTCATAGCTTTCGATGATAACAAAAACATAGTAAGGTGAGGGTATGGTCAGCTCCAGAGTTTATGTCCTTTGCTACAGAACTAATGTCCATTCAAGTACCTCTGAATATGGGAAAATGGATTGTCAAGTCCTGTTAGAGTAGCTTTTCTTGGATGAATAGGAAATGTTTTCTCTTTCTCCTGGTTATGTCTGCCTTTATTACTTTATACTGCCAAGGGCAGTATCTAGCCCTTGGAAGTATTTGTTTCTTGTGTGCAGAGAGAAACATTGCGCAGTATTTTCACTGCTCCATTTTGCTCGCACAGGTTTGGGTAATGCCAAGGAAACTATTCCTCTGGTCAAACTAGAAGTCATATGGATCTTTGATTTTACCAGGGCTGTAAGACCTGTTTAACATTTTACTTTGTAAGGTATGTTTAGTCTTCAGTAACCTGCTGGCAGGTTACCTGCTATCCTTCCGCCAACAAATGCACACACCTGCATATATACCAGATAAGCATGTTTATATGCATGTGTATATGGATATATACATATCAATAGCCCAATACATAAAACATGTATATTCATGTAGACTCCTCATGTGGGATTTCTCACTAACTCATCTGTTGCAATAAAACATAAACTCCAGTAACAGTTTTCTCTCCAAACAAGACTGTATGCTATATCTACATCCTTATGTTGTGGAAGAGTTCCTGCGGCCAGCAGAAAGCTCTGATTCCACTTGCACCCTGGTTGACATTACTACAACGAGCCTTCCTGCCTGGGTCACCACCATGCATGGAGTCAAAGGGAATGAATGCCTTCTGTTCTGTGGTCGTGACAGCTCACTGGTTTTCACAGCGCTGTTTGTAAACTGGTCAGGAGATAGGCAGCACCTGCTTAGCTCATGGTAATTTGAGCATTTCTAATCATTCGCCTCAAACCTGTTTTCTATATCTTTGCAGTCATAGTAAATGAATTCAGGGCTGCCTAAAAAAAGAAAAAATAGCTCCTTAAGCTGTTATGCCGAAACAGATTTGTGTGCTTTATAAGCTGTTGGTAACGAGCAGACTCAGACCCTCTGAGTTTAACCTAATAAGTCAGCAAACAGTTAAAAGATGAAAAGCAGCAGTACCTGTTTTTTGCTTTCTCTGAACTAGCATCTAATGAAATTGCTCTGCAGGTACCCTGTGTCCCCAAGACTGTAGGGTACAACGGGCTCCCATGCCACTTTGGCTCCTTCCTGGGAGTAGAAACCAGCCTGGGGATCCAAAGAGTCCCAGGCTTGGCACCATGCACCTATGATCAGGGACCACTTCAGCTTGAAGGAAGTTGTCATTTCCTTAAACCTGGGTTGGGTTATCAGCCAGTCCAATATATGTGAACTGGTAATAGATGCTTTTAGCTAATAAACTCCTACAAACCTGTTTCTTCATTTATAAGGGCCTTATCTGGCAACTGAACAGGGCCTTGATTTTTTTTTCCTCTGTTTCCATATGTTCGTTCTATGAGTAAATTCAAAGCTGGCTGCAGTATTTTAAATGTCATTTTCAATCCCTGGTCATAAACCAGGAAACAGTCTCCTTCACCACATTCAGCTCACAGTGATGGCACTGTGAGGATTTGTTCCAGCTCCTGTATTGAAGAATGCATTTATTTATTTATTTTTTTATTACAGCATACTTTAGTACATTTCAATAGCATCTGTAGGCTGAAATAGCTAATGTTAGATGGAACAACACCAGGTGGCTTCTCAGCACAGCCTTCCCAGATCACCTTAAATTGCTACAGCTTTGCAGAAAATGATGGGGGCATGTTGGTTTCTGCAGGAGTGCCCAGGACACCTATACCAACAGTTACTCTGAAGTCTGAGTTTGTACTGTGTTGTATACAGGCTCAGCATTCAAAAACCCCACTGTATTTTTGAGTGTTACTGCCATTGCTCTTCAGGGGTAAGTAGCAAATGTCATTTCTTTTTATTATATCTGACTTTGTATTTACAACATGTGGCACTATCCTATTTATTTAAACAGACCTCTGTACTCCCGTTTAAGAAATCTTTCTACTTGGATCTGTAAAGGGAAATAATTGCTTAGTTCTACTGAATGTCTATTATTAAGGGAAAAGGTATTTAAAGATTTGAAGACACCCCTGCTGCACCCTTCAATGGCTTTACTATCTCTTCTTTGTGTTTTTATCACTTCAGCTTTGCACTCGCCTTCCTTTAGCTTTTGATGAAATCACACCCTTGATGAAATCACTGGAAACCCAAGGTCTGGGAAAGTACTTTATCTGAGATCCCAAAGACAAGTTTGTTCCAAAGATGTTCATGCTTTACAGTTTTCATATTTAGACCTCTCTGGTGATACTACAAAGTCTTTGCAAATGCTCATATTGTTTCTCCAGGCTTTGGGTTACTTTGCTAGAGAGATGTTCCTTTGTTAATTAAGTGCTCTTTGAGGATAAAATGTTCATCAGAAGTCTGTAGAGTTACAGTATCACCTTTTTTGTCATATTACTTTGAAAATACATAATATATATATATATATTTTTTTTTTACCTATTTCCCTGGGGCATATGTAAGAAAGGGCTTCTCCTGCCACCTTGTTGAACTTTGTAACAATCATAACAAGGCAGAACAGAGCCTCCAGCCAGCCCATTCAGCTGAATATCTGAAATTAAAAACCTCTTGTGGATTAATTTTTGGCATCCTTTTGCAGCCATACATTGTTTTACTTTCCCTCTCTTTGTTCTTCTCCTTATTATGTGGTGCTCCCTTCCAACAATATGTAGATACAATGCAGATATACAAATGGAGGCAATTAACACAGTAATTAAAAATAAAACTACTGGTGTCTAGTGGTATATACTAGCATTATATATATATATGTATATATAAACTGTGTATATATCTGTACACTGAAAATATTCCCAGCTTGAACAGGGAGAACAAATTCTGGAAGGAGCTGCATAATATCTTTCGCAGGAACAACCCCAGCTGACCCTCGAGGATGGTGTGATAGATATGAATTGCTACTGGCATTATGCTATTGGAGAAACAGGGGTACTTTGCCAAAAAATGAATCCATTTAGTCATAAACACTACAGCTAAGTTGATTCAGGGTTTATCTAAAAAAGCCCAGCAGGTTTGGTGTAAAATGAAAGGCAGAATGTTAATTTGGATGGCAATTGTTTTTCAATAATGCTAATTTGCACTAAACATCCTGATTTACATAAGCAAACAAAGGCCAAATATTAGGCCGAGGAGCACAACCAAAACTTGGGTTCAGTTATGGGCAAAAGCAGGCTGCTGGAAACACAATTCACTGAAACCAGCTTTTTCAGTTTTTGCCAGCCTTCAGTCCCTAAGCATTTTCCAGTGGAGGTGTGGACACCTCTGTCATTAAATGCAGTACTTGCCTTCCCTCATCATCCCTCAGGGATCCGTTGAAAGTAACCTGAGGGGTTCCTGGACCACAGGCTGAAACCCCTGCAGTGCTGCCTCTGCTTGTTTCTCCCTTAGTGGCTCCTTGGTTCTGCTTTTCCCATATGACAACCATCTCCACCTTTGGGGGCACGAGAGCTTCTTATTCATCCTGGTATAGGCCCAGATCTGCCTACAGGCACTTTGCTGCTCTCATCTAATTCTTGTCTTTTGCCCTGTCTTGTAACACAGCCCCTGATGGAGCAGGTGGCGTTATTTCTCCTCAAGAACAGGCAGATTTCACAGTCTGGTCCAGCTTGGGTCACAGCTCCTGGGTCAGAGTCCTGGCTTTGTTTTGTGCCTTAAGCCAGGAACTGAACCGATACCACCAATGGGTTAAAATCTCCACTGTTAGCTTGTGGATTTGGGTATATCAATGTTGACAGTTACACAAAGGTCTCCCCAGGAGAAGCCCCCACCATTGCGTAGGGCTCTGCTCCTCCACAGCCCCGCAGCCCCGCTTACCACAGGCACTGCTTCTCTCGGTCTCATGGTCAAAAAAGACACCTTGAGGCACTCAATCCACTGATTTCCTGAGTACGCTTCTTCCCAGTGAAAAAATTGTAAACTTAAAACTTTAAAAGAGACCCTTTTTCCTCCGTTGTTTTTGAGTCCCTGGTGTGGGAAAACTGGAAAGCTAGAGGAGGCAAACTGAAAATTGTCTGTCAATGATACATTTTTCTTAAATGAATGAAAAGTGAAATAATGTTTAAAGCAATATTCAAAATTATGTTACTGCTATTTCAGTTAAGTTCATCAAAATGCAACCTACAGCTAATACCTATTCACAATAAAGTTGCTTAATTCAAGAAACTGAATTAAGCAAATTTAATTCCCATGTAACAAATGTATTGGCCTTGGCAGTGAATTAACAATATATATGATGTAATCCTGATTTTCCAAGCTTATTTTCTAGAAATCTGAGCATAGCTTGTATCATTTATTATTAAATATTACATCTTTACAACATTATGTCATTTTTGGCTATTAACATGCTATCTGCAAGCCTCAGGTATGCAGAACTTTCGGTTATGGTAACAATATTCATTATTTTTTTTTATCATAATATGCTTGCTCATTTGAAGGAACGAATGGCAGCAAACTTCTAGAGTGTATAGCCTGTACAACTGGCTGTGTTTCACCTGGCCTTAGCTGTACAAGAATTAGTCTTGTTGGGTACCTGGATTTGCTCCCAGTCAGTGAACTTGTGCCGTTTCCTGACCCTCATAGCCCACGTAGCTTGTACAGTGGTTAGGAGGGAATGGTTGCCACTTGAGGTGCTAATTTCTCTTCATTAACCATGGAGGAAACACAGAGGCTGATTTAGAGCCCTAAAATTTGGATGGATGAAATCGGATGTAATGGCATCTGCTCTTGGGGTGTACCACGCCTCAGTCCCTAGCAGTAGGTGTGTTTATCATTACCTGTTATGAACAACATGAGCTCATTTACTTCATAAATGTATGTATATGTCCTCTATGTGCTGAATAAGTTGCACTCAGTTGCTTGCCCATTCTTAAAGAAGCAAAGAAATTTTAGTGTCAGTAAGCAGAGACCCGGTGAAGGCATTACGCTTTCTCCCAAAATTTCCTTTCCAGTATCTTAGAGAGGGATGACATCGCTCCTTGCTTGTGCATTCGGCAATGTGGGCACAAGAGTCAGTGCTCTGAGCAGACTGCAGCTGGATTACTGCAGAAAAAAAGCTCATGGCTGAAAGAGTTAAAAATACATAAATGCAGTCTCAAGTCCTCTCTTCAGCCCAGAATCCAGTATAAGCCTTAGCTTTTTCATTGCACTGGGCTATGATGCAGATTTATGAGAGAAAGCTAAATAAAATTTTAAAATCTCACCAAAATCCCAGGCATTCCTTTGCAGTCATATAGAGGTGCAAAATTCCATGCATATTTTTTTCCTTATTCATCTGTGACAGAACAGAATTAATGTACATGATGATTTACTATCTCTGAAGGGACATGTCCTTTTTATTTTTAAACCTAAGCAAAAAAGCTTCAGAGCGCAAGTCCTTTAAAAAAATAGATTTCTGGCTCTAGCAAAATAAAAGTCAGACTTTCAAAAGAAAAGCAGGTGTTTCCTTAAATTAATTAGACGAACACTTCTTACCATTGGCACATGTTAACATCCTGTAAATTACACTTCTGTATTATTTTACCTTATCTTTGTACTTACCGCTCAAACCAAGGTTTAAATATATATATATATACACACATCATATAACAAACCATTAAGATTTTCTAACCTTGTTGTGCTTTACCAACTCTTGCTTATTGAACAGCAATAGAATTAGCCAAAGGGAACTGGAGGCTATACTGGTAACTGTGTCAGAGAAAAGCAGTTGCTGCGCAGCCCATTTCTTGCTCAGGCTACATGTCCTTTTCCCACTGGCAATCATACACTATGCTGTGACCCCAAAGACTGTTTGCTATTTCTTTTTCACACATGCCTATGCGGGAGCATGGATTCTCTAGAGTGGGCTTTAGTTTGCCTCTGGCTTTTTAGGCATTCTTTCAAAACCTGTTCTTGCAATAGTAACCAATTAAACTAGTTACTAAGAAAGAAGCATGTTTCAGCACTTAAGTTAATTGAACTGTTACAAACTAAATATGATTCCAAATTGTTTCTGTATTCCAAATCACTTCATGCATGCAGATAAAATGAAAAAATTACTAAATCGTTTTGAAATGTGCAAATCAGCCATACAATACTGACATTTAGATCTGTGACCTGATCACAATGTAGTAAGTACCTTTGAAAACTTTGCAGATTTTAAAGCTGTCATATGAAACCCTTGAACCACTGCTTGATGTGATATTCAATAAGTGGAAGTCAGGCTGCAATCAAATCGTGGAACTGTCTGCATCAGGGTTTTACTACCAATTTACCCAGAAAATAATCTTTCCCTGATTCATTTCACGGGCCAAGTAAGAAAGGAGGAATGACTTAATGTATAAAACTCTATGCTTTATTCTTTGGGACCTTGCTTTGAGTTCAATTTGTGGTCCTAACTAAAATGAGCAGCTCAATCCCCAATGAACAGCAGTCCATATCGTTGAACTACCACACACAATTAGGCACAATTGGCTGTCTCTGCTTAGGAGAAGTTGAAGACTGATTTAGCATGGAAACTAAATCACTGCTTTCAGTGGTAAAGTGGGGTGGCCCTTTTTGGGACTATGTGACAAAAAACCTTCAACCATATTGTTTCTTTATTTCAGCATTTCTTTAGTATAAGAAAAATAAGGGATGGGAAAAACCTCATTCTCTTATAATAAAAGCCAGATGGCAGCCCTAATTTGCAGCTATTCTCTTTTATTAAGAAGCTAGTAACTACCATAACTGGCAGAGTGATGGTGAAAATACTGGTACAGGGAACAAATGGACGCTGCTAAAAAGAGACGAGGGAAAAAAGATGATGAAGAAGAAAAGCAATGATGCTGGAAGCTGGCAAAAGCTTTCCTCTCTGAATCCTGGAGCAGGAGAAATGCCTGCTGGGTAATACATCTATTCAGTTACATGTCATACATGACCACAGTATTGAAGGGTTTAGTTGTCCTGGGATTTAAATGTGTCGCTACTGGGATAAGCTGCACTTGTACAAAACAGAGTAAACTGTTTTGCCAGTGGTATGAGTGGTGCAGCTCTAGCAGAGAGGTGATTTGAGAATATCAAGGCTTGCGCCATAGCGCAGGGAGGAGAGGGCGATAGCTGGGTGGGTCGCATGAGCAGCAGAGCGAGCTCAGCGAGGGGTGAAGAGAGCTGCAGAACCACTAAGCAGGGGATTATAGGGGAGCTGAAGAGAAGAAAGAGCCTACATCAGTGTGGTGTAAAGAGAGAATTAAATTAAGTCACTGGATCTATTTCACAATACACCAGCAGAGGATATTGGCTAGTCCCATGGAAAAGAGAGATTTAGCATCTGTACCTAGAGCCTTCCTGAAACGTAAGGGTCAGAATAAGTCTCTCCTATATTATTAGGTATAAACAGCCTCTATCAAGTACTGGAAGACTGTTAGTGTGGTCCTCCAGTTTGAGAAACAGGTCATGGTTGCTTGGCAGCGGGATGCACAGGCATGACTGCACTGCTTTCAGTACCTGAGCTGGTGCAATCGGGCTTACCTCCTGAGCTCCAGCTGGTCGGGGCATCCCCACGTAGCACTTCATGGTGACATACAGATGGGAGGCATAGCAGGTAGCAGAGAAAGCTAATCAGCCTTTGCACTGAAAACTTTTGTTCAACTCTGTGTACTAACATTAGACCTCAGAGGAAATTCACAAGCTTTTATTTTTGAAAGTGGGGTGGGTTTTTTTTAGCTATTCTCAGGGATTCCATTAATTTTCATTATGAACTATACTTGCCTCTTTCATCTCAGGAAGAAAAGACTGTGACTGAAGGTACACGGCAGCTCTCTCTTTTTAGTTGCTGGAAATAAGTTAATAAATGCAGTTAAAATACAAGGTACCATTCTCATTCCTTATTGATACCAACTATACTCTAACAATGAGTTTCAAAGTGCTGCTGATGTAAACTCTACCTGAAGCCTGTTTGATCTCAGATAAGCATCTTCATCCCATTCTTCATTTCAAGAAAAGAAAATCTTACTGCACAGCAACATATTCATCTGCTTTGGGTTCAGTTCAAGATAAGCAGTGCCTTGCAGAAAACCTAATTAATATCAATCACAAGGAAAACAGAAGTTGGAAGGAAATGTTCTTTCATTTCTTGATAAACAGATCACCCATGATACGTACGCAAATGGACATACCAATTTGCTTGATTATGGAGGTTTCAGAAAAGAAACTGTCCCTATAGGGAGGATTTTTTAGAGAACAAAGGGGTAGTTGCACTCTCACTCTGGTGTAAGAGTAATTTCATTCTGTTGATGCAAGAGTTGAATGGCGTAAGACAGAACGGAATTACATCCTGCAGTGGTGTGCTTAGTGGCATTTAAAAATGTTTTCTCCCAAGCCTCATAGTGATAATTATTAATGTTTGCTCCTAAATACATTATAGGAACTTAAAAAAATGTATTTCAGGCATTTCTTTTCTCCTTTCTCCTTGCTTCTGCCAAAAGGAAAGCCATGGCTTATGACCTAAGAGACCTTATAGGCTTAGAATAGAACCTTTAGGGATAAATATTCATATTTGGAAATATCTTGCCAAATCAGAGCAGCTAGCTTCTGTCACAAGTGCACTTCACATAATAGCATTTTAGCTGACCTTTGAGGAATTTTCCTGTTGACAAGCACACTTTCCCACCCAAGGATTTTAGTCTTGCGGCTGGCTATATAGCACTGGCTACATAGCTACTTCCAAATGGTGTAGGACTTGCATTAGAACTGATTCACAAAATTTTCTTGCACAAAGCAGAGTTCTGCTTTTGTCAGTGCTCTAGGTTATTTTGGGAAAGGGAAGGTTTGGAGGAAAGGTCGCTAATCTTTAGAAAGATCCCTGCCTTGGTTGTCAATCCACCTTTAAAGTCCTTGATGTTAAGATTTCAAGTGTCAGTATAGTATATACCAAGCTTGGGAGGAAATACAAGCATCAGATGGTTTAGTTTTATTAAGACATTGACTTATCAAAGAATTTATGTGCGTAAAATATCATTCCATTTGGCCCCGAGTGAATATAAAAAAAGAAATATTCCATTTTATTATTTCCTTCGAACTTCCCAGTACTTCCAGCTTTGTTCTGGCTTGCCCTCGGCTGTCTTCATGTGATGCAAATTTTTTAGCTGCAACATTGCTAGGGTTTGCCTACACAAAAACAACTACACAAAAAAAGGACTGATCTGTTCATTTATTAAATGTATAAAGGAAAGGTCTAAACCCTGGCTCATTGGATCAGCTGGTACACAATAGCTGAAGAAGCCCCTCTTTCTCCCCTTTATCACTTATTGATACCATGTATCTGTGCACATCCTTTAATGTACTTCAGGCGATGTCCCTTTACAGCCTCTCCTTTCCTCCATTTATTGATATGTTGTGTTTGCCTTTGAGAACGATTGCTTTTTTGCATCTTGTGGCATTACTGAGGAAGTTTCTGATGCAATGAGTCACTTTAAGGACACAGAAATCTGCTGCCCATGCTGAAAGGGCCAGCCCTTTCACTGCAAGAGGAAAAAGTAAGAGGAAATAAAAAGGGTGGAAAACCTGCCTTTAACAGCTTTGAAGGACATATAAACATGAAGAACAGAAAGCATTGGCCAAAGATGAAGCTTCAGACCTTGGACTAATATCTGATTCAGCAGATAAACCATTACTGCACTGCTATTTAGCCACGGGTCCATATGATGTCTGTGGTCCATACAAGTAATTCTTGTAATTGCTTGGTGACAGACATCATTAGTGGACTGCAAGACAGTCCTTGGGTGTTTCTGAGAATCAATGCATGTATAACAGGAAAAAAAAAAAAGGAAAAGAAAAAAAAAAAAAGGTTAAGAGGCACCACACTAGTTAATCTTGCTTTCTCCTAATTTTATTTTTTTTTTCATTTCTTAGTGTTTATCTGCACTGGCACTAAGATATGACCTATCCAGTGTACCTTTAACTGCAGAGTCTGTCTAGCGGTCTAGCTGCATCAATGCCATCTTATTGCCAAAATACATCTTCAGGTTCTCTGTTTTCTTGAAACCCTGCACACACATTTTTCTGCTGAGTCTTCCCTAGATGAAAGATAGCTAGGCTATGTCTGTGTAGTATGTCTGTAATAATAAACCTTAGCTACAGCATCGACCTACTTCACAGAATGCATCTGGGTATTGTATTAAGCTGTAAATAATATGGGAAGTATGCAGATAGATGGATTTATGTTGCTATTTTTCAAGTAACGGTGGCTTTGAGGCATAGCGCATGTATCTGTCAAAATAATACACAGAGCTCTGCAGTTAACTATTTACAAAGGATTAAAGTTTAGCTCCTAATAAGATCTTCTCTCTGATGCTTTTGCATTCTCTCTTTTGCTTTTGCTACCTAATACCATGAGAAAAGTCTATACAAATTATGAAGAGAATGTAGGAATTCATGCAGATCTGAGATATTCTGTTCAAAGGTGGATATCTGGGATAGATAAAACAGTCCAGACAAAAGCATTTCTTGCACATTGTAAGAAGCAAAATAGAAGCAAACCTTTATTGAAGTTCAGGAGTGATTTAGATGCATTTCTTTTTTTGGTCGGGTTTCCATGAGGCGAAAGAACCTTAAAGCTGTAATAGTACAGCTCACATGTCTCCCAGCACTTCAGATTAAGCACTCTTGCCCTGCCAAAAAAACCCATGAGCTATCTAAGTAGAAAAGTCTATTTGAAGCTTTTGACTGCATAAAAGGTACAAGGATTTTGTATGAAGCTTACAAGTAAATATTATCCTGTTTGCTATTTTTTTTATTTGTGTCTCCACCATTTTGAATGTTTCTTTTCAGCCTTCTTTTGGCAGTATATGATTACTTACTTGAATGAGGGAAGGCAGAGACTACGTGGCTACTCCTTTGCAGCTCTGTTTCTAAGTTAGTCGTGGTGTATGTTCTAATTGGGAACCATGTTAGCACAGGGGCTCACCTTAGGTAAGCAATGTTGTCATTCTGCATATATCCACTAAATAACTGGGATTTTGGGCATAGTAATGACTTCATTTCTAAAAAAAAGGAAAGAGAGAAATGGCCTTTAAAATTAGAAGGAAGACAGGGATGTTATTAAAATAAAGACTAAAAGAATGCTAAAATCTGTAGAAGATCATAGGTTTCTGGATGATATGTCCTTTCAGCTGAAATCATATAGATGCTGCATCCTCAAAGACAGAACGTATCAGAAGCTGACAAAACTTAAAACAGCTAATAATGACAGGGTGATCAAATTAGCTCCTATTTAAACAAACCAGGAAAAGTGGCAATTAGAATAAGGACTGGTACCGCTTTACAGATTCTAGAAGTCTATAAAAACAGGAGTATCTGGCTTTAAACAACGATTTGGTACATCGTGAACTTGGTGGAAGAATGATGATCAGTTAGAATTGTAAAGTCATTTAGGTTGGAAAAGACCTTTTAAGATTGTCAGGTCCAACCACAAACCTAACACTGCCAGGTCCATCACTGAACCATGTGCCTAAGCACCACATCTTTTCAATACCTCCAGGGATGGAGACTCAACCACCTTCCTGAGCAGCCTGTCCCAATGCTTGGCCACCCTTTCAGTAAAGAAATATTTCCTAATACCCAGTCTAAGCCTCCCCTGGTGCAACTTGAAGCCATTTCCTCTTGTCCTGTGCCTAGTTATCTGGGAGGAGAGACCTACCCCCAGCTGCCTACAACCTCCTTTCAGGTAGTTGTAGAGAGAAATAAGGTCTCCCCTGAGTGTCCTTTTCTCCAGGCTAAACAACCCCAGTTCCCTCAGCACCTCCTTATAAGACTTGTTCTCTAGGCTATGTAATAGCAAAATTTGCAGGAAAGATAAAGCATTTCTTGGAGGGGAAGTAGTTGGTGCAACATGTGACAGCATTCAGAGCGTTAAATTTTATGAATAATTTAAGAGTCTCGACAGATAGTATGGACTCTGTACAGCCCATAATTCTGTACCTACATGGAGAAATGACAGCACTACCTGTTGACAACAGCCACCTGTTCAGGTTGGTTATAATACCTCATTGTGACAAACAGCATGATCAAAGAGGCTATTATGATAGGATACTTGTAAATTAGGATGTAAATTAAGATGTCACAGACACAATATGATGCCAAGGTTAAGTTTTTTGACGTAATGAATGATTGTTTAATAGAGAGACAGCCAGGACTCCCAGAGGAGAAAAGCAGCTCTTTACTACCAGAAGGGCTGGTTCAAAATTTTGCTATCAATATGCTAGTGTAATAGTGGCTATGAGGTATGTATATTCAAAAACCTAGCTTGAACAGAAAGTGAATATTTTAAAAATGGAAAATTCATATTTTTATTTAGCCTTTTATTATTTTAATGACAAATGCAGCAGTAGGAACTCTTCTTGTTGCCCTCAATATCCTTTGTAAGCATCAACTCCTGGTGAGCTTTGACTTTCCTAAGACCAGTCTTACATGCACGCACCTTTTATGTGACTTTCCATAGACTGAGAAACAGAGAAATAAGGAACAATGGGAGTTCACAAGTGAATCTGTGGCAAAATGAGAAAATTTCTAGGGTCTATGAATCACAACGCATGTAAAAAAAGTCTAGAAATTGTCTTGAATTTGCTGGGGATGCTAAGCTACTCACTTTAAGGAAAACCAAAACAACAGCAGACTCTTGCCAAGGAATTCTACAAAGCCAAGCTACTGAGCAGTAAAATGACAGATATTAAATTTATAAATACAATTTGACACGTGTTTGGAAAAAAGATCTAGACATTATATTCATAATGTTAGCTCAATGCTCTGTACTGGTCAAGAATGCCATTCCTGGTGAATGGCAGGAAGCACTAAGAAGAAGATAGCAGCAGTAAACATCATTATATTGTTGTTTAAACTATTGTGACCACAACTTTAATATTATATACAGTTCTCTCACTTCAGTCTCGAAAAGCATATAGCATTAAAAAGGCTGGAAAGAAAAAGGATGATGAGAGAACCAGCTTCCACATGAAAAATGACTAAAATGGACAAGAACACTTCAGCCTGGAAAAGACATAACCTGACAGACAGATGTGATGGACATGAAGAAAACATAAATGCAAAGAGGAGGCAGACAGAAAATTATTATTTACTGACTACTATAATACAAGAAGTAAAGGGCATAGAATCTAACTGTTTAGGATGTCTCAGACCCAAAAGAGGAGGTATTTCAGTATGCTGTGAACAGTTAAACTGTGGATTTCATTGTCATAGGAGGCCAGCGTGGTAGATGCCAAATTTTGTATGTGTTCAGAAAGTGACCTGACAAACTTATAGAAAGGAATAATCCAGAATTATGCCCAGTCTTTTCAGTTGTCCCAGTTGGCCCATTGCGGCCTAGAAGTGTCCTCCACTGATTTTATAACCTGAGAGAGGCTGAATCAGGCACTAGGCTAAAGGAAGATGTGTTCCTAACAACTGTTGGCCTGTCTGTCTTGAAATCAGCCCAGGAGTGACAAACATGTGGCTGGGGAGAAATAGAAAAAAAAAAACAGAGGAAAATTGGTTTTCAATTGCTCATTTAGAATTGCTAGTTTCAATCAATGACAATTTTAAGGCATTAAACACATTCCAGAGTAATTTGTCAGAAAACCCCAAACCCTGAGGTTGCTGACATTCTCAGAGGTTTTTAAATAAGATCAGGGTCAGTGATGGGAAATAAGCAGGAAGATGAATAGGATGTCAAAATTAAATTGAGTTCTAGAAGAGTTATCTTAAGTTCCCAGAAAAATAGAAACTCACGAAACTTTGTCTCAAACTAGATGGGAAACACGTGTTTTAGCTCAGAAGGTAATGGGAAGGCTGATGACTGTCTTTATAGGTATTAACAACCCATGCTATTCTAGCAGCTTGAAAAACACCTTCTTTGTCCTTTGAATTCTGGAACAGAGAAGGTTCTACTTACTTTAAATCCTAATGATTTCTGCTGCACCAAGCTCTTTCATTTTTAAACAGGAAAGCCAGTTTAATTGTTTCAACCATCTGACTATCCATTAGAATCAGAGGATGTACTTCTTGTTAAAGTTTTAGAATTGTTGAATAAAATACCATTTTAACAACCCATATGTCAGTGTTTTTGTTTTGTTCTCTTTTGCTAAATGTTGTAGCACTTCATCTTCTGGAGTGTAAATACACTATTGGCCAGGCTGTCATTAATCATCATTTTGTCAATGAACAAAAATCCAGTGAAAGAAAACAATTGAATGCCTAGGACCGCAGAACAGCTAAGGTTTCTGAACGACCACGCTGGTTAATAGTGTTACTTTCATTTCGGAATTTGTCTATGCACCATTTATGAATTTTTCTCAGGTCTGTGGTCTTGCTATATTTTTACACCCTTGTTTAAGATACTTTTGTCTACCTACTCCTTGGACTCAAGGAGGCAGAATATGGGGTCTGAACAAGAGCATTAAAACTTGTACTAAAACCAGTTAGCTTTTCTCCAACCAAAATTGTGCAATGAATTCATTACAGGGAAACAAGTATTCTCTAGTTGTCTGTGTATGAAAAAGTAGAGTTTTAAGGACCAGAAACCCCTTGAAACAAACAAAAAAACCAAGGAAAGTATAAAGACAGGGCTAAGTAAAGAAAGGCTTGACAAGCAGGGAGTCACACAGGAAGAGATTTTGCACTGAAATTAAGGTCTGCCAAGCTAACAGGACTGGAGAAAGTGAAATCAAGAAAGTGCAGCATTTCAGGGACTCACTCTGAGCTGTGTAATGCAGTCCAGCAGGAGGGACCTGGAACTGAAAAGGTCAGTAAGACCTTTGGGATGCCAAGGCAAAGGGTGGAGATGGAGATGTTTGTTTTACATAAAACTGTACATCTCTTGGTCTGTGTGAAATAAACAAAGATCATGTAGTGAGTGCTATTTGCTTCAACTAGCTTGAAGGTGTTAGACTAACAGTGAAATTGCTCTCAAGAATGAAGAAAAGATGTTTTAAAGCAATTGCTCTCAAGAATGAGGGTATAGGAAAGGATATTTTAAAGCAAGAAACATAATCATAGAATCATCTATGATCATAGAATCTATGATTCTATTCTATGATTCCTATCTACAGGTAAAGCAAGAAACACATAATGTATTGAGTATTGAACGAGTTAGACCCAGAAATGATGGCTGGAGGCAACCCAGGAACAAAGGAAAGCTTACAAGTTCAGAGACCCAGCTTGTAGGTATACCACAGCAGCCTGGTGGAATCCAATGAAGTGACTGGATGAGCTTCGTAAAAACTATTTGAGCTCATTTCTTAACTAAGTTCACAATATAAACATTAGGTCTTTCGTGACTTCTGCATTATTCCAACTACTGGCTCAACTGCACTGTTGCTATTAGTACCTAGTAGATTGATTTTATAGTTACACTTATCTATATCAAATTAGTGCTGTTTTCTTCCCCAAAACATGGGGTTGTCATTTAGATTCTGCTCTTAGCTGAAAACCAGAATTTTATGTCTCTTTAATCTACAATACAGTCTCTTAACTAAATGTCATTTCACACCTTCTTGGTTCTCCAATAAGGTGTTCTTGCCTTACTACTCTCTAAAAAGCTCTGTTGTAGGGACTTAGAGCATCATTAGTTTCTATGCTTAAACATGGGAAATGATATATAAGAACTAAGCTTTATTATTCTTAATGTTTTCATATGCTTGCAGGGAACTGAAAGTCCACAGGGGATAGAAATAAAAATGGAAATGCAATAACATTTTACTAATATAGGAGTGGCTGTGAGAGAATGACTGTTATGCTCCTGAGCTCAGGGAATGCTCATTCAGAAAAAGACTGACTCACCTGGAATCAGAAACTAGAGAGAGCCTGCATGTGCCAGCTGGACATGTAGAAAAATGCTGGACTTCCTCACTACGCCTTCTCATACCTCCAAAGTTGAATTCCAGGACATGAGACTGCCTATTTGGTAACACAAAACATGAGCTTGGATGTATCGGGCTATGTGATGTATGTGTGTGGCTCCTTGTGCATCATGTCACCCAACGAGGGGTTCGTGGTTGGGTTAAGACCGTCTGTGAGCAGTGCACAATGGCAAGGGTGCATATTCATCCACCATCACGCTGGGCAGTGACTGCTGGTTTGTCAGGCTCAGGGGCAACCTACTATTCCTCCTTTTTCCCCTGGAATAGGCTGCTGGTCTTCTCCTCCAGACTGAATGCAATGACACAGTGACACCCTTGCAGATTTATATATATAAAAAATACAAATCTGTTTTATATATATATATATGCACATGGAGACACACAAGTCTCTAAATCAGAGCTTCAGAGCTATAGGCATCTGGACCTGATGGAATAAAGTATTAAAATGACGGATAAGTTTTCTGTGTTAATGGTTCCTAAAGAAAAGTTAGATATTCTGGGTCACTGTGCAGGAAGTTTATTTACTTCAGCAATTTAAAATCTAATGACTTTCATGGTTAATCCTGTTTCCTTTGCTGCTGCTTTATCTCTTTTGATAATGTTGTAAGCTTGAATGTAAGTGTGAAGGGCATAAATTTATACCTGGAAAATCACTGAAGTCCTCTATTTGATCATGCAGATCTCTCTCACAAAGACCTGAAACCTTGCGAGGGACTGTGCGCTACATTTATACCAGTGACAACATCCATTTCTTTCATGGCACTCTCATTGAAAATGAAAATTGCCTGCTTCCTAGTCCTAGAAATACATAATTTTCTGTATATTTCTTCCTCCTACTTATTTCAATCCCTTCTTCTAATCTAGCTCAGCATTATATGTATCAGCACTGGTGACAATTCAAGGAAGTGAATTTAGAGTGGTTCTCTTCACTGAAGACCCGACTCCTCTGCTATTGACATCAGAAGCAAAATACGATTTCGTTAGTACATAGAATCTGCTATAAATAACTTAAGTCAGAATATAGAGAATGGGAATGGTCAAACTATCAGAAGAAATGTCTCAAGATACCTGAATGCAAATGTAAAAGAAAGTCCCACAAGAAATAGAAAACTCTGGAGAATACTGAAGTTCTTCATTGTACGTATGTGTATATTGATTTCTCAGGAGGTCTTCTCAGTGAAACACTGGTGGGATGAAGGGTTTCCTCTGTATTTTTCTCCCTTTGCCTCATGATTGTCAAGGGCAGTTTGTGCTTCTTTCTGGGAATGAGATGTCCTCAGACCTAGCTGAGCCACGCGACACAGCCATGACTCATTTCTTGACTCAACTGAGTTCGGAAAGAATGGTGGTGGAGGATACATAAAGCTAGGGCACAAAATAGATCACGATTTCAGTCAGGTTTTTTTTCTTTCTAAACGAAGTGGGCAAAATTCTGAATCTCAGAGCAAAACTACATTATGGTAGCAACTTGCCTAAACGCTGCAAAATCAAAATTTCTCTGTCAAGCTGTAAATTAAAGGAAAAAAGAATCATTTTTCACCCACTTAATAGCTTGTATGTAAATGAATAGAATTCCAATTTTTTTGTATTGTATTGCTTCTCTATTGAATTAAGTCTTTGTCCCATTTAAAAACCCCATCTTGTTCTGTCAATCTCTGAAGCAGCTATTCAGCAGCCAACCAACACAACAGAATTTCTCTATGCTGAATGTTCGTTTTCATTTTTGCATTGTATCCTAGTCTCTTATTATAATGGTGCTGCTAGCAGAACTATAGACAAGTGTGTGTCAATATTTCTATGCCAAACCCTGTTTTATTAGTAGATGTTTGCAACAAGACCATTCTAATTTGTATAATCAAGATGAATCTAAATACAATTATTCTCCATCCTGACACTAACTTCCTCTAAAAATATGCTTTATTTTCTCAAACGCTTTTAAAAGATGGACAATCAAAAGCTGAAAATGCAAAAGTTGCAAAACTCCATGTTGTTGGCTACTCATCCTCAGGTAGAAGGGGACAAGAAAGAAGATAAGAGACCATGTAGGCATTTAACTTGAGTATTTTGATACAAAACACTGGAGACCAGGGAACTCCTCGTCGTGGCTGAAGGAATCTTTTCTTTTCTGAATGTTTAGTTTGACCTTGGTCAGTGAAGTAAGAGACTACTGGTAGCCACAGATGTATTTTATCTTCCATTTAAATAGTTTTGTATGCATTGCATTTTCTATTTTACATCGTATACCACTTTGGGTTTGGGGTTTTCTTCTTTTTTTTTTTTTTTTTTTTTTTTCCTTTTTGCTCATCAGATGTAATGTAAATGACAGTTGTGTCTATGCCATGTCTATTTTCAGGAAAAGTGGTTGCTACTGACCATGCCTATGAATGTGAAGGGAAAAGATAAGCCTGTAGAAAGTATGGCCTCATTTGCATACTATTTTTAGTAAAGATCAATTCTTTCATCTTTGTAATGACTTCACTTCTTGCACAAGGTGAACTAAAAATAGAATTTGCTTCTCCCTTGGTAATGTATGGCAATGAACTGTACTGCAGCTGTCCAGCTTTCAGATCTGCCGAGTTTTGAAGTCCTGAGCTTCTGACATTTGCAGACCTCACAGATTCTTTTAAAGTAATCCTGAAAGTTCAACCAGTGACCAAAAGAATTGCTTGAAATCCACCTAATACCATGGTAGGTTTTTATAGAACCAGGAATTGCTTTCAATGCTGAAATGAATAGTTTAAGATAAATCATTAGTATGGTTTTAGCTTACAGTGATGCCTACGGATGTGAGCCTAACTGCCTGGTGCTACAAAAAAGCTCCCTCCTGTCCTCTCTTTGTTTCCTTTTCCCTCTGCTGTACCCATCTGCGTTCATCCTGCCATCTTCCTTGCACTAGTTCGGGTGGGATTTGGCCTTTTCTGTGGGCTGATTTATCCACTAACTAAACAGGCTGATAACTACATTTCTGCTGACGTTTTTTCTTGAGCCAGTGAACTGGGTCAGTTCAGACAAGCTCTGCTGGTAAATGGTGGGCACAGGCAACCAGGAGCATTGAGACAGAAGGAGTGGGTGCGGATGTTTAGGGAGGATCTTCCCTTTCTGTTGGTAGTGAATTGTGAGATTGCCTCGCCCTATTTCAATGAGTTACACTGTGTCATCTGCAATACAGCAAAAGTGTAGCTACTGCCGTTTCCCCTACATACTGGGCCAGAATTGAGGTTTGGTGATCTTTCTGTAATGAGTATTTGAAATATTTTCTTACTCGGCATCATTGTTCAAGTTCATAGCCTGCTTGTGAAAGTGGCTTGCTGGAACTGCCTCTCAGGGGAGTGCTGGGGTGGTCGGATTATCACCACGCCACGCAACCTGGATGATACAGCTGGTGCGGCTCCTGGATCCACACAGCTTAGCATCACATGGTATGATCACTTGTAGGCAGCTTGTTAAAAAAAACTCAAACGGCTGCTCAGATCCTTGAGCTGGAGGAGCACATTAGACCTGCCAGACTAAAGCTTCACCGTCTTTTTTTTTTTTTTTCAGTGGGCAGAAAAGGAGGGGGCTTACGCATGAAATTTCACCCCTGGATAAATGCACACCAGATGAAATTTGCATTTATTCATATTTTTTATCTGAATTTTGCACTAAAAATCCCCAAATGAATATGAATATCGGCCTCTGTTCACAGGCTTGCTCTTTATACTTTCCCATGGTAGTAAATTTGACTTCTACTAATGGCAGGTGAAACTGCTCTTCATGGAATAAGAGACTGCTTGAAATATTTAACTCTTTTCTTGATGGATTGGTGCAGCCATTTGTGAATGCATACGTTTGAAATTTCATTTACATTTTTAATTAATAATTCCATGTGATTTTTTACTATATGCCATTGCTTTACCACAAACATATAAAGACCTCACTTTGGTAGGCTGATGAGGATGAACCCTCTCAGTCTTACCCCATTCCCCTGATGATGACAATGACGCTTTTCTGCACTTGTTGCTATATGACTTCATTTTCTTGGCTGTGGGTGTCTAGAACTGTACCTAGCTTTCTGGATGACAATTTCCCAGAATTACAGTTCACATAAAATTAGGAAACAACTTTAAAACGTGAAAGCTTTCCTATTTCTGACTCTGTTTCTTTGGTTATGTCATAAGAACCCGTTTTTAGACATTAGTTCTGAAATATATCTCAGTGTCAGCCCATGAAGATGTATGTTCAGCAATATAAATGCAACCTTTTCTTCCCTTTTTTGTTCCTTTTTTTTCCAAGGGACAAACTCAGGGTTTATGCATGGGTTCATGCAGGAAAACGTTACTCTGTAGTAGTTTGTGATTTCTGCTGGTTCATTCCACCCAGAGCCCGCCATTCTGTCTCTGAGTCCATATTGCACAGTGAGGGTATCGCGTTCTGTCCCTTCCTAAGAAGACTGATTCAAAGTGCAGAGTGAAGTACACTTGATGTGACTGAAGGTCTGGTGGTTCATGATACCACCAGACTAAATGGAATCAGTAGCATATTTAATGTCCTACATTTTACACTTTTGTGTTTGTTCATTTTGTGTTTATTAATATTCCCAGTTGTATCACACAATCTTTTTTAATGCTTGATGTCTCAGTAAATATGATTTTCTTTCAAGGAATTATTGTCTTTTAAGTTAACATTTAGTACTATATTATATTAAACGTTCATTGCTGCTTGGCAATTCCAATCAATCAAGCACCATCTCTCTATTCTTTCATTGTACTTTCTGCCATTGGAAAAGTTTTACTCATTGTTTGGGGTTGAAAAATTGAGAATATAAACTCTGCAGAAACAGCTAATTCATTGACATGGTGGAATAGAAGAGTTTTTCCCAGGAAAAAACTGTTAATCCTAAAATCACAAAATACTTACATTTAAAAAAAAGAGACAGAAATAAAGGTATGAAGTTAATTATCACACAATTACAGTAATGGAAAGGAAAAAACCTAATCAGATATGAACAGCTTGTATAACCATTAACCAAGCTATGGTAAACCATTACTTAACTCTGACTTACAAGATCCATCATGGGATTCATGGCAGCCAGTTAACTAATGCTTAAACGATTCCACAGTAATTTAAAGCTGCGGTAAATGGCATCACTCAACCAAGTAGTCACTCTCAGTCTCAACAGTTATTTTTAACTGGTATGAAGTTATGCTAACTCCCTCCTCCCTTACCCTGCCTAAACTGCAAATGCTAACAAGTCTTTACTAGCTGTGTGACACAGTATGAAGTCCTTTACTGAAGTCCAGGCAGATGACATTAATTTTTTGGTCTTATTTTTGGGTGGGGAGGAGTGGGGTGTGGGGGGGGTGGGGCGACAAAAAAAAGAAAAAAACATTTCTCCGCTGAAGAGCAGTATCAAATGAAGCTGGCATACTCTCCCTTGGCTGAAGCTGCATTTATTGTCCTTCTAAGATATAACTATTTTTTTTAATTTCCTCATTTTTATTATTTTAAACTTTAAAAGTTGTTTAAAAATTGTATACTATTAACATCAATCTAACTACTGGTAGCTAACCAACTCATTTTTTTGTACATTCCCACTGACTAATAATCAGTCAAACTACAGGATGGAGATGACTTGTGTTAAGGGAGGCAAGCAGTTGACTAAAGGTAACATGACCCTGATGAGTGTTGAAAAGGTAACAGCAGACAGGAGTGAGGCTACTGCTGGAGTGTTCCAGTGGCTGAGAAAAGGTTCCGTATTTGTTTAGTATTTTTACTTCTAACCTGAGGATCAAAAATGGGAGTGAACTGATAAATTATGCTAGTGCCGCAAAGCTGGGTGGCATTGCTTTTGTAGAGGAGGATCAAAATACCATGCAGGAACAGCTGGATCAGTGAGGACAGAAGTAAAAAGAAACGGCTGAAATTTAATCTTACAAAGTTCAAGGTCATGCTGTCACAGCCCAACAAGAATTTCTGCCAAGAACTAGTAGCCTAAATTCTGGAAACACCTGAAGAGAATAAAAAGACTTGGGGTTGCTGTCTGCTTATAGGTGAACAGGAAAATTAAATCTCTTCTGCATTTTGTTTGGCAGTAAAGCAACTTTCTGTGCCTTTCTCCCCACATCCACAAGGCATGCATTCCTGTTCCTGTGCCACAGATTACTGTCTTCTCACTGGTGCCAGTGCAACAGGATCACTCTGTAAAGTAGACGATGGGGAAAAAAAAAAAAAGTTGGAAGCTATTTCAGGTGAAGTAATTGCAAAATGGCCAGTACATATTTGGAGGCCACGTCACAGAGAGGCCTGCGCTCAGCCCTGGTCAAACATGCACAAGAAAGATTGATGTAAAGTGGTAGAGGCACATGGGAAGACTATGAGGAAAATTTTGGAGCACAGAGCTCTTGTCTTACCAGAAGACACAAAAACTTCCTGGCTAGTTTTGCTGAGCAAAACAAAGTCCCAGAAAGCCTCAATTGCCATAAATGTATGGGGGCGGAGGAGAAAGGACAGTTAAAATGGAGATAAAGACTATTTAAACTTTTGGAAAATGTTACTGTGACAACAAATAGATCCAAAGTAGAATTTATTTAACACAGGTATGTTTTGTCGTGTGAATCAGAATTGAGTTCCTAACCGCCAGGTCAATAAATGAGGGAGCTCTGGTCCAGAACTGCCTGGTAGCACAAAAAATCTATTATTTTCAGCCTGGAGATTGATTTAATATGAAAAATTATTATATAGAGAGCCCGTGATAGCAGGGGCACGAATTGTGTCTCAGGTGGCTTCCAGTCCTATATTCCGGGGTAGTAGAAAGCATTTGATGTAGGCAATATGCAGAGGACTGATCTGTAACAAAGTACCTGACAGAACTTTTGTGCTTTAAAAGTTCAGAACTGTTTTTTGCTTTCAAATACACCTATTTTTCTGCAGACAGTGTTTTATGAGGCCCAGGGAGCAAGAACTGATTCTGTGAGAACCAACTGAAAAGTTTAATATATGGCTGATTACAAGTGACATCGGTAAATTATGACCCGGTAATTTTCTATATTCTATTAATTTATTTTTTTCCCCCTAGAACAGCAGGTATTTAGAGAATCTGAAAAAGCAGTCAATTTAAACAAACTCTCTTCTACATCTGGCAAGGCAGCACAAAAGAGCTTACAAGGAGAAAATGAGACCTCTTGCACCGGTTCTGACGCCCTGCTGCCTACCTCCCAGCCCCAGCTGGTGACCAGTGTCAGCGCTAATGAAGGGAAGGTGGCAGCGTGCCTCTGTTGTAGCTGCTCTCTCTTCCTGTAGCATCACTGATGACCTCCCCAGGGCACTTCTCTGAGCAAGCAAGCTAGTAGCGTGGAAGAGCCCACCTCCTGTAACAGTTCTGGGGATTGCATCGTGCCTTCCCTCAGGCGCCGCTGTGCTTCTGCTAACGAGGGAGAAAGCGGTAGACTTGGCCACGCTGCCATGGGAAAAGGGGAGGGCTGGAACGAGATGGAGATGACAGTCTGGTGTTATTCCAGGAGGTGTGGTGTGTTAAAGGTCAGCACATATAATTGTCTTGTTAGACCTCAAGATTAAAGCATTTGAAAATTACTTTAAGATCAGTTATTGAGCAGAAAGGACTGCAAGGGAAAGAGCGTCATTCTTCATTACACAGCCTCGAGACAAGATCCAAATCAGACCTGCCACATACATTCTCTCAGCTGCACATGCTTGTAGCCGGAAGAATGACAGCTTGATACCTACCTACATGTCAGTCAGTCTCCTTACCCCAAATAAACTTTTGCTTCTATGATATCCTTTGCTTCAAAGCAACGCTGACAAGGATTTATTGAATTAACCTAAATGGCTTTAAGCCCCAATTCATGCTGGTGCAGCACGTCTCTATCAGGGGTTTGCACTGGTATAACTAATTGATTTAGTTACAGATGGGAAAATTTTCTTAACAAGAGAAGGCCTAAACTGCTGGCCAGGCTGCCTTTGTTGTTTGCAAGTAATCTCCCTCAGCCTGTTGTTAGCATAAATCTGTTCTATTTTGGACCCGCATAGAGCTAATTTGCACAGGAGTCACACAATAGCATGGTTTACATTTCTTGCTCCTTTTCAAAACGGGACTGCAGGATTTAAAAAAAAAAAAAAAGGAGTTTTCACAAGTTGTCTGCATTTCTGTGAATATTTCATTGCCTCCATCTCAGTCCTCATGTATAGCATGGAAGAGCAATTCATTTGATAAATGAGCTTTTTCTAATTGGCACAGAGGGTAGAGTGTACGGTTCTGCTCCCACATTGGCTGGACTGGATGCACAACACCCTTTGAACCAAATTTCTGATACAAAGCGTTATAATAATAAACCTGACAACTCCTTCCTTTGGCTATCCTGTAATACTCAATATGAGTTTTCTTTTGTTCTCAGTGATAAGCTTATCTGTTACTGTGTCCATGTGAGCTCAGCTGAAAACCCATACACGTGTGTGAAACCAACATGATGAAATCCAAGTTGATCACAGAAAATGTACATGTTCTCACTTGAATGAAATTAAATGGAGGATTAAACCGACCTTTTGGGGGGAAATTATATATGATGTCCAAATTCAGG